>NC_084960.1:10596819-11796819 GCF_949316205.1 Platichthys flesus | reverse complement strand
ACAGCCTGGCCCCAGATCTTTTTAGGCTGCAACACATGCAAACACACACAGACACACACTTCAGCGTCACATCTAAGATCACAAGTTTCTACTTTTGAGTTTGTGCAATGTTGTTTTCCTCCGTGCTGCAGATGTGAGCTGTCAGCCGGGCGTCATGGGGCTGAACAGACAGCTCCATGAGGCTGATGCGGGATCAGTTCACACGATAGCAGCCACACAGCTCAGATGATGACATAGGCAGCCCCCAGGTTACCAGCTGCCTATAACCGACTTACACTCAGGCAAGAGATGTCCCTGCTTTAGCTGGTGAAGGCGAAGGCGCACACAAGGTGCAACAAGCCCACAGCTTCATCCCGCCCACCCACGTCTTTGACGCTCTATGACATATCCAGATTCCAATAGACGTTTTCACCTGTTAACATCGACACCTTTTCTGATTCATATTTTTCCATCTCTAACCTATTGAGTATATCTGCAAATCTTAAATTCAGATAAGTGAAACACATCACAACGAAGGACCCCAAGGTTTCTCTTAACAAAAGCCCTAGAGCTCACTGCAAGGCTGAGACCATGCTTACTGAAACCGATGTCTGCTTGATGACCTCCACAGCAGACTTGATGTCATTGTGTTACACTACACACTGACTACTGGAGCCACCGTGCAGCTCTCCGCTCAAATACCCACAATGTCACCACCGTGGCAGGTACAGACCACAGAGCGACGCTACCAACAACACGGAACACGTGACAAAGTCTGTTCTCGGGCTGCACTGCAGGAATAAACAGCAGAAGCGGCAGGAAATGATGATGTATATGAGAATCTGCCCATCATGGCTCAGCTGATAGTTTCCTCAGGTCCCATTAGACATGCACACTAGGAGGTGTCTCTTGGCTTACAGCTGCCTGAGTTTGCACAATTTCCGGTAACTATTATTGCTTTTAAATGAGGGCTGTGTACGTTTAATTTTGCTCCTGTAGTCCTGCACGTGCACAGAACTTTAAGCTCCAGCTTATGTTGAGACTGAATAGTTTAGGTGTATTCCGGAGAGGCGGTGGTCTAGTGGCAGAAACTTGGACTATGGGCAGAGAAGGTCTCTGGTTCGTCTCTGGTTCGACGGAAAGACAACAAAAGACGAACCTGGATTGATCTCTCCAAAAATCCAAGAGTCTCCCTACCCTGTCTAGTACCCCTGAGCAAGGCACCTCACTCCCCCAACATCTGCTTCCCGAGCGCCGTACATGGTCGCTCACTGCTCTGTGTGTCCTGCACCAGATGGGTCAAAAGCAGAAGTTAAATTTCCCTACCTGCATGACTGTGCCTTTGCATGTCTGTGCATGTGTTTGGGACTAATAAATGCATCTTAATCTTAATCTTATGTTGTATATCAGTTTTCATTTTTTTTATTTAGTATATGTTATTTCTTATATATGTTCTTGCTAAACATGATAAATAGAAAATATTTAATAATTTTTTAATTGTTTTTTTAATCTGTAGAAACCATTTTAAGTCCCCCCTCCCCTCAGTCCTACGACCCCATAGAAGGTCCTGACCCCTGGTTGGTGAAGGACTGTCTTACCTGATGAAATTACCCTCTCTTACTCCAGTTATACTCCTTTCGACACAAAACAGTTAGACAACCCATTTCTGTAAAGAAAGCCATTCTGTTTAATCGTGCACACCCATCAATGGGTTTGAACTAAAATCACTGTGCCACTTTAACTGTATTTGTTCGCAGGGCCTTATTTTAGACCAAGATCTTTTTCCTTCAATCAAAGTTCTATAGAGCTGAGAACATACGTTCAGTCTTTAAATGTAGCAAAACAGGTTTTTACATTTGGGATTTAACCACTGATAAAACAGACATTTTTTTTAATCCCACTGCAAATACAGTATTTTCCTTTCAGATTCATATTATACCAAATTAAATTGAAATCCACTGAATATGATAGTTCATGACAGAATATCACTCAACACTTTCTAACTCAAAAGACAATTTATCAGTTTGAAAACAGAATTATCCCAAACTACTGAACCAGACGTTATTTCAAACCTGTATCAATGTTAACGAAAAATCACTCAGAACTTCCTTGTTGAAATCTAAACTCCTAACACCTGTTTATAAGGCCTCTTTTTAATTGCCTTTTCTGATTCTAATCTTAAATCTCCATGTATTACACTGTTGAGCCTGCAAGCTTTGCCGTTTCATTTGCATTCACAGGAAGGCGTCGTATTGCTTTTAAACAGCGGATGTAAAACTTCCTAAGGGGCCCCTTTCCTGGCTGTCAGTCTTTATCGTTTTGTGCATTTCACAAATTACACTGCTTTAGAAACAACACATTGACAAACAAAGGTGTCTGTCTTTGTAATAATTAACAGAGTGAGCTGCAAGCTGGTGAGATACCTCACGAAATAGCCTGGCACATGGAGGCGTTTAATACAGGCTCAGAGGCTGCTCCTTCTCAGTGGCGCAAGGGTAGATTGATTTATGGAAACACATGCACACATCAGGCCTAATGTTGACACAGTGTAAAGGAGTCATTGTGTATTGATACAGTCGGTTTCTCCTCGCGAATGAGCATCAATGCATCACGTTGACAAAGCTTAACCACAGACTCACCAGGTAAACACCTGAAATGCAGCTGGAACAGGAAATGGGGTAAAACATCAATTTCCTTGAGTCATTTTGAAATCTATCACTACGTCCTTTTTGTCATTTCATGCCCTGTCATTTTCCCAATAGTGAGCCCCGACCCTAACATCTGTAAATGAAATTCTTGATTTTACTGCATGACATCACTCACTAGCAGCTGAACAGGTATAGAAACTAGAATTGCAGTCAGAGAGCTCATGTCTCCGCCAAGTCCCCTTACATAACCACATTGAAATTCACAAGATCCAGATTTGTACATGGGTCGGCACCAAATTGCACACTCTCCCCTAAACATGCCTGATGTTTTTCAAGTATAATGATTAATTATTTTCTGAGAGATCAACGGAAATGTTCCAAAGCTGAACTGTCTGGCATTTCCGGGTCTGCACCAAATTTTCCAACCAAAACCCTCCACAAGCTTTATGGGAAACCAGCATAACATAAACATAACCTCTTTTGCAGTTACTAACTGAAACAACCTGATATAACTAACCCAGCTCCAACATACGGAATCAAACATCAGCAAATCAGATATCCTGCCGCTCCGACCATATCCACTCACCACAACAGCAACCATCCATCACATCAATCCTTCGACACCTTAATAGAGTTTAATTATGGAGTAGCAACTGTTTACTTCATCAATAAACAAATCGTCAGGCCAGAGGATTGGGCCTCACAGGCGTTCGATTTTGTTTTCTCGGTGTCGCTCTAGATTTAAGTAAAGATTAATCGAGCTCCCTCTCCGAGGTGACGACTGCAACACAGTTCACAGACGTAAGATAAATAAACATCACCGTGAATACAAAGACGGGAAGAATCCGGGCTGCGGCACGTGTTATTCAACTTGACGAGTGACCGGGTGATGTTCATTGTTTCAGACTGGCCCTCAGTGATTATCTGTCA
The DNA here is from genome assembly GCF_949316205.1 of Platichthys flesus. Taxonomy (NCBI): domain Eukaryota; kingdom Metazoa; phylum Chordata; class Actinopteri; order Pleuronectiformes; family Pleuronectidae; genus Platichthys; species Platichthys flesus. The sequence continues at coordinate 11,793,262 of NC_084960.1, read as the reverse complement.
CTTGCGTTTGTAGTGTTGGCAGCATGTCACGTAAAGTAACTGTCACATTTGTCTCTGTAGCAAGTAGCATCATGAATTTGTGCATAGGACATGTGCTTCTCTGCTTTGTCTCAGTGAGCTACCATGAGATATCTTTAATAACTCTATATGCTGTATATATCTGTATGTCGGTCTTTCTATCAATGGGTAATCGATCTGTTTGTTTTTGATTAATTATTTCAATTAATCTTTCATTGGGGTTTTAACATGCAACGTCAGAAATCACTTTGTGCTCAGTCCACAAGCTACAAACATAAGAAAATTAATGACCAGGAGATGTATCTCAAGAGCCACAGAAAACAACAAAAACCTGAAAATAATCTAAATTAATCAATAACTAGAATGGCTATTAATAACAAAGCCTAACATTCCCCTTGTGCACCCACATTTATATTCACTACATATGGATTTTTATCTGGATCCGCACCAAACTGCACAAACTCATCGATGGACGAATGGGCAAAACACCAATGGTGTGAAACATAGCCTCTTTGGTGGAGGTAATGAGTATAACTGTTTTTAGCAGGCCTGATTATGAACATATAAAACAATAAGCAATATTAAAACTTAATATTGAGGAAGCTGTAAATGTTAATATTGTTGCCACATTAATAGTGCGGCTCTCCAAGAGGAGAGTCTAAATAAAATGTCTTACAACCCAGCTTGTAACGCTAAGAATAGCAACATAAAACAAGATGTTGATGGTTAAAATAAAGAGATTCATTGAAGAAGGTGAAAAGTGTTACAGAAAGAGGATTTACAGATATACCTAACTTCCAAAAAGAACATTTACATGGCTAACTACTTACTGGAACCAAAACAACCCCTGTTCTCGATGTGTCTGTCCAATAATATATCTGCAATGAGGCAGTAGCTAAAAATGTCCACAGGTAGTTTCTAAAACTTCTTTACCATCACAAATGGAATAACAATTAGTTCTCTGACAATGTATGTTACATAACAAGCTGCTTAGATCTGCTGCCTCCAGTGACAAGGCAATCAACTTTCAATACCCATCAGGTCCAATTGAAAGTAGGGAAGTCGTTATCACACTTGCAGGCTGTGTCCAATCAGGCATGTGGTTCCATACATCCTCCTTTAGTTCAATGCATGATGGAGAAGGGGCAGTGCCTGCATACGTAACGTCATTTCTCAACAACTGCTCGTCCAATAAATAATTCACAGTCGAAACAGAGAGACAAGAAATCTGCCTAAAATTACCCACCTTTCTCTCATGATGTGATGTCACTAATGCCCTAGAATGCTAACGCGCTACACATGAGCACCTTGCGTAGTCACTGTCTGGCTACAGTGCTAATGTGATGATCTAAGAAGGGCAAAGTTTGAACTCTGGGTCATTCTTGACCTTGACCACAGCAGATTGGCGAAATCATTTTAATCACTATTATAGCCTCGCGGGGCTAAAATGGTCATCCATCAATTTTCTGTTGATGTTCCGATCGAGCGCAGGTGCCATTATTGACCTTGGTTTAAGTAGCAAGGAGTAGTTATATTTGATAAAAGACTCGACACAAGGAACAACTTCTCTTTTTTATCGAGCCATCAACCACATCTCACAATCTTCTTTAGCAAATGCAATGGGCCACTGGTGGTATCACAAGAGAACGTGGACGTGCCAATTAGTTGACTCATCATTTTCAGCACTCACGTGTTAAAAATACTCCAAGGTTAACATATCCTAAAATACTAGCCTTAATCCGTTGAACGGGCAGAAACATGCACGACACAGAATTACACTCCCATCAGTTTTCAGTGAAGTGGCCACTTGTTCGGTTCGATTACACAGTCTGTCCTGTTACATTAACCATGTGACAGATCATTAAGGATCAGAATAAAAATGGCGCAGTGTTCATTACGCCGCCTCCTGAGCAGAACACACACGTGGCCTCATTTATTCCGCGCGAGGGTGTTAGCAAAACCATGCAGGACCGGATAAAACAGACATTCCACCAGCACCAATTTCCTTGAACTTTTCTCACCACCCATTCCATTTCTCTGCAGAATCATAAAGATCAAACAAAAACATGTCGCTATACACCATCAAGACTTAAAAGGGCATCTCAGCGCTATTGATTTCGCGGGAGTCAGAGGCACTTCTAGTCGATTCCCCGACAAGTGTTGAAAGTGTATGAGAGGCTGCAGCCGCGAATGTTCTCCAGGTCCACATTAATTTGCTCGGGGAGGCACGGAGCTCTGGAACAGTACCATCAGAAAGGTTGATGAGGACAGAAAGTCGGATTGTTCTCATTTAGCACTGAAAACTGCACATTATACAGCGAGGGATGGTCCGGCCTAACTCTGCATTATTAATGAGTTGTCTTCAATCCAGTGCGGCTCAGAGACATGCAGTGGTTATGAACTAATCACATGGTAAAGCTTTACTATTTGCAATAAAAGAAGAGCACCAGTTCTATCTGGTATCGGAGCTGGTGTGGAAAGTGCAGTCATTTGATACATTAACGACTGGCAATTTGATATTGATTGGTCTGCTGGTCAGTCTGCCACTTTAGTCCAGGCTTGGATATATTATCAGAGGTTCTATATGCATTGTCCTGTATCACCATCATCAGGTCAAACTTAAAAAAGGCAGATGCATGACATCCCCATTAGCCTAAACTGCACTTTGTGTTCAAATCGAAGGATAGTTTGCTAAAAAGAAGGTGAGTGGAGTAGTCATTGCACCACTACTTAACAGGTCTCATATTGTAGAAAGTGGGATTCTCATGTACATTGTTTCAAGTAGATGTAGGTTTTATCTTCGAGTATGTTCCACTAATGAGCTTTAACTTTATGCAATCTTCATTAACAACTGTTATTGCGGTATAATATCTATTATTAGTCAACCCTTCCAATGATATCTTCAGCGTATTAACATTAGTCTTCTACTGATTTTGATTATAAATTAATTTTTAAGCATATTTTTTGATTTTCTGGGTTGCTCACTGTTAAGAGATGATCAGTCTCTCTTCTGCCAGATTTGTTTCATTTGCAGTAAAATATATTTTTATGGCAACTGCATTATTTAACTTTTACATATTAGTCCTAATGCTAGAGGGATTTGAGTACCTAATGTTATTAGGTACTTAAATCACTGTAGGTATCTAAACGTTAACATGGGGGAGATGTGCAAATCTTGATGACATATTCAATAAGTCAACACTGACTTGATGGACAAGGTGTGATATTTGAATTTTTCACTAATTAACAGAAATCAAAATATTTTCTTCAAAGTGTATGAGTGGCCTGCACAAACCAGTGCTCCTGTACATTGTACACCCATTACTGCCAATCAGTAGTACCTGACTAACGACCACCTAGTTGGTTTCCTGACACGTCTAAAGGTCAAGCAGCCTTATCTCACCTTAAGAGATTGTCAGCTTGTTCACTTTCACCTCTAGGCAAACCCAGCGTGTCCCATCTGACCAGGGATCAAATCCTGTAGAAGCTTTTCCTCGTCTGTCTCCCCCGTTCCGTCTCCTTTTGTTCTTTCTCAGACCTTCCAAAGGTGTGTGGACTGTCCAGTCCCTGTTTTAAAATACCCTTGACCGTCACATTGCCTCAGGCGATACTGTAAACCATGAATGAACTTCTTGAAGCTCCACGGATGATGAAGTCAGTTAAGATGCTGCTGTAAAACGGCACAAAGGAACTGAAGGTGTTACTGACGGGTGTGTGCAGGGGCAGGATATAATCTGCCCATCACTGATTCACTCCATCATTTATAATGTCAATGTTATCACAATGGAGGTAATTTCATGTGAATTATGCTATTATAAAACACTTTTATTTCAGCTGCCATTCACATGATGGTAATCAGTCGCAAAAGCCTTTAAAGACCAGCTTTTATGAGTTCCTCTGTTGAAAAGAGCCATTCATCACAGAAACTCACTGTAAAATCATCGTTAAAAAATGCACAAAATAAACAGTGTAAGTTTAGAAACAGCTTAACATTTCAGAGGCTTTCACTGTCTGTCTGCGCGTCTTTATTTCGCTGTCCCCGGACACTTTCCCATGCCATATGTTAATGTGACAGCTCATTGCTCAGATCAATTCAACGTGTTATTGCTCAAGGAGAGCAAGTGTCAGTCATTTCCCTTCTGCAGCCCAAACCATGAATAATTGTTATTTCAAGGAAAACAAGAGACTGGAGTTGAAATGACAGCGATTAAATAGGATTTGGTCCAAGGTTAAATACATTATGCAGTTTATAATTTTTTTTACTGCTATAAATATGTTTTGATACCATGACGCAGGTAGCAAAAAGCCTGAAGTCGCTTGGACAGTTTATTTGGAACCAATTTGACTTCCATTAAATTAGAGAAATAGATGCTTGATTCTCGAGACGCTGAATTGTTATTCACCTCTGTTCGTTAATGAATTGGCCGAAGGACCGCTGCGTTCGTCCGGACTGCTCTTTGTTAACTCTTAATAGACTTTCATGGCAGCAGGTCTCTATTGTCGGTGATTAATGATCAGATGTCATCACTGGTGTAATCCCAGTGAGTGATACTTTAATAATGGAGCAGCCTCTCCAGCGCAGACCGGATCTATATGGCGTCATATCAGACAAGAGCAAGATGACATTTTTAGGAAGAACGGTGGCACAGACATTATGAGAACCACGCAGCATAAGAACATTTTCTCTGCACCGTCTACCTGCGCGAAAAAAACTGTTAATGGGTTTGGACGGCAGGGAGCAGGCCTGTGAGTGGTATTGGCTTTTCAGGACATTTCAGGACAAATGCTTTGCATGAAACACTGTTTCCCAGAGTCAGTTTCTTAAAGTATTGAAAGAACGTTTTCACAAAGAAAAAGAGGTTTGAATGTGTCACAATTAAGGAGGAGTATTAGGGACACTTAGTGGGGACGGGCAGAGTGCCGTCAGTCTGTGGACCGAGTTGAACCTTCTTCTACGTCCTCAGATGAACTACAGCAGTGGTCTGCCAGTGGAAGCCTGAGGCCGATAATGTCTGTCTCACCACATCATTTTGACGATCAGATTATTTTTACTTCACCATAGACAGGCTGCTGATCTCCGTCATGGCCGCGACATTTATAGAACAATTTCCTCATTCGCAGGTTGCCTTCAGAGTAGGGAAACAATGTTCCTTTTTCGTGCTGCGATTCTTTACATTGAGCTACAGAGCTTTTTGTATAGAAAAGTTGTGAAATTGGTTCTGACGATTGTGTCGCAGATATTATAATAGCAAATTCTGTTTCATTTTATGAAAAACCTTGAGTATAAAATCTTCCTTGCAGAAAAAACAGGTAGGATGAGCCCAAACCTACCTCTGCAGCATGGACTGTTTATGAAATGCGCCGCACAGGGACAGTGCAAAACTCTGACACTTTAATAAGCCTGATGTGCTCTTAACCAGACCACAATATTTTAGCAAAAAAGTCCTACTTTGCACTGCACTTAAATAAATTTCATTTTCATAATCTGTCCTGATTTAATCTTTGATGTGCGGTTTACTTTTGCACTTTGAACTTTGTGCTGCTGTAATTAAGGATTCATAAACGTAAAGAAGCATTTTGGATCATTTCACCTTATGTACCTCTGATAATAAAAGATATTAAAGTACGAGAAATGTCATCATGAAGCAACGTTTTGTCTCCACACCAGAGCTTTTTGTGTACACTATAACCAAGGATTGGCTATCATTACTCTGCATGCTGCTCCCTGTGATAACACATTGGCAATGAGAGCCCGGGAGCCTTCTTCTTATAATTTACTATGTAACTGTTTTGCTGTTAAATTACTCCAGAGACTGGACAAACACACCATGTAATAGATACTTTGATTTGGACCTCTCTCTTTCCGGCCCCGCCTATGCATATGCCCGCATATTGTTTAATGGTCTGGGTTCATTATTAGCCCTTGTAATGATAAACATTTATTGCCCGGTGGGAGGTAAAGGCCATTCTCTAAATCTCTGTTCCCCTGGCCTTGCAGAAACACTTCACATTGTGATGAATGGATTCTGAGTAAAACCCTCCTCAGACCAGCCTTTGCTTGAAATCTCCCAACTCATTAAACTAGGATATTAGTAATTGTCTGTTGTCTGCGCAACGTAACTTGATTAATTTCAAGTGATAGGGAAGATGAGGCTGATGGGGATGTCATGCATTCAACACTGGTTCGTTTCCAGTTGAGTAAGTAGATCAGTGTAGGTTTGAGTTGGGAGAACCTGAGAAGATTACAAATTTTCTTTACCTCCCGACATGCAAAACTGATGATCTTACATGTCTTCATTTCACATGTTAGAAAACCACATGTATATTTGACTGTATGTGTAATGATCAAACACTTCTCTTTGTTGTTTCGAAATGAAACTCGCATTTTGCAAGCGTAGCCTGGCTGCAAACCTTCACTGAAAACTTGGACTCACAATATGCAACGTTCTGTTTTAAGTTCAGACCAGAGAGAAATGACAGTAATAAATTCTGAGTTCATTGATTGTTCACAAGCAGATGATTCAAAGCTGACCTTTACTCGTTCTGATGGTCTGCATCCCCGATGAACCCGCGTGTGCTCTTTAGAAGTGTCCCTGGTCCAACAAGACACATTGTCCGGAGCCGAAGAGTCGACTGTCTCACTGCATTGAGAAAACTTACATCCAGGGAGTGATGCAGCAATATATAAACTTCATACAATATGCATCTAGACATTTAGATACTCCTTTTGATGGGACATCTCCATTTTATGTGACTGTGCAGTTCTTATTTGCTGTTTTAATTTCGCACAACCTCTCATCTGCCTTATTTGTCTGTAGAGATCTTAATGCCCCCCTGAACAAGATGTTCATCTCTTAAGTATTTTCTCCAACACTAGCAAGAGGCTAAAATATTGTTCCTCCTTTTCATATAATGGTCACATCGCTATGAACATTAGCTTGTTCTGATCACGGCAATAGATTTATTGATTTTTTAAAGTTTATTCATTAATGTTTGCTGTAGCTACTAATGCATGAAACTCATTAAGGACTCAGTTTCCTGTTTCCAGATAAGATGTTCATCAGATCTGTGTGAGCTCATTCAAACCCTTTATAAACCAGTCCACTGACACATACAGAGTTCTCTAAAGAAGTACCAAAACAAATTTTGCTTTAGAAGTCAATGTACCTCAAATGTTACACACTTAAATTTTCAGCATTCATTTTAATGAAAAACATCCTTGTCATCGGTCAAAGTGTAACAGCCTAACAGTTGTCCTGCTTTAACGCTGCAGCAGTAGAAAGTGCAGTGTATTCTCCCAGTGGAAAACAATACTGCAAGAAAATGGTTTATCTGGGCATAATGGAGAGTCCTTGCTCCTCTCAGACAAAGACAACCATGTTTGTGGCGTATTCCTCCATAATGATACAGCAGCTCCAGAGGGAACCGAGTGTGAACTCCAGACCTCCTGCTTCCACTGCACCAACAGAGATAAATCGTTCAGTGAGATGGCCTGCAGGCTGTTTCAGGGTCACTACAATATGCAGACTAGCTTTCGGCTCACTGTAGCAAATTAATGAGTGGCAATGGCTGTTTCCACTGTTGACCCTGACTACCTGAAGATAAGCTTTGCAGAAGGGCGATAGTTATATTGTTTATTAACGCTTCCTATTGGAGACAACGAAGCTCATACATCATTCAATGAAATAATTACAGACCAACTGTTGGAGAAGTAAAAAGTATATTCCAAGATGACAATGTGATAATTTAATGTATTTTTTCCCTTACAAAATATAGTTACAATTTCATATTTAATGATGCTTAAATGCCACTTCTGAATAAGTCTGTTCAGTTTTGGTGTTTGCTTCACCTGTTTAACATTTATTTGACTTTTATATTTGTATATACATGTATATACATAGTATATACAAATATAACACCTGCCTGTTTTAAAGTATCCAAATTAAAGACCACCCAGTGAATCACATGGTTGCCTTACACCCATTTTGTTTGACTTCCTGTCGACTGCATTTCAACAAAAGATAACAAAAATAAACAATACCTAAGGGTAAATTAATACTGCTGCTCGCAGCCAACTCTGTATTATATCTACTAAGGAATATTATTTAATGGAATAACATATAAAGATGTGATAATGATGAATAAAAGCTAGATGTGTCAATGATGAACACAAACAGAACTTAATTTTCCATTTGCTTACACAAACTACCACTAGAATTGATCAATTACAGCATCAGATGCAACGCTGACGCATCCAGCTCTAATGAGCTCTCCACCACCTTATCTTATTCAACCAAGAACAGGTCTCATCTACAGTACTGAACAAATCCTCCACACCTGACTTAATTTTCCCAGAGTGATTAAAATGTCACTCCCGATCCTGTAATGCGTCCTGACGTTAAGTTTCACCAGGGATTGTGAAGAAAACTGTGAATTACCCCCGAGGAATTTAGTGTTGACGCTGTGTGAGAAGGTGGTGATCAATCAGAGCACTTCACTCAAATGTCAGTTAATCAAGGATCATGTGTCAGGGACCACCCGTGTTCCCCCAAAAAGCGACATCCTAACATTAAAGTGAGATTTTAAAGTTAGTTTCTACTGCTAAGTGCACAAAGACGCTGTGAAAAGGATCAGTGATTATCCTCCAGGCAGTTCCGCTGGAATTACAATCATGTAGGTTTTTCTAATTACAAATAATTATTACAGATGTGAGATATGGGCAGCTTTAACTAAAAACACACCAGAACCTGCTACAGAAAAGACCAACGTTTTTATCTTTTGGTTTCAGATGCTGTGTGCAGGGCTGCGACTTTCTTGGGGGCATTGGAGTAAAAAAAAAAAGAAATATTCAGGAAAAGCACATTTCTGACGGCTGGTTCAGACACCGGGCCTCAGGTACAACGTGTCCCCCTCCCAGTCTGACTCCTGTTATCTCAGTAACGAACGGATACGTTAAATGGGGCTGCGGCTGCCATGTGTCTGAGCCAGCAAAGAAAAGTATGTATTAAAAATGGTGAATTTCATCTCCTCAGTTGCATCCGACTTGTTATATCACCTTAAAGGGGACGTATTGCCATTAAGGATAAATGCGTAGCCATTAAAATCTTATTTTATAACCACTCAAATGAATATGAATATGAGCCTCGACTATCAAGGCTTGATTAAAAAAACATGTTTATAGACAGAACAGGCATCCCCGCAGTGTTCCTCATTAACATCACTCCAAGACAGGTGACTTGGAAGTTGCTGGTCGAAGCTGCACCTACTCTCATGCAAGCATCTGTTATAAATGGCCCTGCTTTCGGCTGCAAACCATAAAGACTGCCATGCTTTGATCATCAGATTGCGCCTTGTCCTCCTTGGTTGCGGTTGCAGCTAGTTAAACAAGCCTTTGATTGGACACCTGACTACTGGTGCAACATCAGATACCCGGAGCACAGTGGACATGGGTGCTGTGGGTGTCAGTTTAATGAGTCACTGAGCGAGATTAGAGTCGCGGCGAGATGATGCACAGCAGCCGCGTCTGCCTCTGTTTTCATCTAATGTCGTGCGAGCAGATATTGAGGATACAATGAATTTGTCACTTAATTGGTAGCAACTTGTTTCTCCGTGCGGAGTTCTGTCACGGATGGAATTATCTCGGAAGAGACTCTACCGATTTATTCAACCTTCACTCACAATTAATTTTAATTACTGCAGGTTGTTTTTGAGACTGTTTCTATCCATCTGTTTCTATACAAGTTTTCACATTGCTCGCAAAAAAACTTAACTTAATGTAAAATAGGAACAGAAAAAAACTCCATACTGCTCCTGTGGTTTCATCCAAGTGTCCGTAAGCCCGACTTGAAACAAGGTCATTTACAACATGTTTTTAACCTAAATGTCCACTGTTGTGGAAACAGTAATAACATAATGATAAATTCATAATAACTCGGACAAAACATAGTGGTATTCGAAAGTTACATTTTAATACACATTCTTCCCATCATAGGAGCGTTCCCCAGAAAATAAGAACCTTTGGAGGAACTCATTCATCTGCAAGAACCAGGCTCTAAATTAATCTCTGAGGAAAACCTTCTTTTTTTTTTTGCCCCCCAAGAAGTCCCTTCCCTCGGGGGTACTGGAACCTTTGGGTTGAGGAGTGCAGAGCGGACCACCCAACCTAATTGGTCAAATCCTCCTGGGGGTTTGTTGTAGCCGGTCGATCTCATCTATAGCTCATAAAATCAGCTTGATTTAAATCCTCTCCATCTTTACAGTTGTAGTGTTTCTCTATTTATATAGTGTCATTGTTATTGTATAGACTGCTGCACTACTGCCGCCTATTGGACTGGAGCGGGGTGGCTTGTGGTAGCCGTCGGTTGTTCATACGTCAGCAGGCTATTTTTCTCTAGTCTCCCTTGGTCTTTCGACTACAGGTGGAGTGTGCAGCGGTCTGCATGTACCTTTCAGTTCCTTGAAACCAGTTCCTGGGACCAAAAGTTCAATGTACTGTTCGGTTGAGACAGCCCAATAGTTTCAAGTCTTCATTTTAACCTCATACAACAACAGCAGGACACAAGGAAACTGGACAGAAATCCGTGAGAGCAGCAGAGTGACTGTTACATGAAACCAAATCCGTGTTGCATAATTTTTAACCCTGCTTGACACTTCTTCGATAATTGATCCCATTGGTGCCGCTGTTCTCACCACACACGTTCCAGTCAGTTTTTACACCTCTATTACTATCTTGTCTATATCAATCCCTTCAGCCTGCGACGGCCTCCATGTAACAGTCGTGTACTTTATCCGGTGCTGAGACTCAGTCAGAGTAAACAAACATAGCAGCCATAAAAATCAATAACTCAAGATACGTTAGCATATGTTGCAAGTTCATTTGATGGACACACTCACCCCAGAGTTTTTTTTTGTCTGTATCCAAACAAAATCTTCCTGTGTGAGGGAAACATTTCATCGCTCGTGCTTAGGTGTATAGTTCATGTAGTTAGATTTGCCTCTTTTTTAAGCGGAGCAATCTGTGACCTTCCGCTGAATGGGTTCAACGTTGTAAGCCCGGTCTTAAACAGTTTAGCAGTTTCTGAACCGGCACATGCAGGAGATTCTTCTCACCAACACAATCTTCTTCTCAGAGGACGGCGAGAATATACGGAGCTGACAAGGCAGATAACGAAGACAGTTTCCTCAGCAGACAACCGAAGATCTGTTGAGATTCTGCACCTCCTGGAAGATGGCTGCGAGTTTTGTTAGTGCGTTGCAAAGCTGTTTGCTCGAAAAGGTGCTGTTCTCATGAAAGATTAATAGTTGCCTGGTGGCCCTGAGGCACCCGAGCCAGATACTCAGGATTCATAAATAAAGCTAAATGGATCAATATTTCCAAGACTTTAGAGGTAACCTATGGCCACCCCCACCTTGAGAGAGAATGCTTTGAGAAAGGTTAGGTTTTAATCGAAGCCTTCCCACAGTAATAATAAAGAAAAGGTGGTGTTTAATCATCAGAACTGCCTGGTAACATACCTGAAATCCAGAGACTGATTCACACGCTGTGAAACAGAGCAATCCAGCCGCTCTATACTCTGTAATCATAAAAGTTTAATGGCCCCCGTTTTGGAATTATTCTTCCACCAACTGCAGAGTGATTGTGCTGACGCTACAGCGGAGTCACTTTTCTATTTAAAGGAAGCAGGAAACAGAGAGTGGATGATATGGAAGAGTCTCATCAGCCAACACCAGATGGCCATTAATCAACTTTAACTGAAGCAGTGTGCCGAAGCAGAATGACATATTACGCTGGGAAGGATAACACACATAACAAATGTAAATATTTGCCTGTAGTTTGCAAATCCATGAGCTTGGCCGCATTATGACGATAATTATGATCCATGTATTTGTTGTACAAGCTGTCCAGTTACCAATGAATCACATTTTGTTTTGGGAGTCAGAATATTATCTGTTTACTGGAAGTTTTATGGAATTATTTGATTTATCCTTAAACTTTAGTTTTAAGTAATAATACTTTCCTGAAAGTAACAGATCTGAATAATTCTTTGACAGTAGTTGAATTTATCGGCCTCACACTTGCTATGTGTATTGTTAAGGGTCCAATGAAGTGCAGTGTTGAATTTGATGCGATTTAGATGATGATTTCAATAATCTTTGATTACAGGCGACCAGCACTCTGTAGCACTGGTAGTGCCCCTCAAGGTTCTGTGGAGTCCAGCATTCGGTCTTTTCTTGCCATGGTGCAATTACTACAGCTCACTTTTACAACAGAGGGAAACCTGCAACCAGCACCAACACAGGCCCATTCCCAACAGACATGTTTACAATGAGAACTGCACTCGCATTCTAAATGTGTTATTTACAGGTTTACACGATAATCAACGCATGTAATTCTGACTCTGTTTCTACTTTGAAGCACAAGGGTTCCGGTATTTATATGAATAACATGCTTTAACATCAGCAGAGCATTGGTTAGACTCACATTTTTGACCATGTAATATGTACATAGAACAGAACTGTGCCTGAAGTGTGCCTGAAGTGTGAGTGTGATGAATAAGTGAGTCAAAGCAAGATACATTTGAGACATAGAATATACCTGTGTTTTTCTTATATTATATTAGATTATATAATCTAATATTTGCCAATCTGCATTTATCACTACACATAATACATGTGTTTGAATATGAGTGATCCAAGTAGGGATTAATGAAAATTATAACTTTGTGTGTCACGTCAACATGTCTATAATCACTATAATCCACAAAACAGAGAAACCATGTGAAACTCTCCTGCTCAGGAAAATAAAAACTCTTGCTGACTCATCCTTTCCATCTCATTCTGTTTTTTCCCTCTCCCCAGGGGACTGATGCCGCGAACACTAGACAGCCAGATCACGTTAGAGAAGACTCCCAGCTACTTCGTCACCAGAGAGGCACCCAGACGCATCTCCAGCATGTCTCACGAGACCAAGCTGATTGTTGTGGTGCGTAACCCAGTCACGAGAGCCATCTCCGACTACACGCAGACTCTTTCCAAGAAGCCCGACATTCCCACGTTTGAGGACCTGGCCTTTAAGAACAGAAGTTTAGGTCTCGTTGACACCTCCTGGAACGCCATTCGGATCGGAATGTACATCCTGCACCTGGAGAACTGGCTGCAGTACTTTCGCCCGTCACAGATGCACTTTGTGAGCGGCGAGCGGCTGATCACCGATCCGGCGGGGGAGATGGGCCGCGTTCAGGACTTCTTGGGACTGAAACGAATAATCACGGACAAGCACTTCTACTTTAATCGAACCAAAGGCTTCCCCTGTCTGAAGAAGCCGGAGAGCAGCAGCCAGCCACGCTGCCTCGGCAAATCCAAGGGGAGGACTCATGTATTGATCGACGAGGAGGTCATAGAGCAGCTGCAAGAGTTTTATAGGCCATTTAATACCAAATTCTATGAAACAGTCGGACAGGACTTCAAGTGGGACTGAGGGTGCCATATAGAAACAGTCTTGCTACCTCTAGAGACATTTTAAATGTATTTGGGGGTAAAAAGGTTAAAATCTACTGATATATGTTTATCTTGACAAGCTGAATATAAAAGCTCAGACATTAGAAAATGATCATACACGTGGATTCATATAATGCTGAGTTACTCTGATAACAAGTGCCATTCCTTTAAAAGATGACATAATGACTTTCTTTACTGTAAACAGAACATGACATATGAATTCATCAACCGGCTACTACCAACACCAGAGATACATTAATGCAATGCTTGAATGTTAATTATCTAGATAGTTTACATATTCATAATTTCCAGTCAGAATAAACCACTGGTGTACGGATAAAGCGAGATCTCAACTTGGAGTTGCGGTAAAATCTCAAAAAAATGAATAATAAACTCACCCAGCAGTTATTCTGCACTGAAATGTATCTATTTATTGTTGACTAAAGCTCAAATGACAAATTTAAAAATAGTAAATGTGCTGTGACTCAGAGAGAAAAAAATTGAACCTGTATAAAAGAGAGATGATACAAGTTAAACATTTGTTGAATTCAATTCCGCTTTTTTCTGTAATAGTATTTTTGTTGTGATCATTGAAATAAAAGGCGAAAGGGTTGATGACTCCTTTGAGATATTTTCCACTTTTTCTTGACTCAGAAAAAAAACCTAGTATGTAGTTATAGAGTCTGGTAACAGAGTTCAATCAGAAGTGTACCCTGAGGTTGTAGGACTATGATAACAGAAGAATGAAAAGGTCTTTCACCCTCATGCAGAATTTATAACTATGTAGTACCAAGAAGTTTGCATTGAGTCTCGAGAGATAAAATGTTTCTTACCAAGTGCTGCCATGCATGTCATTGACTCATTAATGCTCAAAATGTTCTCATTTGATGGACTCGATCTCATTCCCTCTCTGAATGGGTTTCAATGATAAGCAGCCAGATTAACCTCCTTAATTTGAACCTGAAAGCCAATCAGAGTTGTCATTGACGATTTCCCCTATGAAACCTCCAAAAGTCTCGGCACAGAAAGTTGGAAGCCTTGCAATAAGGGGTTTTAATACAAAGAAACCCATCCAAATCTGTGCTCTATGAAATATGACAAAAAAAGTTACTGTGACCTTCTTGATGTGAACATTACATTAATGTCGTATTAGCACAGGATTAGAAACATGGATGACCTCCGCAATTATTTAATCAAATACGGGAAGATATTGATTTTTTTGCATTTAATAATCATTAAAAGCAAGTTTATTTTTATGGTTAGCTGACTTCAATATGTTATTCCATTACTGCTCAAACTACCAATGATGACATTGTTTCCCTGAATTGTTATTTTGATCTTTATTTCTTCTACTTTACTATTTTGTATCAGAATAGTTATAATTTTTTTAGCATTCACTGAAGAATCCATTAAAACCAGACGTCTTAGTAGAAGCGTCAAAGCCTTTAGTCTGTCACATAAGGTTCACCTTCTAAATTATTTAAAACTAAAATATTACCAGTTAAGAGATGTGCATAAATAGTATTATTTTAACAAAACATGTGAATGATGAAGCAATGCCACTCAACACTATATTTTACAAACCTAATAATGCTATCCATCTTTTCACCTATATTAATATGCTATGCTACGCTAATGGTGAAACAGTATGTACCTATTTCTGTGATCTCTTGCAAAGGTGTTTCACTCAGTGCAGTGTTAAGTCCTCTGCTACGGGGCGGTGAATTCCTAGGCGCTATCTAGTCGCACTTAAACTAATGTGCGAATGTGACAATGTGACCTCACCGTATTAAGGAAATTACACATTCGCTTGCATTCCCATTGCTCCTCCAGCACATGTCCGATGGCCAGCAGCCGTATTTAAACTGTCATTTGTGATATTCTCCATTAATTTTTCATTAACCTGCCAATGCCGTCTGCCACTGCCTGCTACTTAGTGAGCCATCACCACACATGCCAGTTTAGCAATAAGCTCAAATTTATCTCAGCTCAGTTAATTATAACTTCTCGCCCGGGATGCTTATGGCTTCATGACATGGCAGCGGGAAAATAAAGTCTCCCATGCCACTGCCACAGTGTAATACCCAATGAATATTTTGATATGTTATCTGTCCTGAATTTTGGCGACTGTCCATATAACTTTTGTTGAAGGGAATTTGTTTGTTTTTGTTTGTTATTTTTTTGTTTGTTTTTTTTGGGGGGGGGGCTTTATGCCTCCTCAACAGAATACAAATATACAGAGAGGGAAATGGCAGCTTTAGCAGTTACTGCAATTGTTTCCCTTGAATGCATGTGACCATTAAAGTTGTATGCTTCACAGTATCCTCACTGTCACAAGTGTAGCTGTACCTGAGAGAGAAACGCATGAACACAGATGTATATAACGTAGTTACTCCTCATTAGAAGAAAACAAAGTATTCACCGGGCAACTAAAAGCTGTCAGACTGACCATTCTAACCTTCAAAGCAAATACCAAAGACGCTGTTGTAAATGTCATGAACTTTCAAAGACTCTTGGGTATAACCCTCCTCTTCCACTCAATGAAATTATCCAACAGAGCCTTCTTATTTTACTTTTTTATTAAATAAATACAAATGATGAAGGGTGATTCAAATTACAGACTCCTAATACTGCTGAGGTCTTTCATAAGGCCTGCCTTGAAAAGCGATTGAAATTCTACAGTTGTGCCAACCCTGACACTCTGCACTTCTTTACAAGCTCGTGTCTATAATCTCTTGCATTGTGGGGACAGCATCTAAAGAGAAGCAGCTGCAAATGTGCTGTGTCCTAGAAAACACAGGAGCTATATACCGCCTCAAAAAAATGTATCAATAACGTGATGGAAAAAAAACAAGTCATACATTATTTATTTGCTTGCTGCTTTCAATGCATCGAGTTTGCCTGTTTCAGCCTGGAATAGGCAGTATCACCCACAAGACAGATTCCATTTGGAGGTTGAAGTATTTATATCGAGACACCTCCTTGCCCCCCCCCTAATGAGCCAGGCCATGGAGGATAATGAGGATGCTCCTTTTTCTCCGACGGACAATGAGAAGAGCAGACTTTCCTTTGGATGATTTGAAACCTGGCAGCCAGAAACCCCTCCAGAGGAAATCTCATTAAATGCTAAAATGGCATGCGAGCTAACCCCTACCTGCATCAGTGCACCTTTTGAATATGTCATCCCGCTCTTCCCAGGACCATGTTCTATCACGGAGCATCGCACTTCAAGCTGCGTCTCTAAATTAAAAGATGTTACAAAAAGATTGATTTATTTAGTCTGCAGAGGCACGTCGGGTATTTCCTTGTGTCTCCGCCGTGCTGCTTCATGCTTGATGTAATACAACCCACAAGCTCTGTGCCATACTAATGAAAGGTTCACCATTAAAGGAGCCATGAATTCTGTAGGAAAGAAACACGAGCGCACATGCACAACTACTGTATGTACACCTAAACCTATAACCGGTGCGAAAACCTTTCCCCTTACCTCATTTCCTTTGGGTCTGTTGAGCATGTGCTGCTTGCCTTACCTTCAGAAAGGTCAAGTGCGGAACAGGTCTCCAGGCATGCACTCAACTAATTAAGTAGCAGTGGTGAAAAGTGCGTACCTGCCGCAGGGATACCACAGCGGTCGGTAGCCACCCTCTGGGGGGACGCATAGATTGTTTCACATGCAAGCGAGGTAGGGATTTGCATAGCGTTGCTCACGTGCGAAACATAAAAGAACTCCATGCCGTGGCAGGAAAAGAATATGTACGGCAGTAAAAAACATGCTCTCTTGTTAGTTTCTTTTTCCTGTTTGCAAGCACAAATCAAAGAAAAAATTCAGTAATTGAAATACGACCCTTCTGCCTTTTTGAAACTTTAATCAAGGCCAGGAAATGAAGCTGCGGAATCTCGATTTGTCAGATTGTATCTCATTAAATTGAATATTCCCTGACAAGAACTTTGATGCAACTCATATGAACTTTGATTCCACTCGCAATATTTCCTTGCTTCCATTTTTGATCAATAACAACTGCAGTTATTCAATGATTCTTATAATCAAGAAGTATTTCTTTCGTGGTTTTACTTTTCTATCCGACCTCATTGGTTAACGTCCATTTTCCCACTGCAGCAGTATCCAGCACATGCAAGTCATCCGCTAAACAACATTATATTCAGATGGCATTTTGCCAGAGAAGGAAGCTGAAGCTGGAAGACAAATGATAGCGTAACAACTGTTATGGAGGCTGCAGTTTTGCAATTCAAACAAGTTTTCAGCGTTGGCTGAGGGCTGGACTCTGCCCGCTGCCTTCCATTTAAATGTGGGATCACAGAGGAAGACATTTCAGTGCACAGGACTGCGCCCGAGGGACCCCCAGAGGAAAAGAAGGGGTACGCAGTGATAACAGACACCCTCTCCAGGACGCCTGATAAATGCAGTCAGTCTGAGTCTGTAACTTAGATAATTAAGTTCTTATTCAACTGAGGGATTGTGCCCAACAGCAAGTTCAGGAGGGCAGAAGACAATAAGGATCTCAGCCAAATGACTTCCACTTACCCAAACTTTCACCACTTTTGTCTCTCTCGCCAAACACCGCTGGCCTCATGCAGCTATAAGCGACTCAAGATTAGAGATCCTGAAGCATTTTAAAATCCCAGCAGGTGGTGCAAATCATTGGTACTTCAGTCTTAACAACACTAAGAGTTTCACTTAACCACTAATGGGAAAGTATCAAGTATTACTGCGAGCCACTGAACAGTAACTTCCAAATACACCCAAGTTCCACCATAATACATTTCAAGGGCACAGGGGGCTTTTTTATAAGATAATAATTTTAGCTTATATTAGCTTTTTATTTATCCTTAATACATCTGTAATATATGCAGATTCGAGTTTAAAAACGAAATATAAAACAATAATCGTTGACCACCAATACCTCTTATACGCCAAAATTAGAAGGTTTATGTAATTGACTCCTCCCCATTGCCAGTAGGAGTTTGCCATTTCGTGTTTTATTCCAGTTCATGTTCGATGTTGCAAACGTTTCTTATGCTGAGGCGCTATCTCACCTCTTCCTGTTGCATCTTGCACGATATGAAGAAAAACTAGCTGTTGCACATTTTTCCCAAGATGTAAACAACATCTAGGTTCATGGTTATTTTCACCCGGCAAAACCCAGAAGTTTAATGCCGGTGCAGCATCAGCGGCTATACTGTCAAAACGAAGTCGAAGGAGAAGAAATTCACATGAGTCATGTTTCCATCACAGCTGAGTCGATAAAAAAGCTATAGGTGTGAGGAGTGATTTGACCCAGGAGGGAATGACGATGTATCCTCTCCTTTTGCGAACAATGTTTCAATTGTCCTTTTTGATCGGTCCTGCACATTTGTGTTGTTAATTCGGATGTAATTTGAGTGTCATTGGTATCTTTATTGAAATGAAATCATAAATCCGTCAGTGTTTTGTGTGAATAAAATACCATCCGTGGTGTAGACATGCATTAAGGATGTGGACTGCTGATACGATGCCTCATTGACCCTTAATGTGTGGGCAGTTTGGTATAAATAATGGTAAATCATTCATAAACGTGACTCTGTGAAATTGGGGAACTAATGCCCTTGCTTTGGGAAAACTGGAGACCATAATGACAGCGAGTGCAAAACCATGAGATTGCTTCTGTCTGCCTGGCATAGATTCTCAGAGGGAAATTATCATAGATTGCGGTGAAGCTCATTGAAATAATACTGGCCCTGGTTTAGTATAATGTGACTTATCAAAGCATTTCCATTGTGTCATTACTTCCATGCTTCCGGAGACAATGGGCTCATTCAGTCAGTATCACTCCTTCTCTTGTCTTTTACCGTCTCCTCTTTCAGAAGCCCTCAACTGCCCCCAACCCACATAGTTAATATTTTAGGATATTTCCTGCTCACTCCAACCGACTCTCTGCTCTGATTTCACTTACTCATTTGATTTTGCCATTTGAGTTTGTATGCCTGTAAATGAAGAAATGAGAATCTGCATGTGCAAAACAACGAAGTCTGAAAAGGGAAAACTGATATTAGATTTATTTTTTTCAAAGGGTTGTGAAGGTCTCCTGCAAACTTTGCTGCAGGATTATGTGACTGACATTTCTGTGAAATGGAGTGATAGCACAAACAGAAATCTTCCCTATGCAAAAGTGTAAAAATTGATCACTCCTATATCTGTCATTTCAAATAAATGGTTTGTATTTTACCTCACCAAAAAGACCGGAAACTGGGAAAATCTGCTGGCCATTCAATCAATAACCCTTTATATCCCTTAAGCACTTAACCTAACTGTTGAAGGATTCATTTAAATGTGCTATAAGGTAAAGTATCTTTTATAAAGCCAGCATTAGCATTCATGACAGTTGACCTTCCAGTAGCCCACTTACCTGAGGAAGAGTTCAGAGCTGCCTCCCGTGAAGCAACAGTAATGTTACATTTTGTTATGCCTCGATTTCTTCTTCTTTGCCACCAAATATTACATTACATTACATTACATGTCATTTAGCTGGCGCTTTTGTCCAAAGCGACTTACATTTTTAGAACACTCAGCATTTATGAGGTATATGGTGTCTTGCAGGGGCCAGGGAATGGACAGTCAAGTGATATTTCAACATGTTGATATAAAACACAAATGTGCATTTAAAACCATTTGAACAGTCAATCAAAATTATTATAATTAAATGTATTAATATAATAGGTGATGAAATTTGCTTTGTCACAGAATGAATCTAGGCATACATGGTATAAAGTGGAGAAAATTAATCAATGTGCAGCACAGACTTAATTTCAAAATAGGAGTGGGTGAAATTGGAAACATCATTACGAGCTTAGTTATACTGTCCCCAGTTTTAGGAAGAAAAAGAGGCAACACTAAATGATATTCTGAGCAGTCATCATGAATATATATTAAGATAAATCCAGTCACAGTATTTTAAATATGCACTGCATGTGCTCGTTGACTTGAATTTCTCAGTTTGTCACACATTTTGGGCACAACCCAATCATTGATGTTCTGGGAGACATTTTACCTTTGGCAAATATCAAATATTTTCCTGTCAGAGAATGATTACCACCCCAAAGTCTAGGTATGTGATCTGTCATCATTCTGTCACCACATACACAGAAGGCTAGACACTCGTTCAAAACGATGTGCTAGAAGAGACAATAACTGAAAAATGGTTTGTTAATGCACCTTTAAAACATAAATCTACAAGCCTGTCATCTCCCTAATAAATTGCTGAAAATCACCCACTCAACATTTACGGTCAGATTTGAACAGTTCCTCTGGTGGAAGCACTGGAATTTACATCTGAATGACTTCACACACACCCTCAAAATCTGAGAAGATCAAAAAAAAAGTGGAAAAGACATAACAGGTCTCATCTGTTCTGTCAGCCTGCAAAATGGGCACAGCCTAATGGTGTGAGGTTGGCAGAGAGACTCTAAAGCTATATGGAGGCAACAAAAGAATCAATCTGAGATGCATGACAAGTTGTACATGGGCTCAAAATGTAGGAGGATTATTAATGTTTGCTGACTTAACTGGGACTTGCAGTGAGCTCCACTGGAATTGTCAGCCTTTGTGTTTCACAGCATCAAAGTTGTTTGACTACTGACTCATTAAAACCGGTCCGTCACCAATATTCAGTCTGATCCAATTCAGTCAAACATGACATAGCTCCATGCACAGGAAGTATGTTATGCACCGTTAGACAACTGGTTGGTCTGCTTTGCTGAGGAAACGACCGTGAGATCAGAGTTCATACTGCAATAATTCATTTGAGGACATGTTCGGTTACAGTGAGCGATTACTGAGACCTTTGTGAACCTGTCACTAGATAAATATTGTAAATGCAGACAGAAATCTTACTGCAGGGCTGCACGCTGGCACTCGATTTCCTGATACTGTGAAATGAACTGTTCCAATCTCAGTTTAATCTTGTGTTTTAATCCTTCACATCTAAGTTTTATTTAATTGTTCCTCTGTTCTATTTCTATTTCTCTTTGCGTTTCCCGTCTGTGAAAAGTACTTCATAAACTTCCTTGCATTTGTATGGGTTTTAAAAAAATCTCCATTCCCTGTGTCATCTGTGAGCATCGAATGATGACCACAAAGTGTCAAGAGAAAGCCTGTGCAATTCTGTTTGCTGACGCCTTTTTCCCGTGTGTCAAAGTCACGCTGGTGCTTTGACACATATCGTTGCTTGACTCTGAAGTGAATGTCTTATTCTTTTAGACATGCCAACACTTCCGCGCCTCTTCAAGGCGCTGAAGCTGAAAGTTCCTCTACATGTTTTTCTCTCGCTCAGAATAAATGACTTGTGAGCTGCATCCGGCAAGCAACACTCCTTACAGAGGAACATTCTGATGGCACTTCAATGTTCAAGAACTACATGGTATTTTTTGCTAGTATCTGTGATTGATGTACAAATCACATAATTATTATTACTGTCAGTTATTTTCAAAGGTTTTACGGTATGTTGGATTTGTTTTTCGAACTTTTCAGACAGCTCGTGGTATCATTTCTTAGATTGGTGTGAAAATAAACACGTCATGGTTCATAGTTTGGTTCTTCCTCTCTATATTACTGTAATGTATGGACTATTGTAATTGGAGTGTCCAGAATACAGGAATTAAATGAAATACTTGAGAAAAACACTGGTGATTTGAGTATTTTATTGCATTAATACACATTCTCCAGCCCTGTATCTCTAGTATATTCATTCATTTTGGTAGTGATGTCTGACATTTGAACCCTACCAATTTTACAACATTTCCTAGTGGTCAGGTTCTTGTCTTTACTTAAACAGACCCACATGTCTACTTAGAAGAAGAGATGTTTTTTTATTGTATTTATTTCAGATATTAATATAATGCTCACATCCACAGCCCCCAAGTGCAACAGTGGAATAAGTATTGCAGTACAGGCTATTAACAAATATTAAGTACATTTGCCATATCGCAAATGTTAAAAAGAGGTGATGATGAAAACATCAGAGCAAAGTACGGACAAAAGTGTTTCTCCTTTCTCCTTAAGCCAAGAACATGATATCGATAATAAAGGGTCCTGATGTGGGTGAACGGGTATGATGCATGGGGCCAAGCAAATACAGTGATTCCCCGCTGCTTGATAAATGCTCTGGTAACGGATAGTGGCCTTTCTGAAATCCCAGAATGCTGTCATGCATTCTTGCACTGAGGGGAGTTGAGCCTCTTTGCCCAAGACTCCCAAGACAAAACGATATGTCAGAACCATGGCCCCTCGTGGTTTATCATGCAAAGGTCACACATATCGCTGAGCCGAGCCCCTGATGAGCTTCCAAAGAGGGGCCGTGTTAAGTCGACAGGAACTGCAGTTTAACACAGAGCTTCAGTTTGGTTTAGATTATTAAAAAACACTTCTCATCCTTCAAATCGTGATATCAACCCGTAGTTCACCTTGTAATATACAGACTTGTACTTTTCTTAAAAAGGCTGTAAATGTTGCCTGCTATTGTCCTTGATCTGGCCAGCCAACTTAAACACAGATGACACTCTACAGCAACATCCACGTTATTACATGTTAGTTTTAAATTACACGACTTTTGCTGTAGGGGGCGGCAATGCGGTTGATATACTTTTTTATTTTAAATGGAGTTTGCACCTTCTCCCCATATTTGTGTGGATTTTCTCCAGGTACTCCGGCTTCCTCCCACATGTCACAAGGCATGCAGATTAGCATAATGCTAATTTGAGACTCTTCATTGACCGTAGATGTGACTGGTTGTTTGCCTCTGCATGTTGGCTCTGTGATTCGCTGGTGACCTTTCCGCGGTGTGTAGCCCTTGCTAAAGTAATGGGTGTATTTGCATTTTTGATAATAATATAATGTACAGATTCATAATTCATGTGAAGTTTGTGTATTCATGTGTTTAAAAATGCATAAATATGTTTGAAATACAAAGGTTAAAAAGTTTAAAATCTACATGAAGTATGTGTTAAAAATATAAGTTCATGTCATCTCATGTCGTGTTCTAAAAGAAAAGAGTAAGTTCATCTGAGACTGTGTTCAAGTGTAATTACGTTGTTTACACAATATTTGTTTTAAGAGTTGTCGATCACAAAAGTCTTTGCTGTGTTTGGCTTGTGCAGAGCTTGGAGACTCCGGCCAATCGCGGGAGCAGTCTGACGTGAGGGGGTGGGATTTAGACTCTGTGGTGGTTCTGGAAAAAAGAAGGAAAAGAGGGAGACACGAGTTAGCCCAACGGCGTCGAAGTTTTTTTTTAGAGGCTGAAAGCTCTTGTTTGTAGGTCAACGGATTGTTACCTGATAACAGTCTGATAGCCCTGTCAAGAGGATCTGCGCCCTCTGGTGTGGACGAGAGCTGTCGGACGGAATCGTACGAGTGGACTGTGAGTTTCGGCTGCGCCTGCCGGCGAGCCGCCATCCCCTGTTTCCCCACGGACTGTCGGGAGCGCAGGGACTGTTGTCGGGAGCCGTGAGTAACTTGATTTGCACGTGCCTTTTATTTTGCTTTCAGAAAGCGAAGCGGCCAGTGTGTTTTGGGCCTCAACGCACACGAGCAACGGAACAGGCCTGCAACGGGGTTTCGGGATAGCTTTTCCCAGAAGGTGGTGGACTGTGGTGTGTGTGTGTGTGTGGGTTCATTGCATTATTCGCTGGCTTTATGATTTAAAACGGGTATCATTTCTGTTGAACGTTAATTGTATTGTCACTGAACCCAAGTGATTATTGCCTATTTTTATTTTTCTATTTTGAACTAAAAAAAATCCTCTAACTAAAGAAGGTATTTACATTTAAAGTGCTATTGTGTGTGTTTTTCATTTACTAAATTCTTATTTTATTTATTAAGCAAAACAAAAAAGGGAATATCATAAGTTTAACTCGGGCCCCGCCCCATAGGTACATGAGACGGGTGTTACAGGTGTAACCCCGCCTCTCGCCCAATGTCAGCTAGGATTGGCTCCCGCTCCCTAAAGGATCGTCCACACAGTTATTAAGCCCCTGAATTACAGACTTCTGGAAACATTCCAGCTTTTGGATGACGCCGTCTCTTACATTAGCTTCCAGTCAAAACTACCAGTCACAGCTTGACTACCAGTGAACGCATAGAACTACTAAACCATACTCCAAGAAACAGATCTGGGAGTAGGTCCAGGAAAAATGCACGCTTCTAGTTTTTCCCGTAGCTTTTCCTCATTCAACTGTACGTGAATGGTGATGTGATATTCAGGTGTGTTGGCACTGACAGAAAGTATTTCCAATCAAGCTCTAAAACACTTTACTGGAGGGAACACGAAAAAACACTCATTTCAAACCTACCAGCTGAAACAGTGACATTTTCACGCTTCGTCTCACAGTCACACAGAATGTTCAAAATAACACATCCGAGGAATCCCATGAGACAAGGCATTATATGAAGGGGTGTCTTCACCAAACACATTGTTTTTAACATAGAAAGGTCCCACAGTAACTAATCATCCTCTTACTGTGGGTGTGATTTGCTGAAGCTGCTGACACCAGAGCAAACAGCAGCTGGTTCGTGATTCTCAACGCACCAAAAAAACAACGTATTATTTCTTCGTTTTTTCGGATTTATCAGAGAAGCTCCTGAAAATCAACAGAACTGTTTCGAAACTAGTTTCAATGAGAACCACCAAGTGAAGCACTGCGTAGACTTCTTCTCCGGTTTTACTGTGAGGAATGTCCTTCCATTCAAATATAAAAGAAGTCTCAAGGACAGCCTTCTACACTCTGTACAATATACAGAAAATAGAATTATCCTCAAGAAGTCACTGAAAAACGAATCCATGTATTCGTTTCTTCTAGACCGAAAAATCGTTATTATCAGGATGTCTCAAAAACTCCCACACAAATATTTTAGTGCAGTGTAGGTTATGGTGAAGGAATAATTGAAGGTGTTTGTTTTTGTTACAAATCTGTATTGCTTTACTGTCTCAGTCACCAAAATTGTATAAATGTGTAGCGCATCAGGGGAAATATGAATACGTTTTATCATTGTGTGCTTTGTTTATACTTGTCTGTCTTTTCTATCTACTCCCTAGAATCCTCTTATGTTATTGACAGACTGTTGATGTACACCTGCAGTCCTTGTGGAGGATAACTCCACTCCCTGTAAAAATACATAATAGACTTCAAAATCTTTCTCCCTACATATAAAGCCCTTAGGACAGAGCTCTGTTGTATCTCAAAGAGCTCGTAGTACAGGATCATTCCAGCAGATCACTTCCCTGTGAACATGCAGACTCACTTGTGTTTTTTAGAGTCTCCATAAGTTGAATGGGAAGCAGAGACTTTTGTTACCAGGCTCCTCTCCTGGCGAACCAGCTCCATGTTTGGATACAGACATCCTCTCTGCAGACTTGACTCTTTCCTCTTTATATAAACAGGTGAGCCCTGAACCATCCCAATAATGTCCTGCTATAGGTCTAGACTGATGGGGGAACATTATCTCTCTCTTCCCCATCAGTAAGCCATACTTCATTTCATCAGCTTTGTGCTCTCTCACTCTCATTCTGCAGGTTTCTCTGACTCCAGAGCTGCAGGATCCAGATCTCACACGATACTATACTATACAACTATTAGCAGGAGTAAACTTTAGAGCATCAATCCATCTGCATCAGGGAGTTTATTTTTGTCGATACATTTTTTTTGTTAATGTTGAGGTATCTTGCACAAAATATAAAGAATGAAATCCTTCAATTACAATAAAAAAAGAATATATTCCTTTTTTATTGTAATTGAAGGATTTATTATGGGTCAAGGTGTCAATCTTCCCTCCGCTATTTTTCTACTCTCAGCCTGCTTATTTTTAATGTTTTCTCTCGTTCCCTTGTGTTTTCTCATCGTGGTAACTGTTGGGTTTCTCTCTTTGATATTGTAAGCTGTGGCACTATACAAACGAAAATGAATTGAAATAATTGAATTGAAATGTGTTTGTCTCATCGAAGGACATGGGGGTTACCATGAGCCATGGAAAGTCGATATATCTTTTTTTAATTACCAAACATGGCACTAAAGCTATCTAACAGGAGAGACAGTATTTTAATAGAAATAGGAACATCATTAGGAAATTTGTATGAAATTTGAATTACATGGACAAGTTCAGCGCAACAAGTTTCTTGAATATATGTATTTTGCCACATATTCACAATTGCATCACATATACACAGGACAGACAGTGCATAGTGATGGACTGATTGGATCTGGAACAGGCAAGTGGAAAAACTGCCAACAAATATCAAATGCATTTATACACCATTGTCAAATTATACCCAGTGCATACAAGAATAAATAGTGCACCGTTTGTAAGATGCACTATTCAAATGACATTAGAGGATGATGATGCACTGCAGGGCTTATGAAATGTCAGTGAATCAGCAATGTTTGAAATCAGGAGCCTTCAGCGGAACTGCCTTAAACTTCAAAGGGAATCAGTGGCGCACTGTAGTTTTTGATCATTGGAGACAATTGATCTTTAGTGTTCAAAGAATATTTATACTTCAGGCCTCCCTGAGAAACATTTCAAACAAGCTGCCAGGGATTGTGTGATTGTAATATCAATGCCTAGAGAGATGCAAATAACTCAGCCCCCCCCCCCCCAGTGGATGTACAGCACATCATGTGCTGGTATTTGTCTCCTTCCCTCCCATACCAAGCCGTTTCGATGTATAGCTGCAGTTAGTCCCAGGCTGTATGAGGTGAAATCAGTGGAATGAACACTTGGTAATAGTGGCAGGTACAGTTTACTCACATTACAGGATTGATCCCTGCAGCTCTGGCAAATCAGCAATGTTCATGTTTGTGATCGTTTCCATAAATGAACTAAAGATTTTGTGTTCACAGTATTCATAAATATTTTAATGCACAAGGCTCGTGGTTATCTATTGTAGCAACACGTAGCGGGTGGTTCTTTAAATTAAAAGCGTATAAAGCGCACACTCCACACTCTGTATGTTAGATTCCTTATTCCTCATATGTTCTAGTGCTTTTCCCGTCATCTAATATCTTGTCTCCCATTTGTTTCTTACTCCTCTGTGTGTTGGTGTGTTGGTGGGTGTGGCTTCCACTTCCCTGCCTTTTTCTAATCTTTGTGTGCAGGCACCTGCAGGTCCATTCACTTGTGTCCACTCCGGTCTCAAGAGCATCTCAGGGGACTCTCTGGACCCCAAGCAAAGTACACACTAATACTAATGGTTAAGTGGTAAATCAATTGCAAATCTGCACTACTATCCCTGACACATGTGAGCATTCGGGTCACCATTCTACTGTACATAGCTAATAATAGGGCAGCAGTCATGCATGCCAAAATTCTGTGTTGAACTTTTGATCTTTGGACACTTGAGGACAATTTTTGGACTGAATGATTTCTTTGTGGATCTTATGTTGGACTGATTGTGTTTGTTATTTAACTTTGCTGTTTTCCTTGTGTATTTCCTGTTTTCCTGTGTTTCTCTCTTACTTTAGTTCCTGTCTTCGTCTGGTTTCCCTCCCTCGTTGACGAGCTGCTACGCCTCCATTAGTTTCACCTCTGTCTCGTTTTCTTTGTGTATTTGACCAGTACCTCTTGTCAGTTGCTTGTCAGTGTGTCTGTGTCTCGTGATTATTCCTTGTGTGCTTGTTTTGGATTGCGTTTTCTCCTTTGTGTTTTGGACAACTCAACCATATTTCACTGCCACCTGTTCACCTATCCTCAGGTTTACAGGTCAAACTCTGTGTGTCCGTGTGTGACGTTTGAATTTGTCTTCTCACCTAATTCTAGATGTAAAAACCGTGTTGTGTTCAGCTGTTTGTCTGCATGCTTTGTTCAGATTGTTTTCCTGGAAAATAGTTTGCATTTGTCGTAATCTCACCTCACCTGCCCACCCTGAAAATAAACACACAACCCCAGCTGATCCAGGTTGAATTTCACATCAATTCCTTTCAAAACATGATATTGTAAGGGTGTGCCTTCCACTTCACTTTTGAAGTATTGTTGTACTAAGGGGGCTGCACATATTAACCAGAGGATTTTGTTCTTTGGCTCGTGTTGTCAGAAACGTAAACTCAGATCTCCTCAAAACAGTCATGGTCCAACGCCTCCTATCAAATAAATCACAACACAGACATTGCTAAACACCACCTGCTACAACAGCTCTCAGTAAATATCACACCATTGTGCACCGACTTCCAAGACAAAGAGATTTACACATAATTCGGCATAGGCTATAACCCCAAATCTGTGTGAAAGTGATTTAGAGGTTGATGTATGAAGCAAATAGCTCGGCCTTTACATGACTTAATGTTGTTGGATTTGTTTTTTATTCATATCAAATCAACAGCGTTTTTAAGCAAGAAATGTGGTATCGATCAGATTAAAAAAAATTCAGATTCACAATCCAGATAAGTACACGCGTTCCTCCACAGAAGGTCACTGATTCGAGGTCAGCTTGATTGAACCTCACTCAGATGGCCGAGTCTGTCCGGTTTTTGGCACGTGCTTGGATTTTGTTTGGAAGCTCCGAAAACCTGGCCAGCGTACTTGTGCCAAAACCGTGACTCGTCTCATGTCCAGAAACAAAGAGGCTCTGGCAACCTCGCAGACAGTTTTATCATCACTTGTCAACATGTTCAGAAAAAGGGACAGCCTGGGGCGGTTGTAAATCCACCGCACAGCCGGCGCAACAAACCCTCGCTCCAATTGGTGTGAATGAAAATGTCACACCGAGGAGAGTGTCTGAACCAAAACACTCAGAAAGGGAGCGTGGTGGTGTTGTCGCTCAGCTCAGCCAGTGATTCAGATCTGAAATTGGGAGGAGTTCATCAAGAGTGCACTGGCCCTTGGGTTCAAATAAGAAAAATCTGCAGATCCGGTGAAAATGATTGTAAATCTGAGAGTAATTGAATATTTAAGGGTCACACAAAACGTCCTGGAGGAACAAACACAAGGCTCAGCTGAAGGAATCAGATAGCGGCTCGCTGACTGTACACCAGCCACACACAGGCTGCTCATTTTCACCCGCTTCACACTTCAGATTGCACAAGTGCCGCGATTTGCAGTGATCATGATGCATTGACGCGTTAAGGTTGGTGTTGTTTTTTTAAACTAAAATCTAGCCCCATCAAAATCAATGTATCCTTCCTGCAGCCGACTCACAAGCGAGGAATCCAGAGGCTGAGAAGACTGGGAGTGAAAAACACAGGTCGCTTTGTTATGCACCGCGTGGCTTCACTCAGGGTGGAGAGGAGAGAAAGTGGCCGTGATACTGACTGACAATACCTGACACTTAGCCTGCAGCCCCCCCCCACCCCCCCCCACCCAACCAATTCTAATCTCCACACCAGAACTAGTGGGCAGGAGAGATGAAGGGAACTAGTTTTTTCTTATTTTTGCTCCGTTTGAACACCTGAAAATTGTATTATTTGGAAATACAGAGATAAGATATAAGAGTAGAAAAGACATGAATGGAGAAACTAGAATTGTACAAATCTCTGCCAAGGCCCGACAGACCCTTTTTAATTTCAATCAAGTAGATTGGTCCTTGGGATTTTGTGTGTCAAAAAAATTTTGTATTTTGCAATATTAATGAAAAAATAGATTGACATTTTTTGTCAGATGTTAAACAAAATGTACTGTGTTCTTTGTTGGCCCATGTCTCATTCATCCATCAAGTTTAGTGGAAATATGTAACCATAACCCTGCGGACAAACAAAATCAAACAAATAGTCTATCACTGAATCTCTATAAAGTAAATACTGTGAAATGAAGCTTATCATTAACAGAAATTCAACATCCAGGGTCAGATTCAAGCCAAATGATTTCAGTCTAAGTCTGGGTTTTTCCGCCAGTCTAGACCTTTGCGCGGGTGTTAATGATGGATTCTTCCTCATTGCAACTCTTTCAAATTACATTCATTCTTACTTTAATTCCCAGTGTCTGGAGGCTAATGGTCATGATCCAGTCAAATCAACCAGCAAAATGAACAAAGCTGAAGCGTTTTTAGCTCCATCGTTGCATCTTATTCGAGTTCCCAAATTAACCTCCCTCTCATTCAGTCCCTTGCAAATGACTTTCCAGCAAATGGGCCTTGAAATTGTTTTTTCTTCTTAAGTCAAGATATTTCTCTCTTGAGATAGAAGCTCATAGAAGGTTGTGAGTCATCAATTCATGCAGCAATAAACCATTTATTTATTTAAAGGATACTAAACCTAATTTAAAATAGAAAAAAAATCATAACTTTTCCAAAAACGTTCATGGATATTTGTAACATACAATGAAATTGAAGCACATTCATTTGTCTGTCAAGAACTTCTTTCTTGGGCATCCTTAGTGGAAACAGGTGGTAAAATGGATAATGAATGAACATGAAGTCTGTAGTAGTAATCACCTGTAATGGCATAAAATATGAGTTGTCAGTGATTTATGACTTACAAAATATTTACAAAGTTGTTATAAACGATGATGACTCTAACAGCAATATTGAAGAAATGTATGTTTCAAGAACAAAGTAATATTACGAGAATTAAATTTGAATTAAGTATTAAGTTGAAAAGTCAATGTTGTAATGATTACAATTGCATAAGTAGCCCTTATACTCTACTATACCTAATTTATAGTTGTTACTAAAAAAGATGCCAGTCTTTCCTTGTTGCAAAAGCACAAAAAAAAATGTGAAGCCTGAAATCATCATTGAAACTATTCCCAGTGAGATTTGTTGACTGCTGCTTCAGGTGCATGTCAGCAGGTCCTTCCCCCTTTAAACACCAACTCACAGCAATTACATGTGATTAGCCTGCTAGGGGCCTGCCCGGCCGCGTGAGTGGTTCGACAACACCTTGTTACCTGAAATGAAGGGCTGCAATAGAATCATGCATTATTACAACAGATATCATTTTGGCTACAGGGCTGGGCAGGCACCAGAGTTTAACCCTCGCTGCTGTGTACCTTATTTTTTTATTTTTTCAAGACAGACGATGAGAAAACACTTCTCTTGTTCCCAGGGGACGTCTCGCTCTAGTGTTGCGTTAAAGAGTGGCAACAGTCTGGTAAATAACATGTCAAAGTGACACGTTGTTCGTTGGCAGGAAGCGGATGGGCCACTGCCCTCAGAAAAACACTGGAGTGTATCCCCACCTCAGCCCTGTCAGACTGAAGCCCAAAACAAATACAGCAGCACAACAGTGAGGGAAACAAGCATTTTCAATTGAGGTATTTTTATTTATTTCAGATAAAGTTACGTTGCCCCTTCATTGACTCTTCATCCCGAGAGTTAGATTAGATGTTGGTGTTCAAGAGCATTGTGTCCCTGATTAATTAGGAGAATAAACCGGCATTTTGAAATGTGATACAGATGAGAATTCACTGCTGCTTTGTACTCAGTAGATCTCACCAAACTCAAACAAAGACACCCCTCTACATTTTAAACAATTAGCAGATGCATCAATGTATCCAATGACTGAAAATGTCACATTGATCTCGCCACAGGATGAGAGATGAAAACGTTTTACAGCAGCTTCTAAGTCACGTCACAGCAGCATCCAAACTGGCTGCTCTCCTTTCCTTATTTAACATGATATCGGGCATTGCCTTTAATAACTTTTTTCTTGTTCTATAGAAATCACTTCTGCAGAGCCAAACCCAGTCAGAGGGCAGACGCCGTTTCACAGTGAAATGACAAAAATACTCCTTAACCTCTGTTTGCAGGATGGAGAGAGGATCAATAACAATCAGGACTCTGATTAGATGAAAGAGGCCCATCTTGTTTGGATTGCCTTACATCAGATCTCTGCAGGTTTTCAGGCCTGTGCATTACGAGTGTTAGGACCAACCACACCGGACATGTTGACGCTCACTTAACTGAAATAAAGTGTCTGCTTTTTCGCTGTTACAGAAGACAAAGATTTTCTCATCTATAGCTGCACGCTCACCGGGGAAATATCGTTTTTTTTTTTTTATTACTTATCGAGCTTTGTCTGTTTCGAGGCGTAGTATTTTTTTTTTAATCTATCTCACACAGTTGGAGAGCGTGCGGGTAAAGCTGTGGGTACATCTCGCACGCTCCCTCCGATGCAGCAGCAGAGTGCGGGGCTCGGTTCATCTGCAGCTGCTGAGTGAGAGGAAAAACTCTCACAGATCCGGAGCGACTGAAAAGATGGTGGCACATCAGCCGGAGAACTGCAGATGAGAGATGAAAGCTGGGGAGGGGAGGGGACACGGAGGGGGGGGGGGGGGGGCTTGAGGAGAGATGGAGTGAGGTTGGAAGTTAGAATCTCCTGTGCACCACATCCTGCATAACATCCAAGTCAAATGAAACTGAGCTCATCCATGCAAATATCTACAATAACTGTGCATATTTTGAACTACTTGATATTTTAACTATGTCACGGGGATTTTTCGGCATCAACCGGAGGTCGTGGAAAACATCTGAGAGCAGCCGGCTACTGTGTCTAGTGTGAGAATCTGTCTAATAATCGTTGTAATATCAAATATGCATTCATCATTCGGCAACCTGAAGTCTATAACAAGCTTACTCACTGAGCAGCTGATTCCCAATTCAAATAAAAGAGGCCCCTGCAGTATTTCCTTATGTATTAAAAGTGTTTTGCTCAGTGGCTCCAGTGCAGCGCCCATTAGCATTCCTGAGCACTCCTTAAACGGAGGGTCATTGAGATACGTGGCGGTAAATCCGACTGCACAATGTGTTTTTAACACATTCGTATAATTAAATAAGTCGCTGCAATTAAGCATCAACACAAGTTCAGTCCCTGAGCTCTGACCAATATTTCACACCACGTTCATCTCTATGGTTATGTGTGAACAGACGGTTGAGAACGTTTTACCGCGTGGTTCTCACGGGCGCACGCTGACCTCCACGTGCCTCGTCACGTCTCGATAACACAGTTTACGTCTCCGGCATCCGACTGTCAAGACGAGGAGTCAATGCAAGAGGACGACGAAATCCGATTCATCAAAAATGACACGTTTGCTTGAATCAAAGGCTTGAAGACAAATTGCAGATAAATGATAACAGGTGCAACCGTGGCAGAAACATTTCTCCTTTGGCCAGGTTCCTGTCATCTCACAATGATAATGACATGATAATGAAAGTACGGCTATTGATGCCTTTGTTGCATCGATGCTCAGGAAGGAGAGAGTGTGTACACCTCTGTTTCAAACATATACGTCTTTGTTTTCTTTGGGGGAACAAAATAATAAAAGCAGAGCTGATTTATGACACAATAAACCACTGAAAAGGACTAAATAAGGGTTTATAATCATTGCCTGCGGAGTTAAAAGACCTGACAGCAGTCAGCAAGTATAATACCTTAAACTAACTTATTTCCATGTTGGCATACTCCAAGATCCCAAAAGATGGCATAAATCCTTCCCGAGGGCACTTTAGTTTTCCTTGATGACATTCGATTGTGCTAAATTCCCTCTTTTCTTCTTATTAAAAGAAGCAGAGAGCACAGCTCCGACCCGACAGCAGAGCGATCTCTGAAGCCTCCATATTACACCTCTCCCCTGCCACTTCCTGCACCTAAATTAAGATTAATTACACAACAGGCCAATCTGCTGAAATGGAAAACTGGAAGCTCCCAGGAACGGTGCACTGTAGATGCTCCGTCTCAGTTAGAGGAACAGCTTTTAGATTGCACCCGCATATCGTTATGCTGAGCACAGCAGGCGCGGGGACGACTGTCTCGCTGGGTTCCGCGGGGCTTGATAACACCTGGCAGAGTTGTCTCGGGATATGATGACACTGATTAAAGCCACTTCTATCGGATGTCAAGCGGGGTTGAATTCCTCTGATCTGTCTGATCAGTCATTACACACAAAGTGAGACAGTACATCACATCCGTAAATACTCACCCATAGTTTCAGTATTTTGCAAAATTGAATAATAAGTGAATGGCCAGTTATTTGTGAGTGGTGGGTGATTAAGATTGAGATTAAGATGCATTTATTAGTCCCAACACATGCACAGACATGCACAGGCACACTCATGCAGGTAGGGAAATTGAATCTCTGCTTTTTACCCATCTGGTGCAGAACACACAGAGCAGTGAACGACCATGTACGGCACCCGGGGAGCAGATGTTGGGGGAGTAATGTGCCTTGCTCAGGGGCACTAGACAGGGCAGGGAGAATCCTCTTGGATTTTTTGGACAGATTCGTATTTTGTTGTTTCTCCGTGGAGTCGAACCAGAGATGAACCAGAGACCTTTTCTGCCCATAGTCCAAGTTTCTGCCACTAGTCCACCGCCTCTCCCAACATTGAGAACACTGAACGCATTGCTTGATGGTCCAAGTATTGCCCATGTCTGCAGTGCTGTGTCAGCAGCTGTGCACGGCTCCCTCTAACCACGACAGGAGAATTGCAGCCTATTAGTGACTTGCTAATCGATCGAGCGTCACAACGTGGATTTTCCAAAAGGCAACCATTAATATCACCAGGTCAATTTAGCATTGCTATCTTAAATTTAAGCACCTTCCCCCAGTGCAAACCTGCCACCTGCTTTAACCCCCCCCCCCCCAGGATCTAACTTCAACAAGTGTCAGACAACTTAGGAAAAGAACCGCACTACAGTATTTTCATCCATTTTATTTCATATACAGCACAACCAATCTGTAAATCATGTCAACTACAGTCTAGTTTCCAAATATAAGTGGCCTACTAAGAAAGGATATAAGATCTAGCAAACACTGGAAACAAAACCATGGCAAGTATTTGATGTCAATGTCATGCCTTATGACTCTGGGAACCTTCTTTGACTTAGTTTATTAACTCACAAGACCCTCATCAATACAAACCTTTGATATTACCATGGAGGGACATAAACCTGTGTTTGTTCGACAACTGGGCACTCGTCCACCCTTATTGCAGTTGCACTCAAAGTCACTCTGTTCTAAAAACCAGGTCTTTTAGTATCAAATCAGCAGAGTATATACTTAGTGTAAAAGTATTAAAAGTAAATACCATATTAAATATTTAAGTGCTCCGAATGGCCCTTTTAGTGTTTAATAAATGTTTTAATAGATAATAATTTTTACCACAGGATACCCTGAACTTGAGAGGATAAATTGTTTAATCGTCTGGATCCAATGGGGGAGGATTGATCTTTCTGTTATTGCTATGGATTATTGCTGTCCATACATTAACATGTGAAAGGAATTTAAAATGTTCATGATCATTATAAACAATGTATATAGATAGTTTAAATCAAGACAGAAACAATACCAGAAAAGTATTTTTTTTGTTTCTGTCCTTTTTGGTTTCAGCGTTTCCAATGTGAAGATTTGTTGTTGTCTCTCTGATTAATATCACTGTGACAATGCATCATTTTACAAAACAGGATTTGCTGCATAAATGTCACGATTGTCTTGTTAGTCTGCCACAAAATTGTACTTCTTGCCAACAACCCTCATTGTCATTGTTGTCACTGCAAAACCTGCCAAAAAAGACACACGCATACAACTTTTTGGTGTGCTCACACAGCTGCACACATACTCTATAAAACATCACCGACAACTCCTGTGCAAACTTTTCTTTCTAGTCATTACAGTACAGAACAGGTGGGGGGAGCCGCACCTGGCATTTTGTGTAACGCGGGGTCTTCATTGTTCGACAGGGGGCTCTGTGTGTTTTCACTTTCGCAATCTGCGAGGCATTATGTCCCCAGACCGCGTTCGATCCTCTCACCAAGGATGGAGGCAGTGATGGGCAGCTGGTGGCTGCAACGTGCTTCTGAACTGTTTCACACATGCCAGAATCTGACAGGATTTTAATGCATTCATATCTGAAGGCTCGACACACTCACAACCAATCCGACCATTTACAAGTCGAAGCGAACAGTCTGTCCCCGCAGCTTCGTCAGAGGGAATGTTGGACAAGAAGCGGATTCACAAGCAAACGCAGCTCTCGCTCCAAGATGTGCTCGGATACTGAGGAGCAAGAGATGTGTTGAATTGAATTTCCCACGTGCACTAACAGGAAATAGTATGGTTGTGCATAATTAATAACCTTAACAAAGCTAGTTCGGGAATAGGGACACACCTCGACTCGTCATGCCTGGTCAACCCATCCTGCTTTGCTTTTCTTGTCCCACCCGATCATCCATTCACCCTCTGTCCCTCATCCCTGTTTTTTCAGAGTGGCACAGGCCTCTAACAAGTCTCATTCTATAGGTTCTGTCTGGGGGCTCGTGTGGAATGATGCCTGAGATGGAACTGCCACAGCGAGTCTCTCTCTGCCCGCTCTTCAGTGTATCCTCCCTGAGGATAACGCATCTTCTCCTCAAAACCTCTTCCTCCAGATCCATTCATCCGTCTTCCCACACCCAACGCATCCATATCCATTAAACATTTCAAATGCATATTTAAGATTGATTCCATGTCGTCAAATAAGTTCATTGATGAGACTGAATATTCTGTTTCTTTTCTGTAATGCTTTGACTGATATGTGATGCTCATTCCTGATATGTTTGCAACCAAATAAGTTCAGATCTATTGAGAAATCTCTCTGTGTATTGCTAAGGGCCCAATGCAGTGGGGTTTTAAATGTGGTGCAATTGTTCATATGATACATTCAATATAATGAATAAACAGAGGACCAGCGCTCTGGATCAGCTCCTAAGACGCCTCAAACGTATGAGGGACTTTGTAGATTATGACACCTGCGTGTTCATGGCAGCGACAACTGATTCTGCAGTTCAGGGCTCTCAGTCGAGCTTCGCACAACAGTTAATGCACGAGTCCTTTTTAAGTTCTGAGAATCTGGTGTCAGAATAACTTTCCAGCCGAGTTACTCACAGGTCTGTGAGTATGAGCCGTGCAGTGCACCAGTTCACAATAGTGTGCTGGAGTGTTTTAATATCTTCCTCTGGAATCACATCAGAAAATAATCATCAAAAATGTAATGAGTTTTAGAATAAGTTCAATTTGATTATTTTGATAAATGACCCACTGCAGTTTTTTTTACCCACCAGGCTTTTATTCATTTTATTCTTGAATGTGAAGTTTTCTTTTAAGTGGAAAACCAACTATTTCAACTTCTACCGTCCACATCTTCAAAAAAGATTCCTGATGGACACAAACAGTCCTGCGTCATGCAGACACACACAAATACCATGCTGATTTTCAAACAGTTGTTTTTTTGCAGATTTTGGTTTATGGTTTCCTCTTTCTTTGTCGTCCTGTAGGTGAACTCAGATTAAAACCTGACTGGGTTGAAGTAAAGTTACTTTTTTGTATGACAGAATGAGGAAAAAATCTATGACAATGTCAATATATTAGTGAGGATTAGTCAACAAACACAGCAAGGTCAAGATTAGCGCTCCTGATGCATTGTGAAGATCCTCAGAGGAATCAAAATAAAGGGAGAATCACAAACTGCAGAAAGGGCTTCTTTTTTTAAAGTTTCTATCAGAAACATCACAGAGTAAGATTATTTGGGGTAAAATTGCACACGGCGGTCACAAAGAGCTGCTACTCCGAGGGTCACGTCCCTCCAAGTGCTCAGACAAGCACTTGTACTGGACGACCTGGAACGATTTACCACCATTACTGACATTTTAAAGGCGCGGCCAGAGACTGGTTTGCAGTCAGAACAAGAGCTGGGTCAGAGGACATGGAGGTGAAGGCTTTGGTGCATGTTCCTCCTGCATTTTCTTATACGCTCAAATCTTTCAGAAGAATTGTCTTTGTCTATTTTCTGATTCTAAGGTTGATCTTAATAATTTGCATTTAAACCCTAGCATGCGTTCACACTAGAAACGACATAATAAACTCCGGCACACACATCATCAGTTTACAGACATAAATCAGAGAAAGAATAAGTCAGAGGGGAAGAAAGTTGTAGTTTAGGTAAAATAATAAAATATATTATTAATTCACCATTGCTGTGAGTTTCCAAGCACAAGGTTTTGTTGTTCCACTCATACTTGGTTTCTGCAGGTTTCAACAATTAAAACTTGAGACTTTTTAAGACCTTCTGAATAAATAAGGACTGAAATTTAAGACCTATGTCAGGTGTGACAGATATCAAGGAATATCGGGGTCTCAGAATTACTTACACTTTCCCATAATTGAAGATAAGGTGAAGTAGCTGAGTAGAGAATAACTCTTCAAACGCTACAGGCAGAGACAATAAGAATCCATAGTCTCTCTCAGAGCCAAGCCAAGTGCACTGAGATCAATTCTGACTCATATGTGGACATTTATCAGTTCCACTTTGGTCTTGTTTGTAGCTGTATTAGTGCATGTTGCATGTTGGAAAACTAATTTTAAATGGATGTTCACGTAATCAGCAACTCGGTTATATTTTAAGGCTGAAAATGTAGACTTTTTAAGACCCTGTTACACATTCACATCTTGACGCTCCTTTAGAGTAACGATAGACACTTTATCATCCATATTCCCAGTGTCCACATCCTAAATCTGTCCAGTGCTGTTGATGCACTCTCATCCCCGTCCTGACTCACTGCTGCAGAGTTAACAGTGGACGTTTAGTAGGTTCTGCCCGTGAAACGAGACCTAATACCTCTCCAAACGCATCTCGTCCTTCAGCAGGAGGTTCGAGTGAACCTCTCTCAGAGACAAAAGAACCCAATGATTGTATTCCCGCCTTCAGCCACGGAGAAACTCGACACTCGGTGGGACGACACGAGGCCAAGGTCGCATGGATTCGCATTTCTGAAGCCCGGCGCCTCGGCTCGACGTTGTTTGCTTGTTGCCGTGTCTCCTCTGAGAGGAAATATGGAGGCTGAAACATGAAGGGCAAGGAGCGGGGGGGTTGTGGATTGGTCGGAGAACTATCAATGAGCCGGACCGTAATCTATTATAATGACGTTCCCAAGGATCAAAAGCAATGAGCTGCTGACTGTTTTAACAAACCGCGAGCTTACGCTGCAGTTTGGTCTTAACTATGATTCATTACTGTCACTGCATCTTCTATGAAAATAAAAGAGGTGCCTGAGGAGGCAGCTGAATCCCAGCCACACTAAATTGCTGTAAATTGCCTCTGTGTTACATGTAAATACTTTTTTTTTTTCTTTTCTTTCCCGGGGTTCATTTTTGATCTGTTGTCTCCTCTTCTCCTTTTTTATTTCACCACCAATTAAAAATGCATGAAAATAAGAGTTTTACGATCGTCATGAGTTGCTACTGGGTTTTCAGGTTTACATACTCAGGGCACAGTGTGATATTTTATTCATAAATGTGTTTCCTTACATCATAATTACAGAGGTAGACTTAAACAGCTTGCCTTAAAGTCACGGCAGACATTTCTCACTTTACGAGGAGCTAAATGCGCTGAATTCTCTGCAGCTCTTCGGGGCTTCATTCCATCACTCACGGTAACAGCTAAATGAACTCTTTAGGACACTTTCTGCTCTGAAGAGAAGATAAAAGACGTCATATTGAGGTCAGAAATCCGCAGAATGAGCGTTAGTGATTGGCTTACCACTGGAGATGAGGATTTTCCACACTTTATATTAAAAAGAAAAAAAAAGCTAAACTCCAATATGAAATTCCCTTTCATGTCGTCCACTAAGGATCTGAAAATGTTTGTTTTAAACCGAAACCTGTTTCACTTAATCATGCGTCTTCTTCTTAGATGTGTGTCTCAAGATATTCCAGTTATTACAAAGGTGATGTTAGAGCTGTTGCTTGCACTTTTAATATCAGATTGAAAAGCAAAGGCGGTGCTGATCATTGAAGTGAGGCTGTTTGGAAGGCGGGCCAGAGACCGGTGGGAATTGATTGTGAAGGCTTGATATACACACACACACACACACACACACACACACACACACACACACGCACACGCACACGCACCCACAGCAGCAGCAGCATCAGAGGGGCTTTGGTCGACGGTGCTGCTGTGTTGAGTCAGCCGAGTGTTGGCTTTAACCACAGCAGCACCGTGAGTACACTCATTAGTCAGTTTCTCCTGGAACCGAAAAACAACGTAAAAGTGCCTTTAAATGGCCGAGCGAATGTTGCCAAAGTGCTCATATTCTTCATCAGAATACAGCACAATCTATAATTCATCCTGCTGCATGGGCTCATTGATATTCTCCATGGTGAAACGGGGAGTCTGGGGAATGGGATCGGGTCTCTTCCCACTGTTAATTAGCAGAACAGGGACGATGGCTTTTTTCCTTCTCTTTTATACTTGTCATGAACATGACACGGGGCCATTAGGTGACTGGGAAATTTGACTCATCCGGCGGTAGCGCTGAAATACAATCCGTAGCTTCCTGCTCCTCATTTAAAGAAAGAAAAAAAGCGATGGTGGCAAAGAGGGAGGCGTCGGTTCAAATGTTCAAGTCCTTCTTAATTTACCGCCTGCCCCTGTGTGCAATCGTGGTTGTGACTAATTGAGGGATTTCGGAGACGTATTGGAAACCACATAAATGAGGACTGCACATGAGCATTCCTGCATTCGTATGCATCGGGCCAACTCGCAGAATTCACCAGAGATGTCTGTGTAGTGTAATGTAAAGCAGTTTTAAAATGTAGATTTCCGTCAGGCACATTGCTCCTGTACAAAAATAGTGCTGCAGAAAAGTCATAAATATTCTTCAAACTCTATTAAGGTACCAATTCACTCGCCTCCAGCGTGCCAGGTTATTACAGCATTTACATCGGGGTCATTAAGAAGATGTGGATGCTTTTGTGTTTTAGAGCCACATTATACATCTCGTTTCTCCCCCCACCGAGTACGGTTTCCCAGATTCAAGGACATGCCTGCCCTCATGGGCAATGAATAACAGTTGTGCTCCTTGACAAGTGTCATTCAATTTTCCTTTCGGTTTTCAGTAACTGTAGGTAATAATAATAAAAACATTTATGTGGATGTTAGGGCTTCAGCAGGCTCAGCCATCATCCACTGTCACACTTTTCACAATTCAGGAGGATTCTCTGTATCATTTCAGAGGGGAAAAGAAACAGAAATTAAAGCACATGATGAAGTGTTACTTTTAGAAATATGACAGGTCATAAAGAATCTCAGACCCGGCTTAACCACAATACGTGTGACCATTTCCCTAAGCCCAAGGACGTATCAGTGCAGTTGGGGGAATATTCATTCATAAATAAATAATGGTGGAACAGCTCATGGTGGCTTTATATTCGTATTAGCTGCTGTGCTCATGAAACCATGTATCATGATAAAGAGGATTCATGAGCACGTAGCCTCTTTAAAACATGGCTCCTTCCAGCCTTTCTTTTCCCGTACAAAAGCAGATCATAAAGAGTCAAGCCGCGTTTCTTTTTTCTTTTTAATCCAACAATATGTAGCTTGCTATGCAAAAATTCTGATATAGACTTGGAAGACTATATGGTGGGGTGAGAGAAATGCATTAGATGAGTCTCATGCTTCGAAATAGTGTCAGATTTACAAACTATTTCACACTTGACGGGCCAGCATGCGTACCCGCGTGTTAACTCGACAGCTTCGGCTCAACGGTTTCATCTTACAGGTGGTCAAATGACTTCAGTGGTGAGAAATGACGAGATAGTGACGTCTGTCGCCTTTTCAGCGCAGGCAGTCCACCAGGTGTGAGAGCTGGTATAAGCCCATTATCCCCGTTTACGCTCCGCTGGGTCCATTTCCACATTCCTGTTGCTCCCCTTAATCCTGCAGTGGTACTTGTTGCTTACAAATGTGACAATTCTGCTCCACTCACTGTCCGTAATCCTGTCCTCTCTGCAAAGTTAGAAATATGACAGCTTTGGATTTTCCCCGCCTGACTTGTTAAGATTTCCTTTATTCGTCTCACACAATCACGCTGCAGGCAATTCGACCTCTGCTTTTAACCCATCCTGGAATCCACACAACTCTTTTTACTCTTTCTACTAGTTTTTGACCTGCTCAAAAGGGGAGGTTTGGAATGGTGCTGACCCTGTTTTAGTTTGAAAAATTGAGAAAGAGATGTTTGGAAAACATTGACACCCACCGTTTGGGTCTTTTCGGTCACGGCATAGCCTGTACCGATGTCAGGCTATGATCACCTGACCCCCTTCTTGAAGAAAACAAGCAGCATTAGCCTACCACTTTAGCTACCAGTGTAGAATGGAATGGCCATTTTTATTTTTGCGCTCTACTGAGTACCGCTGATGTTGTTGTTTTTTCCATAATCCAAAGCTCTTAAAAAAATCCGGTATCAGTTTCCTTTTTGGTTTGAGTAGCATCATAGCATCTCGTACATCTAATCTCTTTTTTTTTTCTCTCAGCAGGAAGCTGTAAACTTCAGCTGAATATATCAAGGGAGATAAACAAGATCCCTGGTCTGAAGAAATTATTCACTAACATCATCTTCAAGCTACACTGGCATTCCAGAGATGTATGCACATGTGCTGTGCCTGTATGCAAATGAAGCACCCGGGTGTTGACCCACTCACTGACAAGTCCAGGCATGGTTTATCCTGCCTTGATGGAAATGTTGCCAAACATAGAGGGTCGTGTCATCAGCGTAATTGGTAAGTCAACGGACTTCTACTGTCGGTAGAAGTCCGTTGAGCGGGACGTCGGGTCATTACATCTGCCTGATTCAGGTCGCACCAACATTACAGGGGAATAGACGATTTAATTCATATTCCATTCATGTTATAGCTGTAGAATACCTGTGATCCAAAGCTGTGCCAGCACACTGATCTGCACTGTTGAGCTTTAAAAAACTATGACAAAAGGATGACTCTGTTTTTCTGTTTCTTCGGAAGCATTGAAGACACTGTCATAGTTCTATCATATATTTAAATATCATATTTGCAGTTGTAAGTTGTTTTGGAGAAAAGATTCGGCCAAATGAGTAAATGTAAATTTTGATTTGAGCTAGAGATTTAATGTTTCTCTTGTTTTGGTATTTAATCAATATTCCGCACCAAGCTGTTTGCTTAAAAATATAAAAGGATATAGTCAGCGTAAGCATCTGCAGACTGTGACACAATGTGTGGACATGCACTTTCCCATACACACATAAACACAAACACCCCAAACTGGAGCATGACCTGCCAGACACATATCAACATTTAAAATCGGCTATTGCGATTCTGAACAAATAATTTCTTCTAAGCGTGTTATTTTCACAAGAGAAGCGGTGCCACCGCATTGCAGCATTGTGATTGGACGTCAATGTGTGAGCACATCTTTATTAAAATCAACTCCGCTGT
The DNA here is from genome assembly GCF_949316205.1 of Platichthys flesus. Taxonomy (NCBI): domain Eukaryota; kingdom Metazoa; phylum Chordata; class Actinopteri; order Pleuronectiformes; family Pleuronectidae; genus Platichthys; species Platichthys flesus. The sequence continues at coordinate 11,749,554 of NC_084960.1, read as the reverse complement.
TCGGATGGGGCTGATCAAAATCAGGAAGAGTGACAATTTCTCCCGGTGCTAAGCTCGGTGTATGTGCTTTGTCTGAGACCGACAGATGAAGGGGAAATGAAGGCGGGGGAATAATACAATTACAATAGAGAAAACAAGGAGCAGGAAAGAGAGGAAGGAAAAAAAAAAACACAAGCTCCCATTTTTCTTTGAAATTCCGCTCATCTTTAACAATCGATGAGGCATCAGGTGGAGACATCTTCCTGACACTGGAGGTGCTGAGGGCCGTTCTGGATTGCTGATGGTTCATGGCCTTCATCCAACAGACCACACACATGCATACGTGCACACACTTGACCGAGGAATACACACCATCTGAAGATGCAACCCCCCCCAACCCCCTGCCCCACTCGGCTGGTGCCTTGGATCAGTGCTTGTGTTGTGCAGCACTGTTCCGCCTGGGAAAGATCTCGACTATCAATCTCCGAGCTGTCAGCCCCACTGACCCACCGGACCCCGGACGGATCCTGCAACAGAAATCAAACAGGCCCTTCCTCTCTGTAGTGAAAGTCTGTTGCTGTCTTGTCCCGCTTTGAACGTTACCCTGTGAAGGTTGATTGAGTGGTCTTGGGGAAAGATAAAAAAAAAAGAGGAGGAGGATAACAATCAAGCAGAGGGAAAGTGAATGTGAGATGAAGCTAGGCAGCGGCGAGCAGAAGACGGGCAGCTAATTGGCTGCTACAAGGAGGCACATGACAAATGAATGCTGATAGCGGGGGAGCAGATTTTACATCCGATTTAGTGTCGGCATGTTATTTCGCACTTCAAGCCGACATGAAGAACAACAATATCTCGCAGTGTGTACGAGCTCAATCGTCTACAGCTGCCCCGCTGTAGCAAGACAGTCCTCGATGAAATGATCTACTCCTCCGCGGCAGCAGTTGAACGATCTCTCTCTTTATGGATAAAATTATTTACAGTTCAGGGCTGTAGCGTCACTTTTCACGGCCGCCATTATTCTCCGTTTTATATGTGAGACCCCGGTAACTGCGAGGGCTAGACACCATAATCTGTTGTAACAGACAGGTTCACGTCGGTTGACCTTTTAGCTCTGGCTTCACATGCATATTGCGCGTAGGGTCTCGCACCTCTCCGCCAGTACCTCTCTGTCACTGTCTCCCCCCTGCTCCTTCCCTTGAATTCCAACCTCTTTCTCCACCCTCCCTAAAATCAATGCCCATCGATTTTTCTGCACTCTCTGAGGTGGAGTCAGAAGAGGGGACAAAGGAGATAAAACCACAGGCGAATTGCTAAAGTAACCCCACTGTACTGTGTGTCAGTGTGTGTGTGTGGGTGGGGGGGGGGACTCCATTTAAAAGAGCTGAGGAATAAAAGTAAATGACGTCCTTGGCAGAAAAACTCTAATAATTCATGTGAGGTGACTGGCTGCCCTGTTTCATAGCAACGACATAATGGTGCCAATCATATACATCATAATACAAGGGACTGAAGTGACTTGAACAGCCCGCAAAGACGACTGTATGTGAGCAGCTGTTGATTATGTTCTACAACTCATGTGTTACACTGAACTGTAAAAGCTGGGATATCTGACTCTCATGTGTAGAATGGAGAAGTTGTTACCGGCCTCCTGGTGAGTCACCTGCTTGATCAGAACTAAAGTTCACTTACTATGAAAATTAACTAAATACTTAAATGCTGAAGGACTGAACAACTTGTACTCCACTACACATCGAGGTAAAACAATACTTCATTATCTGTTAGTAGCATAATGCTACTTCTGCAATAGTTACTAGTTAATTTACAGATTTAGACGTCTCACATCAAACATACCATCATCTTTAAAATGAACATTCGGTAAAATCCCATTCAAGTAGAGATCCATCATCTCAATAATAATACATAGAGTAACAATCACATATATGAAAATACAATTTTGAAAAATGCCTCATTTTTGTATTGATCTCTATGTATTTGTTTGAATTTTAAAACAGGATGGTCAATCAAATAATTGATTTATTGATTATTTGATTGATCATCATTTGATTATTTTTACAGATGTAAAACATAACATCATCTCAGTTGAGACAAACTATTCAAATGAATAGTCCCATTATTCTCTCGAGATCATTAATTAACTTTTTGTTTTGCGTTAAGACAAATAAATAACCCAGCATTCACTTTTCACCCGAGCAGCAGATGTTTCTCTGTCGTTGTAGGTTAAGGTGTTAAATTCTGTCAAGTGGACGCTGTCTTCCATTACAAACTGATCTCAGACGTGCTTGCATCTGCAAATCCAAGCTCCTGCATCTCTATATTCTGCAGCCGGGGAAAAGCCTCAAATAATAATCCTGCTGAGAAATTTAGAGCTGCTCATGTACCGCGCAGCCTTGAGGTCTCAGATAATATGCAGTCGGCAGCAGCTAGAAAACGCAGTAGATCTGTGTGCTGCTCGTAAACTTTGTTTACAAACTCCAACTGGTTCTAAACAGAATAGAGTTTGGATATTTGAGGGTTAGAATAAAAATGCCCTCATAGTACGTCTTAAGCTGCTGAAGTACAAATTGTGACAAACCTGAACAGTCTTTTAAATTTGAAACTGAGGCCACTATTGACTGGTTTCACGTATTACTGGCTCGAGGTGAGATAAACAGGTTTTTCTCAAAAATCTGATGTTGTGATACAATAAAACACAACTGTGCACCCTATACCTTCGAGGTTCTATTATAGTTTCAATGCTGCACAAGTGAGTCCACGTAAACCAACAGTTTCCATAACTGCATGCGTGTATGAGGTCAGGCTGAGGGCCGATTTGTTAGATTAAAGCTCCCTCTAGTGTAAGAACAAGGACAACTCAACACAAACAGTTTCAGTATTTTTAATCAGATTTTTTATTTTTTACTTGCATGGCTAAACATAGTATATACACATTTGTCTTTTGGAGATATTATAATAAAAAAGTGCATATATATGATAAAAAAAGAGAAATAAATTAACACAGAAGACTCTGACACTGATGAACTTTAAACTACTCAATTAACAGTTTGCCTAACAAATAAAGATAAACAAGAAAAATGTAACAGAGGCCCTACTGGAAAATTATATAAAACAAACAATCGCCCTGTTCAAATAATGCAGATTTCGATAATATCCTCATGAACTTAATACAGCAAGATGGCCTTAATAAGAAAAGAATTCACAATAAATGCAACATTATGTATTTTACAAAATGCTCCAGAACGATACATTACAAAAAGAACAAGTAAAAGATATAAAAAAAAAGGTCAAAGCAGAGATGTGCTGTGCATTTAGCACTAATGTCCTTAATGTAATCTTTAAAAAAAAAGAGACTCATGACATTCATTCATTTTACAGCTGTTTAGTTTCTGTACTATCCAGATACAAAATAACCGTTACAATTTGTTTCCTTAAGGTTCCCGTAAAGTTTCAATATTATCAGTTTGTAGTGTTTACATTTGACAGATGTCCTTGAAAGCCTCGTCTTTATGCCCTAAAAAAATATATATACATTCATCAAATTAAAATTATTTTGAGTCTTCTCAACAACTGTCCACCCAGTGTTGCTATTGAACCACACAATCTACAGAAGAAACCTAAATCTGTGGCTCAAATGTTTCTCACTTTCAGTGGTTATTGCAACTTTGATTTAAGGTGGTAAAATATTAAAAACAGTTTGCACATGATGGACTTCTTCTGAGAAGCCTGTTTGCATTTTAACAACTAGAGTGATTGTTTTATCCCCAGTTCACCAGTTATCAGAAACAAAAGAGTGGCACCGCTTTAGATCATTCAAAAGTTTACTGATTAACTGCCTTCTTGGAAATAAAAAAGAATAAAAATCACATCATGATTGTTCATTACATAGTGTAATATAAAACTATAAATTTGCTTTCTATCTTTATTGCATTTAGCCATTTATATATACTCATTTGTTTGAGTTGCCTACATAAGAGACCGACCACATCTTTGACGCAGCCATTGTTCTAAACAGGTTCACAAACCGTTTCCACTGAAGTGAAATAATGGAAGGCCTTTTCACAATACATACATACATTAGGCTATGCAGTAGCCGCATAGAGATTATCGCATCCTTAGTGTTGTCTCTGCTGGAGTACAACAGTAAATATTTAACATCTTGTCAACAAAAACAAAGAGCGTAACCTACCAGTGTAGTAGGAGCACCCAGAGAGCACAGATCAGCAGAAATAAACAAAACACAAGATAATGAGGAAAAAATACACATACAAATTAAATGTTAGAATGCTATAGGAAATGAGGGCATTAAATAGATTTCCATATAGGCAACGTTTTTTCCCTTTATCGGAAAGATGAGATACTATACATTTTCAAAACATACGTAGTTGTGTGCAAATGAAGCGTTGGAATATACCGGCCATGCTCTGCCTACTACTGTACACAGCTGCAGACTCTTGCATAGTCAATGAAATGCATGCAATAGCGTTTTCATGCAAATACTGCTTTCCCTTAATCATTATCAACTCTGTACATCGACAATGTGTAAAGTGAGGAACTGCAGTGAGGGGAGAGAGTGAAAAATCGTATTAAAATGCTTTTCTGTTACATCTCGCATTGATTTTTGACATCTTGTTGTGACAGATACGCATTTGGAAGAATGGAATGGTAAAGTACTCATTTGAAGCACAGTACTCGTCTGGTTTTAAATGGGATTTTGAGCTCTCAAAATCAATCATATTGCAGGTTTTTGTAAAACCTCAGCTCCCCTCCTCCAACTGATGCACATCAATCAACGAGATGATTGCTGGATTATTGCTTTACCACTAGTATGTTGGTATAAGTAGAAATCTTAGAGTAGGTTTTTGTAATGATTAAAAGCTACTGGTTGGAAGGTTGCTTGTCACGAAATTAATGCATGTTGCTGTATCACAATTCATATGGACATTCATATTATTAAATTATCAAACAATTTAAGAACTTTCGCATTGGTATTGGTATTGGTGCACAATACCACAGAGTTGCTACAGCATGAGCTGCCCGCAGTGAGCTTCTCAAACTGCATGTCTAATCAAATTTTACAAGCTGTAAAGAAGAAATCTTTAAGAATGCTGTGGCTATAATCAAAACTCTTATGGATAATTGTGAAATGGTTGGAAAACAAGGCAATAGGCTGCAGCGCTCAGAATTCAGTTCTGTTCAGGAACAGGGTCAAAAAGGGTTTGGTTGGAACTGGCTTCTTCAAGTTTGACGTTAAAACCAGCAAACGAGAGTGAAAAACATGAATTACATAAAATAGTCCTGCTTTGATCCAAAGTGCCATGCACGTGTTCCTGATAGAGTACAACATATAAAAGAGCAGCTATAGGAAAACCACTTCAATTGAACAATAAGTATGTCATTTTTACAGTGTATGAATTTTTAAACAACATACACAATTTTTCATATGGTGGACGTAGAAAGTTTCCGACAACTGGTTACAGGTCGATTGATGAACAGACAAAACAATCCCAGGTCTCCAGTAGATAACTTTTAAACTTCTCCATACTGTCATATTAGGACAGCACATAATTCAAAGTCAGGGAAGAATATTTTAATGTCAGTTGTGTTCCTCACCTAAAAGGTAACAAGTATTCTTATTTCGACCCTCTGACATGTCAGGTTTGTTGATTTTGATTCAATTATTTCTCAGAAACATACCAAGCTACAAGCAGGAGTAACGGTAAATATGATCTGTTTTTTTTCTGAATCTATTTGTTTTTCTTTGCACATAAAACTTCAGCAAAACATTTCTGAGTGGAATTTGAGTATTAAGAGTCATCACTCTCTTACTCGCCAAATGACAGTTTGCTGTGAATCTTTCAGTGACGAATACTACATTTTTCTTTAGAAACTGTAGAATTAAAGACACCATCCATCTTTTGCAAGTCACCAGACATAAGGTGAAGTCTCCACTTTGCACAGAGATACTTTATACATCCTGTGATGTAAAATAACAAACTAAATCAGCCAAAACTCCTTCACAGACCTTTTAAATAACATTCTTAATCTTTAATTGGAGTGGTATTTCCTCTGAAACCATCTGAGAACTAATGTAAACCTGGTTTATGCTACAGAGAAACAGCTGAGAGAAATACTGCAGATTATTTTAACGCTAAAATAAAAAACTTCTTAGTATTGACAAATCCACATTCATTCACTGAAAACATCCACTATGCTGGTATCTACTGTATGAATATTGCAATTTATTCTACAATGGTAAAGCTTCAGATTCAGGCCAGAATCATTACAGCCGAAGTGAAACTAACCTGCCTCTTCATTATACTGCTAAATTAGCATTAACCTCGCAGCGCCTGATAGTTGATCAAATTCAGCCATTCAGACTGCTCGCAGACAACACAAACAAAGATCTACGATGAACTAACTGGCTCATTATCAACATGTTAATTCAGCCTGATGAAGAAAAGAGAAAGAAGCTCGGCCCTCTCCGATGAGGTACCACAGGTTATTATGATAAACCCTGCCAACAGGTTTCTGGCTCACTGATGTTTACGTGGTCACAGTTCTGAACATCGGGATTTGAAAATATGTTCATTTAAAAACATCAGTGCCAGAACAGCAGTGGTCTGTTACAGCACCAGGAGGAATGAAGGGATGACCCCTGAAACCTTGAGATGAATGTACCCTTTTACCATTTCACGCCTAAAGGCCCATTGACTCTTTACTTTACGATATGTCTTGAAATCATGTACAGACAACATATTAAAAATGAGATTCATTAAGTTTGTGTACGTATGCATATACATATATATATATATATATATATCTATAACTGTTCAGGGTAAGAGGAAACTACTTTACCTATACAAAGTGCAAACAACATAACATTCCTACTCAGTGATGCATACAGTAGTAGACTACTATGTTGCCAAAGGCAATTATTTGTACAGTACTGAAAGGCGCTTGAGATCATTTTCATGTTGCTATTGGAGAGGAAAATAAGTGGGGTTTATACTATATACTTATGTCAATATCTGTACAGAAACATGTATATAATTATATATATATACATTTTTATATTTTGCATTTAAAGGGTTTCATTCCAAAACACCATCTCTTCTGAGGAAAAGAAACACACTCAACTTTGATAAGAATCTAATAAAATACAATTCTGTCAAAAAGGTACTAATATTAAACAAAGATAAAGTTTTGCCTCAATTTTTCGTACCAATTCTAATTCTTGGTCTGGTCTAAGAGCTGATTTTACCTGTGTACTCCACAAATTCTCTTATAATGTTAACAATGAAGATTATTATTTTTGGACTGCCATTCCATATTGATCCTAGATACTCTCAACACAAATATGAAGTAAACCAATGCTATGAGGTGTTTTGAGACAGTGTGTGTGTTTAGACTGCAGGTTTTAAAACGATCAACGGCCAGTTTGACCAGCTTAAACAACCAATGAAAACTTGATGAATGCTTTGTCACAAGTCTTTCGGAATGAAACTCTTTTGTGTGTGTGTGTACTTGCATTTCTATCTTTGTGAGGACCTGAATATTTGTCCTCATGAAGTGAGACCCTTTGTGTAATTGTATTTCTATCTATGTGAGGACCAGAATGTTTGACCTCGTGGATTGAGGACAATTGGCCAGTCCTCTCTTTTGTGGGTTAAGACTTGGTTTCAAGTTAGGGGTAGACTTAGGGGTAAGGGTTGAGTTTAGGTATTTAGTTGTGATGGTTAAGGTAAGGGTTAGGAAATGCAAAATGTCCTCACAAAGACAGAAAAAAAAGTATAAGTGCATTTGTGTGTGAGAGCATAACAACTGTTTCAGTATTTGTCCAGAGACCATTATCACTGTTGTGGTTCTCTTCCCACTGTTTTTTAGTTTGCATTATAGAGGAGCAGTGAAGTTTGGGCATCGTCAACCAGCTATTTTTTATCTCACATGAAAAATGTGAACCTCTATCAATTAAAAAGATTTTACTATACAAGAAAAACTGTGCATTGCTGGTGTGTACAAGGTAAAACTGTCTCTCATCCTATCGTTAAAAGTGGAAGAAGCTGCATTTCAATCCAAGGTTTTCTGCCTGAATATTTTTCGTAGCTATAACAAAGATCTTTTCTGAAGGAAAGATAATTGGATTTCAAGATTGCAATGGGGGGATTCTGTCAGCTGTCAAACAGGCTTGGAGTGCTCACGATCAAACTGGTTTTGCTGCACAGCTGAATGCATATAGCATGCTTAGGTAACATCCATGCCAGAATACATATATCACCCTGCCAATTCTTAAAGGTGTAACAGGTAACGATACAAAGTACTCAAATAACTCGAACTGTAATTTTACCAGGAGTTTTAGCCACCGAAAAATGTTTAAATGGCTACAGTGCTTTTTATTGAGTTCAGCTTTAAATACTCCAATGCTGTTACCAAGTAGTCCTCTACAATCAACGAGAGTGTAAACAACCACAACATCCAATGTGTCTCTTTACAAATACATCTGATGCTCTCTGAGACGTAGGCACAAAAAAAATAGCTGCAATATGTACGTTCAATATAACTACAATGAGTTTATCATTGAGGCCTCTGTGTTGTACGTGCAGGAGATTGCATGCTAGATGACAGCTTTCGGGAAGATGCCATCCTTTCGAGAGGCTTCTTCCCTTTTGTGGGCGACTTGAGACTTACGTCAGAAGTGGAAGACTTGGACTTGCCTACATTTAGTAGAGTGCGACTGAGAGAGCTGGGGGGCTTGGAAGACTCTTTTGTCTTTGACTTAGTCTCAGTAGATGTTGGTGAAGACACAGCATCTCCTGCCTTTCCATTCTCAGCAACGATTTCCTGGGCTTGACCATTTTGCTTGCACGACTTTTTAGCAAGCAACGAGCTTTTTCCCAAATCAGCCGACCGGCGGCTTTCCCTTTGTCGAAGGGCGCTCTTGAAGAAAGACAACCCTTTCTCCTCAGACTTGCTGTTGCGCTGTAGGTCCTTGGTGGACACGCTTGGTGATCGCAGGCTAGTTACAGAGGAGCTACTGCTTGAACTCCTGACAGATTTCTTTTCAATCCTGTTGCATTCCCCACTCTTAGAGAGCGAAGAGCGAGCTACTGAGCTGCCTCGGAGATTGTTGACCAGAGGGCTAGTGTGCATAGAATCCCTGCTGTAGCTCCTTTCCACTAGTCGTTTACGACTACTCAGAGTGCTTTTCTCTGCGACACTGGCATTTTTATTTGCAGTTGGTGAGGGAGAAGCTGAGGACTGAGGTGTGGATCGGACACATGGCTTATGTTGCGGCGTTGCGTCTAGAGGCTGAATTGCTACCTTTGTTTTAGAGGGAGTCCCACTGGGTGTTGAGGTGTTTTTCTTGGCGTTTACACTCTTTTCTTTAGTATTTCCCACCTTCTTGCCTTTCACAGGTGTGCTGGAAGACGTCTCAGGGGTGGAGGTTTTCTGGGTTGAGCACAAACGTTTTTTGGAAGTTTTCTCCTGCTCCACTTTGCTGGTGCTCTTCGTGGAGCCTGTGGTTTCAGCCTTAGAGGCAAATCCTCCAATGCTGCTCTTTCGTTTCTGTTCTTTGGAGGGCGTCGCTTGGGCAGGTAGTATGTTTTGGTCTATAGCTGTAATCTGGTTGTTGTTTTCAGTTGGCTCATTTTTGGTGCTCTTCTTTTCCACTGGAGTGGGAGCCCTGCAGTACACCATGTCTAGGAACTGCTTATTGTTGTCCTGGTCACTTAAGTTGCTCTCCATCATCGACAATGGCGTCCTGCTGCCAAAGTAGCGTTCATGTCGACTATAGCTGCCAAAACACGAAGTGGAAACCTTGTCATCGCAGGCCTCTCCTATCCTCTCCAGAGGAGGTGAGCATCGAGAGTCGAGGGAGAACCGTGAGGGCGAGTTGGATCTCATATGAAGCTTCGCAGAAAGAGACCAAGATGGTTTTACCCCACTGTCACTGAAGGCTAAAGGACTAGCGATGGACGACCTGGAAGACAAGCTCTGATGCTGAATGCTCCTCACAAAAGGGCGGGCCGAGAATCCACCTAAAAACAGGGAATTATTTCAGAAAGAACAGACTATTTTGGATCTCAACATAAAAAAGGTGGCTGCATAGCTAAATGCATTAAATAAATCAAAATGTATTCTCTATTGAGAGATCTGTTAAAGCTGCAGATAAACACCAATTTGCCGGACCAACATTTGTGGGACTATACTAACCCTGTATTCTGGAGGTTTACATAAAGCCTACATTTACATTAACCACAAACAGCAGCTCAGCCAACATCGGCCTCACATCATTTTTAAATTCAAGGTTTCTGGCTCTGCAGAGCGGGTTGTCTTGTTTGACTTCTTCTATCTCGCACTACTGTTTTTTGTTTTCTCTTAAAAATCTCTTTTCTGACTTAAAAAAGACAAATACTGCCATCTTTGAATACCAAGAGAAATATTTCTTTTAATCATTTAGGTCTATGACAAATGGTCTGCTTTGCATATATTGTTTTTTTCTTTGTAAAGTTTTATTTAGAAACTAGGTAAGCAAACATCTAGCATTATCTAAAAGATGCTAGACTAGAAAGCATAAACTTTCAAATATGAGTCCGATTTGACAGGAGTGTTTTTATATAGAATGTAAATGAAGCTGCATGATAAATAAATATACAATCTGATCTGTAATACAATATAATAATAACAGTTGAAGGAAAAAAATATCAGCATCTGTCTTACCATCATCCTCACTGCGTTCCACTGGAAACTCAACCGACTCGGCCAGTGAAGCCAGAGAGGTGCGTCTGGACGAGGCTCCAGAGGCCAAGCTGGCAGGCCGGCTGCCAGGCAACCTGTTGATCCAGTGGTCACACAGGGAGGAACTAGTGGAACCTGTGGAAAAGACAATTATTTTAATTGTTTAGAGCCCTGATGAAACAGTCTACTTAGTTATTTTCTTCAGATAAAATGACAAATGCTCTATGGACATGTGGTAGCTGATGCATTAAAACATACATTACAATTATAATTGCTCAGAAACAGAATAAGGATTTATGCTAATTAAGACAATTATTGTTCCCGGGCTTCAAAGCACAATGGAAATACACCACACTAAAGAACATTACAATGTTAGGTTCTTTCTATTACTCCTCAAAAAAGAAAAACCTTTTGCCAACAATTTTGTATTATTCATGCAATTCTTGCATTAGACTTACACTTAGCTTTCACACAGGTTTTCATTACAATATGAGTGGGCACTGACCAGCAACAGAGCTGTTGGCCGACCAGGAGGGAATAACTGTTCTCCTCTGGTAGAAGAGTATATAGGCCGTCTGCTGACACACGTCATCGTCAGCTACTGGGGTAACCTCACTGTCATCAAAGCAGTACCACTGACCATCAATGGAGTTCTTGCAGTAAGCTGTACACAAAAAAATTTGATTATGAGCAAAAACTTCATGATAACTTTTATATATCACCTTTAAACTCCTACAACTCTGTATTACCAGTGTAGTGGCCTCCGTGCATATTCCCATGGTGGTTGCACACAGCATAAAGGTCATAAAGGTAGTCATCAGGGTTTCTTCCCAGGCCATAGGGTCTCCTCCATGGCGACCAATGGGAAGGTAAACTCCAGCTGCTCTGACTCCTCTTCACCACATGAGGTGCCATGTCCATGCCCATCAAGGGGAACCGCACCATGTTCTGCATCTTTACCCTCCGGTCCCCCTCCTTAGAGAAAGCACATTTTAGGTTTATTCCCAAAATAAGAAATGAGGTTTGATATCTGTGACCATTGTGCCAAAAATATATTTGTTGGTGCTGTAGATATTCTGAGTCACATTTTGATTTATTTAAATGAGCTGAAGTACCTGTCTGAACCTCTTGAGATGGAGTATGAGTACATCCGGCAGCGTCCACAGGCTGAGCTTAATGCGGCCCTGCTGCAGCTGCTTGCAGTGGGGACAGCGCCAGGCATCGTCTGGGGCCAGCTGAAACACACACACACACACACACCGATCAACAGTCATCAAGGACGAGCTCTGACCACACTGCCTGTAATAGGAGGCCCCAAGTTTTCCACTTACTGCTCTCCGGTCTCCTCCAGAACATTCCCAGGCAAGTTAAACCACTATGTTTGTGTAGGTCCATGCTCAGAATCCAAACATGGCATTAGTCAAATAAGTCAAATAAATGGTAAGATCCAGACAAGTGAAAGGCTTTTTTACATTTTTGGAGAATAATAATAAACCATCGGGGAGGAGCCTTGAGGCTATACTTCAAAATATACCACTGATATATGCAGAGGCCAAGCTAAGATTAATTTAATCATGTCAAACTACTGACCCTGCAGTAATGGGCCGTGTGTATTAGTATGCATGTACCAGCTGTAAGCCTGATCGAAATGTTACCTGCTCCTCCTTCGTGTAGAGCTGAAAGCACTGAGCGAGGGTGCAGGCCTGCGGCTGGTGATGATGTTCTCTGTGCAGATACACACTCTCAGCATCGGGAATGTACTCCTCCTCAATGTGTCCAAACAGACTGTGGGAGTATGAAGCACAGTCATTCAACAGTTTAGTCATATGAGGATCGCAGGAAACTGCCTCGAGATTTTGTGTGTTTTCCTTTTTCTAAATTATTTGTTTTAAAAGATTACAATAATGCATGTTTTTTCTAGATAGTCATACTTTTGATAATAATACTGTGACACTGTGAGATTTGGGAAGAGCAGCAGCACTAAATAGGCTTGGAATGGCATCACTGACAAATACCTGCACAAACAATAAATGGAGGAACGGTTGCGAGCTTGTTCCGGCCGCCAACTCGAGCTGCACCGCTGTAATCATGTGACATACCTCACTCTCCACAAACCTCTATAATACACACACTCCCAATATGGTGATCTATTTAAGCTGCAAAGATTTTCGATAGCTCCCTTTGTTAACGCCTCTGCTGCCCTGCATCCGTATCGATGCCAGATTCAAACTGTCGACTGCGACGAGGGTATTAAAGATCAAACTCTCTAGGTTTTGCTGCTGAAATCAACTTTTCAAACATGAGTTGTCGCACTGAACTCTATAAATGAATGAAGGGATTCGATCACAAGCTATGTTCTGCACATCTCTGCCATGGAAAGTGTTGTCAGGCCCTGACGTCTGAAGAAGTATGCATGTGTGTATTAACCACACAAAGTAAATAGCTTAAGTGAGGGGATAAAAGCAGACGTGTTGATTGTGTAGGTGGAACTGCAGACATTTATATTACGAAAGGAAATTGTGTGAAGGGAAAATAGTGGGAGGTACATTCAAGAGCTTCGAGGAGGGAGAGTCTTGTAAACCAGCCTTTGTTTGAGGTGTTGTAGTGCTTTGTCGTTTCAAACAATGAATCACTGAATGTTAAATGTCAATTTTAGTAAAATGTTGCCTCACCTTTAACTTTAGAACTGTGTTTAACAGACAGAGGAAGGTGCAGTGACACATGTGCAACCTAAAGTTTGTGACTGTGGCAAGTAATAAGTGTGGCAATAAGCAGTGACTAAATGTTGAGAAACAGTTGTGAGGGTTGGATGACAATGATGACATGTTAAGGATTAAAATGTTGCAACATTTTGGCTTTGTGACGTCGCAGACTCTTGGCTGTTTCTCCTTTCTCTATCATGGCTGACGCATATTAGAGTAAGGCCAATGGACACCAACCATAACACGTTTGTGGCCACCCTCGTGATGCCTCATGACCCCCCCCCCCCCTGTCAAGACTCAAGTACAAGTCTTACAGCAGAAAACGTTGACTTCTTTTGAACACAGTTTTTAGGTCAGGTGCTGCAACATGACTGCAGCACAAATTTCTATAAATAATAATAATTTATGTGACTTTTTGTGACTATTTCATATAATCAAATGTCTATGATCGTGCTGTGGATATTTTTATTTATTTAATGAATTACGTTTAACAAAATTAGAATAAAATAAAACATTCACTGAAAAAAGTTTTGGGAATTTAATATAGTAATCCCAATGTAGATTAAAACAAACAAATGTCCAAATGCAGCTTCCTATAATTGTGTGTAGATGAAACAACATTAAAGACAGACAAATTAATCATTGTCACTCACTAGTCCTTTGTCTCTTTGTCCCACTCGACCACTATCTTCACATGTGGTGGTCCACCTTGTCCACAGGACTTGTACGCTCTGTGACGGGAAAAAATGAAGTTATTTCGGCAGGTGAGATTTATAAATTGGATTTTATATCTTCTGTCATTGATGTCACTGTGGGCAGTGAAAAGCTCTTTGTGGTTGTGTGCCGCACAATGCACAAGCAATTTAATAACGGGTCAGTGTGAGAATTTTTAATCAAAAACGACCTAACAAACTGACAAAAAACATTTCTGTTGCAGTTTCTTTTGTAGTTATTTGATTGTAATTATACTTGAATGATTTAACTTTGATTCACACACACCTTTATGGACGAGCAACGTTGGAACTTGCTCTTTTATTGGGAACTTATTTGGGTTATAGGCCAAACTTGCTAAACTGGCGTGTTGAGAAACTGTCAAGAATCCTGTTAGGGCATGTCATCCAAGCAGGTCTCTGAGAGAACTATAACTAATGTGCGTGGATATAATTGTGACCTCACCCAGTTACTCTGCGAGATTATCTCATCCTCTGTGCTCATGTGTAAACAGTGTTTGCTTTGTTTTGCATCAACATCATTTGTGCAGAAAAACGCAAAAAAATGGAGAGGAAAGTTGCTCTCAAAAATATGACATTTAGTTTTGCTTAGGTTACTGTACTACTCCACCACAAACATTCAGATTTCACACACTGGCGTCAAATATCTTTTTTGTGGCTTTGTCTGGCCACACCACAGTGGATGAAATGTTTGGCTGGATCTGACTGAGCTGTTTTTCCAGCTTTTCAACATGAATGGAGATGAAAAGTATAATGTAAATAGCCTGGGATTTATGATATCAAACACTCTATGCACATACACATACTATGTTAGGAGAGGTATCATTTTTTATTTGTTCTAAATTAATTGCTGTATAACCGTTTGGTCAAATCACATAAAATATCCAAACTGACCTTTCCACAGTTGGGTGACACAGTGGTCGCTCATCTTGGGGAAGGAGGTAGGTTATACCAACGACGCCAACCACCCGAAGACTGAAAGGTCCCACCTGCACAAAGAGACACCATTTAAAAATAAATCTGTGAGACCAGTACATATGACAGAAATGGCATATTTTTTCCATTCAGTTTAGGACGTTGCCTGTTTGTTGCTCCTCTACCTGAATATAGACCCCAGGCCTCAAGAGATGACGCATTTTCTCCAGGATCTCTTTTTGGAGACCGTCCCAGGTCACAGTGCGCTCCATGTACAGTACAAAAGGCAGGCCGAACCTAAAACCACACAATGCACAAATAGAAGTTATTAATTTATCTTCTATGCTTTATTTGTGTTATATTGAGAGCCAAATCTTTATTATTTACAGGAAAAGAAAACTTTTAAAATATTCAATATCAATCGCAGAACAGAATGTATTTCGAGGGTAGTACCTCTTTCCTTGGTGACCAGAACAGGCTCTGTTACACACCAACAGGATCATTTTTTCTGGTCCAAGGTTTTTATTGGGTGATGCAGTAACAGGAGTCATGGCCCCCTGCATGAATGATGAAGTCCTGCTGATTTCAGTCCCATACTTCAAGTTGTTGTGGTTCAGGTTTGCAAGGAGACTTCCTGTGATAAGATTCAAAAGGCAAGTCTGGTTAGATTCCGTTCCAATAGTGTCATTTGAAAACGAAGAACATTTGCGAAATATGACGAAAGCGTCACCTCTTTTTGTGCGTAAATTTTCCAGTTTGAAGGTCTCTGGTGTCTCAAAGGCAAAGATGGAATCGCTCTCTTGAATGATCTCCAGATCATCGTCGTCATCACAAAATGAACGATGGAAGCCATCAAAGTACATTTCAGTCAAAACAAACTAAAAAAAGAAGAAACACAAATCTAAACATATGTACCACTCCAATATGAAATTGCTTTCCTATTATTTTTCCCAATAAACAGACATCTCAAGATCACTTCTTATCCCACCTTGGCTGTCGGTGACATTTACTCTCATGGCGTTTTCACCCTTTTGCTTTTCATCAATGTTAGCACTCAGTCGTTCCTGCCCTCAGGACAAATGTGTATATTAAATCGTTTCCTCTCCAACAGTGTATTGAGCTCGCTCTAAGAGAAACCTGGTGCAGCCTCGCTGTGTGACTGTAAAACACTCTCACTGTGGCAGACCCTGAGCTAATAAGTGGTAGAAATGTCACCTGGTCCATTGGGATCTTGGTCTCACGTGACACAGCATCTCGGAGGCGATAGACAGTGCTGTTGAGGGGAACAGCAACTCCAATCCTCATACAGTGAGAGTACTTCCCCTGGTAGACCACTGTCACGTACAGGGGCCTGGCAAAGAGAGGGTAATCATTTACTAGACATGTTTGGCTTATTTTTGTTATACTATAACCACAATGACATCTTGACATATGCTCTCCAAAACAACAACAAAGATTTTGTTATATTTCTTTCCTTTTTATTACCTGCATTGCACAAAGCCTAAAATGAACACACTGTTATGTTGCTTTAAAAATTCTACGTCTGCTCCCGAGGGCACATGCGTCCAAAATCTGTTAACTGAGACTAAAAATGGTCCTTGGTCGCAGCAGTGCGCCAAACATTAGTCCGGTGTGTCCCTGTATTGGATGGAGTCACTCATCACAAGCTATAAGGACCTGAACAGAACTGAAGTTTACTTAGACTCATACTTAAACACATTGGAAATGTGACAAACACACTACGATGCAAAGCTAAAGCTCATCTAAATAATCACCATCCAGTTTAATAAGCTGGTAGCATATACCATGTGGAGACTGAGCTGCAGCAAATTTTGTAAACAGAACCAGAGAGTCTGTTTTATTTACTGTTTTGGTTGTCTGTGGTTAATATTCATTTAAACATTCTAAATCATATTCTCATTCAAATGTCAGACTGAATACTATTTAGAAATAGGTTAATTGCCCTTTGACAAAGTGGACTAGCATGATTATGCAATAATATAATAATTATACGCATCAGTGGTTAAAATAGTTGAGCAATAATACAATTTATCGAAATAACTTCTGGGAGGAAATATTGTCCAACAATTTGTTATTGTGACCGACCTACATAACTATTGGGGAAATCAGTGGCGATACACAGCCCTTAATATGTAAATATACTGTCAATGAAAAGTTATAATAGGTGTGTTATTGTGGAGTAATGTAAAAAGTTAGTTTTACATTGTGACTGGGCAGAGGGAACTGTTGCTCCCACTACACCCTCAACAACAAACCAGGTTACATTCTTCCTTAACCACCCACACAGAGGTTTTTGCTTGAGGTCCTTGTGAACTTGTCGACACACACATCAATGAAAGGTGTCACCTTGTTGAAAAACTTCTACACACTTTGTTTGCTTATATAATAGAAAAGGAAGCAGAACAAACATACTGCAATTTTTTTTAAAGCTGTAGCCCAGCTCAGGTGTGCACTCACCGTGTGTGTGGGAGTGGGATCGGTAAGGAGATGCAGAGGAAGGGATCGAACGTATTGCTCTGCTTTTGGCAATGTGGGCAGGTTAGAGACGACCTGTTTGGAATATAAAATCTCTTACTATAGCAAATACCATGGGCATACTGTAAAAATTAAAAAAGCTCAGGACTTCTGCAGGCCAAGAAACCTACCTGTACTGAGCCTGGAACAGTTCTTGTACGAACGAGCCAGCAGAGAGAGGTAGAGAAGGCTCATCTATGCTTTCATCGTCTTCTTCAATAGGGGGCTGAACAAACAAACAGGTTTTATGAGTCAGATTTAAAAGTCACGAGAAAAACGGACTCTCATGTTTCCTAATCTAGCATTAAAGCCAGAAACCCTTCACATGCTCTGTTGTTTTTCACTTGTACCATTGAACCAAGTCGAAACAAGACAAGGCAAGTCTGGTTCAACTGCACTCTGAGAGCAAGTCATTCGTGAGAAACACTGAGTCACAGAAATGATTGGAACACCTGTGAAATAAAATGCAAGGCAGCAAATTACAGGTGTGTGGCTGAGCAGCGACTGAGCAACTTGGGGAAAAGTATTCATTCATCAACGCAACCACACACAGTAAATGGGTTTGAAAGAAAAACAGAGGATTAGAGGAACCTCCAACAAACGCACACCAGACATCTTTATTCACCTTTATAGCGGGCCTGCTGTTGGGGTTGACTGTGTTGAGGTCCTCATGCACTCTGTCCAGCAGCCACAGCAGAAACTCCTGAGCATCGTGCTGAGAGTTCCCTTTAAACTGAGTGGCATTTTTTGACACCGCGTTCTGCAACAAAAGGTGCAACACAAAGGTTACAACGCCTGCTAGGTTACAAAAAATGTTACATTAGCAGCAGCAGGAAATGTGTTATTGTCAACATGGTTTCCACAGATATTGAATCAATGTGAAGAGACATTACAGATGATTTTACAACACAAATGTCTTATAATGTCTTACATCCACAAAGGGTTCCTGTGAAGAATCATGATGCAGATATTGTGTTTACCACCAATGGCATTTAAATAAATAATTATCGTTATAAATTATTTTACTGAATTTACTTAACGGAAATTAGCTGTGACTGTCTTCTCTGATTCATCAACTTTACATAATTACTCTAACGCAAATGAATAAGGTTGGTTCAAATGAAAGTTAACAAGTTAGATTTACCATAATTGACCACTTTGATTTGGAAAAAAAAATATAGTAAAAAAAATAGTGTAATTAGTTTGTGTCACCTGAAGTAGTTTCTTCAGTGTGCAATGACAGTTATTCTTAATGACCCACTTGTGACAGCAACTTGCCTGGTGTGATCATTCATGCCCCTCTTACCTTGAAGTCTCTGCTGTGCTGTGGGGTGTATTCAAACGTCCATAAAGCCCGCACAAGTCCCGACAGCTGCTCTGTGACCTCTCCTTTGGCCAGGGGTCCCTTCCTCTGCAGGTGTAGGCCATTAGTCTTCGGTCTGTCCCCGTCCTCCCCCTCCTCGCCTTTGTAGTGCTCCAGAACCAGGTACTCAGCGAAGAGTTCGGTGTTGCTGAGGCACTGCAGGATGGCATTCATGAAGCAGGTATTCCCGTGGTTCTTGAGCCCTGACACCCCGGGGACCCTGTCTCCGGACAGGAACCCCCCCATGTCCCCATCGTCCATGGGCACATCTTTGCTCCCAGGCTTGAACGTGGAGAACCCTCCATCGTCCTTGTCATCCTCTGCTTGTACTTCCGATCCATAGTGGGATAAGGCTGTCAGGGTCCTCAGGAATCTGCTCATGAAACTGCCCACGGATCGCACAGAGCCTCGCCTGAACAGCTTCTTGCTGAAGCTCGACTTCTTGTCCTTGTTGGCTTCTTTGCAAGACATGATTTCTCTGTGACAGGCGAACAAGTCAAATGTCTGTGATGCGCCGGGCGAGATCCATCACAGCGGCTCCCACATGCAGCTCCATCCCGGAATGTTTACACAGCAATACCGTCCACGAGGTACCGTTAAAGACGTGGAAACGAATATCAGCTGGCGATCACATTTTAATAAAGGTATCCTCTTATAACGCAGACACGCATCAGATGTTTCTTTTCACTTGTAAATTAACGTCAGCATCTCGTACACCGCAATGTAGCGACTGCGACCCGTTACGTAAAAAGCGTGAGCATTCCTCCGACGGCCGCCAATGTCTGAAATTACCTTGATCCTAGCGGTTCAACTTCCTGCCCCACAGCAATGAATCAACATCGGATCTGTCGAAAGCGAAGACAGCGGTGTTAGCTACCCGGGCTAATGCTAGCGCCAGATACAATAACAAGAGCCGCAGAGACAGCGACAGTCTCCTTCAGCGAGCGTGTCCACGTTCAGCCGAAACAGAGAGTCCGCCATGATGTGCACGTAACTCCAGCTGAAGTAGCGACCGAGTCCGACGTGATGTAAATCTCACATTTCTCACATATTTGGAGGCACATTCGGGCTAAAATACCACATATCGTTTTCACTTCTTCTTCTTCTTCTTGTTTGTGTTGGCAGCTGGTCGGCTAGTTTGCCGCTACACAGGCGCCCCCTATTGGGCTGGAGCCAGAGCAGCCGCCAGCCCTGTGTTATATTATGGACATTAAAATATTATATTATATTATATAAGGGGTGCATACTGACTATGACTAACGTCCCAGTATAAAGCTGTAACTTTAAGAAAGTGGCACTTGTTACCAGAAGCAGGACAGTCCATGAGTCTGAATATCAAAACATAAAAATAAAACACAAATTAACCCAAAATAAAAATTTGAAGGTTTCATATTAGCATCACAGAATAGGCCTCTAACGGTTATATACTATAAATAGAGTGGGTCCTTGTTCTGACTTTGCATTACAATCTTAAACTTATTTGAAACTTATTATAATTATGTGCCCTGGAGTTTTAACCTATAGGACGCAAACATTTATCTGGCTAGGACAGCCTTGTTCCCATTATGAGTGAATTGTGGAAACTGATGAATTACATGCACCACTATAAAACAAACGTGCACTATCCTGCGCAGAAAACCACTTTTTAAGACATTCATTGCTGCTTTTCAAATGTAGGCTCTATATAAATTTTCTAAAAAGGCAACCACACGTGCTGTATAATAGTAGAGGCAGCCACAACCTGCCCTTTCATATATAGCTGAATAATTTGAGTGAAACTGTGGGAAACCAGCGAGCATCACGTTTTGAAGCAGTAAGTTGTACATTTTTTTAAATTTGGTGATAATGTGGCTGTGGAAGACATTTCCAAGCTACCTGAGGTTAAATTGAGGATGAGAATATTACAAGTTTAATTTAAAGTAGGGGGCAAACGGTGTAAAAAAATAAAGTTACTAGTGATGGCTCTTCTCAGAGCTAGAGCCAGTCAGTTCACTCTCCTGCCTGAGGGAGGCACAAGAGTCATGAGAAATGAAGAAGAAACTGAGGGAAAGGCTGTAGACTGCATGATCCATATGTACAAAGAGGTGTCTAATAATACCTGAGTACCTCACTCACTAATATTTACAGGTACTGCGTGTATCCATGTAACATTCCTGACATTATGTTTGTAATATGTGTCTATGACGTGTAAATATGATACTAAATCATTTCAATGTCCACAGCTTTGCACATGTGATTGTTGGAACCACAGGATATTGCTGTCTTGACGCCAGGGTACGTGCGATGGACTCGAAAGGGTGAGAGCATTTTAATCAAGATGAATCATCCTTCTGAACAGACATCATAACAAGTTTCCTATTTTCAGTTAAGTGTGTGGAGAAGATGTAAATAAAGGAGGAAATTCACCCACAGCTATCACACGGAGAGTTAGTTTGAAAAACAACATATTGATTTTGCACTTCTTTTTTTAAATCTATCTGCGGTCAAACATTATAGAGACTCATTTCCTCACCCAGTAAATACAGAACAGGATTACGTTAAGAAATTTAGAAACAATTGAGTGATAATGTGAGTCACAAATTTAGATATTTTACTTATTAGGGCCAGAGCACAGACAGACTATTGTCTAAGGAAATTGTAAGGATTCTTTTTTTTTAAGGCAAATGAATTGGCAATTGACAATTTCATAGGGCCTCACTGTCTGTCGGTGTCTGTCAGTGCTCGGTCCCCAAAAAAGAAAATTTAAAGTAAAATTAAATAAAATAAAATAAAACTGGCAGATGAACGAATAGTTCACCTCCCGACCGTGTCTTCAGATCAATGCTTCGTTCTTCTGCCAACAGAGTCTTCGGATCAATGATTTGTTCTTCTGCCGGATACAAGTCTTTGGATCCTTTTTCACGTGACCTGCATCCGTCTATGCAAGAGTCCCAATGCCTGGGCACGAGAAAATGAACGAATCTCTCTTTGAGAGGACTCGTTACTCCTGAGTCCTTGTAAGGATTCGTTCAAAATGAACGAATCGTTCACAAACGAAACATCCCTACTGCTGTGCCAGCTCAAGCTCCCACTGAGGGGCTGCGCCTTGGGTGAGAGGGGCGGGGCACTCAAAACAGGTCAATCTGAGGAGGACTGTTTTTGACAGGGTAAAAAGGTGCTGTTTTAAATGATCCTTGTGGCATTTTGACCAAAATATGTTACAGACATTTCATTAAGACCCAAAGCAACCATATCAACTGAGGTAAAATGGGCATAATATGTCCCCTTTAAATTTGTTACCTGTGTCTCAAAATAGTGTTTTTGCAGGTTCAGCGAAAAGTAATCACAGGCACGTGTGTGTTGGTGTCTGTGGGTGTGTGGGTGTGTATATGTGTTAAAACATAATGGAAAAATAATATGATAAAAACATGATCCTGCCAAATTGACAGAAAAACTTAACCCATAAGGTGAATATTGTCCACCACAGGAATTCAAACGAGCGCCATTTTGAATGTGGCTCAGTCATAAGAGGAAAAACTGGTCAAAAGTTATTAGGGTGTATTTTTAGTTTAACAGATTGACACCACCGCTCTGTCATTTTAAACTTCTGACATTCAGTCAGCCCCGCCTCCTCTAAGGCTTTTTGCAGCTCCCCACCGATACAACAAAACGGGTCAAATCCGAGTGGGTGCATTTTTTTTAACCCGTCAGCACTTATCCCAAATTCAATTTGCATAATTAAAACCATTGATAACAAGATCATTCCCTCTGTGCGCTTCTTTGTGCAGCCCTGACTTCTGATGAACACGCTGATGAATGTGGCCTTTAAGAGTATTCAGAAAATCACCTGTCGAAATAATGCAATCACAGCAGATGGAAACAATAACAAGATGCTCTGTGAAATTCACATCTCTTCACTGCTGACAAACATCTCTCATATTCTCTAGAGAGAATAGAAAAATGGAGGGTACTGACTTGTATCTTCAAAAATAAGACAAATGGTTACTATTAGTGACTGAATAACCTTTGAATGACTGAGAAAATGCATCGACTTAGCTGATTGGTTTATAAATAACATAATATGCATAAAAAAAAACATTAAAAAAATAAATAAAATACATCCTCCTCGGTGGTTCCATTAAGTCATAGGACTTCAGGTCGAGTGAAAGATTCAAAAGTAGCTTTTGTTTTCCTCTGGCGTAACAAAACCTTTCGCTTGTTATTCGCAGTCGACACATCAAGCAGCCGGAGCCAGCTGGGGAAGTTCTCTAATGACGTGACCATGGAAACAAGGCAAAGGGTCGCATGTGTCTTATCCCTCAATATGGGAAAAGCCTTCTGCTTGAATTTGCTGAAAATGATGTCAAAGCATATCCGAATCAGAGTTGTTTTTGTATATTTTTATTTTTTCCTCAGAAGTGCATTGGATAAGGTCTCTGATGTAATTCTCCAGACTCCAGCTTTGGACTTGTTGTCAGATTATTATTTTTTTTGTATTTACCGCCTCTCATTTGAAGCCCAGGAGTCTCTCTCAATCCGAGAGAATTCATTCTATTAACCTTCTTTTAACTTTGTTTAGTATGAGATACAAAACAAAGTTGTAAATAAGTAGCTGAGGCTGTTTATATCCCACCATTACCTGATGAAGGACCAAGTATTGAAGAGCACTGGCTTTGAACTGAAAATCAGTGGTTATGGGATTAATTGTGAATAATATCTTCGTGTTTACCCAATGTACAACTGATATGTTATACGTTTGTTTTGACCTTCACAAAAAGGCCCAAAACAGGGTCTCAACCTTTTAATCAATCTGCAGTTTGCATCAAGAATTTGCCCATTGTTCCCATAAACAGATTTACTCCAATATAACCTGTTTAAATTGTATTGCATCCCCTAATGAGTGCTTCAGAAATTCCTCTTATGTAGATCATGGGTAAACAGTGAAAAGGGAACTCCCTAATCACCGGATGCTGACAAGCTTTGACTTTGTTGATGCTGATGAAGGGATCCCTTCCAGCTTTTCGCTTGGAGGCGACTGCAGCTCCGATTATAATGGTCACGTGTGAAA
Source organism: Platichthys flesus (assembly GCF_949316205.1). NCBI lineage: Eukaryota > Metazoa > Chordata > Actinopteri > Pleuronectiformes > Pleuronectidae > Platichthys > Platichthys flesus. Next base: position 11,725,527 of record NC_084960.1, on the reverse strand, counting down.
TCATTTCTGTGCTTGGAGAGAGACACCTCTCCGCGGCAAGCATGTAATTAATGCTCCTGTGCCTATTTAAAGCATCCGTGCACATGCCCTTCCTCTCGTGTGTCCTAACGTGCAAACAGACAAGTGAGAAAGTGCCTGACACTTCCTGTAATACGAGGGCTTCGAACTGAGCATCATCTGGTCTTATTTGCATGTTATGTAAATATTACTGTCAGAGTGTCATTCCAACCAAGGACTGATGCAGAACACATTGTCACAACAGGTATCCAAGCCAGGATTTTAGTTTATCTCTGTATTAATTTGATTTACCATTTCAATCACCTTTGATTTACCATTTAATTACCTTTCATGTACTATTTTTGGTTACCATGGCGTGCTTATTAGGTTATGGTCTATGGCTGTAACACTGTGATTAATGGTTGACACAGTGTAAAAAGTAAAACAGGCGTTTGGGCAGTGACTCTGTCTATATTAACCCAGATTTAAAGGTAGTACATTGATTTATATTTATGACATTCAGTTATTCAACCACGTTCTAAAGTAAGATAATATTATTAATGACGATTCATTGGTTTATATACAGGTATATATATATATATATATTGTAACCTACATTTTTAGATGTAACATCATCTCTGTCTTTAGTGTCCTTAGTCTCTCTTTCCTGCTCTGGATGGATGGAGAGATCATTGTTTACCCTTCTTTTTGTGATTATTGTTAGGGTTGATATCCAACGCTAACATACAACGAGTGACACTATGTAATCTTTGGACTGAAAATATACGATCTTTGTGTTTTTTCTGTTCAGACTCAGACTTTTTTCGATGTAAATTCAAGGACTTCCTGTCTCCTAAGTGGTATGATTACATATATGTAGGTCCCCTTCGAGTGTTTCTTGGAAATACTGTCATTGAGCAGAACAACATGTACACTGATGTCAGTGACTGACAGTCGGACCTTGTTCACCTTTGTAGCTGAGAGGATTTTCTCAGCAACATCCCTCAGCAACAGTAAAATGATGCCTTCGGGTGCACAATGTAAACTCCGTCTTTTCAAATCCCCTGCCCCTGGTCAGAAAGTATCCAAAAGATAAACTGTAATTCTTAAAAGATATTATACACTCCCAGAAAGCCATTTTTATGTCATAACTGTTTAGGTTTATCCATAGCGTGACTGTCATATATATTACTCATATGTTATTTATCTGTTTAGACTGTGTACATCATTTAGATTAGATTGTTTATTGCATTTGTACATATTCATTACTTTTAAGGAAGCCAGTTTTTGACTTTCTTTGCTGCTGCAATAGAGCTGATTTCCCCTTTTATGTGACCAATAAATAATAAATAAATGGTCTGTATAGCGCTTTTATATTCTTTATGACCACCCAAGTGTTTCACAATACAGTTTTGCCATTCAAACTCATACAGTGCGTGGATCACTTTCTCTATCTTAAATCACACATACACTGCTGGCCCACTGAGGTAATTTTGGATTCAATATCTTGCCCAAGAACACATCAGCACGTGGTATGGGATAAACAGGGATTGAACTGCCAACCATCTGGTTAGTGGACTATCTGCTCTTCCTTGTGAGTCACAGCCAGCCAATCAGTAAACCTTATCTTACTTTAATACTCACATTTATGTTACTACTCTTTACACTGAGCTACAAAGGGCTGCAACAAAACACATCAGGTCAAGTCAAGTATGGCTTTCCACTGAGAAACAGCAGTTAATGGCTCAATATTGCACCAATGAGCTAATTGGTATACACAACAAGTGTATGATGCAGGTAAGTAGCTTTTATATCAGGAGAGGTGGAGGAAGAGATGCTTGTAAAGGAAGAAAGGAAGGAATGAGGATGAATGGATGAGGGAATAAGGATGACGGAATTAGGGAAGGTGGATAATTGGATGGGGGTAGGGATGTAGGGATGAGGGGACAAGGATGCATGGATGAGGGATGGAGGGTGAAGGGATGAGTGAAGGGGGTGAAGATGAAGGGATGACAGGGTAAGAAGGAGGGATGAGGGGATGAGGGAAGGAGGGTAAATGGACGAGTGTTTTAAACATGTTTCTTCTTTTCTCTTTCTCAGGGGAAGCGAACTGGTGTCCTGTCGTCCACTCGCAGTTGCGATATTTCCGACAGCAGCAGAGGGCGGTGAAGTAGCCGCTGCACTTCCTGTGACCATATTTGGCGCGGGCATTGGCGGCGCGTGAGCCCAGCAGACATTTCCGCGGACTAATCGGAGCTTTTTGTCTCCTCGTGCATCACAAGAAACAAAACACCGAGCGATCGCTGTTGTCTTCACACAAGTTCAACCGCGACAGAAAAAAAAACTCGCTTCTTCTTCTTCTTCTTGTTCCCGAGAGCCTGCACATCCACTGATCCTGACATCAGTGCAAACCTCTCACACCGGAGAACCGCTCCAGAGATACAGGTGAGCTGAGGAGCTTCTTCTGCATCCAACATCAGCATCACATCTGGAGCTCTAACGCAAACTCAAATTATTTTACACATGCGTCAGCCTCAGCCGCTCCGACTCATGATGTCAATGCGAAGGCTGCTTCAGATCCACCTGTTGATCAGAATTCACATTAGTTGGAAATCATTTGAATTTAGCCTTTTTTGCGGAGTCTGAAGTTCTACGTGTGATATGAAATAATGCATGGTTGATTTGTCATGTGTCTCCTGGCGGGGGTTTCAGACCTGAAATCATATTTTTCTGAGAGGAAATGTTCGTCTTGCAGCTTTTTAATCTGTCCTCCATAGTGAAACTTCCCCTTCTGTTCACCATAAGCATCCACAGAATGATGCTGCAAACCTGATCAGTTGCTTTAAGTTGACTGCAAACACGCAAACACACACACGCACACACTGTAGAGCTCTATCCCAGGGAAATGTTGTATAACGTTGTTTTTTTACGGAAACTACAGGTGAGCAAGGTTGCATTGATTGCTGATTCACACACACACACACACACACACAGAGAGAGAGACACAAACACACAAGTGCAACATACCAGTATCACATCAGGTAAAAGATAGAGCAAGTGAAGTTGTTATTGTATTCACCCTGGTTGACAAAAACATCTTGAATATAGCTGAACATTTGTAAACCCGAAGTAGAAGAGTTTTTTTTTTTTTTTTATTCTGACGGACATTTTTCCTTAAATAAGTCTCATGTTTGTCAGGGAAATAAAAATTAATAAGAGGTTTTCGGTTTCCTGATCTCTGTGTGAGTTTAACTCCTTTGGTAGCTGACACACAGAGAGTGCTTGGGTTACACTGTGTATGTATAAATCAATTGGATGCATTGGAGATGCCTGTGGAGCTCTCTCTCTCTTTCTCTCTTTCTCTCTCGCTCTCTCTTTCTCTCTCACACACAGCCTCTCTTTTCTCCCCCAGTGACAGCAGCAGCAATTGCAAGCCTGTAATTTACCTGCATTTGTAATATTGACAGTAGATATAGGTGCAGCAAATTTAAAGAGCAAGGCAATGATGATGTTAAATCATCACATCTTTGCCTGTTTAGTTCTCTCTCCTCCTTGTGGAGGTCATAACTTTAGACGAATTATTATGAGTCCTTTAGTCATTAATTAAGCATCAACTCCTATTATTATACTGTGGATCAAACCTGTCTATTATAAAAACTGCCTCCCCAGTGTTTTCCTCCTGCTGCACTGTGGCAGAAAAAAAAGAGGTTATGGAAAGGCTGTGCTAATATATTGTTAGGAAGTGTGTAATTTGTTAGAGATGTGCAGTTGCGTGACTTCCGAGCATCACTTGTGCTGTTGCGCAGTTCAGTTTGATGTTCTGTGCGTAAACTACAGAGGCGGCGGCGTTTCTTTTGCATGAAGACTCAATGGCTGCTATTTTTGACAGTTACCGCTGGAGTGAGTGTCTCTCAGGCTGACAAAGGATGTATTATCTGTGGTATAATGATCAAAGATGTGCACCATTGTTTAAGTTCCATGTTCTTTATTTATTTAATTCTGTGTGCGTGGCTGCAGACGCCCTTTAAAGCTCACAGCCGTCAATTCCGGGGATTTTCTCTGGCAATCAGTCTCTCCGAGCCAAAGTGCCTGTCATTTGCCTTGACAACACAGACTCCAGGGGGGCATTGGGGAGTCTACGTCTAGATGCACAGTTTCTTTTGTTGGATTATGGACTATTTATATCCACAAGTGGATCCACGGTCTAGGTCATAGCGATGTCTACACTTTGTCACACGTTGTTGCTGTTTTTTTTTTACATCAAATCCACTTGACAGCTCTTTGAGGATTAGACAGAAAGTGACAGTTGGATCCATTTGTCCCTAAAGGCCGACTTACATAATATAACTGATGGCCAGTGATTAGGCTTTAGGCTCCGTCTTCAATGCCATGACAGCCATAGTTGTTATCGTCAGTGGCACTACAGCTTGATTTACTTAGAGTTATGACTTGAATATCCTCAGGCTCATGTCGTATAATGAAGTCTCTGGGAATATGGAGGTCAGAATGTGTATTTGATTTAATTACGTGACTGTCAATGTCACCACAATGGGGGATGGTTAATACTCACCTTTCATTTCGGTGACTCGGGAGGAATGTAATGAATTAAATGCATGCCCCTAATTACATTGATTATGTTCTTTCTGAGACAAAGAAACCCCTCTCTCCTCCTCGTCTTTTCCTCGCTCCCTGTGTCTGTCCCAGCCCCTTTGAAACACTCAACAGCACTCTAAAGGATGAAGCTTTCACGCTCAGACAGACACTTAAAGAAGAGCTCGACAACAATAGACTAATGACTTAGATAGGTGCGTTTCTGAAAACCCCACGAAGACTAATCTCCGGTGCGTTTGAAGCTGCCAATGATCGACCGCTGCGGAGGTAACAGTGTAATCCTCGCTACTTTATTGATCCGCTACAGAATCTCTGGCCGTCTTTTATCCGATGTATACTTTTGGAGATGTCAAATGGGAAAGGAGTGAGAAGTGGGAACACCAGTGAAGCTCTTGAAGTGACTCTGAAGTGTTACAGTGACTGACATTGCTTAAAAGAGATTCTATATAGAGGAGGATTTGTTTTATATGGACCTCTACCACAGTAGTGTCAGGGAATGAAGTGACCAGGCTGTGGCCTGCTGTCGTGAATAAGTGTGTTTTATATATTGCCCTACGTGTTAAGCTGTGTTAAAGCAAACACATGAAAGGGCTTCTTCTTTTTGTTTCTTTTTTTTCTTGGCTTTGTAAAATTGCATTTACCTGTATTTACCGGCTCCCTTTCGTCTGCTGTTACCATAGAGACACTCCCTTTTTATCAGCAAGGCGGCTTTGGCTGCCGGGCTCATTGGCTCTCAAAGGGGAGAGACAGTGGTGAGCAAGTGTTTCCCTGGCTCAGCTTTGACACAAATGTAGCGAAAAAGGCATTTACTTGGCTTTGACAGTGTTTCCTTGGCAGCCGGCGCCCCACCGTCGGTGGCACGTCGACCCGTTTTTGTCACTGTGGGTTGATGGCTGAGGCAGAGTGAAATCCAGTTGGGAGCGAACCTCTCCTGTAATTGAAATGAGTTCACCTGGGAGACAGCTGCTCCGCGGTGCCTGTTTGCTGTCAGCTCCCCTCGCTCACCAGGCTGCATGTGGTGGATCTGATGTGATGCGTGAGCAGAGCTTTTTGTGTGTGTCTGATGCATGGTAGTTTGAGGTTATGAAACAGGTCTTCTCTGTGCAGCACAGCAACCAAACGTGTCTATGCCTCCTGAGGAAATCATGACAAGAGTATGACACTGCTGAGCAGAAGTCACGCAGGGGAGCAGTAATGGTGAACACCTCTCCTCACGTGCTGTAGCCCCTTATGTTCAGCAACGAAAGGCACTTAAGGCGTTTTGTAGGAGTTGTAAGTCAACCAGACATTACAGCACTGGAACACTGCATACAATCAATTGAATGATACTGTCTAATGGGGAAAATATTGGATTCAAAACTCTTCTTTAACTTATTAACCCGCGGGCCTTGGCTTTGGTATAATTACAAAGCAGAGGCCAAAATATGTTGGATACGGGTGCCGCCATATTATGCTTTTGACATCATTTGGTGCCAGAGTCTGCGCAGAAGTGAGTTGAGCTTTGGTATCAAGCCCCCACTGATTCATTCTCTTGACTAATTGTGAGATCATTTCACCCTGTTTTGGGAGCATCAAATAACAAATTAAAGCCCAACTTACCAGAAAAAATTGTACATACACCAGTGTGATAAGAACTACCTGAAATTGTATCTTTGGAAACCGTTTATTTGCTGTATACTTTTGGTTTATTGTTTGTCCCTTCTGCTAACATTTAGGGTTTACAACCTATTCTGCAACCAGCCACTAGGGGGAGATCAAAATGTTTTGGCTTCATGTCATGCCACCCAATACATTTCATAACACAACCAAAAGCCAATAAAACCGTGGAGTTATATTTAATAACTAACAATGTATATGTTGAAAGACCTTAACATAGTAAATCCATGGGCTTCAATCAAAAGCTTATCTAATTGGCTTTTATCAGGGTCCTTGAGCCTGTGGTCAATCATCTGGACCAGAGAAGAAACAAGGCCTGAAAGCATGTTGAGAGCAAGTAGTTGTTCACAAAGTAGTCTGGTCCAATGTATTCAGTTCAGCCAGTAATCAGACATCTATTGAAAATGTTAGTTAGCGGAGGAGTTGCAGTTCTCAGTGATGTTGTACCTAAATAGTTCCAGGCCAGGAGATGACTCCTTAGAGAAAGATGAAAGAAATGTATCCACTTTGAAGGTATTGACAAACTTTAATTGAAAGTGTTTAAAGTGTTTATCACAACTTTTTTCTTTTAATAAGAGAACATGACACTAATGGATCACTGCAATTCTTTTTTTAGCTTAAATTCTGCATCTGACTGAAGGGTTTGTTGAAAGAATTGGCAAATCCAAACAATTTAGAAATGATGGACTCATCTGATACAATTTGATACTTGGATTAATGCTTTCTCTCATTGTGCCATTTAGAATCATGTGTGTTCTTCCTGTTCTTGCTAGCTTTTCAGGGTTTATCTTTATATTATAGTTATATATCTATATATATATAATAAATTCTGTTTGATTCTTATTTTTGTATAAGCGCTATTAGGGTCACTTCACCCTTACGCCGGGTTCACACCGGACGCTTAAGCCACGCCAAAGCGTGGCGTAAGCGCTAATCCCTAGCGCGCCGGCGCCTGGCTGTTCACACCGGACACGGAAGCGACGCTGAAGCGCCGGGCAGCGCTAATAATATCACCCGTTGATCCAGTAGTATAAAAAGCATAACTTACTTGTTGCTCCAACATTAGGCAACTGCGTCCCAATGTCTTTTTTGGTGCTGTCTTTATACAACATGTTCCAAGGATCATACAACTCACTGTACTTCTCCACTTCAATTATTAATTTAATGTTGAAGAACTTCTCCGCTGTTTGCTCCGTTAAATGTCGGGTGTCGAGGGTAAATTACGTAATCTCCACTCAAGCCTATGTGGAGAATACGTAGCCCCTCTCTCTCTCTTTTTATCTGTATCACTGCTTGTGTGGCTGTAGTGGAGGGGCAGAGGGGGACATTTAAAAATGTGGCTGGTAAAAGTGTTACAATTAAAACTCCAGGACAACAGAAGGTGAATACAAAGTATGGGATGCATATTTGATCATTTATATCATATAAAATATGTCATCAATATCGTTTAAAATCATTCTTCAGTGTGTTTCCTGTCGTGATACGCTTGCGTCAAGCGAAAAAAATTGACGCCGAAACGAACGCTTCACGGCACCAGGCAGCATTGGCGCAGCGCAGCGCTTCAGCCTCCGGTGTGACCCGCACAAAGGTTTAACATGGGAGTGGATGGAGGCCAGCTGTTTTTTAAGGATTGGCGCTGCGCTTACGCCACGCTTACGCATCTCTTCCGTGTCCGGTGTGAACCCAGCGTTAGGATATAGATGCATCAGTCTTCTATCAAAAATGTATCCTTGCTTTCATTGGCAGATCATAAAAAATCCCAGATATATCTTGATGCTACATTTCTGAATTAGGAGGTCAGTAGATTATACGGTTACAAGATGGATCCATCAACAAATAAATCTTTGATAGAAACTGATGAATCTAAAGTTAGACCTAATGTGTCATTATTCTAAATCAGTAGAAAAACCTTTGAGACAACACTTTGGCTATAGTTGAATATTTCTATGCACTTCCAAAACTTCCGAACGAAAAACAGAAATTTGGGAATATATAGGGATTCGATATGTGAAGTAGTCATTGAGGAAGTTCCAACAGGTGCTTTCTGAGGCACATTGTTAAAGACTCTTTGATAATATCTACCAGAGAAGGAGTATCGACACTTCAGTCGACTTGAGTAAAGTGAGAATACTCCAAGTGGATAACAGATGACAGCCTCCTGGATTAATGGCAGACTGTGTCCTTTGGCTCAGCAAATGATGCAACCTGTACCATGAATACCCGGCTTCTCCGAGCAGGAAAGCCTACTGCTTGTTGCTCTCTAAATGACAGTAGTCATACAAGCCAGTATGTTGAGTTTCTGTGCATCTATTTGCTGCAAGTGTTGTGATTCAATACAGGCAACATTTAACAGGGTTGTCTTTAAATATTAAACTTAACACCAATTAACATTTCCTGTAAATTCCACTCAGAATCTCTTCTGAAAATCAAGTTAATTGTCCTCTATTACAGTTTGTTAATAACAGTGACTATTTTGTCTTTTGCTGGCTGAACAATCTCTCAGCCCACGGTTTCATTGCTTCTTTTTCACACAGACGTAGACATTGGCTGTCAACTATTGAAAAGAGCGTCTGACTGTCTGAGTCGGTCTGACTGTCCTCTGAAACTACTTCTCCATCAATCAAACCTTCGCTCATGTGTCCTTGTCAGGTCTTTTTCTCTCTTTTTTGGAGTGTTCTGTCTCTTCCCCCTTTACTGGGTTTCTGTCGGACCATTGGAGCCTCACAAAAGACTCAAGTTATGCAGTTGGAGCCGGTATCACAGTTCTGTGAAAATGCAGTAAAATGGAGAAGCAGGGACCAAAGTGATGGTATGCTTTTAAAGAGACTCTTTGATTAGACTTCACTCTCTCCTCAGTTGCTAGGCAGATGTGTGTGTGTGAGTGTTTTGCTGTAGAAACTGCTGTCATTTATGCAATCAATAACCTTGCAATCAGATTTTTCTTTTACTCGAAATGAATGGGGGATGCTTCTATGGAGCTTTGGCATGTTATGTTGCACTTGAAAACTGTGGCAGCTAGCATGTATTCTGTTCCTGTGAGGATTTAGCGACTGACTTCAATATTGATCCTCAGGTATTTATAGACCCCCAACCTTTTGTCAAGATTTAAAGGATTACCTCCTAATAAAGGAAATATAGCAAAGGAACATAATGAAGTTTGGATACTGACTTTTGACCAAAAAAAGCCATGAAGGAGCATTGCACTTAAAAATGATTTTCACGTTAAATGAATGCCTCTTAATATAACATATATTGTCATGTAACCTTTTTTTTCACACACAAACAGAAAGACAGTTATATTTTTTGATTGAGAATGCAGAGTAAGTTGTCTGCAAATATAAAAACATTTGATGTTGCTATTGCTAGGAAATCGTAGAGTTTGACATACCTTTTTCTTTACATTTATCCCGGGGAGAATGCTGACATGCACGGATACTGAAATAACTTGGTATATTTTATTCTTCAGCTCTTATTCTAGGGGTGAGTAGAGAGAGCACAAAACTGTCATGGTGTCACATAACTCAGTTATATTTTGAAGTCAACATGAAGCGAAATTGAGGCTTCACTCCATGGCATCAAGACCTACTTTGTCTGAGGGAATTGCTTAGCAACATAGTGCCAATCTCGCTTAGGTCGTCAAGGAGGCTCATTTTTCTAAATATGGTATTTCACAGTAAAGAGAAGTAGTCAAGGAAAGTTTTTCCTTTTTCTACAAATGGTTGCATAACACTAAGTTAAATATTACTAAATTTAAAAGCTGCCATACATTAAAATATGCAGGAAAGTAATTGTTTGTCCTATTTTTTATATATGTTCATGCCTTTGTCCCCATTTTTTCCTAATTTACTTTATGTTATGATTGTTCTTGTTATTACTATTTATTACTTATAACATGTATTAATTACAGTAGTTAGAGGTGGATTTCACGTAAAAAATTACATCTACATACGGTTAATTAAAGAACGGAGGATGAACAGTTTGGTTTTATTATATTTTAAAGATTGATATCAGTCTCTATTCCCTTCTTTGATTTGAAATGACAGCCTCCCGCCAACTAATCTGGCTTTGCACAAAAATGAAAAAGGCCAACATAAAATCTTGCTAACATTATCTATAAAAGGCAAAAATGACATATTCCTTTAATCTTTACAAAACTTATGTGTAAAAAAAAAACTAGTCCAAATAGTTTTCCCATCTTTACACTTAGCTAACATAAAAAGGACAGAAGTGAGACCGGTATTGCTCTTGTTATCCAAACTTCGGCAATGATACTATAAGTCATATTTCTAAAAAAAACTTCTTTATGTTAGACAAGCTACTGTAACTTATATTTCAATAGTCAGTCATTTTCGGACTTAATCAAACATCCAGACAGTTGTTTTAAAATGTAGTGTAGTGTAAATGTAAATCAGTGTAGATGTACACAGCAAGCACAGCTTTTTTTTTGCGGGTACTGCGGCTTGGTTAGGTTAGTTGGAGACTCTAGATTTAACATAGATGTGAATGTGAGTGTGAATGGTTCATTAGCTGTGTTCCAATTCAGCCGTCAAATCCTTCATCTGCTGCATTCGTAGGCCGATTGCAACACAGCTGTGCGACTAGGCTGTCGAACTCGAAGGCGTCTAAATGTGGCTGACAAATTTGTTCTTTTAGAACAACGCAACGAAGGTGCCTTTTGGAGGATCCTTCCCGGCCCAACATACCCCGCGATTCATTGAGATTTCAGTCACAAACTGTTTTTAAAAAAAGGAAATGGCGGCAAAAAGCGAGTCGAAAACATCAGGAGAATTTATCTTTGGTCACAGTTTACGCTGCCGTTGGAGGATGCAGCCTCTGAATAAAGACACAGCTTTTGTCTTGTCTCTGTATGTTGGCCCTGTGGTGGACTTGTGACCTGTCCAGGGTGGACCCTGCCTCTCGCTCAATGGCAGCATGGATTGGCTGTAGCTTCCCCTGTGACCCTCAAAAGGATAAGTGGTATAGATGATGGATGGATGGATGGAGATGAACAGTTATAGAGCAATGCATCTAACTGTGACATCAAATTTAGCATGTGTGGCCTTCATGAGGTCTTTGGGGCGACTGAGCAAAGCACAGCAACCCCCAAATATTTCCATGAATCTGAACCCCTGCTGGCAGCTTTGAGTTTTGGATTGTACCATTTTTGAAAAATACTTTATGTCCAGCCAAGCCCTCAATTAAAAATCAGGAACCAGTGTTTCCATTTACACTGTTGGGAACTCAACAGCTCCCTTTCAACAGAACGATCCTAATCACTTAGTGCAACATGGCTGCTTTGCAATTAATGCCAGTTACATGTGGATTGTTTGTCAAGATGGAGAAAGTGCAAATTACATGATTAACACTTAGTTCAATGTTTAACCATTGATCATTATACCTCCACATGACTTGTTACTGAGTGGGCCTCTCAACACTTGTGCCTTCTTTTCTTAAACCAATTGTTGAACCCCAAAATGGCCCCTCAAAGATGTAGAATGCACAATTGTAAAGAAGCTTTGGATAGAAGCTAAATGACATCTTATCTAATTGAAACGGTTCTCTTTCATGTTTGGAGGGGGAGGGGGGAGGGTGAGGTGAGGTTGTGGGGGCATTGAGCTACAACATGAAATGTCCCCACTAAATATCGACAAATTGTTCACACTGAACCTTTAAGACATTCAGGAAAACATTTCTAAACGTAGTTAGTGCTATATTTATGCGCTTTTTATTTTGATAACGCAACCCTTTTTCTGACATTGCTATAATGAAGCTCTTATGACTCCCAGCTCGCCACTGCTTCTTGATTTGCATTTTTCTTTACAAAGTCCCATAAATAAAGGTTGAGTGACTGAACTGAACAGACTCAAAGGTAGAGGATAAATTGCACACCCTGGGGCATCAGCCAGACAGACCCAGAAAGAGTATAATTATGTTGAAAGAGCAAAGGTGTATGTGTGCTTTGCAGCGGATCCAACCACAAGAAACCCTTTACACCGACTGTTTGTCAGGAAACAACCAGTTGTATGAATATGATCGTACAGTAAAAGTGTTTTGCCTCGCTTTCTCAGACTCAAGCTTGTGAGTTACTCATTCACGCAAACGCTGCCAATCATGCTCTCGCAGTGGAGTGACAGTTAACGTGATGTTGGCTCTTTGTGTCCACAGTGAACCAACATGACGACGCTGCTGGACCTGAAGAGCAGTGTGCTGCGGCAGGTGCAGAGGAGCCAGTCGCTGAGGAGCCGGAGGGAGCCGCCGCCGCCCACCCCCGGCAGCCCCCTGACACACAGTCCTGACCCGTTACCCCGCAGGTGAGTCGCTGGTGTGAGCTCTTTTACTTACACCTGGCGTCGAGTGCTGTAACTGGATTCTGGTTATTACAAGGTTATTATTTCATGGATTTCAGTGAACTTCTGGTGCTTTTTCATTTAAAATATATATATATTCTTTTATAAATACTTTGCCGCTGGTTAGTTTTCGTGAATTAATGGTAGCACCCACGATTATCAGATAAAAGAACTCCTGATATGTAGAGTATAATTTATAAGTATTTAGTCGGATGGTAGAACTGAAAGCTTTGTTCCAAGAGGGAACTTATTAATATTTATCAGACAATCAGCAATTTTTTTCTCCATAAAGTTAGCTGCATCTGGAGATAACACTTCTAATCTACGCACAATGCCTACATAGTGAGGCTGCAGCAAAATCAAAGTTGGAACTCTCTACCGCTATTGAGCAAACACATTTTTTCTTGGAAAATGTCAATTTTAAGTGATAACTTCTCTCTACCCCCGGTGGACATTACACAATACATTAATTTTGGAAGTTAAATTGCAGTTAGCTCAGTATTGCACTGACAGCTTTTCAAAAACGAAAGCACATAGACATAATTATTGTCTGTTATTAATTCATTTTCTGTACTGCCTAAGCCGTAGATAATCACTTCTTGTCAGCAGTGTGTTAATGTTGCTGGCATTTATTCCAAAGTTGTGACTTGCCATTAAGAGGCAATGTACAAGCTGCCTATTCCCCCTGGACACATCAGCTTCCCTAGTACATGCACAGTCAGGCGCTGAGGAGATCACAAACGTTGTGTTCTTGTATATCAGTTTACACCACACGGTCTCATGTCCACACGTCTACTTCAACGTAGGTTGCACAATAGCACTTCTATATCATCTGACGTCTTTGTGCATTTCAAAATAAAAGAGCAATTTACTTTTATTTTTTACTTTTTTTATGTGCTTCTGTGTGCGATTGTAAATATCCATGAATGTTATGTGTGCTGAGGTATTGAGTGTGTATTTGTACTGTGTATTGTAATGTGTATGTTCAACTTAATGTTTGAATGTGTGTCGACTTCCGTAAGGTTAGAGAAACCCTTGTTGTCATGGTTACAATAATGAACATACCGAAAAGGGTATGGAACGATTATAGATAAAAGTAATAGGTTAAATATCAATATTTCTATATATCACCTGACTCACTCCATTGCTCCTGCCATACTAACCTTGGCCACTAGAAGTTGCCTAACAATAATAAACTTAACTATGGGTGGCAATAAGCTGACTAGACAGGCAAACTATGGCAAACTTATTTTCTTGTTTGAGTAATCAGTATAAAAAATTATCAATATCTGTAGCCTCGCGTTAGACAAACATACCGTTAATCTTCCAGGCATGATCTCCAGATCATGAAATAGTTCTCCTATATAGTGCAAATGTACTCTTCTACGATAAATTGTATAAAAGATTATTCTTTATAATGAAATAAATCAATTATACATGTTCACAGTTTTGATTGATTCCAGGTCTGTTTGGTAGAAAATACCTCTTAGCCATCTTAAACAATTTGTCATTTGTGATTTGTGATTTGTGATTTTTTTTTGGTCATTGTATGTTTATATATATTCTTGTGCATATGTATACATATTTACTTGTTTGTATTTATATTTGCATAAATGTGTTTACACTGTATGACCTGTAAGTTTGTATCTATACATGTACGTGAATATGTACCGTTTCTATATATTGTGGTTATGTGTAATATATGCTGTATGTACTGTATTTATATTTGTTATATTATTTCTTAATATTTGTTTTTATTCTTTCTCATATTGTTGTGTCATGTCTCTGTCAGCTCTGTGTGCTTGAGAGCATTGGACAATAAAAATGAAACTGGACATAAAATGGATTTTTTTTTGGAGTTTTTACATCTCTGCCTTGTGGCCCCGGTGAAATCAAACACCTGTTTTCTTTTATTATCAGTCGTGTTTTAAAGCTTCTTCTGAAGCCAAAGGTAATAGTATGAACCTGAGGTTTCTATAGCAACCTAAACACAGGCTCTTGCCACAATGTGAACTTCTACTTGTAATGACGACGATGGCTATTTTTAGCATGGAAGATAACCTTAGATGTTGAGTTGAAGACTGATCAATTTGGGGTTTTAAAGACTAGAACTACAGAGGACCGTTGCAGGAAATTTTTCATGTGTATTTTTAAGCATGTTAATGCTGTCGCCATATGATTTATATTTTTAATGAAGTTTGATATAATATCTGCTTCGGTGGAACCCCATTTGTGTTCTTCTTTGAACAGTGATTTTTGTCAGTGTCTCACCCTTTTCTCATTTCCCTCTCCAGCTCCCCAGGGCTACAGCCTTCAATCTGAGCCTCAGCCGTGCACATTCCCTGAGTGCTCATCATTAGAGGCAGACCGTTGATCTTTGTTATCCAGTCGGTCTGCTGCTGACCGGCAGGCACTCTCAGTTTAATTGAGAATTTGCAAATGAAGCCAGGAAGATTTGGGCCACTCCATCCACAGTTGTTGACCCAGTAGTACAGTCGGCTGTCAAAACGGAGCTCTCTGGCACTTTTTAATTAAGTTGAACAAAATTTGTTCGATACCACTATGTGAGAGGGTTGGTAAGTCAAATGCACAAGACGCTGTCGGAGATGTACCCAACCAGGCATCATACTGCATAAAAGGCACAGGGATTCCTTTTCAATTTGATATTTTCATTTATTATTGTTTGCCTATTTCACCTCCATCTTTGTCATCAACAGTGAACTTCATATTACACACCCGACTTCACGGGATTTGAATCGTGAGCCTGCTGCTGTCGCTTTTACAGATTTGACTCTTCAGTGTCACTGCATTGAAGATCTCAGTTTTTAAATCAATTCCGAGTAACAATATATTGACAATGACTTTAAATGGAAGGACATGTACGTAGAGTTACAGCCATTAATGGTGGAAATACTATGCATTGAAAGGATAAGATTGGTGTCATTTAAAATTTTTCATACTGGCAACGAATCAAGTGAAAATACCAAAACAACGACTTGTTTGTGTTCCTGATTCAGCCACCATCTGTTCCTCACAGCCTTAAGCCAATTAATTACTAGTTAATCTTTTGAATATATATATATATACAAAGAAAACGTTTCTGTCATAGCTTCCTGACACAAGCACTTTTAAATTGGTTCACTTTCAACAAGAATGGGTCAAAACCTAGTGTATTGCTGGACTGTTAATGGTCAGTGTGAAGAAGTGAGGAGGATGTGGGCAAAATCTGCTGTGAAACTACAGTACCCCAGTTAGCGTATGCATGATGTCAGTGCGTCCTATTTGCTTTGTGCCCAGTGTCAGCCGCTTTCAGCCCTTTATCTTTTTGCTTCTCTCCTCCTGTCTGTGCTCACAAATACATTATTTCCAATTTACCAGCAAAGCCTGTCTTGTATACATGCATAGTGATTCAAACCCAGTGGAACCCAGTGAGACTACACGTTAACCAGCAGTCGCTTCCAAGCCAACCCGCTGCTCTGTAGTGCTGTGTCTCCTGATTGTGTAACAGCAACAAACAAAGACAAAGTAATCTTCACAAATGGGTTTAAGGCAACAGCTATGGTGGGATTTCAGTCATATTTACATGTAAAATAATCACATAATATCTTTCTTATTTTATCTACTTCCACATATGAGCTCTGGACAATTTCCGGATTTGATCGGCCCACAGTTGACAGTTGCCCTTTCACGCAAATGCCGCATTTTACCGGAGACTATCTGCGTGAGGCGAGTGTTCCCATGCACCTACTGAAATTATTCAGTTTGAATTAGGAGAGCAGTTTCACCAGTGGCATGCAGACATTACAAATACTTTGCACCCTGGGAGCAGGCAGTTTAATTTCTGGTTCAGTTGGTTCAGTCATTTGTGTTTAGCTCATCTGGGAAGGTTCCATAAAAGTTGAGGGTTGCAGTGCATGTGAAAGCTGCCTCTGTCTGTCACAGTGTCAGACAGCCGCTATCAGGGCATCAAACTGTTGCTCATTGCAATAGGTAAGCTGCATCATTGGTTGATTAAGAAAGAACAAACTGGAATGGCACTGCGCCAAGGCCCAACAGTCCCCTTAAAGTCAATCAAGCTGCACCAAATTCTACACCAATAGATATTTGTTTTCTAAATGTGCCTAATTTATTTTCATCATGACGCATTAATTACTCTCTGAGAATTCCAAAACAGAAATTGATTAAAAATATGAAAAGATTTTACTCTGCAGTGTAAATCATCCCCTGTTTTTTACGTAATCCTGCAAACTGACCAACAGTTTCCCTGGGAAACACCATTTAAATTCACTCGATCTGGTTTTGTATTTGGATCTGCACCAAATTGCAACCACATTGCACAAACTCATTTATATCAATCTTCTAAATGTTAATTTTTTCCAAAAATTATTCTCTGATTAATTAACAAAAATAAAGAAGCTAGTGAAAGAAAAATCTGGATCTGCACCAAGTTTTTGCTTTATTCTTAAGTTTTTGCTTTATTAACATGAAACAGCTTTCTTATCTTTAAAAATTTAGATCATTGCCCATATGCCTGTTTTAAAAACCCTCAGGCGGCCTTTCTCCCAAACAGTGAGCGAGTATAAACAAATGTAAAGCTCCTGAGCTGGAAACAATTTCACACCAGGCTACTGTTCAGTCCATCACTACTTCTAGCTGCTGTGTCTATTCACAAGTTATTGAATGGAAAGACTCTAGCGGAGCTGTGGAGATCGTACCTCCGCACCGAAGCCTTTTCGCCTGTAGTGTTGCTGTTGCTTACTCAAATGTGTAATTAAAGTGAAACAACCCGTCTTGTGTGTAGCGTTGAGGAGTTGGGTTCTTGTCACGGACACCCTCAGTTATGATCGGAGCCGAAGGCGGATATTATGCACTGGCAGCCGTAATGAATCACATTTAGAAAATCATCTAATTTTATTAGGACGCATACAGACGTCACATTGTCTTTCATGCTGCACACGACATTGATGTCTGCTCTATTAATTACTGTGTATGCACTGCCATATTATGTTGACGTTTGAAGTGAGGGGCCCGCGTCACCTCCCCTCTCCCAGTCAGCGCTGTTTTAAAAACATATTCGATCGGATGGAGCGAGTTCACCATGTTTGCCATTTTATTTATGTTTTTCCTTCTGATTAAAGATGGGGAGACATAATTGAAGTGTTTGAATGAATATTTGAAGGACCTGTTTCCTAGCAACATCAAGTCGCTTTGTTATTCTGGTAGCGTGTGTGTGTGAGAGAAAGGTTAAAAGATATCAGCAGCATTTTATTTTATGCTTTAAATGAAAATGAACCGGATTTCCATGAATTCGGTTTGTTCTGCTCATATACACGTCATCTCTCAAAACTCAGAAACAAAAAGATCTCAGACTGTCCGGACAAATCCGCAAGCTGTCAATGAGAGACGATGGGACAGATTTCTGGATGGAAGAATGCCCTGAGTTATTTAAGATGGATTAGGCAAGAATTGAGTGTCTCATATTGCGAGTATTATGATCAACTGAAGCTTATTTGTACTAGATGAGC
Source organism: Platichthys flesus (assembly GCF_949316205.1). Lineage (NCBI taxonomy): Eukaryota > Metazoa > Chordata > Actinopteri > Pleuronectiformes > Pleuronectidae > Platichthys > Platichthys flesus. Next base: position 11,707,391 of record NC_084960.1, on the reverse strand, counting down.
AAATGAAAATAGGCGAGTATAAAACAAAACAAAACACTTGGTCTCTTTTTCAGTGCTTTTGGGGGGAGTCATTGACAGATTGTAGATTCGACTTTATGTGGTTTCAAGCTTTCCATCACTGACTGATGATGATGATGATGAGAATAACAACTCGTGTTCTCTTTTGTGTGTTTGGTATTTAGCAAAATCAAAAAAACATCATTGGAGCTATAAGTAAAGTCCTGACTTTGTTGCAATAGTTCATTTGATGAAGAGAAAATACATCTTTCATTATTAACCTTTCTTTTAAGTCATTTTTTTGTTAAAATCTCCAAAACTCACTTGCTCGAGCTTCTTTCATCCAAATATTTGCTGGTTTTCTTGGACTACTTCATCATTGAAGTGAATATGTGCAGGTCAGTCTCACATAAGCAACCTGCATGATGTAATTCGTTGTAACTGGTTAATCCAGAATATATCATGCACTGCAAAAAATGTTAGGTTGAATTTACTAAATGTTATTTTTTGCTAAAAAAAAAAAAAATATATTCAAACTTAGTGCACATACTTTTTTAGGCGATTGTACATATTATTCAGTTGATTAAAATTCATTTGAATTTAAGAATATACGAAAAGACGCTGAATATCCAGTGTATGTTTGAAGGTCTTCCGTACAAATAGGTAAGTTACCAACTACTATAGGTCAGCAGATGTTAGGGACATAACTTCAGTGGTGTACCTTAGCTTCATCAAGTTTTTTGGCCTCGTAATCAACAAAACAGGCCAAATTTAAGGCTGAGCTGAGGCTTAATCTGATTGCAGTACTAATACAAAAAATATTTGTAGGGTACTGTTACACATTAAGATCAGGTTAATAAAGCCTGATTGAAACATGTAATATATACATGCTCAATTATTGTTGAAGATTAAAAACCAACTCCTGCTATTTGATGAATACATCCACCTCTCATTTGTTAGTGGGTTTTGAAGCCATATGCAAACCCGACCAACTCTCCCAGCATGGCTGCCATTAGTGCTCATCAATACCGCAGGGGTTTGCCATCCGCTCCCCCGCCTTGGTGAGAGCCAGTGGGTGCTGGGATGGGCTGCCACACGCCTGCTGTGATGCGATGACGCTAATAAAGAAGCGTGACGGGGTCTCTGCGGACGAGCTCTTCTGCATAATGTTGTGGGGATGGCTGAGAGATGAAGAAGGGCGTTGGGGGGGGGGGGGGGTACTGGGGGTGAGGAGTTATATGGCTGATCCAGACACACATCAGAGCTGCTCCCAGCAGCCTTGGTGATTTCCATACTGGATGGGAAGGAAGTTGCATGGTGAGAGATTTGGGTGGAGGGAGAGGTGAGGGTGAAAGTGGTGGTGGTGGTTGGTGGTGGGGAGATTCCCAAGGTGTTGAGCCAGCTAACTCCCCCTCCCCCTGAACGTGCCTGTATCACCATGACAACTGGGGCCGGCGGGAGTCCGGGGATTCACTCACACCTGGAGGAAACAGAAAACATAATTTGCATTTCGCACACAGCTCTGCTCATCCTAGTAGATTAACTGGGTTCATGCAGAGTGAAGACATGTCGCATCGTTCACAGCTTTGGTCCTGACCAGCTTTGCTTTTTTGTGTTGGTGCGTGAGATAAGACGGCGTTTGATAAGATGACAAAGAGCTGAGCTGCAGGCGATGGAGTCTCAGTAGCTCATTGTGAGTAGTAGAGAGATCATCTTTATTGACAGATGCTCCACCATAGTGTCTGTAAACAGGATGTCACTGAAACCCACTGTGTTTTTAATTACTATCCAGAAACATTCTGATGCCACACTGATCCAAGGCCCCCCACACACACACTTATTTTCTCACATATTCACATTTTCCAAGTGTCTAATCTTTATTTTTAGAGTTGTCATCAGCTCCCTCTTCTTGGCAGGATTTCCGAGGAGAGTGCAGAGTTCTTTGAGCGTATGAACGCTGTCCTTCAGAAACAGGAGAACATGCTGCGGGCTGCCCAGGCTGAGGTAACACACACCCACAATTCTACCTTCTTGTCTGTTGCATATGTTAAAGCACGTCCATGTAGTGAGTAGGCTGCCCCGCCGCTGTCACTCGGGCCCACAGCCGTGGACAGAATGACGTCAGTGGACAGAAGGGCCGGGTTGAGTTGGGTGCTCTGAAGACTGGAGGCTCAGCTGTGACCAGCTGCTGTCAGTGGCTATGTTCAGCTCCTTCTGCTGCCACTACCAGTGAGGCAAAGTTGCTTTATGGACATGTTTGCTGCAAGCGTGTTGACTTCAGATCCAAATTGATGCACGTCAGCAGAGTAAAAGAACTAAGCAAAAAGCAAAGTACAACAAACACCTTCGCCACATATTTGATTCTATTGGTCTCTTCTAAGTGCTTAAATGTTATGCATTTCGAAAATATTTTACATGAAAAGTATATGATAAGCTTTGAGAATCTATATTGTCATTTTCCAGATGTAGACAATAACTTAACAAAGTAGCATTGGCAACCTCTTATATTTGGAAAATGTAAGATTAACTACAATGAGACTCAGTAGAGGGCAGACCTCCATCAAGCCCCAACAGTCCCTGAAACGTGCCTGTTTTTTTTTCATTCAACTCCATGAATCATTCTCGCTCCTGATCCGTACCAAAATTGAATAGGATCTTCCTTGACCTGTACCACATCCTTCTAGCACGTTTTGTGTTGTTCTGTCTAGCAGTTTTTGCTTAATTTTACCTTACAAACCAAAAAAATGGACAGGGGCGTACACATAAAGTCTTTGGCGGAGGTAACTACACATAAACACATGTAACACTATCAAATGTTGATATTGGAACTTATGAACACTAATGTATGCATTTTTTGTTATTCCTCATTCTGTTGACAAAATTGTGTTTTCCTTGTCTAAACTGGTTCACTCCCCTCACAGTGCCAAAGAGGGGACTGCACAGTGCCACCGCCCCAAGAGCACGTGGACCAGGCCTTTATCGCGGACAGAATCAGCAGGACAGAGGTGCGTCAGCTCAGCCTCACTGGTTCCATTGTATTTCAGCAGGGACTACGTTTTAAAAGTCACAATAACAAAACTCAGTGGTGATTTTTTTTTCATCCCTGCCTCTGATGTGCAGCAGAGCAGAAAGCATGAAGTAACAAGAACATGAGCTTTTATTTTTGAAGGGCTGTTATTAAGTGGAGCGTGTTTTCATGCAGCTGGACCTGCTGTATGAGGAGGCTGTGTACACCGTGGTCAACCGGGTTGGAGTGCATTCCGCAGAACACGTGAAAAGTGACGAAGAGCTGTTTACGTACATACTCAAGGTAGCTATCCATCTATCCAATCCATCTTATTTATCTAATCTATCTTATCTATCTATTATATCTTTTTATTTATCCTATCCATCAATCCTACCTATCTTATATTGTATCTATCTACTCTATCTGTCTTATCTATCTATATTAGTATAATCAATCAATCCATCTATCTATATATTTAATTTCTCTATATATCTATCTAATCTATCCATCCATCCAGCACACTGTTCACAAACCCTCACACTGTTATCTGCAGTGCTGCTGTATGACTCTGAGCAGATGTTCTCGCCACTAAACCGATTAAACATCAGAGCATCAACATCTTTCTTCAAGGTGTGAAGAGCGTGCGTTCGGATCCAATGATTTCATAAAGGAATTTCACTGACCTCTGAGTGGATTTTTGTCAGTACATGTCTGATTTATTTGTGGCTCTGAGAAAGCAGAGTATTTCCATCATGCCAATACAGATATATAATAAACCTTGTTTTCTGGTGTCTGGTCGTCTCTACAAGGTGTTCGATATGGGCGAAGAGGAACATGACATCATTCTCCAGAAAGTTCAGGAAGCCAATGTGAGAAAATTTGTACATGACTCACCGTCCATTTGTCCGTATTGTCATTGCAATGATTGTTCATCCATACTGCTGTCATGGAAATTCACACTTGTTCATCTGCTTTGTGCTTATGGGAGAACTTGGGGTACAAATGTAAATTTCCATTCTGTGCTGATGTAAACATAATTGATTATTGATTAGACATTTGACTGTTATTTGATATTTGCAGTTGAAAAAAAGAGGTTAGTTTTAGTGCTGTGATACGCTATTAATTTATTTGCGTTATACAAGTCCACATTAGTGTTGTTTTTTGTTCATCTTGGACTTTGAAATAAATGTAATGTTACATTGTAATTGTAATTGTCACATTGATAACAATAATGCAGCAAATTTTCTCAAAGCAAAACGTCGTCGGATAGATTTCAATATGATGCACTAGAGAAATGAATGGAAAACAACTGGTGCCTGGAACAATAGAAAAATATACTCCTACATTTACGAATTCCAACATCATTATCAATGAATCATGGTAAATGTCAATCAGCTGCAGTTTTAATCTTTCGTTAATAACGTAATAATAAAGTAACTAAAGTGCAGATTTAGAAAGCATCACTTACACATTGGTTGTGGAGCCAGTTGTTTCAGTACATCCGCTGCTATATTCTGGTAAATGCAGTAGTAATAAGGTGAGAGCCTTCAGATACATTATATTGCCCTTGGAGTCTTGAAGTATTTATGACCTGCACTTGCCTGCCAGGGACTTTGCATATAGCTTATGACAAAGAGCCAAGCTGCAGGCGAGCTTATTGAAAATGTTTGGCCTTGTAAACATTATCTACAGTTATGCTGCCTTCGCTGAGTTCTCCTGCTATACGTGTCACAAAGCTGTAAAAGACCTCGTAAAGCACAGCAGAATAGATTTGTACATTAATTTGGTAATGTACGCTGATATTTACTTAAAAAGTCATAAGAGCATCAAATTAGTGGAATGCACTGTATTGTACTCGGTGTTTGACCTTGTTTCTCACTGAACGGCCTGTAAATTCCTTTTTCCACAGCGAGCCAGTTTTTCCTTGAGAGTTTCTGTTTTGAAAGCAAAGAGTCTGATGGCCAAGGACGCGAATGGTGAGACATTTCAAACTTTATATAAGACGTAAGTGATGGAAAATAAAAATAAATGTGCTTTATCCTGCAACAATGGTGGATTGATAAAGTTTAAATGGCGCTCACTCAATAAATCTTCATGTGATTCACCTACTGTCACCCAACACTGTAGATTATTCAGCTAATCATAGCAACAGCGTCAGATCAGTGCACTTTGCAGTAATAAAACAAGTTAGATTGCAGAGATAATAAAATGCATGATTGAAACAATACCAAGGTGCTTATGAACTTTTCAAGTGTCAAAATCTGTTTCAGAGTGCATGATTAAGTTTTTGTCTTATGACTTAAACCTAAAATGGGAAATTACTGGGCTTTCCTATTTGAGTCTCACCTTACAGTATATTCTGCTTATTTCCATATATTTGAATTTTTAAGAGGTTAAATTTCTTCTATAAAATTATTTTTGTTTGATAAATTATTTTATCATCAATCAGACAAGATAACAAGATAATTATTACTGATTCTGCCCCAAGGTTATTCATAGTAATAACAACAATAATAATACACTTTATTTAGGTTATAAACAGATTTCCAAAGTGCTTCACAGACATTATTACAGAAAATGCATGCTGTGTGATTACAAGTGAAAACAAGTGACTGCTGGAGACAATGGATTAATGAAAATCACTTTAAAAGAGGACACTGAGCTTGTCTGATTAACAATGACTTTCCCCTAAAAAATGTAACCCTGATTGTTACTGTGTCGGCGTCTATCTTCTTCCTGCCGTAACATAATCATTCCTTTCACGTGTGTGCTGACCTTTTCTTTGTGTCACACTGCGGCCTGCCAGGTTACAGTGACCCCTACTGCATGCTGGGAATCCTGGTGGGCCAGAGCCCCCGGGAGGTGGAGGAGAAGAAGGAGAGAAAGTTCAGCTTCAGGAAGAGGAAGGAGAAGCTGGAGAAGCGCTCCAGCACCAAGGAGGTGCTACCCGCCAGGTGCATCCACGTGACAGAGGTTAAACCAGAGACTCTCAACCCGGTGTGGGACGAGCACTTTGTGTTGTGAGTACAGCCGCTTAACCTTTAACCAAGAGCAGGACGTGGTGATCCTATAAGTGTGACACAGGGGATTCACAGTTTCACATTTAACAGCCGATCCTATCAGATACCTGAACAGTGCAACACATTTTTGACTCTGTGGAAGGACCATGAAAGGTGTTTATTGTTGGTGTTTACTCATGTGTATTTGTATTCTTACAGTGAAATAGATGATGCTCACAGTGACCTTTTACATCTGGACATATGGTAAGATTTGTGCTAAATTCCTCATAGATCACCATGCCAGAGGGACAAACACGTTTTATATTGTGTTAGATTATTGTTAAATTAGCTTAGATTTTATTTATTGTTTATTTTGTATGCATAATGGGTAACAACCAATAAGTGTCTTTAGCACAATTGCCCATATTTTCCCAAGGTATTTTCAACATTTGTATTTTTATTTTGCAATAACATTGTATTAATAGAATTCTTGATAAAATATTGTTTCTGGTTATAGTTGACACTTGTATCCATTATGCCTTGAGTGTGAACATTATCACTATAAAGATTGTGTTGTGTTTTAATCTTCATGTCTCAGCTCTAAATTGGAAGTTGGCTGTTGCTTTTCATCAGCTACAATGGGTCTCGATGCAGAATGTCACCTCTCGGATCCGTTAATTGTTACAAAGATAACGAAACATGTTCCTCCCCGAAAGGAGATGCTATAATAATAACATCTGACATCTGAATCTTCTTCTTCAGGGATCACGACGATGACGTGTCTGTAGCTGAAGCCTGCAAGAAGCTCAATGAAGTCAGTGGACTTAGAGGAATGGGCAGGTAGAGGAAACTTGTATTGTTTGATCCTGAATTGCGATCATTCTAAATTTATCAAAGGGCTTTAGAGTAGCTGGTTCACAAGTTTACTTTATATAAGTTGGTAATTTATTGATTCATCCAAATCACTTTGTGGTAGTCAAATGCTGAATCATTCAACCTCCCAATCAAAGGGTAATTTCCATGTTATTCAAGTGAAATGTTGCACTTCATAAATGAAGAGACCGAAAACCTGACATCATCCTCTTGGTAACTTAAGAGATAATTTGGTTGTTGGCCTTTCACCTTAAATAGAGACTGACATATAGGAAAGCCCACTGACAATAAAGCTGTGCTCACAGAGAACACAGAGTTCAGGCAGGATATAGAGGTATCAGTAAATGGCAAAACTGTCTAATGAAAACCTGAGATTGCCAATAATAGCCGAGGGACAAAAGGTCCTAATGCTGTGGTGGAAAATGTGCAATTTTCATTTCAACAAAAAAATTGTCTTTCATTAGAAATTTAAACTTATTTTGCTGTCGCTTTGATTATAAAAAGAAAGTGTTCCATGCCTGTTGCTCTCTTGTCAGGTATTTCAAGCAGATTGCCAAGTCCATGCGTGCCGATGGATCTGCATCATCGGGTTCTGAGGAAAACGTAGATGACTTCCTCGGATGCATTAACATCCCTCTGAACGTGAGTGTTCAAAGTGGGAGAACTAACTCTCACTAGTCAGAGGTGCCGAACTTCTGTGACTAATGCAACACAACCTCAATTAGACTGAGGATTCAAACATGGCTGTCCCTGGAAGTGTGCCTGTGCCAATGATTAAGGCTGCTGTCCCTCTTGCAGGAGATTCCTGTTGTCGGTTACGACACATGGTTCAAGCTGGAGCCTCGGTCGAGTGCGTCTAAAGTTCAGGGAGAATGTCACCTGATGCTGAAGCTCTTCACCAGCCAGGTTTGTGTAACCTCTTCGTTAGTGTAGATAATGAAAGCCTGCGACTTTTAATGTTAATGTTTTTGGTTTTCTTCATCCATCAGAGAGACACAACTTTGTCCAAGAAGGATTCTAATGTTTCTATTCACAAGAAACTGCTGAGACAGATTGTGGAGTATGAGCATGCTAATGTTAAGGTGAGTCTCCTCCAGATTTGATCAAACAGTCTAAAGCTATATGTAATTTTTTTTTTTTTTTGCCATGACCTGCTCTACAAAAAACCTATGAATCATTGAATCACTTTAATTAGTTATTTTTGTGTTAAAAGCACTTGAGCTTAAAGACAGCCTTATCTAATCAATTGATTTGCCTTTCATTTTGGACAAACACAAACAGCATGGCCTCCAGGGTTTTCGAACATTGGATTAGAAATTATCAGGCTTTGTTTTAACTGCAATGACATTTCCTGTGTAGAATCTAAATAATATAAGACAGAACATACTTTCTATAGACATATAGTGAATTTCATATTGTTATGTATCAGCTGATTCAACTCTCGATTAGTAAGAAAATATATATGATTTTGTTGTTCTAACACACTGTAACTAGAAAGAAATACCTTATATCTCACTATATCAAAGAAAGTGAAAATAAATTGTGAATATGCCCCCTTATTTGATCAGCACCAAGAGGGAATTCGGTCTATAATCAAATCATTTCACTTTTTTAAGGGAAATCCAGCAAACCAACAGCAATGAAAACATATCCCACTTTTTGGAGTTAGTCATAATTTACATTTATGTTTATATTTTGTATTTCTTGATTACGTGCCACATTCTAAAATAAACCAAAGTTCTTGATGTATGATTGACTGAATAGATGAGTGAAATAACTTGATAATTTTCCACATCCACATATGATTCAAGAAGGAGCCATACAACTGGGACGGACAGGTTGGTCCTCCAGCATGGACGGTGCTCACTCACCATGCTGTGCAGACTGATCTGTCACCTCTCCAACAGGCCATTATGTGAGTGTTAATGGAGGAATAAAATTGATTCAAATCAGATATGTAACCCTCAGCATTAAGCAAAAGGTAGATTCTTTGTTTTGTTTTGTTTTTTTAACACAGTCGCTGGCAGTGCTACAGCAGCCACCATCGGACCCAGAGGGTGTGCTACTCCCTGCTGCTGCGCCTCCTGAGGACCATCGATGCAGAGTGGGACCCTCCCGCTGTGAGAGGAGACCTGGTATGTTTGTCTGTCATTGGCCTCACAGTAGGAACACACCTTTCATCATGTGGAAACAGTCACCTCATTAGCTCAGCTCGTCACTGACATTCATCAAGGTTTTTGGTTTTGGCCAAAAATGCCTCGCAGCCAGTGTACTTGAAGCTATAACTGAGGGCCCTTCCTGTGTCCAGGAGAGGCAGCTGTCAGACAGCTTCAGGCTGTACACAGAGCACTGCCTGTGCCTGATGAAGAACATGCGTCAGGTTTTCCCCTGCACCAGTGCTGCTGCCATTACACGCTACGAGCTCATGCTGAGGTAAAGTCACACTGCCATCACATCACGCACCCGCCCTTGTTGCCATATTAGGACCCGCTCAGCCTCTCATCCCAACAAACACTAAGAAAAAACTGCCAGTTAGTCACACTGTGGTGGAAGCGCTGTTGCTACTTAAACGAGCAGCATTGTTGAATAATTGATCATATCAAAGGAGATGTAAACGATTTGTTCCTGGCCTAACGCTATTCATATTTTGGTCATGAGCAACAATGAACATATTTTTCCTTTAATCTCTAAATCATATAATGCTTCCTTTCCAACAATAAAATGTACATGTGAGACCTTTAGATTAGGGAAAATCACCAAAAGCATATGCATTCATCCTCTGGGGAACATGAATGTCCACAGTGAATTTCATGGAAATCCATACGATCATTTTCAAGACACATTATCATCTACAACGTGAGGACCAAGGGCAAATGTATAAACAATCCATGGGAGACCAAGGATAGTCTTTGCAAAATTTGATTTTGAGATCCCCTACTCTGGATCATCTGAAATCCCACTCTTTTATCCTCACCTTCTAGTTTCAATCAAACCTAAAAAATTGACATATGAGCACAAAATGCACCAAATGATGCATTGATGATACAAATGCCAGCCAGTAACATCAGCAAATACCTTAGACACATGCTGCTGGAGAAAGCTCTGCCCAGTGATCGATACCTCGAAGAAGATCGTCTCGACCTGTCAGAAACACACCTACATTCTTGCATGCCTTACTTTGTGGGGACCCTAGCCCTAATAGGAGTTGTGGGGTCGCCATGAAACAGTCTGAGCCCACAAGTGTATTGTAGCACACAGAATTCAGACATAGTTTATATTGTAAATACAATAATTAAAGTTGAAATACCTTTGCAATATTGTGTCCTTATACAATTCTATAAAATAATATGTTGGTGTATGACGTGAAAGCAGCATTGACCTTGGTTATTGGCTTGTAATGCTCCTTCCTGTCTCTGTATGCCAGGGGGATTGGCTACATGCAAAACATGCGGGCATTTAAGACTGTATGTCCTCTTCGAAATGAACTGCATCTGGACATCACTACCGCTGTAAAGGTAACAATGGAATATGCAATTTAAAAAAAGTTTATATTTGACATAATATTTTACAAATTACATATTCAGCCCACCATGTGGGGATGTGCTGCACTATAGATAAATGTCCTATGCAGTTGGTTCTTATTTGCATTTATGAAAATAAGGGGGACACGATGCGTATCTCTACCAAGTGTACAAATGTACTATATTGCTGTTGCTGTTGTGTTTGTGATAAAGCAGGAAAACTAGTTGCTAGTTGTGCTGATGTAAAATGTATTCAACAAATTCATAGGATTTGATTATACAAACATACTTAATTAATCCTTCTAATCTTCCTAATTTGTGTAATTATTTCAATAGAAAGGAGCAGCTGAGTGGTACGAGAGCTTAATTGCCCGTTATAAACCAGAGGATGGGGTAAGTTTAAACTGATTCATTTTAAAGGGGTAGTTCAACAATATCTCCTCACGTATATGTATATGTTTTTTATTTGTAGTGACCGTGCCTTTGAACTGAATTGATATACAGGATGCTGATTGTATAATTGATTTAATGTAGACCCTGGATGAGCAGCTGAAGAAGCTGGTTCAGGTGGTGGATGCTGTGGTTGCAGACATACAGAGGGCCCAGAAGATATACAACAAACTCTTCTACAGGTGAATAACAATACTGTAAATTCAATAAAACTTTTTCTGCTCCCTTCCATAGAAACAGTGATTTGCATAGTTGGACTATGGCCATTTCAACTTGAGTTTTTTATTCTCACAGTGCTGTGAAAGTAGATTTCTTCAGCATATCATACAGACAGTTGGAGAAACAGGTATGAGAAAAGTCCAAAATATATTCCTCCACACTGTGTTTTTGTGACTTTGACACATCATACTCGAACACAATCAACTTCTTTCGACCTTCAGGTAGCAGATGACGTAAATGTAGCAATGGAGCGAGTGTGTGGGACCCTGGAGCAGGAGAGCTCCAAGCTGACTCAAACAATGGGAGAGACCATCTTTGAGCTCTTCATGTCCTTGAAAGTCCTCAAAGGCTTCCGGGAGTTCCTTCCACTCAAGTGAGTTATCAGTTTCAACTAATGACTGTTCACAAAGCAGCTTAATAGGCTTTGTGTGTTGGTCATTTGTTTGAATTGTCAGCAGGAAGATGAAGACTTAGGCTTGGATTTTTCACAACAAATAAAAAAGGTATGTTTTCTTCTCTGACAGGGACGCTAAAATGTTAGCTTTGACGGGCTTCCATAACTGGTTCAAGTCCTCCATTCATAAGTGGCTGCAGATCGTTCACGACAGATCTTGTGACAGGATCCGTAAAGCAGTGGAAACAGACCAAGTAAGAGACACCGGCATAAAATTAGAATTGCGTTAACCGCATACCTGAGAAATAAGGTGTCTTAACTTACAATGTTAAAGAAAGAGATAAAAAAATCCTAAACCTGCACCCTGATTCAGATCCATACTAAATGTTATGGGTTCTTTCCTGACCCATACTGCATCATTCCACCTAATTTTGTGGTGAAAAACATCCTCATTGGTGGATGATTTTTTATACAAGATGGATAAAACTGTTGATGTAGATATGCCTTAACCAATTAAAACTATATATATATATATATATATGAATACATGTTAAGGCTGTTAATACAGTAGTCATGGATACTTCATCAGAGGAGCTGACAGATTAAAATTAATAACTAAAAAATGTCTTTATAGTGGCTTTAAATTACTTAATAATGCACTTATAATTTTTTTGTTAACCTTGTACATGCTAAATGGGGCATTGAAGTGCCGAAGAATCTTAAAAAATATTTCACAAAGTTTTCAAAAATAATGTTTGCCCATATCATTCATGCACATGTTCCATGTGTGTTGCGAACAGCTGGAACCCGTGGAAGAGGCCAAACACAGCTCCTCCGCCGTGGAAGTGGCGACATGCTTCAGCCAGGTGCGTGAGATCTGGCTCCAGCTGGCCTGGCCAGACTCTGCAGGCGCCTTCATCTTTGTCACTCGTTTGACAGACGTGAGTGCCACTTCCAGTATTGACACACACCTGACTCATATCCTGCATACAAACAAACACGACTCAGGAAAGACACAACACGTATAATCAGGATTAATGAAACGATTTTTAACGGAATTATAATGTAAAAGTAGGAGATCCCCTGTAGTAACAGGACTGGGATTTTGTCCACCACAGAATTTCTGCAGTGAGGCCGTGTGCTACTCAGAGATGATAACACGCAAGATTGAGAGGAACCAGCTGGGCCGAGACAACAAGAGCTTCACAGTGCAGGTAAGGCCTGTAGACACTACTGGGGGAGGGAGCACGATGACGTGGGAAGTAAATGTCAGCGAGAGTTCTCCCTGGCAACGCAAAGGGCTAAACAGGGGAACAGATATGTTTACAATCCAATCATTCACATTCGCATCCCATCCCTCCACTTCTCTGTAGCCCTGCTTCTTTTCCTTTTTTTGTTTCTCCACCTTTACCCTCTGTCTCTCCTCTCCGGCTCCTCCTCGCTTTCCACTAGCTCTGCATTGCCCTGAACAACATGGAGCATGTGCGCGTGTTCCTGGGTCGCCTGCCCCAGGACCTGGACTGGCAAGGTGTGGAGCGGGCCATGGAGGAGGCCTGTGGGGCGGAGGGGAAGGAGCAGGTTTACAAGGCCCTCAACGGGCAGCTATTGAACATGGACCTGGACCTGCAGAGAGAGGCCAAGCGCCTCATCACGCTGCTCACTGACAAGGTAAACACTTACTTTTTAGCCACACTTGAACGTGTGAGACCTGCAGCAATTTGTCACAATAAAGACATTGTAACTATACTCCTCGATTTCTATGCCTTATACCTTGATGGTGTGAGGTTTCCACAAGCAGTGACTTCAAGAGATGTATCAAAGGTGTTATAAATTAGAGTAAAAATATATGAACAGTACATCTTTGGATCAAGGGGTGTTTTATATATTTGATCCTACTATAAATGTGAAAACAGAGGTAGTTCACACTGCATTCCAAAAAAATCCAAATGCAAAATGACAAGAATGGGTTTCAGTTAAATTAGTCCTTTTTATGATCCATGGCTGCATGTTGGGATAACATATGTGCACGCTGGTATATACACATACACCAGCGTGCACATGTCTGAGAGATTATTTCTGTGCAGATGCTCCCCGAGCTGCGTAGATACATCCAGCACATCAGCCTGTCTCCTGACTCCATCAACAACGACGACGTAAGGCCTCTGGCAGTTTTTATTTTTACTGCACCCTTCCTTGTTGTCACAGCGATCTTTCCTGCAGTACATGTAATACGTGTTGATTTGACGTTCTCCCAGGCGGTGTCACCTCTCATGAAGTACTTACAAGACACAATGAACCTCCTCACTGAAAACCTTGTAAAGGAGAACCTGATGAGGTAGTTCTTCTTTTCTCCTCCCTGTAAAAATATCTTCATTTATTTTTGTACACATCAGTTAACCCTAACCCTAACTGTTCTTGGTTATAGATGGGACAAATGCTGTCTAATTGCTCATGTCCATCTGTTGAAGAAAATAACAAAGGTTTACAGAAGCATCCGGCACCAAATTATTAAATCATAAATGAAACAAAAATAAACAAAGCAGTTGTTGCACATTACGTATTGCAATCAAAGTGTTAAAACTAGTGTGTAGAGTTTCACCTTCTCTGACTCTGGCCAACTTTTCCTTAAAGATGTCAATGATTTGACCTTACACACACTCACACACACACATTTATATACTGAGCCAGTTAATCTGAGGCCCAGAGGCAGTCTATTCCAAAGACTGGGGGCATTGATGGCAAAGGCCCAAGATGCTGAGGTGGCAGGCCACAAAAAGCTTTAGAATAGTAAGATCTTAAAGTCACTCCAGCTCCTTGACAAATATATCCTTACACTACATAATGCCTCTCATTAGCTGTGTCTCACTTCAGGCCCACAAAGGAGGAGGTCATCATGGGCGTCCGACAACAAAGGCAGAACCGAAATGTTCTACGACAAAATCTTTCTGTGATCTGGGGGTCACCAGCTACCACGCTTATTGCTGTTGCCTAGCAACAGTGCTGTAGTTGGACACAACGAGCAAGCTTAAATGCCCTTATTTTTTTTAAACCTGTACCGTTACCTGGATAGTTCAGTTGAAGCGAGAGACTCATGTCATGGACGTGCCACAGCTTGCCGGCACCCTATCCTCTTTGAAAAATGGTTTGTCACCGAAACACAATGAATCCGGGGGGTACGTTTGGCCAGGAAGGATCCACCTGTCGGACCCTTTGTGTCTCTGGAATGGAAGGAAGCATTAGTCGGCCGCATTTAAAGGAGCCTTCGAAGTGTGACAGCCTATTTGCACCACTGTGCGGCCTGTGGGCTTCAAATGCAGCCTTCGAAGGATTAAGCCCCTGAACCGAGACACAGCCATAGTCTCCTCTTCTATATATAAGATTTTTTATACATTTAAAAGTATGGGTGAAAAGCTGTGACAGCTCAACATGTGAGATGCTGAAATTGTGTAGGCATGTGTGAGCTTTGCAACATTAATTACACCCTTTGAACATGTTTTGTGCTACAAGTTATTATTATTAAGCTATTATCAAGGCTGAGTGAGGGGGTGCAGGGTTGTAATTGGATGCTCTAGTAAACACAAACTTGTGGGTGTCTCCTCATTGTTTCTGCCGCTTCCCAGAGCTCTCCAAAGCATTTGGGAGCTGCTCCTTCAAATGATCCTGGACGCGGTGACAGAAAACAGAGGCGTGCAGGTGGAGTTTTACAACCGCTTCCAGTACACAGTGGAGGTCAGTGCTCAGGGATATATTATTTTCATCTTAAATTACCCTTTCGTGACTGTTCTCAGCTTCTCTCCCACTGCGCACCATGCAGCTAAGAAGAGTAGACATGTGTCACCCCTGTAATGACTGTTATCACCATCATCCTTTAATTAGCTCAGTAGGTCGTGCATCGTTAGCATAAATTAGATGTTTGAAAAGTCACCAGGTAGTCGTTCTGTGTTCCCACATGAATGACAATGGAGAAGCTGCTGTGCATTTGGATGTGATTTGCATCAGTAGCAAGCGTCACAGGAGTGGGCTGCGTTTGGAGTTTGGTATTTTCCTTCTGTCAGAGGCCCCATGCTGTTTGTGTTAACAACATGTCTATGCTGAGATGTGAGAAATTAAAGGCTTGAATGGGCTGCTACAAGCTTGCAATTTACTTTTTTTGCATTTTGTATAGGCCGCGTTGCAATTCTTCAACGCTAAGGGCCAGGGTCTCTCCCTGGAAGACATGAAGAGCGGAGACTACAAGGTAGGACTGCTTGTAGTGTATCAGCCTAGGTCTGATTTATGTGCCTCCACCTCCCTTGCCATTAATCTCTTTCCCTTTCTGACCGTCCTCATGTCCCTTCAGGTCCTGGACGAGGAGCTCAGGCTGAATAAATGTTCCTCCTTCGAGCTGATTGAACAGTACTATCTGGAGAAGATTTCCCACCAAGTGCGTTTGAACATACCTGGTGACAGTCTCATTTTAGCCCTAGAGTGGACGGAGAAGTATCGATTGGAAAGCTCAACACTTTGTCTTCTGTTATTTTACCTCTGACTGTAAAATTCCCTTCTACCAGGCTCTTTAAAGAGAGCATGCTGTCAAGTGATTTAACACCACAGTATCTACAGGGTCTTAAGAATCCTCAGATGTCTTAGATACATAAAGATATTACATACTGAATATGTTGATGTAGGTCTTAATTATGTAAGGGTTAATTTATGGGCTACTTCTTTTTTTAATAATTTAAAAAAAACTACAAACAAGAGCAGAACTGATAACTCACAATTTATATACATATACATTTTATTCAGGGACTCTGATATTCCTTGTTATCTGTCGTACTTGACAATAGGTCTTAAATTTCATTCCCTACACTGACATGGCAACATTGTTTTGGCCCAGATGTGGCCCACACTGCCACGCTGCCATCCGGTCAACATACAAAGTGGAATTATGGCACTTGTGGCGGTCAGCTCCTGTTCTCCAGATCTGGGCCACAATTAAACTATAGCAATACCGCATGTCAACAAAAGGTGCCAAAGGTGGCCTGACTTTATTTTGTGCTGTTTGGGCCACTTTCACTAATTACCATATGGGCCACTTCCAGATTACACCCAGCCTAGACTCTGGCACCGCACGATTGCCCAAAAAAAGGGCCACTTTTGTTTTGTGACCTTTGACCTACATTTGCTATTATACAAGTAGGCCACTTTTCCCTCACAATATTGTCTGGGCCACAAGAAAACCATAAGTGCTTCATTATTGCCTGAAGTTTCCCTCATCCGTATGCAATCTTAAAAAGGTCTTAAATTTACTTTCATGTGCATGTATAGTTGCTGAATACGAAGGAGTTGCTCAAATGATACCTTTCGTATTTGATTAGAGTCTTCTGGTAAGAAATGTGCAAATTGTATCATAACATGTACTCAATGTTGCAGAAAACTCTCAAACACACCCGTTTCGGTCGAATCAGTGTCAAGTGCTACTATGATGCTCCCGAGCAGAGACTGACGGTGGAGATTCTGCATGCTGCGGATATCATAGCACTGGACGCCAACGGTACAACAAAACCAAACGTCTGACTCAAACACAGGTTCATGTTTTGAAGGTGGGTTTTCACTCTCTGTTCTGGTCGTCACTAGGTCTGAGCGACCCATTCGTCATAGTGGAGCTCTGTCCCCACCACCTCTTCCCTATGGCCAAGAGTCAACGCACGCAAGTGAAGCTCAAGACCCTGCACCCAGTGTTTGATGAACTCTTTTACTTGTGAGTAATGTTTATCTATTAAATAACTTTAGCCAAGGAGGTTATGTTTTCGTCAGTGATTTATTATTTCTCAAAAACTACCAGATGGATTACTATAAAACTCGGTGGAAGGGTGCGTCATGGGTCGAGGAAGAATCCTTAAGCATTTTGATGCGGACTCGGATCCGGGGCTGATGCAGGAAGTTATTAATGTATAACAGTGATTAACTTTGGGCAAGATCAAAATAATAACAGTGAATTTGAACGGTTTTTTTTTAAGGGGACTGCCAGAGGATTGTTCCACATCTATGAACCTGATTGATTTGGTTCCTGTCTCTTCCAGCCACGTCAGTCCTGAGCAGTACAGACACAGGTTTGCCTGTTTAACCTTCACCGTGATGGACTATGACTGGCTCTCCACCAACGACTTTGCCGGCGAAGCCATTGCTCCTCTCAGCGACTTCTGTTGGCCAGGGAGACCGAACGCCTCACCTGCCGGCAAAAGTGTCCAGCCGGCCATTTTGCACCTGTCTCGCAGTAAACCCAGTGGTACATACAGCTCCAGGCCATATCAGAATGTTTTCTTTCTTTCTTTTACACAAACATAATATTGGATTCTTTGGAGACCACAGGGTATAGGTCAGGGTTTCCAATTACTTCTCCAATACAACATGAAAAGCCATTTAATCTAGTGTATTTGTGTCAGGGGTAAGAACTACTCTCATATGTTTGCTCTCCCCTCCAGAGAAGCCAATCATGAGGATGCTGGAAGCGCGCATCGGAGACAGGGAGGCTCAGGAGTTTGTCCGCAGGCTGAAGGAGATTGAGAAGTCAATGGAGGAGGAGTAGAAGCCGTCAGCGCTGCCTGCATCGATGTCTTCTGACCTCGTCTTGCAATCTGTGCTTTTGTACTGGTACGATGTTTACAATATTTGGTTTTTATTTTCCAATATTATGTTTGTTCAGTCATAATACCAAAATGAGAAGAGAAAAAATGGAAAACAAGGATGTTTTCTTACTGGGAAAATGAACATCCTGTCACTGTGCAACCCTATGCTGTCTCATTTCAGCTATATTTTAGAATTGAATGGATAGTTGATCCTAAATGTTACTAGTCTATATTTTTTGTAATGAAGTAATGTTATCTTTGTTGTATAATCTTTGATATGATAGATTTAACATTTCAGAACTATTTTGTGGAAGTAGCTTACATATCCAATAGTATCCAGTCAGAGTTTAAATCTAAACCTCATCATTTGCAGAGGGGTTTAACAGGTGTTGAGACTTTTTACCATTCTTCACAAACACTGTGGGGATAAAATGCATAAAAAGCTTATTTAGGATGGGAAATAAATCCTGTAGTACCTATTGTAGGTGAAGGGAATCATTGAGGAACAACAAGTAGCTTTGGGGGGGTTTCACTTTATTCTGAGAGTTGTGTTTTCGGGCCAGGGGGAATGTTAGCAGGGAGGCCGAAGGGCCTGCGTGGCACACACACACACACAGCTCGGGTTCATTCCACTTTTTCAAAAAGCTTATGATGGGTCAGTGAAGAGGCCAAAGACAGTGCTAAAGTAGTGGTGGGAAAATTGTTTCTTCTGACACCAGTCAGTCAACAATGTTTATGATGCTAATTGCAGCGAGTGAGTTTATGTAGCGTTCAGAAATTTCTGGAAACAGCCATCAAGTTTGTGAGTCAGTGTGGGAATATTTACAAGACCTTGCTCCAACAGCAACTCTCATCGCCTGGCTCTCTCCAGTCCTCTGAAGCTTTGTGTCGCAGACTGAAAGCTCTCGGATTTCATATTACACAACCTCTAATCGATCTTTCACCTTGTGATGATATTTGGGAAACAAAACTACTAAAAAATATCAAGCCAATATCTGGAAATTTAACTTAACAAAATCGTTGACAAACAAGGCTAAAAACTGTTTCTTCCTTGCTTGTATAGTATGAACTCACGATGACAAGACAGAAAGTCGTGTTTTGTGAACTTCACAGTGATCCATTGAAGAAGAAAGTCGTGAAGCCTCAACTTGGCATTAGTAGACAATTAAATGCAGGAAAATTCAACACTACTGTATATCTATGAAAGCCATCAGTCTGGTTTAAAATGCCACCTAAGTAATAACTTTAGGTTCAAGTCCTGTCTATGAAACTGGCCCTTACTGTTTAAAAGCAGCTTAAAGTTTACCTTGTTAAATACGCCACCTGCTAGCGTTCACAAAAAAATTAATGATGCACATTCTGGCCTTTGGGGGAGCCATTAATGAAAGAAGCTAGTTTTATTATGGAGAGACACCTTACGAACAAAAGCACAACAGGATCACAAAAGTAGTAATATGTAGAGTAGATAAGAAACACTGTAGCAAGTAGTGAGAACTTAGAACCAAAATCTTAACACCGACAGCGTTTTGATAGCTATATATCTTTACAGTAGCTGCTTGTGTCGTGCTTTGTCGTCACCCTGTGGAGCTGCGAGTTAAAAGCACGCAAAAAAAACAAAACAAACATATCTATGCCTGGAGAGTGTGCTGCGTTACAGGGATCGTTCAGGTGTTCAAGAAATATGTCTTTAGCAAACAGAAGCGAGGAATCCTTTAAGACCATCATTCCCCTGTATGTCTATATGTTTAATACGGTTTTTACGATATTCTAGACAGAATATGTTAGTATTCCTGAGAATCCCTCTATCTTATCCATTTCAACAGTACATCATATGACTTAAATATTATAAATGACACAATTATATTTCATGTTCATTAAAGGTCAAATGTTTACAAAAAATGAATGTAAACTATTATATGATCTTATGAAGCTGAAATTATATATTAAAAGATCAATTTTAAATCACAGTACCGAAGTAAATCTTTATCAATGTGGGGGGGTTGATATATAACATGAAAAACAATTGTTTTGCTTTATGTAAGGGAACACACTGTCTCTCATACACACACAGCAAAAACGTACAGGTGTCTGTGTTTATTCAAAGTATTAAAGATGTCTATATGTTGTCCATAGACAAATTCAATCTGGTCAGTATTGGTTGAGTAGATTAACTTATTTTACTGATTTTCAAATTTAACAAAGATATTTCAGTCTGAAAATGTTCAGTGTAGTATTATCATAGTTTTCATGTCCTAAAACAACTGCATTTCATAAACTGGTCACAATGGAGAAAAACAAAAGAGCTCAAAGGCCTCATTGACATCAGACTGTGAACAGAATATCAGTGCTGACATGGACATGTTTAGATTGAGGTATATATAATATAGAAATATTGTTCAATAGTATATGGTTTGTGGTCTGCCAGCCGCACTTGAAGGCAACCGGTTGGTGAAAAGTTATCTCCAGAGGCGAAACACCTTCGATATGTTTTAGTAACAGTGAATTATTTGTCCTTGAATTGTAAATGCCTGTGTTGCTGTTTATTGGGTTATACCTTTGAGAGATGTCTATTATCTTGAATAAAGATTCTATGTAAATTTGAACTTGTTAGACTCCTTTCATTGACATGAGCAAACATCAGAACCAGAGGACTGATGAAATCTGCAGCTGGGGCTCAAACTCAGCAGGGGTGTGTGCGGTGTAAAGAAATGCCTCAGGTTGACACCGACTTGTTTGTCCACACTTTATCTTCCCCGCCAAGCCCTCATCCTTCCGATCAATCTCTGTCTCTCCCTCTGTCCTCGACCTTTAATACCGTATGTTACCTATCCCCCGCAGTGGCTACCTGACAATCAAACACGCTCTGTCAACACTGCTGCAACCCCGGAGAAAGAAACCTGAACACAAACACTGTGAAACAGGTCTGTTCGTTATGTCCGGTGTTAGATCAGAGGACTCGTCTTGACATAGTCCACATTTCCCCTGAGATCATAGATCAGAGGAGGATTTCTCTTTTGCCTGGGTGTGGCTGGAAGGCATGTTTTTTTTTTTTTTTTGAGAGGGTCTTATACTCGACTGAAAGCAAGTCAATACATTTCAAATTACAAGCCCACTTGTGACTGAAGGCCACCGAGTTGTAGGCTGGCTCAGGTGTGAAGTGGAACATGTCATCTAATGCAGACATGCCCTCTAGTCAGCGCCTGCACTACATCCATCGGTGCACCTGACAGCTCACTACCCTGTAATGTCTCTGTGCAGCTGGGAGTTTATAAAACTCAGTCATTCACCCTCTATCATGCGTCCTAAAATATGAAGCTGCATTCAGTGGCATACAAATTTGAGATTTGTCTTGGAACTTCCATTTTTAACCACTAGAGGTCCTTGTAACTTTACACATCCTTTTTTTTACCTGGTCTGTAGCCTGTGCATGTAGTCCCCAGACTGTCACTTACTTATGGCAGCACAAAACCGGAAGTCGAGACTCGGTCCCCAGATGTCCTCTTAAGACTTATGGTCTTCCTCTTTCATCAAAAGTGTGATTTTTAAAATTGCACAGTTTCTGCAGTCGTAACATAGTCAGAGCTCTTTGCATTGTGAGGTTGATACCTAACTATATTTTATACCCAACAGTTCTCAATGAGTACTTTAAACAGGATGAAGCATCCAACAGAGCGAGAGTCGGGGTAGGTCGCCGTCTGCCTCGACCAGCTGGAGTGAGGGGAGAGAAATACGGGAGGGACAAAAAAGAAGGGAAGAGGGGGGAAAGAAGAGAGAGAAAGAGACCACAACCAGTTGTGTAACTCTTTCCAAGCACTGTCATTCTAGTTCTTATAAATGACAATAACAGTGATGTGACAATGTTACTAATAATAACGGCACCAATCAAAACATCAACAATCATAAAAATGGTGAAAATTAATTATAGGACAACAAATAAATAATGCATTAATATCAAGTATATTTAATGGATTATAAAATATATATTGTACTGTATTTTAATCTATATCAAAATGATCCAACATACTGTGAGACAATTCTATAGTTATAAAAAGAGAGGAGAGTTTGATTTACAGGGGTGCAAGATGTATTTAGAATCGTTACTCAAGTAAAAGTAGTAATAGGCAAAAAAACAGACAAATAAAAGCTCTGTACTGAGTGGTCAGTATTAGTAACAAAATTAACAATATTAGCTGTAGACAAAAAATGATTGCCCATGTAAATGTGTTTCCAAATATAAAAAAATATACATAGAGATATCTACTATAATAAGAAATAGAAGGTCCTTCACAAGGCAGCAATTCAAACATAAGTCCTAAAATCATCAGATTTAATAGAGAAGGATTTTAAAGAAAATTAAAATTCATATTTTAAATATATCATTGATTATTGTATAAGTAATGTATCAATGTGTTATCGATGCAGTGAAGATAATATTTAGGATTTCAATAGGTTGATTATTCTCTAACAATCTATCCATATAAGATAGTAATTATATAAGGTATGACTTGTATCAGTTATATTCATTAAAAAAGTAATTAAAGACATAATACCCCCAAAAATACAATATACCTCAAATTTGAGTACATGAGACAAATAAAAATGTATGGTGGAATATTGAAAGAGGCTACTGTGAGGTTGCCTTATCAGGTATTCTTTCAAGTCTCCGCAGCAGGGCAGAGTGGTGGGAGCCTTCAGCGGGTGTTGATCCCCAGGAATGTTGGCAGCGTCTCTGGACTGCTGCTGCTCCTCTGCTGGCTCTGGCAGATGCATTTAACAGCGCTGTGATCCCGCCTTAATCCTCCACACAGAAATGTTACACTGCAGAGGCCGTGCCCTCCCTCCCGCTGCAGCCGCCCCGGCACAGATACTCCTTCTTCTCCCCCCTTCGGCTCAGATTTTAGATTACACACCTGCAGATTCCCTGACGTGGCACTGTGAGGCTTTCCAGCGAGGACCTGACGCCACATGACACTTCACCTGATTCATCTTCCAAGAGCAGGATCATTAATTCAACCCAACCACATCAATTCATCAAGCGCATGCATGTATGTACAGGCTTTGCTGTTGAGTTATTTTAAGTGTCTTCAGAGAACTTAAGGGGATGGAAAGAATGAGCATTTCTGCAGCACACCGAAGAGACGTCCTCCCGTATGACTCAGAGTGAAATATGATTCAATCAAGACTTGGCCTGCTTCTGTCGAGGCCTGCATGGGTCCTCTTGGCTGAAAGGAAGGTTCCTCGCACGATAAGTAGATAAACACCTGTTGTCTGCAGGTGCATCCTTCGCTGTGGCGTTTGCATAATTAGGTGCCTCTGAAGTCGGGCCTCTCCCCTTCGTCAAATATGATGGGGCCAAAGTGAGGAGAGGCCAACACAGCAAGTCCTTTGTGATCTTAGGGGCCTCGGTTGGAGTGAGCTGAGATAATACCGGACAGCTTGCCCCTGAGGAATGCAAATGGGCTTGGGCCGAAGCCAGCGATTCCAATGAGCCTCTTAACAGAACCTATTAGAGAATCCCTTCAGCTTCATACGGAGCCGCGTCGACTGATCTCAGCGCTGCTAAGCAAGCGACTAAGTGAGCGGTCCGATCCGGGTGTCTGCTGTCGCAGGACCCACAGACTTCCAGGCATGATCTGATTAGTCCACAAAGGCGAAGGTCTCTCACACTGTATAATCAGTACGTGCTCCGGGGCTTTGTCGCAGACGTTTTAAACTCCTGAAGACCTCGCACAGACTTTACCCACAATTCATAGTATGGTATGACTATTAAAAAGCATGACAGGGGAAACCCAGACCCCTGTTAAAAAGATTTGGCAGCAGTTAAGACGTACGTGTGCTGAGCTCAGTAGCAATCATTGCATGAACGTCTTCCAATAATAACAATTTCCAAATGTTTTCATTTGATTCAAGCCAACAACAGAACCATATATCTTGTTTAAATAACAAAAACAATGTCTCTAAAATGATCCTGGAAAAGGCCTTCTCTCTGGTTCGCACACAGGTTTGCCCTGTGCCTCAGTGGGTTTCGTGGGTTTTTGAGCTCCTGTACTCAAATGCGTTTCATTGCACTTGAAGGTGGTGCAAGTTCAAGAGAGGGTTCAGAGTTTAGAGCAAAGAGTGATGGGTGTGAAAACCAGTGACTGCCTGACAAAGCCAATCCACCTTCCCAACTTTTAAGGTTACCCTTGATTCAAAACGGAGCTATTAGCACAAACTAAATGTACTAAAATCAGAAATGACTAAACAGTATGGGTGATGTAAAAAGCTGTGAGAACAGCTCAACATCCCTTCAGATAGCTAGAGCGACATTTTCAATCGCCTTGCATTTTCAGGAGAAGCTTACAGTTGCAATCAGAAATATTCAACCCCCCAAAGATTTTAAGGATTTATCAATTAAAGTAGACAGAATCTTGTTCTTTGATCAAGATTCTGCTTCGGTTGCCTTCTTTATGAGTTGAATGATAAAGAAAATCAACACGGAAAATGCATGATGTAGTATTTGTGTGTAGCAGTATATTCTGTTAAGATAGCCATGTCACAATTATTCAACCCCTATATAATATTGTTGTTTTTAAAGCTGTCTGACAGTTTTTTTTGTTCTAAAGTTGAGTTGAAACATTATTAAGCCTTTGGGAACTCTATACTGATCCTTCATTTGCTTCAGCTGTGATGCATATATAAACCCCACCAATGAAGGTATTCAAGGTGAGTTGCAATCATGGGAAAGACAAAGGAGCTTACACAAAAGCTGAGAGAGGAGATTATTTCATCACACCTGAAAGGCCTTGGGTAGAAGAAGAATTCCCCAAAAAATTATATTCCAAGAGACACAATTGGGAACATTATAAGGAAGTTTACAACTGATGGAGCAGCTTCAAACATGCCTGGCCATGGAAGAAAGCCCAGCATTTCATCAAGGACCCTCAGCAACTTAATCAGAACAACTCAGATAAATCCCTGTGTGACTGCAAGACACCTACAGGATGACCTGATGAAGGCTGGTACAAGTGCTGCAGTGACAACTATAAGACGTGCACTGAATAATAAAGGACTTAATGGCCGGCTCCAAGACGCACTCAGCTCTTGACCACAAGCAACATCAACAGTCGACTAGAATATGCCAGGAGGAATTTGGATAAGCCTACAGAGTTTTGGGTGACAGTTCTATGGACTGATGAAACCAAACTGGAACTGTTTGGACGTATGGACCAGCGGCATGTCTGGCGTGTGAAAGGACAGGCTTATGACCAGAAGAATACCATACCCACAGTCCAGCATGGAGGTTGGTCAAAGATGATGTTGGGCTGTTTTTCTGCGGCAGGAACTAGCAATCTTTATTGTGTAAATGGCATCATGGATTCACAGAAATACCAGGCCATTTTAAAGAGGAATCTGATTCCTTCTGTTGACAAATTGAACCTTGGTGATCATTGGACTTTCCAGCAAGACAATGATCCAAAGCAAAATCTCCAAGTCAACCAAAGCTTGGTTGAGAAAAAGATCCTGGAACGTCCTGGAGTGGCATTCACAGTCACCAGATTCAAATTTGATTGAAAATCTTTGGTGGGATTTAAAGAAGGCAGTTGCAGCATGGAAGCCATCAAACATCACTGATCTAGAGGCTTTTGCACTTGAAAAATGGGCAAAGATTCCAATCGAGAGGTGTAAGAAGCTTGTCCGCACTTACCGAAAACATTTTTTAGAAGTTATAAAAGCTAGAGGATGCGCCACAAAGTACTGAAGCTGGGGGGTTGAATAATACTGCACATGCACATGTGTTGAAAGAGTTACATTTTTCATTTGAACTTCAAAGTTCAGTCAACTTCTGTTGTCAAAATAACTAAAATACGCATCAATAAATATCATTTGTTGTTTGATGAGGTTTTTTTGTTATTTATTGTCATTATCTGTCATCCACATCACTATAATGTCTATTGAGGTGAGGGAATTGAATATTTCTCCACTGCGGCGGAGGCAGTCATCCATCATAGCACTCCCCATAGGCTAGAAATGAAATGTGTGGATACAAAGGGTTTTTGCCATTTTTAGCAATAAAATGCAGCTCCTTAAATGCCCTGTAGATCCTGGCACCAAGAGAAATGATGATGGAAGCTTTGCAAACTAATGTTTTTATATAAACAGTGGCTTGAATGACTGCTTGTGTTTACACTGTACATATATCAGGTTTTGTAGGGTTGCTTGTTGCAGCACAATCTGCAGGGAAGTTTCTTGTTTTTAGTAAACAACATACATATAAAATGGCTCCTTGACACTGCAATAATTCCATTTCTCAGGGAGAGTTTCTTGAAGTCACCCTTCACTCACTCTTCCTGTTTACGCTGTAGTTAAAATGTCTACAGGGTGTCGACACAGTAACTGACTGTAATAACTATATATAGAGCTGTACAGGACAGTGATGCACAGGTTATGTGAACATGCAAAATGCCAAAGCAAATAAAGTGTCCTTTTAATGGAAAACGTATTAACAGGCGAAAACAATAAACATAGAAAATCAAAAGTCAAAACTGATAAAACTAAGAGCACACAGGGGGAAACACAGGAAGCATACGAGACGAGAAGATGCAGAGGAGGGGCGCACAGGAGACAAGGCATTTACGACAGGCATTACGACAACGGACCGACAAGGACAAAGGGAAGCACAGAGACTTATATACACACAGGGAAGGCAGGTGTAACATTTGAGGACTGGTGCAGACGATCACAAAGACAGGAAGTGAAGAAAGAAAAACACACTAGGAACAGAAACTAGAATATAAAAAAGGAGACAGAACACAGTGAGTGGTAAAACATGAGAAGCAGAAATAACTCATAGACATACATACACACAGGGATAACCATGAAACACGAGGTAATAATTAAACTGACAACACTTCATAAAGAGGCGGAACATAAACACTCAAAGGACAAAGCCGTGACATTCATGATCACATGAACAGCATCTGACTTCCTTGCAATGTTTTATGTCCAACAGCCCAGAAGAGACTCTTTGATTCCCTCTTGAAGCGACTGATCATTCCGTCAGCTCTCCACGACAACTGGGCATACTTGTTTGTGAACTCGCTCTCTCCGGTTCTACAAAAACAGAGCATGATGATAAGAGACAAGATGCACAAAGTGAAGGCCAGCCAACACCATAGTTTGAAGTCGGAGGAGGAAGTTCGTTTTTGGGACTTCAGATGAAACCAGAAAGTTTTTTCTTTGCTCCCAGAGGGCTCAATGAAGAAGTCATTATTGTGGCGGGGCATGTCCACATGAATCCCGCTGTTTATCCTCCCAGTTGGGCAAAGCACACCAACTGTGGTTGCCTCGGTCGGTCCCAAACACGCACATCTAGCCCTGGCTATTTCTGACTTATAGACTTTCTTAGCTGTATGTGCTCACCCAGGGCCCGTCAACAAATCACAAAGAAGGAGACTCTGTAGTTCTGATGACGTAAGGGCTCCAACAATGGAATATTCAAACGTTGACAGTGATGACAGGAGGATAAGTCGGCTTTAGGAGTCATTCATCAGCTTCCCTGCTATTCCTCTTTGTCTGTGGAAATGTTATTCCCTCTTGGCAGTTTCTTTAATGTGTGTAAAATGGGGGCTAACTGTGTCTTACTTGGCTGCTCATGTAAAAATGAACCTTGTCCATTACCTTGGAACACGGGGCCAAGAGAAGTCAGCTGCCACTTGGGGAGAGTCTACGTCGACCGGCCTCTGAGGCTGCAGACTTCCTCAAACAAACAGGAGGTTGTTACTAAAATTTAATGATCAGCAAATAGAAGCCATGAAGCCATATAATCGAATAGCTTTCCACAGAAGTTTGAGACTAGGAAAGAAGAAGTTGTCCAACTGAGAGTATTTTGAGTTTTGTCTAATTTGGACTCTTAATTTCTTGAACTTATAGTCTGCAGTGATGAGATGTAATGAAGTGCATTACCTTTGTTACTGTTCTTAAGTACATAGTTCAAGTATGTGTACTCTAGTTGATTTTTTCTTGCTAGTTTTACACATTTTAAACTTCACATATCGGCAGACATCTGCACTTTCTCCTCTTTTACAATTCAGTTCACATTCTTTTATATGTAAGCAACATCGAGAGGGGAATTGTCAATTCATAGACCAGCCTCCTGCAGCCGTATCACTCAGTGACTACATTTACATGGACTCCAATATTCTGTCTATTCGCCATTATTTGATGTCACAAGAGTTGCCAATATAATATTCCATTAATATTCTTGTTTGCGTGTTACATAGCACAGTCTGATGATGAGTCATGTCATTACTTCCACTTGGCCATTATGTCTGAAGGTATTCTCCCAGTTTTAAAACCCCAACCTGAAATGGTTTAATGTATGATGCCATTTACCAATTTGGAAAAATCTACAACTCCCTTTTTATTGTTACATCTTGTTGACACCCAGGTCACTTTTTATCAAGAAGATAATAACTGCTGTATGTGGATATCACCAAATGCTGTGAAAACTCCAATAGGGCGTTAAGATGCAATTAAGAACTGCAGCATTCTTTATTTGGTCTGTATTATTCTTGTATTAAACAAAGTATACAGTTGCCAGAGCTAATGATGTAGTTGGCTGTTGTATTAGGGAATATGCTACACTCCACAATTACATCTACTTTTAAAATTTTAAGCATATTCAAAAAGCAACTTCCTTTTTCTCAGAAAATGCAATGTGGTACTTCTGCTTTTGTTCAACTACATTTTTGTCTGACTTGTCTTACTTTATGTAAAATGTTCAAGTACTTCCCTCAACACTTAAAGTGATCAGTCAAATCTGAAGTTGTGTTCCTGTACTTTTAATACGCACTGTTTGCTTTGGCACTGTGAGAGCAAACTGGCAGACTTGAAAGAAAACTGCAGTTAGGGATCATGCCAGTGATCTGGCCTTGATAAAATGTTTGAACAGAATCCTTTCCTCCGACGCTGCATCTATTTTTCATCATTATTCATATGCGACGCTCTGCTTTACTTTTACTACCACTGCACAAGCAAAACCCTCTCTGTTGTTGCCGACTGCTGTGATGGATGAGGTAATACTTTTCTCCCTCCCTGAAAGAAAAGAACAAACTCTAATTGCACCCGCGGTGTGAAGGTCTGACAGTCGTAAAAGGTGAAGTTTGGTGCCGAGGGAGAGGACCTGTTCTCACATCAGCATTGCCTCAGTGATCGGGGTGACATTAAAGATGACATTTTGACCAGAGCTGTTTAGTCCCCCCTTTATTTATTCTGTGTCACCGCTGCCCTTTTCAATTTCGAGAGAAAATAACACAAGCCAAGTCTGAATCCTTCAAAGTAGCAGCCGTACCACCCAAAGTTGGCAGTAATTGAATCTGAAGGACCGGCACCCTAGCATTTATCTTTGAATTACCCGGGTATTCTTCTCGCTCTATGCTGCTGCAGGGGCTAATATCCTTTGGTGTGAAGCCCCTTTTACTTATCCCCTGACTGATTGTGGTCGGAGTAATCTTCAGTTCATTTCCTACTACAGCTCCCCACAAGAGGGGCGTCCGAGGGTCAAGTGGTCAGTCGCAAAGCCAAAGTGATCACGTCTCTGCGTTTGAAGCCTTTGAACGCTGCTGACCAACAAAGACGACTGTAGCCATGGCCACCGGTGGTGAAAGAGCGAGAATGTGACTGGTTGCTGCCGATAAAACTCTGCAAGCGGTTCACTTCAAGGTCAGCTAACTTTTTCTCACTTCCCAAACACTTTGTCGGACAAGAAACTCATTCTGTTCGAAAACCACCGCAGGAACCCCCTGGTTATGATTCAGACAGGACACTAGGGCCACTGAGGCCGACTTGGACACAATGTGCTTCCTCTCATGCTCTTTGTATGTGCTGGTGCTGGCTGCAATTGTCTCATATCATGTGTGTGAGAGTTGTAAAGGGCCTTCTTGTTTTCAGTGCAAAGTTTCTTAGGTGAATTTCCCGTTCCCGTGAAGGATCCCATGCATGCCCCCTTTCCTATCTATGAATTAACTGGATGGTTGAGTAAATATGAACTCAGCCACCTACTGCCTGGAATATTTTGCAGACAGCTTCAAAACCCTTTTTCATGTTGAATTTGTATAAAGCGCTTTAGAGTCCAGGTTGTCTGTGTGTAAGTGCTGTATATGACACTAATATAACCTTAATAACACAAAGGTTATGTTTTCACCCATTTTTTTGTTAGTTGATTTGTTTTGTTTGTAATTAAATTATGCAAAAAAATACTATGGATTAACACAAAACATGGTAGAAGGATGCAGCAAGGGTCAGGAAAGAACCTGATGAGTTTTGTTTCAGATCTGGATCAGGTGACAAGTCCATACATTTTTCTTGACTTTCTTCACTTTAGCAAAATGGGGCGTCTTTCAACATCCCTGATATCTCCACAAAAAATTCATAAATCTTGATGAAAAAAAGGTCAGACGTGTTAAGGGGACTAACATTTATGAGTTAGTAAAATTTGGTGCAGATCCAAATTAAAATTCAGAATTTGTTGTTTGATCTTGGCAGAGCCCCGAGTTTCACCTTGTCTCTGTTCTGTCTTGAAGGAAGTGACAGTTGAAACTAGTTTCTCAAACAAACACATCAAGCAGACTTACCCCACCGCTGGTTCCCATGCAAAGATTGCTTCCTTCCATATTTCTGTTTATACTCTTGTTCAAATATCTTCATGATGCCTAAAGTAGTTAGTCTGTGATATGTATATACAGATCCATCAATTGTGCAGAGATGATTATGTACAGCTGAACATGCAAAATGCCCGAGCAAATAAAGAACAATAAGTGCTTTATAGACTTATGTGATAACCAAAGAGGTCATGACATGAACAGCATCTGATTCCAACCTTTACGTCCAAAAACAGCCCAGAGGAGATCACTTGAATCCATATAGAACCATTGATCATTTCATCAGCTCTCCAAGACATCTTTGTTTGTGAGTTCACTCTCTTGCTCATATGAATAGCTTGATCCCGGAGAGGATGGTTCTAGAATAACACACAAGATGCATAAAGTGGAGGACAGCCAACACCATATTTTGATGTCTGTGGAGGAAGTTCATGTTGGGACTTAAATTAAACCAGAACTGTTTTCTTTCCGATCGGAGGGCTTTACGAAGAAGTCCATTTTGGTGCAGGGCATGTTCACATGAATCCCTCTGTTTATCCTCCCAGTTCAGAAAAGCACGCCACCTGCGGTTCCCTTGGTTGATCCCAAACACAGCTCACAGAAGGATCCCATGCCCCCCTTTCATTCCATGCATTTATTGCATGGTTGGGTAAGGAATAGTGCAAAGGATGTGGTGGCAAAGGGGCAATCTGGAAGATTTCAGTCCTTCTTGATTTAGCGACACCCCTTGTTTCCATTGGTAACAGTAAATTTGGTTTAATAGACATAGGTTACAGAATTCATTTTAATAAATAAGTGGGTGGCAACCATGATCGGATTTTATGCTGCTTTGTCTCCTCACCTTCTTGTTTCCCAGCGAGCTCTTCGTCTCAAAGCAGTTCTTTGTGTTTACGTCAGGGACCGAGGGCAGTATTAATGTTACCAGCAAGACCAATAAATCCAACCAAAACACTTTGACCATCATTTAAAAAAAGAGCAGAGCTTGTGTCATCTAGTCTGCAAAGAAGATATTTTTAACTATAGATGCCAAAGTGACAGTAACAAACTGTCTCCTTGCTCTTGCTGTATTCCAGCATTGTTGATGTTGTGCTTGTTTTGTTTGTGTTACTGGGAAATCGGAGATGTAGAGTGACGTATACAGGGACATAATGACAGTGCCTGGCAACTAGTTCTTAAAAGGATGTCGAGTTGAACCTGCTCCTAATGGGCCCTCGCACTAGCCCTGCAGTAGCACCAGTTTCACCTAGGACGGGTTAGACGCTGGAGGTTAGCAGCCTGTCGCCTGCAGCTCTTTTTCCAACAGCTCTCTGTGGCTGCACCTTCTTGTTCCATTACATGGCTGCAATGTTTCAAACTGCACTGCTGATGAAAAAAACTCAAAAAATGACCTTTGAGCAGTAGCATTAGCGCTAAGTGCTGAATTCACAACCGACACATTGCAGTTCCCATAACTGCTTCAGTCCCAGATTGCCACTTTGAATATGAGTGAAATAAGAAGAGAACAAATGCAAATTCGTAGAAAATAATTTGTTTTTTAAGTGGATAAATGAGTGGAGGTTGCAAAAGGGTTACAATGCCGACAAGTCTCCTGAGTGAAAGTTCAGTAGGTGGGAGGGCTCTCTGTCTTTGTTCTACCCAGCCCTCACATCGAGGCTGTGGGAATGGACTGAAGGAATGCTCCCTGAAGGGAATAAAAGTGAGAAACATAAAACTAAAGAGAGCCTCTGTGGTCACAGGTCTGGTGGGTACAGTGTGTGAGTCCCAGGAGCAGTGTATAATGTTGTCCTCTCTCTCTTGCCCCCAGACCCTCACATGAGTCCCATCGCTCCCCTGACAAAGCCTCTGTCCGGTCGAACACCACCATTAACCCCTGCAGCAGATTCAGCACACCAGGAGTGCACAGCATGCACTGGAAGTCGTGTGTTTGTGTGTGTAAGTGTGTGTGTGGGCACTCTAAAGTTGTGTTTTTTCAGGGCAGGAGCAGCTGTTAAAATGTTATCCTAGCATTCTGTCGAAGCACACAGTGTTTCCCAATTGGCTCAGCTGTCCCATGTTTTGTTTCGCTGTTGCCCATGGTCTTGACTTTAACTTTGTGAGTGCTTAGCCCTCTGAAGCGAGTCTGAACCGAGTCCCTGCATACAACTCGTGTTATTTGGATGTTATCGCTATTAACAGATTTTCCATGGGAATATGTCAACACTGTAGGCGAGGGAGAAGAGTCAGGGGCTGGTTTCCGTTTCTAATTTGACCAATCAGGTTTTGACAGCCTTTGGTGGTCTGCAGGTAAATGGTTCGTGTGGAGAGTAAAAGAGGAAAAAATACATTAGCAAGATAAGTGTTATAACCCAAAATGTTGTCTGGACCTAAAACACCAGAAAGAAGTATCGCTGTTTGACTAATGTGATAAGAGAAACCAGTTGGACTGTAAACAGTGTACGGCAAACAGAAGACAGAGTCTCAGATATATCTGCTATCAACACCAGAAGCCCCAACATTTTAGGCAGTGCCGCCGGTGGCTAATTCATCATCAGATGATAGCCTATGGTCTCCAAGATTGATTTCGATGGAGCAAATGAATATATATTCAACCCCCCATTTTTCTGTTGAATCTTTTTCTTGTTGTTTATACATTGTTACTCAAACATTTCTTCCTTTTTTTTCAAATATATATAAGAGTCCACAAAAGCCAGTGTAAATTGAGGACCATCTAAGTTCTTGATATAGTTCTGTTGTTTCCAGCACATTCCTTGAGGTCTGACATTTGAGTATAAATACACATCCTCAGCTAAACATATATGACCACTTAGCCACTTATGTATAGTTGCTATTCAAAATGTAAACTCCATTTTTAGCACTGTGAATGTCTCCAGAGTTGCCTTTAATGCTGTGTTGCTGTATCAAGAAGAACAAAGATACCATCACAGGGACAGACAAACAAATTGAACGTGGCAGTTTTCAACAGAGCAGCCCTCGACATGCCTCTACACCGGGACAGGTTTTATCCAAAATCCCACATTCAGCCTCTATAGTCCGCCTCAAAGCCTGATGGATGTCGTCGTACATAGTCCCCGGGACCACCATGGCAGCTGCCAGCACTCATTGCCTGCTTTCATCTGCTCCCACACAGCGAGTAAACTCTGTGGCCATTGTGGCTTTGCGCTGCAGCGTGTATTTGCATCATGTGGACATCATGCGGTGAGCCTTTCAAGAGAATCTGCCGTCCTGTATTCCAGCCGAACAGTAGCTCAATGCCGGACCAGCCTCCCTTTGCAAAGGGTCCAGGAGCTAATGCCTGGTAATTCAAGGATGAACCCAGCGTGGATGAAAGAAGGAGAATATTGTGAGGCGGCAGGCCAGCTGCACCGAGGTGATGTCTCACTCTCCTGTCACCTTGTACTTTGTTTGTTCTCACTTGGGAGCTTGATGAAGAAGTTTCCCTGCAAAGCTGGTTCCACTGAACTGTTGACACAATACCACCTGCCCCGAATTCCATCTGCTGACATGCCAACAAATTGGTTGCCTCTGTTCTGAGCAGAGACGGTACCCACAAAGCCATAAATTAAAACCGAATTGCATATTACAGCTTTATTAAGCATGTGCAGTTTCTGCTTGAAGTCAACAGCAAAAGACTGATGTGCTGATCAATCATTGCTCGCTTGTACAGTAAATTAAACTTTGCCTTCGTCAACCACAGAGCAGTGTGGAAGTGCTTTTCAATCCCTGAGGTACATGTTATTAACACTGGCTTTTTGACAAGCATGCATGAAATGGTGGCACGTACTGTAAGAGCGAGGACCTCCCCCCTTTCTGGATCCAATCAGTGCTGCGTTGCTTGTTTGGTGAGGACCATCTGCTGAGGACACGGCCAGAGCAGGGTGAAACTCAATCCAGATGCCAGCTATTTGGCAACAGCAGCACTGTCTCACCCATAATGCTCCTTGACTGGCGTCCACAAACAACACGGCCGCTTGTCGAGATGGCAGCAGAGCTGTCTGTCATTCCGAGTTTGGTGGAGGTGTGTTGACGGGATCTGACAGTCTCTCTAACATCCAACAAAATGATTCCCTGTTGGGAGCGATTGGGTTGTGAGAAAGGGGAATCTCAATAGTCCCTTTCAACATAGAGGTTGTGTTTTCACTAGTTTTTCTACATGTTCATGGAATTCTCTGACAATAATAAATTTGTACAGAAATCAAATATATTGGTGCAGCTCTAAATAAAATTCCAGATTGAGAAAATTTAGATGAGGTTTCATAAAGGGACTAATGGGCCCTGTCGAAGGTATGCGCTGTACCGAGTGACTTTCTAGTTGTAGTCTAAATAAAGTATTTCCTAAACCTAATGACACTCAGTAAAATCTGAATATTCAAGGGACAAATACTTTAGTTTCAGATAAACCTCAATCTATTTATTTGATTGAGGTGTGTTTAAAAAATGTTTATTTTTTTAACATTTTTATATTTAAACTTTCACAACTTCTGTATATTTCTTTAATCCGGATGTCAAGAAGATAAAGATGCGATCTATAGATCCACTCCAGTGTTCATACAATGTGTAATGTAGAGTGAGGTTAGCCAATCACAGTGTGAAGGCATGTTAACCAAGCACAGATAATCATTGCATGACCAGACAGAGTGTACTTTAATAGATCAAGTGCATTCACCCCCCCCCCACACACACACACATACACAAACAGCCTCCCCCTTGCTCAAATCCTTGAAACACCCCTTGATGTTACGCAACAGCGAAATCCAGCCATTTGCCCCAGAATGCACTGCTCTCTTTGAAGCTTGGAGTGATGGGTTCATCATATCTGTGGCAGAAATATATTAGACCCCCTGCTGCATCTGTATCTATCCCAATCCTCTCTCATTATCTTTTATACTTGTTCTCATAGCAGGAGCAGATCTGTTCAGGTAGAAACTCGAGTTCCAGATGTAACTACGTCATACGTTTTCTGGATTTACGCACAAATTAATAGATTTACAGTCAAATATGAATCAAGACTTAAATGTGCTCCAGGTATCTTTGTCAACAGCATATATGTTCAATCTTTGGAAAGGTTAAACTTGGCTTTGTTTAGATGTATTATTTGCTTCACATATAATATTTATGAAACAATCTGGATCATAAATCTCTGCCTGTGCAGGAACAAGCTTATAGTGCAGTTCAAAGTATGCTTTAAAGAGCCCATACATCAAACTCTGCATCGAGCCAAGACCAGTAAACAAGCCATTAGACATAATGAAGTATTATTTATGGTAGGTCTAATTGTAATCCTGGAAAAACAAGCAGTGCCAACATAATGACATCAGATATTAATGGGATGGAAACACTTTTCACAGCAATTTAATCCATCCGATGAGCCCCAGAAGGGAAGCAGGCGTTTGTGATGGAAGCAAGCTAAAAGCAAACATGTGGCTCTTAGTTTTGCAAAAGAGAGCAAAGGTGTACAAATGAAATCATCATCTTAGAGTCAAATGACAAAGTATTTTGTGTGTGTAAGCAGTTACAGTACATGTTCAAGCCACTTGAGGATGAAGTAATAACTTATTTAGCAATTTAGTAATGACTAAATGTGGTATTCCAAAACTGAAAAAAGGGCTTTGAAAGTTTTAAACTAATGTTAATTGCCTGAAAAAATTGACATTGTCAATGGCGATCTGAAAACCTGTGCACTGCAAGAAAGTTCTGAGACATTTAAACTTGAGTTTTAAAAGGGCACATCTATATCTACTCTTATCAGAGGTACACCTGCACTCACATTGCAGTCTGTTATTTCAGCTGATGGTGTGAAAAAAAGTCTGGAGCCGGGGGATTTTTTTTTGCTCTCTGATGAAATATTATGTTATTCATCCCATAGAAAGGCACGAAGAAGGTGTCAAAAGAAAAACTTTTATTCAAATCTATCATAAGTGTCGCCAATCATTTTAAATATTTTCACAATCTCTCTTTGAATATAAAATAAAGTTTAAATTGAACAATGTTTGGCTTCACATTGTGAATTTCTACACCTCATTCTTAAAGGGTTAACCCTGTTATTTATTTGTTTTTATCCAGAATGTGTGAACTAACCACCGTGACATGATCCGGCTCATGTTATCCACAGTAAATCAAGACTGAGGGAACTTGTTTTCT
Organism: Platichthys flesus; assembly: GCF_949316205.1. NCBI lineage: Eukaryota > Metazoa > Chordata > Actinopteri > Pleuronectiformes > Pleuronectidae > Platichthys > Platichthys flesus. Next base: position 11,670,544 of record NC_084960.1, on the reverse strand, counting down.
ACCACAGTCATAATTCTGCTGCTTATATTCTTTGGAGGTGATACCTTTCTGTCCAATGACACAATGTAAATCTTATATTTTCGGTCAGCTTTTACTTTTACTGCGTCAGATTTAATGCATCCAGGTGTAGAAATCCAGGAATGTCCCCAGAGGGGTTTTAAATGTAATGATAGCTTTTCTTCCTGCACGTCCCAGCGGAGAGCATTAACCCCTTAAAGCTCCAATTGAAAGATCCAATGCGATTTATCATCACCTCAGTGGTTATTGTGAGGAAACGCTCGTGGTTTGTCTGATGGTGGCTTTAACGACTGTTAGGACGTGCAGAGAACACAACCACCTGAGCAGACAAAATGTACTCTGTGAAGCGGAAAAGACAACTTTGGATGTGTTCCTTTTAATACGCGGAGGCAGTGGCTGACTGCACTATCTCCTCGGCGTTGAAGCTTGCTGGGTGGCCCATTATGTGCAGTAAATGTAGGCTGAATGCATCGTGTGTCTGTGCGATCCAGTTAGGAGACAAGTGAGTAAAAAGCTTCTGCTGTACAGCTAGTAAACAACATGCATCCTGCACTGCCACAGCAGAGGCCGCAGATATGGAGAAGCAGATAAAACTTGGTCCTGGGCAGCAGTGGAGGCGGCAGAGGAATGCTCAGGGAAGTGTTCTTATCTGACTGAAAGCACGGGGAGGCCCGTGTTTTCATTCAGGCTCTCTTATACAAGCCGGTTGAGCCTGAGGTCTGGTTCTCCTGAGCAGCTGCTGCGGAGTGATTTGAGTTCAAGATGTCAACCAGACAATCCCTGGAGTTTAGTGAAGGTTGTGGTGAGGGGTTTTCTAGCAGTCAATCTGTCTCTGTGTTGCCGGACAGAGATGAGGCATGTTCGTTGTTTGCACTATACAGTCATCATGTGTTTTGGGGTGTGAAGGAAATGTGGCTGATGTAAGAAACACTGTGTAATGACACCCTGTTGGTAACTGATCCCATCCAAGGTCCCCCATGTGTTGGCTATAAACACGGAGAGTCCCACCTCTACATGACCTCACCGCGCTCACACAATCCATCCCTCTACCAACCTAAAATACATAAACAATGTGGGCGAGAGGAGCAGAAGAACAATGGATCATGCTCCAGACTTCTTCTTGTTTCCAACTCCGTGAGGGAAAAGGGAGTCGGTGCCGTCCAACTCTCTGACGTCTGCCAAAGTCTGCATGTGTGGTGAAGGTAGACGTCCCATAAAACAAGCCTTCCAGACAAGGGCGGCCCCCTCAGCTCTACCTCCACGCAAACCTCCCACATTGCATTAAAAAGGCCAAAAAACAGGACAGATAGCAGGCAAAGAGGGGTGAGCGTCAAGAGCGACGGCGGTGGAGGAAGACCTACGTGATTTATTGACAGTAGACTCCTGTTTAATGTTACTTTCCGTGTTCAATGTTTTTTAGAGAGCAGAGAAAGTCGGGTAGGAAGATATTTGTTTATGAATAGGAGAGTTGGAGCCTGCACAGCTGATAAGAGGAGGCCTCAAAGCACCACACACGAGAACAATAGGGAGTGGGAGGGCTTTGGAGAGGAAGGGGGCCCAGAGAGGGGCAGCTGAAAGGCCCACTGTGTACGGGAACGGGGAGAGAGGGGAGGCACGCAGCGCCATGCTGACAGCACCACTCTGAAAACAGCACCTCCAATGTGTTTTGCCATCATCTTTCACCAGTTCACGGATCAGCTGCCTTGTTGTGTTCCTCTGACGCATAGTCTCACCAAAACCTGAAAATGTCTCTGCCAAAGAGAAAAGGATAAGATCTAAACTGTTAAGAATTAAACATTTGACTTGCCTGAGCCACATCCACAGCTTCAGCTTGTTTTGAGGGACATGTCTATGTCTCTGTCAGGGGCTGGGACCATATTTCTAAATAGGTCATAAAAACTCAACTACACCCAACAAGCATTATGTATTACTTCTAAAGTATCCGCTGATAAAGTATATATACTTTATCAGCTTTTTAAGGACAACAGTTTTATGACGTTTGTCTATTTTTAAACTATATTTTACTGGATAGAGCCATTGAAAGAGAGACAATAATAGTCCAGCCCTTATGTGTTATGCGCCCGAAACCACGCAGCTATTAGGTCAACCCTTTTTATCTGAATTTTACATATATACTAACGCCCTGTTTTTACTGAAATTAGTCACTATTCAGTCTCTAGAGGAGCAGGTTCATCCAGGACTTGACCCTTGAATGAGGACACAGCTCTGTGCAATCCTGGTATTGCAACATCAAATTGATGAGCTGTATGAGACCCTCCAGTCTTGTCACAAGTTTGTTTGCGTGTAATTCGTAAAAATAACTAGTGACGTGAGGAGAAAAAAACCCCGTTCACCAACGTTTGTCATCTGGTGCTGTTTACATTTGTACACAACAAAACTGTTGGTGATGCCACACAAGCAAGATGTGCCAGATGTGAGGGATGACAACAGCATCGGTGCCCTTTTCTCACCACTCATGGCGTCTAACTTTGTTCGGCACCTCCTCATTGTGGCTGGAGGCGTAGTAACCAAAGACTTTCCCCTTCAGCCGAGATGATGATTTAACAGCACGTCTAACTGAGCCAGAGAGTCCGAAATTGTTTCTCTGTCCTTTTCATCCTCATCTGAGTCAAAACAGTGTTGTGCGCTTGGCTTCGTGATTCATCTTGTTGGAGCCATTAAGGTCTCGAATGAATACACTAGGATTTTTCGTATTTGTCTTCCCTCCTCAATTTAAGCGGCCACACTCCTGCTTCTAAAGTGCAGTTCCCTGTCTGAAAAAGATAAAAGTGGAACTCAAAATATTCATGCACATTATTTTAAAAGTTAGAAATCTGCTTTATATTTCATTTTTTCTGTTCTGTCTAAAGCTGGAACAGGTGGCACAACCACCGAGGGACGGGGTGCACGAAGCAGATGTTTTAATTTGGGGCGTTCTTTGTGTACTAACACAGCCTTTTAGCTTCCCACTGCCCACAGAGATTTCATGTGGCTAGTCAACCGTATAATTTGCCTCGTAGCGAGATCAATGGACGTCATGCGCGTGTAGCTTCGTCCTCTCTGAGCTCGGCAGTGATTCACAGCGTAATCCCAGGGAGAGAGAGAGAGATGGCACTCTTTGAAGCCGGTTATATGAGAAATCCCCTCCGTGTGTCGCCCTGCTCGAGAAGACTGGGTATCATGACAAAAGTGGTGAAAAGGAAATTCTGAATCAAAAGCAGCACACACCAATAGAGTTTTTACTCTATTCAAACACTAATATTTTCTTTTGATATTATTATAAATTTTCTGACAGAGAAGGCAGTTTTGGATGACCTCTGGATTTCACCTGCTTCAGTTGTGGGCACAGTAAGTTGGGTGTGTTTACCATCTGACAGGTTTTATGGCTGAAAGCGCTGAAAGAGTCGTCATAAAATGTGCAGTTTTATCTTTGATGTATTTTATATCTTGCCCATGTAGAAATCATGACTCACACCGATGCTGTATAAACAGAACCAGTATATATACCTCATGTGACTATAAAACATGTGGTACTGTTCTGCGGCTTTATTTTTTACAAATGGCTGGTTGATGTTAGATCCCCCGCTGGCTGCCATTTGGTACACCACAAGGGTGTTGAGAGATAAAATCTTGGAGAAATTGTGGCTTTTTTTGGGGGGGGGGGGCCTGATCTGGTGGTAAAGCTACAACACGAGCCATAACCACAACAATAGGATGATTATTATATATTTTTTTATTATATCATGATACATGTGGACGTCATATGTACAGCACAGCGATGCAAAGGGTGTAGCCTTGCAGTAATACACACAAGCTGCTGTATTAACAAACAAAAATACATCGACAGGTGATAGAAATTTCTGGAGTTTCCTCTGTCAAGTTAATATAACAAAAAAATACAGTTTTAATCCTTTGTCCCTCTAAGAGCCCAACCGAGCCCGACACAAATGAACCAAACCTGACCTGAACCCCCATACAGTTTCAAATTTTCTGTCCCTGTGATAATTCTTTATTTTCTTCTTGTTATCCGCAATTATTTGTCACGACTTTCCCAGTTGAGCTGCTAGTTGCTGTCAACTGTGCAATTTCAGCTGTTTTTGCAACCGTAAAACACCAGTCGATGTCCGACACAATTCCCTCCATAGCTCTATGTTTTTACCATCAAATAGCTCTGACATCCGTTTCACTGGGACTTTTAAGGATGTGAGATGGACTTGCACATAATCCTCATAAAACCATGTGGGTTTTTTTTCTCACTTTAGATTTCATTTGGATTAAAAAAGCCAAGTGAAATATGTTGATCGTTGGTGGCGTTGGTTGGTTGATTTATTATCTCTGAACACAGCCAGGCAAATTATTCTACCTTGTTTCAGCCTTTAAGTCAACAGCAGCTGGTGGAGGCTTCCATACAGACATGATGTGATATTCACCTTCACATCCAAATATCTGCAAGGAAGACAACTAACAAATCTTCATTGATATATCAAGTCTTTTAGGACAAACGACAGAAGCCCTTACTTACCACGGCTATTTGTGGGTACATAAGTATTTGTTATCCATTACCATAAAGGAAGGCCCCTCTCAGAGCAGTCAAGGCAAAGAGCCTTATCAGTCACAGCCTTATCTGATGAAGGGGCCCCCAAAGCCATCTCATCAGGCTTGGTAAAGCCAGAGGAGGCTTATGGTAGGTGGGGGGGGGGGTGTTCTGCCTGATTAAGATGAGCAGCAGGAGGTACAAACGCAGCCTGGCCTTTAAAACTTGTCTTCTTTGATCACAAAGTAGAACACAGAGCACCTTAAATGTTTAAACCCACTGATACTAGTGCACAGGTCAATGACCGAGAGATTCCAGAGCGATCGATAAATGTTACAACTGCTGACACGGACACCTGGACGTACGTCGGTCACTGAGTTTGAATGGAGGTGGAAGTTGGGACACTGTTTTGTGCCAAGGGCTTTTAAGATGTTAGAGGTGAAGCAGAGATGTTTTGGTTCCCGGAGGAGAAGAATAGACCAGGACAGGAAAGTTTACACTGACAAGGCCTTTTCGACCCCTGTGTTTTCTCATCTCTGCATCACTAGAGCTCCAAAAAGAACCTGTTGACGTCAGGCTTCCCCGGACACTCACTCAGATTCCTACGTGTAACTAAATCACCTCAAAGGTCACGTGCGTCTATCACCCGCAAGATATATGTCAGATTTATTGCCAATAAAGATCAGTAGCATTTCCTCCCCTGCTGTCTCCCATTCCCTTGTGCACACATCCGCACAAATCCAGCTCGCCACACTGACGAGAGGCTTTCGCAGCGACTACAGCTCGAATAGCAACGGGACAAACTCCATGTGCAGATCGAGAGTTAAAAACACCAAAGGCCAGAGGCTGTTTTTTTCCTCCATTCGAAGAATTCACAACACTTGCTCACTTCCTTTTCCTCCTCCAGTCATTCCCTGCATAGTTCCTGTCTGTCTCTGGTTCGGTTATTCTAAAAACGGCTTGAACCCCCCTTCAGGCGCTGCACATGTACTATATAAAAAGGCACCATTGTGTTCACACAATGTCTCTAAGTCAAAGAGGCGTTTGTTTTGAAACATCAGAAGGAAGCATTTCAAATGATTGCTTTCATTTCTAACCAAAACTGTATTCTGTCTTTTTTTCATAGCTGTGCTTTTGAGAATATTTATAGTTCCCAAAATGTATCTCTGTATGTGGCTTGCATTTCTTGATAACCTTTTGTGTTACCAGCTTCCCACTTGACATTTGTATTGTAAGAGCACAGGGAAGTCAAGGTTTGAATTTGGTGAAATTTGGAGACATGATATATTCATATACTAAAACTTAAATAAACAGACGACCAGCGCTCTGTAGCAGTTGCGGTTGGGGCTCGTCAATGTAAGTTCCTTCATGACTACGCCAACGACTACAACAACTAATTCTCCAGTTCCTGGCTCTGCAAATTGGATCGAGCATCTCCAAACTTTGAATATTAATATGAACAGCACTTTCATGAATGCAGGCAAATGTAAATCGCCCTCCCAGGCATAGTACATATCTTCGCTTGCTGAATGTGGGCCGTGCAGGATGTGATGCCAATGACAGCCGAGTGGAGTCAACCACACAATCGCGTTGCTTCAAAGTTTACAAAAGTTCAACTCCATACAAAGCCGCGCTGTGGATTTGCTCCGCTAAAGGAAGTGATAGTTTTACTCGCCCACCCTCACTTGCACCTGAATGTGGGTGAACGAGAGATGAAGATACGCCACTTCTACATTAACCTATGTGTGATCGTTCCCTCAGAAAGAAAGCTGCAACTACCATAACCACAGGCCAAGCAGACAGCCCATTCCAAACAGGCATGTTTACAATGGGCACGGAACAAGTAACATAAAATACAGATGTCCAATATCGCAAAACAATTTTCTCCAAAGTTCTGTTAAAGTCATGAATATAAAGTGTACTTCCTGTGCGGGTCATTAAAGCAGAGACTGACAGTTTCCCCATATGGGCCTTCCTGTTGTGGATAAAACCATTTTATAAGACACTTCCTCTGTAAAGGTTTATCTGGTCCGAGAAGGCATGGAGGAAGTGCAGCAGAGCAGAAGTTTCTCTTCCTGACAAGATAAGCTCTGCTCTCCACTGAACTGCCTGCACAGAATGTGACTCTAAGTGATTCAAAATCATGGAATCCATTAAAAGAAAATAACTCATCATGTTCTGTGTACACTTTGATCCTTCCATTAATAGGCTCATGAGTCAACTTCAATGTACTGCATGCTGCTGGAGGATGAGTGGAGCTAAAAAACATCAGCTGACTGGAGGTTGGTCGCTGCACTGGCTGCAGGGGTGGCAGGGGCCCTTCTTCATGCTTCACCTTTCAAGACTAAACAAGTCTTTTTCTATATATATACTAGAACAACTTATAGTCTATATATATTTATAATTTACAGTGGGATGTACAGTACTTGTGCACAAAAGAAATGCTGTAGACACACACACAGGCAGTTGTAGTGGATGGTAAGCCACAGGGTGTAGGCAGACAGCCAGCAAGTCGAAATGAGGCCCAAAGTAACCGCTCTGAAATGAATGCTTTAGAGGACAGCCAAACCACGACATCAAACACACACATACAGATACACACACACACACACACACACAGAGTTAGAGGAAAGAGACACAGAATCCAAACAGTTGTTGCGCTGACGTTGTGTGCGCACTAAGGCCTTTGAGACATAAAAAAGTTTGGAAGGACAGCAATTTCTCCTGACCGCTCCACTTTCCGATTTATTGGGAGAGTCTTTGAGGAAAAGTGTTTTGAGCAATCATGGGTGAAGAAAACAACTATAAAGCCTGAAACTCGAAAACTGGGTTTAGCAAAGAATAACAGAGCAGACATCTTTGAACTGATGTTCCTGCTGGATTTCCTATCAGCGATCCTATGTTAGAAAATCATGACGGCATGCAGTTGTATAAAATATAAGACTATCCTTTTTGTCAAGGCCTTTTATTAGATTAAATCATCACATATTTATTGCACTACAATCTGACTTGCTTTCTTGTTATTCTATTGATTTGTATATTTCCTCCGATGAGCAGTTTATAATTTTGTTCTGTCTGTTAGTTAGCAGGATTACACAAAACTGCTGGAAAGATTACCACAAATCTTGGTGGATGCAATAAATGGGGCTGCACACGCAACCGGTTGTAAGCCGTCAAATTCTGGCCTGAGACAAAACTAGAGTGCAGGCCACTTGTGGGTATGTGCTTTACTACAGCTGAATCTATGCCAGCTGACTCTATGTGGACGGTAACAACTTTGTGGACGATACCACGAGCATGAGAGCAAACATACAGCAAATACATACAATGGAGCAAAACGGCAAGTTAGAAATCTATGTTGTTATGAGAAATGGAAAGATACAGTTCATCGTAAAAAAGTTGCAGGAAAAAACACAAAGCTTATAATAAAGCACTGCTTTGACATGGGGAGAAAGGGTATTAGCCTTAGTGGATGTGTTTGCACTTTTGGTTCTTTTTAAATGATCTAATTGACACTTTTGTAATTTCTTTCTGAACGCTTTTTTATTGTATTGTCTTATGTTTCTTGTCATCATAAATGTTTGTAAATCTCATGTAGAGCTCTTTGAATTCCTTCTATTGGGAAACGCACTTTAAATCTCACAGCAGCATCTCTGCTTAGAGCTACTGAGGCTATTTAATTAATAAATACATTTTTAACCGTATTTGGTCAAGTTGACAAGTGAGGGTCAGGCTGGATGAAAAAAACATAATATGTTTGCATTTCACATACCACACGCGAGAACACCAATCATCTACAAAACTTAAAGAACTGTTTTCACCACCGTTCTGTGAAAAAGTAGCACGACATTTTCTATATTACTCTAGGGGATTTTTTCTTCTTCTTTAATGCTGGTACTTTGAGACCCTTCTCTCCATGAGACATTCATCATCTGACATTTTCCAGCAACTGTTTGTCCGTGGGGATTGTTTTCTCTAAATAGAAACTAACAGCGGCTGCTAAGGGGACTTGAAATATGAGCGCAGTCGCTGAAAGGACAAAACTTGGCAGCATCACCTGCGCAGAAGCAATTGTCTGAACCTGTGGGAGTACCAGGACATCAAGAGACACTTTCTCAAGCCTAAAAAAGGTTTCCTCTTTTCTTGGAAGAATAATCTAATCTCAGTCAACAGTGACCCATTGTTTTTTTCAATAATGCATTGACAGAGCAGTGGCCTATATCTTTCTCCAATAAATGACATTCTGAAATTGTTTTGTGATTAATGATTGAAATCAACAATTGTGGTCACAACATTTTCGGGTGATACAGTCTGAGATTATCCCCCCCGCAGTCCTTCAGGGAGACTCATGTTTCTCTGACGGCTTTCATGCCGTTCCAGAAATGTCCAAGTTCCTGCTGCCTGCAGTCCACGAGTTCCCTGAACTGTGAGGTCAGTGGAAGGGAAAGGTGGTTGAGGGTTGGAGCCAGAGACAGGCCAGAGGCCAGAGCATTATGAAACACACAAACACACAGCTGTGTGTGGACAGCCTCCCACTGTTCTTGCCGATCCACCACAACAGCCCACTAATCCCTCTTAGATCTGCTCATCAGGGCCAGACAGTGCCCATACAGTGGCGCTGCCGCATCTGGTAGAACCAAACAGCGGAATAATCTTGGTTTAGGGCCGGGGCAAAATGGTGCATGGGGAGCCCATGAGGTGGGAGCATTGGGGGCCCCCCCTGCGGCAATCTTCTCTGCCCTGCTCGACGAAATAATGGCAATCGTGAAGAAATGTCATGAGGACAAAACACGGCTGTTAAACAATAAAAGTGTTTAAACTCCTGAATAAATTCTTAACTAGATTAGGAGCAAGGGCATTTGCATGGCCTTTACAGACTCTAGCAACAGCTCTAATGAAAGCAAACAGCTGAAAAGGACTATGGAGTTTTATGTGATTTAGCCCGAATGTATGATAATGTGGTTCACATGCATGTGAACCACATTATCCTGTTATAAGAACAATGTTACTCATAACATCACATGTTCAAGGTATGTGCTGACAACTTTTCATAAACCAACAGGTTTTGAAAATGATCTTAACCTTTTGATTAGTTCTAGTTATTTGTGATCTGTACAAACAGTGACACACATCACTGACATACATTTACTGTACATCCCTCTGTTTCTCTAATAAGGTGTCTTTCACACATGACTATTATTGGACGTTTGTTCACTCTTTCTCCCTCTGTTGTTTTCTCAGTATGACCTGCCTGCTCATTTCACTGAAAAGGTCTCTAGTTACCACAAAACAGTGAATTAAAAAAAAAAAAAAAAATCGTGGCTGAGAGCTGCACAACACTCCACATAATGATGATGACAAAGCTTTGAGATGATCCACCCCCAGCAAAAAAGAAATCACAGTAATCATCAATTTGCCAGTGAGGGAGAGAGCTCATGATTCTGGGGCTAGATAATTCACATTCCTAATGGAGTTCGCCCCAGTCTTCATGATGTGTTTACACTAAAAGCTTCATGCGAGCTGACCTGATTCAGACTCCCCTCTTCTGTGACAAAACGTCAACACATACATTTCCCATGGGGGATGAAGAAAATGCAAGGAACGTGCCATAAAACTACCGTAAATGCACCCAGGGCTGAGGTGGATGTTATTGAGACGGATACATTACGAGGTTGACCCGAGGTCAGGGCTCAGTGTTTCGTCAGGGACGAGCTGACGGCGGAGGAGCGGGCCTGCGTGTTTTCCTCTCTGCACTTGAACACCACCTCAGCTATCCGGCATCCCACCAACACACCCACCAACCAAAACATTAACTGTCCTCTTCACTTACTCAAGGAATGTCACTAAGCTATGCAGGCCTCTCTCTGCAGCCTTGTACCGCAGGATATCATTATATGTGCATGTTGGTGGGTCAACGTTGATTTATGCTTTAATAAGCCTGTGTTTGTGGCTTACGGTGTGTGTGTGTGTGTGTGTGTGTGTGTGTGTGTGCGTTTGTGTGCATACCTCCAGACCCTTCTATTCAACGTACATTAGATGATTCTTGGATCCATTTTAACACCTTTTCAGCACTTGCTCGACTTTAAGCAGTTAATCCAGTTTAGCAGACGTGCCATTTGCCTTCTTCTGCCAAGTCACACTGCTCATTTCAGCATAAACAAAGAGGAGGGCTGTTGGCCAGGACTGAAAAACATAACTGCCAATGACATTATATTATTCAGCTTGCGAGCCCAAAGGTTAATGAATCTCTTGGGGGGGGCAGACCGACAGACAGATGGGAGTGGAATAACTCATCATCAAAAATCTTTCCAAAGCATCATTTGTCCTCCCAGCAGAGAAACACACACAGAAACCAGCTTATAGGAGACAAGCTTACACCTTGTTATATTAATCTAGGCTCCACTGATATTCCATCCCCTCTGCAGCAATACCATAATTTAGAAAATATATATACATATCATACAACATTCTAAACATTTGTGTTACAACACTGAAGGACACACACACACACTGTCTACACAGCCTGGTGACACAAACACATCCTCTCACATGGGGAGCCGTTTTCCAGGAATGGCAGGATGACAGCGCTCAGTTTTTTTGCTTTTAAGTACCGTGGGTGTATGCAGTTATACATAGATTTTTAGGTTGGCTATTCCTTCAATAAAACATATGTGTTTTACATTAAATGAGACAAACTTTATTAATTAATAAAACTTGTAAGACTCAGTCGTTTTTCTGTAATCCGCATCTCTCCACTTCCTCCCTGGAAATGAGGAGTCGCCCCGGCCGCTGTGCGCTGGTGCCTGGTCAACACGCTGTAATCTCCACTGCAGACTTAATGAGCTTAATGTGCACTCCCAGGCCTCTGGGCTTAAAGGCATGTGCACAGCAATCACGTCACTGCTGTGTCTGCCTCTCCCTACGTGAGTGAGTGCATGGAAAAACATGTTTTAAAAAGTCATAGAGGTGTCTGTGCTACTTAGATTCATCACCACTTTGTCACATCCTCTTTGGCAACAGTAAAAACTGTCACAGTCCGATTACATTCTTCACAATGTCCCTTTGCCCACAGACACTGTGGCTTAATCATTATCATTACGTGTCTGTGACCATCTGCTGCCAAAGTGACTGTGCAGACGGCTGACATACATCTGGGGCGACTAAGGCCAAGCGCTCACTTTCATTTGTAAACAAGCCATATGTCGTCATGAAACCTAAAGTCTTTAAAGGAAAGTAAATGCAGACCGGAGCTTTACAGTGGCCTCCAAGAATAGGAACAGATTTCCGAGCCTGATTGGGGATAAACCGTGATTTAGCCGTCAGACCCACGGTCTCGAATACTAAACTTTCTCCCCTGCGACAGTGAACAGGCACATCACAGACGCTGCCATGAAAACCAGCATAATAAAGATGTTTAAAGATGCTACACATCAATTCAAACAATCTCTGCTGTTGATGTGACATTGATATGACATACAACAATCTATCTCTTAAAAATAGCTAATTCTCTAGACATACCACAGCACATAAGGGCTATGTGATAGGTGATGAGGTCCTGTGATATTATCTTCAAATTTTAATCATATGATGTTTCAGGAAGAGGAACTGAGTCAAGATGAAATACCCTAATAGCTATGCATGAGCATATGAAGTATTAATCGGACTAATGTGGAACTCTGAAGAGTGTATGTGAGGGATTATTGCATTAACCACCAACCAGTGACTCAGACTGAGACTCTAGTAATAGGACAGTATCCTGTTGCTTGGGTTTTTCAACCCATCATAATATGTTAACTAATGTAACTGCATGATAGAAACTAGATAAAATGAGTTTCACATGGGTGAACAACAGTCCCCACATTATCAACCACTTTTAATTCTTCATACGGCACATCAAATTCTGAATGTCGATGAACTCTATCTGATGAGTAAACAAAGGAAGACAAACAAAGTAATTACAGGACTAGATTAAATCTCTGTCACAATAAGCAGTGACAGTCAGAATGGAGGAAATAGGTACAGAGTTAAAGGCTCGCTGGCCCGGAACAACACAATTCTTCATTTCATGGGGACTCAGAGAGATATGTCAGTTGCTCTGTAGTGATTTTCCATCTGGTAAAAAAGAAAAAACTGCCACCAGTTTGTCAGACCTGCCATTTCTGCATTCTGGCTTTTGTCACGCATCGAGGCGGCAACGCTGCAGTAAAAGCCAGGAAAGGTTTAAAGTGCAACGCGTACCAAGGAGCACTGGTTGTACTCTTTAAACCTCTTATTGTGAGCTGAGCAGACTCCTTAGCCTGTCATACTGGTCCATTAATGTTCACTGAGTGACATTTAAATCATATCATTGGTGTATTGTACTTGGCACATTCACCATTGTCAGCATAATTGAGTGAAAATATTATCCTTTAACAGTTGATTGACACAACTTTGGGAAGTGCAGTGCTCTGCATTTTAAGTTGTAGTACTACTAAGTGATTGCTATAGCACATGCAAAAGGAAAGAGTTTATATTTCCACTGCATTGATCTCCCGTTTCTTCCATGTTGTGACAACTGACATTATGAAACATGCAGTTGTTTATCTAGTGAAAGGAATAATTGTCATTATTTTTGCTTTTTGGAGATATTTTTTGGGAAATTTATTTTTACAAGAATACACAATCAGATTCCTATCTCTCAATGACGATGCAACCAAGGAACAGTTTTACTTATGGATCCTTTTCAGGTCTGTTATCAGAATGGACATTATATTCTAAAACTGCACATCTGATTGGAGACTGTAGTATCTCTGACTTACAGAGGCCCGACAACCAAGCCCATTAGACTGAGCACAGCTGTGGTTACTCTGAAATATAAGATCAGGGAAATATTCCACTCTTGAACTTTATTCAGATTTATTTCTAATCCGGTTCTTTCAAACTGGCATGTGACTTATGTTCAACACTCCTACTCTACAAAGCCTGAGTGCACTCGCTGAGCCATAGAGAGGCATTTAGTTTTCAAACGATGCATTTCAACTATCTTTCTCTTCTGTTTTTAATTTTTATTGTCGGCCAAGAACTAATCCTGACTTTGCATGAAGGGTTGAGGTTTTTGAGTTCTTTTAACACTGTGGAACGTCAAGCTTTCACCTCATGGACGTCTGGGGACGGGATCTTTAACAGCAAAGCCCTTATTAAGGCCTGATGCTTCCATGCTACATGTGCAATGCTTATCTCTGATTCATGGATGAAGCATAGAAACTTTCGGTTCTAAAGTTTTTTCTGTGCCAACTACAATATTAATAAATGAACATGATATTTACTTGCTTGACTCATCATCAGCACCTATAAAAGTTGGTTATTGAATCATGGAAAAGCTGAACTTTTAGGATTATATATTGCTATGGGACCGCCAAGTTATTGTGATTTATTTTGGTTGTTAGAATGCAAAATTATCTCAGGTTTACAATATATATACGATGCATAATGTATAACCAGCGAAGCAAGAAACGGGAGAATTAATGTGAGTATTCGGTCGTAAAGCTCTGCACTCTTTAGGTGGTGTGATCAAAACCACTCGAGTGATTAACTAACTTGCCTCATTATTTGTGTCGGAGGAGTCAGTGGGGAAATTAGCTTCTGTTCACTTTTAATCATCTGCTGTACCACACACTTCTCTGTGTCAGGATCATGTCGGAATATTATAAACTGCAAAGAATTTAGCGTACACCCTAATCCTTAATCTTCTTAGCAAACTTCAGCAGCATTATTACAGACTGCAACAGAACAACACATAGGCATTTCATCATTCAAACCAGCAGTTTGTATTATGTCCTTATCAACCATGCTGCATTACAACTTTTTTTCCCCGTGAACATATACGTTAGAGCAGAAAGTCACCAATACTCTGCTACTGTACAAAGTATGAATGTTTCCCCAGACAGGAACAATAATTGTATTCTTTCACTTTGAGGGACACAGGCTTTGTTTGTCCAAGAAGACCACAGAAATCAACATGGATTAGAGGCTGAGATGTCATCCATATCTTTAATTAGGTGGAGTGACTCAAAAGACCGCTAAATGTGTTTCTTGTAGAGCTGCCCTTTGTGGTTTGGGAGTATGTCTTTGGTTAGGTGAGCAGCAGTCAGACCAAACAGTATCAAGCTGCATTAAAACAAGGGGGTTGCTTTGCAGGGGGTGACTTGTTTCAGGCACTGGTGAGACGAAATATGAATCGAGGGGGGGAGGCAGGTAGAGCAATAAATGCATGAGCTGGAAGGTAAATCTGTCACAAAATACTGCGCTCTAAGACATGCTTTTACAGCCAAGGAAAACCCCTGTTCTTTCCCAAGCTGTAAAATGAAAAAAAAAATGGTGGTAGTTATTTTGATTTCATTCAACAGTTGACTTAAAAGTAGAAATATATAGCATCGATAATAATCCATCAGGAATGTGCACTTGCATGTATTTCATTTGGTGCTGTGACAAGGGCACTCTTTTTACATGCAGGGTTAAAGATAGATCTAGCATATGCTGGCCTAAATAATAAAAAGTGGTTTGTTTGACCATAATGGGAATCAAGTGTTAACTTGAGTTGATCTGCCTCACTGGAAGGCCAGAGAGAGTGCCAGCCGTCTTACTGTATCGTTTAAAAAGTGTAATAACAACAACATTTTGTGACAAAGATGCTCAGGCAAAACTAACCCAACGGCAGAATGCAGGGCTTCAGAAACTATTCAATCAAGTGACAAGAAGTTCTCGCAGAGTATGCCTTTCCCTTTAGAATGACAGAGATAACTGATAAGGTTAGGGATAGGCATAGATAGGGTAATGGGAACTTGGTGGGTAGGCCTACACGGACGTTTGCACAGAGATAACGAAATGTACCTCCCCCAGTGGTCAATTGGGTAAGTATAACTTCAGCCTAATAGGAACAACATCTCTGATGTCTGCAGCTGTCAGTCTGCACATTCACAAAGAAGCAACTATAAGCTTTAGCGTGAGGTTGCTCCTTTTGAAGTTGCAACATGATATGTGAGGGGATATTTTGAATTACATTGTCAGATAGTCCTTATCACGCTGATGTATAAAACGTCACGTTGATATTGGTGGGACCGTCTGGATAGTGGGATGACGTGGAAACGCAGCGTCCATCTAAATTCATACGGCATTTGATCTGTAAGGGGATTCTCTGTTTTAAAGACGGCATTACATTTTTTTATTGCTTACATGATTAGTTGTAACATACAGTAAATAGTGGCTACATAGGAGTGATATTTGTGTCTACTTTACCAGGAAAAACCCCTGATGTGCTGCAGAATATGAAAAGTTTGCAGGGTCCAGTGTGTGCGTGTGTACGTGTGTTTGTGTGCGCGTGAGTGTACGTGTGTGCGTGTGTAGGCGTGTTTGTGTGTGTGTCTGTGTGTGAGTGAGTGTGCGTGCGTGTGAGTGTAGGGGGGGGGAGTGGGTCCCCCTCCTCAGTCCCCACCTCCCGGCCCCTGGCCCAATCACAGCAGAGGAGCGGGCCATCGGGGCCCGGCTCCCGGCCGTGCAGCGGGGAGAGGAGACGGTGGGGGAGGGTCACGTGTGTACACAGTGTCGGGCTCCAGCAGTAGTAAAGTCTGCCGCGGCTCTGCCTCCTTTTCACAACGAGCCTCGTCCGCCGGAAAAGTTGCCGAGCGAAGTGCTCGGAAATGCGGTGAGACGGACCCGCTTTGTGAAACTCGCCGTGTTGCGGAGGCGACTTGGAGCCGAGGCGCGTGATTTCTCAATCTGCAGGATGTGTGTTTTTGGAAGGAAACGAGCGAGAAATGCGAGTGGAAACGCTTCGTCCGAACCTGATGCGCCCGTAGGTTTGTCACCGAGCCAAGTCCGTACGTTCCTGGTGAGTTTAGTTTGCGTTATTCTGCCACTATTTCCGTGCGTAAAAGCGCCAAGTTTGCGCCGTTCGCAGCGATAGAAAAGGTTGAACGCGATGACCGAGCAGCTTTATTTGTGCCGCTGACGGAAGAATAGTGGTGAAGCCCTGACAGCTCTCCCCGCTTTGATCTGCTCAGTCAAGTGTGATGGAGAGACCCCACTGTCCACGGTCATACGAACTAACCCTAGTACTAATACTTCAGATGCTGCAAAGAGACCCTGAAGATTGTTTTCTTAACCTCCAGGGTTTTAACTTCCTGGCGTTTTTCTCACGGGGTCAGTTTTCTCCAGGGCTGGGAATAGAATAAAAGAAAGAGAAGTTGTGTCAGGTCAACCAGAGTCCTGTCAAGTAAAATCCTTTTCATTTACCATCTTTAGAAATTAAAATAAATTGGTTGAAGGTCGTGTGAGACTTCCCTTTTATATGAATAATGGCCCATTGAAAGCCACAGCTAATGGGATGTCACCACAGTGAGTTTGTTTATCTAACCACAGGTGATGTTTAGTACTGGTACACTCCGAGATGTTGACACTTTACTGGATGTCTACATGTGCTAATACACTGACTTAACTTCCAGTACATTAGTAAGTGATTAGTAACTGTTTTACATGTATATGAATGTCAGCGTGAAACCAATACCAGCCTCTTAATTCAAAGTTTGTATTATATTCAAAGCGTTCAATGTCACTATTTTATTACAAATGTTAATTTACAAATATTTCCGATTCTGGCTCGAGATGATGCATTGATGGAAGTGTCAGTAATGATTCTGACAACATGGCAGTGATCTTTTATAAATGACGTTATACCCTTACTGACTATGACTGAATTCTATTTAAAGTACACACCCCTCGCCAAATTAAATGCTTCTTGAGCTGCGGGCTTTGCACTTGTTGTCGTCAGCTCCGTCCATGTGACCGAAGGGGACAAGTGTGTGTGTGTGTGTGTGTGTGTGTGTGTTTGCTCAATGACAGTAAGCCCTGCTTTGTGCTGACCATTGAACTCTGACTTGTGCCGAAGCCTGTGACAGTTCAGCGTGTTGCCGGAAGGAAGCTGAGGAGGGCCGTCGAAACTGGCCCGTGACTCATGCTCAAACAGAGACGACTACACTCAGGAAATGATGGTTTTCCCCATGACTATTTGTTAGCTCTGTTTGTGAAGTGTCCCTCTGCAAGTAATGTGTGCATAAGATCTATGGTTTGCCAGGAATGCCAGTCACCAGAAACAAGCTAACCTGTCCTGCACACAAACAAATGTTTTGTGTGAGTTTGTCCTCAGAATTGGAGTCAGTATTTTAATAACCCCTGTGAGCGTAGAATTTTTCATCTGCTAAATGTCTTGCATTAGCGTTCACCTGAAGCCAGATCCCTCATTAATTGATAATTCCAAGAGTGATAGGCAGCTGAGAGAATCACCAAAACCAGGAGAGATTTAGGGTTTTATTTGAAAGTTTAATGCGGTTTTGGCCTCCCAGGATGAAAGTGGTTCAGTTTTTTTAGAATTATAAGAGGATAAACAGTCCCGGCATGTGAGCAGTGTGATCTTATTTTCTCCCAGTTGTACTCCTCGCTGCTGATCGGCTGCACACTGCAGCAGACGTTAGCTGCAAATCATGTGACATCACTCAGTACTTTCTGAGAAGGGCCTGTAAATTCCAGTAAGGATATATGAGGGGTGTGGGCCATGCATGTCACACTACTCCCATCAGCCCGCGAGATCTGGCCGCAGAACGCTGAGACGTCAGGCATGTGGGCGTCACTCATGCGAGATGGTGTTGCCTGGTGGGGCTGAAGCATGCTGAAGCAGGGCCTCCCCCTCTGGGAGTATTCAAGTTAACTACCTCTGGCATGAAATGGGGCAAAAAGTTCAGACGGGGTTTAACCTAGTCCACGGCAGCTGTCAGAGTCAAGGGCGAGAAGAAGAACACAACAATTTTTCCTTGTGTAGTTTTACGCGTTGCACTTTTATGGGGTGCAGCTAGCAAAATGAGAAGCGGCCCGGTCTTTCTCCTGGATCTGCTTTCTCAATGACATACTGGCAGAAATAGATGCGTATAGATACTTATAAAGACACCATACGTTAAATCTGTAGAATTCTTGTAGCTATGGGTATCTGCCTTATTAATTGAGAGTAAAAGGAAGATATGTATATATATGTATATACAAGGAAACAGACAGAGCTTTCTGTCCCTGCTCAATGTTCATTTCTTCAATTTCTTATGCACATCTACTGAAAGCTAACAGAACGAAATGGAGCAGTACCACCACAAATTGTTAGGGGGCAGTGTAGCCAGCAGTGTAAGTGAGACATCTACAGGACTCGAGGAAGACAAAAGATAACGATGGCCAAACTTTTTGAGCAGAGACTTTGGGAGTTGACAAGAAACCACAGACGCCTTTGTGATGTGTCTGTTGTTGTCAAAAACTGGTGACTCTACGCTGCCCTCTAGCAGGTGTAGTGCTCAACAACCACACCAGGACGCATGGCAGTGTGTGTGTGTGTGTGCTGTGACAGTTACATCGTTTGAAATTGGATGCATCTCTTTTTATACGTAAAAGAAGCATAAGTGAGACATAAACAATGACCAAAAAAAATCCAGCAAGAGAATGTGTTACAATAGATAATAACTTCAGTAACGGACTTGTAATCAAGAGTAGTTCTGTAGTTATTACTGTAAAGATTGTAGATGAAAACAAATTCATGTACTTTAGAAGAGACACAACTACCACATCTACATATTCCTTATACATTTGTCATTACACATGCTGCTATAACCTTTCAAAACCCTGCTTGTACGTTAGCAGGTTTTCCTGTGACCTTCTCACTACCATTACAACGTCACATCCCTCTGTTGTTTTGTATTTTAGAAATGTAATGGGGCTCATTACCTTGAATTAAAACTGACGTCGGTCATGCCGTGTGAGTGTGTGTGCGTGTGTGGTGCCTCAAAGTCAGGGGTAGACATTTTCTTTCTTTCACCTCTCCTGTGTTTTTTTTCCGCCTCAGCTGAGTGGAAAACTAAAGATCTCATTATCAAAGGCTGCTGGCAATATGTGCATAGCTAGAAGTGCAATGTCTTTCACGAGAGCCGAGTAGAAGTCGCCCCAGAGTAGATCTGAGGCAGACAGTTCACAGTGAGCACTGATTGTTGACAAGATCAGTGCGAAAAAACAGATCTGAAACATAGAGTGTTGATTGTAGCAAAGTAGCAACCATGCCTGGACTTGTTTGTTTTTGTTTAATGGGTGAACTGGAGGGGGTTCTTATTTTTAAGAATTTTTTCACAAAATGTGAATATTCTGCTTATGGTTCAGATCAACATTATTTCCCCTATGTCCAATGTCCGACATTACCCAGACCTTTTTGAAAATATCTTTGCGCCCTTAAAAAAAACGGCATTATATCAAAAACATGTAGCCTACCTACAATTTTCACTTAATGCAACTGACGTCAGAATACTCAACAGGTCTGGATTACATCTGGAGAGGACGTTATGTTTTCATCTGCGTCTGTGTGTTTGTTTGTTAGCAGGCTTTCTCTCAAACTAAACCAATTTCTATTAAGTTTTGTGGTGGAGCATGACCCAAGAAAGAATCCATAAAATGTTATAGCAGATCTGGAGAAACAGACAAATGTGGAAGTTTTTAACTTGGCAAGATATGCTGTTTGCTGAAGTATGCCCTCTCCAATAGACTTGTAGTAAATGTTTGCCTATGACCTTGTTTGTGTAAAGGTTTTTATGTCAGTGTCTTCTGTATACTATTCTTAGTCTTTATTTGGTTAATATCGGAATGTTGGTGTCCTTGATAACGTGTTTGCTGTTGAGATGGACTGAATCAGATACTGGGCAAATCTTTTCCATGGAGACGCAGGAAACAGGAACTGTTCCATCCAACTCAAGACTCATGAGCAAGTGTCTGTACTTGAAGTGAAGTTGTGTTGATGCTGCGCATCTGCTTGTTCAGACGTCTGCGGAGACATGGCCAACATCGTAACTGTAATTTAACTGTGGCACACACCAAAACATATCTATATAAACTCCTTTTATATGCAGAATTATGAGGTTCCACTCAGCTGTCGGAAGCTGCAGAGCGAGCCAACGTGATAATGAAAGGGTGGCAGTCATGTCTTTATACAGCAGGTGCTAATGAATGGGGACAGCCAACCACAAAGCAGCAAGATCTCTTTAATAATCCCCGACCTGTCTTCAAGTCATTTTCTCTTTTAAGTGAGGATAGAGTGTTGAAGGGGCGAAGGGGGGGGAGACACACTTTCAATCAACAATACAATCAGAAAATAATCTTAAGGGAGAGGAGCACGGTTAATGATGGGCTTCTGTCAGGGTCTGTTTAAGTCCGTGAGTCACTGCTGGTGTTAGAGAACCATGTTTACAACAGGCCTGACCAGGGCTCCTGTTCTGGGAATGATATATATTTTTTTTTGGTTGTTGTTTCTTTTTGAGTAACTCTACACTTCCTTCCTCCTGATCCTGTTCCGGTCCGCCTCTAAGCTCCAGCCTCCAGCACTACAGTCTCATTACAGCCAATTGGGGTAGTACAGAGGAGGGACTGAGCCCCTGTGTGTCTGTGTGCGTCTGTGTCTGCGGCTTAAGGCCAAAACAGCCCCTCTGTAGTGAAGTTACGTAAGGAAGCGGAGGAACGTTTCCTCCTTTACTGGCAATGTTACTCATCCTCCCGAGGAACTAATCTGTTTTCCTTTCCTTTTTTGTTTCTTTCATTGCAGGGGAGGTATTTCCATAGAAGTTTGACACATCTTCTTTTTGTGTGTGTGTTACTTTTAGTTTCTCTTCAGCTCAGAGAATTGTTCTTTTAGAAACAGTTTTGGAGAATGAAGCCAAACATGAGGAAAAGTATCACTGAGGAACGACAGTGAGCTTTTTTGAATGTATCACTGCAATGCAGCGATAGCCTTATGATCTTCCCTTTCCTCAATCAAAGTGTGTTTGAAAAATGTATTAAAAATGACCTGAGTTAATAATGCAGAGGGAGCGTTACATAACTGTTTTAAAACTCGCCGCATCAGCAGTCTTGACACTCAGAAGCTCCTGACGTGTGCGTTGTCATTTTCATTGACCTTGCCCTGAACTCCAACCCCTCGACTCGGTCCTCACCCACCCTTCCCGAGAGCCTGCTTCACATTTAACTCTTTATAAGTCTACCAATCATCATGTGCCCAGCCCCCCACTTCCCAAGTCAACTTGGCAGAAACCTGAACAGAGGGTGCAAATGCTTTACTCAAGAGCAGGACCTCCAAAGCTGGTGTTCCTCTTAATCTCGCTGCGTGACCATGTGCAGAGCACAAAGGCAGCTCAAGCACAGGCAGCAGAGGCCCCTGCATGTGACTGCGGCTGCGAGGGAGAAAGAGCGAAAGAAAGAGAGACAGAAAAATGTTACAGAGGCGTCAAACAGGCCCTTGTTCTGATGTATTCTTCTATCAGAACAAGGGCCTCATTTGCTGTGGCCGGTGTGGCTCTCAAAGAGAAGAAACAGTGGGTTTTGAGGGCGAGCGCGCAGCCGACACATTGCGGCTGCCACATTGTGAGGGCTTCGTACTCAGCCAGTCAGATGCACTGAAGTGAAATTAACAGCGTTACCCGGCGCATAATAGCCGCGCTGTGTTTTTGTGTCAAGGCCCTGCTTGCTCTCCTGGCGAGCACAGAAACCAACAACAGAGAGGGTTGAGCTCTGCAGCCGAGCGAAGCACAGAACACAAACAGACTTTTACATAAAATACATCAATAGTTAATCAAACCTATTTACACGGGAGCTCACAAATGGGACTTTTGTC
The DNA here is from genome assembly GCF_949316205.1 of Platichthys flesus. Lineage (NCBI taxonomy): Eukaryota > Metazoa > Chordata > Actinopteri > Pleuronectiformes > Pleuronectidae > Platichthys > Platichthys flesus. Next base: position 11,648,282 of record NC_084960.1, on the reverse strand, counting down.
TTTTTATAATTGTGATATTTGTCTTATCCATTAACATTACAGGAACAATGATTTGAAATACATGGCTTCCTGTTCTGCACGTATTGTAATGTTTTTACAAAGAGAAATTAGCTATGAAATTGCTCGGTGATCACAAATAATTTTTGTCTTAACAGGATATGAAAGTAAAAGTCAACCCGCACAAATTATTGTTTCATCGTTGGTTGTGAAAAGTCTATATGGTTTATTTGAGTATGACACTGATATTTAACATTAACTCATTCTTTTCTTCCCAACCCTCTGCCTGCAGTCGACCTGTTGAGTGCTTGACCTGTGTCAGAGCCCAGCGATGTGGATCTGCATGGTTTACAATGAGACGGACACCAGCGTGGACTTCCGCCTCTGCCAGGACTTTGGCCTCATCCTGTCAGTCTTCTCCCTCGTCTACCTCCTGGTGTGCTTTCCACTGGGGCTGTGCTACAATGTACTGCTGGTCGTGGTCAACCTCTCCAACAAGGTGTCCATGACCATGCCCGATGTGTATTTTGTCAACATGGCCATCGCGGGCATCGTGCTCAGCCTGGTGGCGCCCGTGGAGCTGCTGAGCTCCACCTTCACCCGCTGGCACTTATGGGAGTACAACAACGAGGTCTACATCACCCTGCTCATCCTCTTCAACATCTCGTCACTGGTCATCATGTATTCCACCACGCTGCTCAGTTTGGACTACTATATAGAGCGAGCGCTGCCTCGCACGTACATGTCCAGCGTGTATAACACAAAACATGTGTGTGGGTTCATCTGGGGCGGTGCAGTGCTCACCAGCTTCTCCTCGCTGCTCTTTTACGTGTGCAACCACATCTCCACCAAGATGGTTGAGTGCTCCAAAATGCAGAACAAGGAGGCGGCAGACGCCATCATGATGTTCATCGGCTACGTGGTTCCGGCTGTGGCCGTCCTCTATGCCTTTGTGCTCATTTTGCGCATTAGAAAAGAGACAACGCCTCTTGATCAGGACTCCGCTCGCTTGGACCCTTCCATCCACAGGCTGCTGCTAGCCTCAGTCTGTGTGCAGTTCGTACTGTGGACCCCATACTACATGACCCTGTTGGTACACACTGTAGCTGGTGCGCCGGGGTACGTTAGCAATGCACACTACCTACCTACCTATTACTTCTTGAGATGCGTGTCCAAACTGCTGGCATTCTCAAGCAGCTTTGCGATGCCTCTCATGTACAGGCAGATGAACAAAAACTTTTCCAACAAGCTCCAGCGGCTGCTCAGGAGGCTGCACTGTGGAGGCCGCTCTTGCCCTCACGAACGCTCAAACGTGCAGCAAGTGGTGACGTGAGGTCAGCCCCTGGAAGATCAGTGAGGCCCCCTCCCATTCCCCTCCCACTTCCACCTCATAGCCTCGCCGGCACTTAAACCCCACCTGCCCCCACAGAGCCAGTATCTGACTGCTGTCCCTCGCTGCTCTGGACTGTGTTAAGAGCGACCTAGCCGACTGGGGAATTGCCTGTCACCTTCCAAAACTTGATCTGATATATATATCCTCCACTGCAGTGAGAGGACAAACCAAGCAAAAAACCACTAAGTGCTGTTATTCCTTGTCACAGAGTGAAGCTCTCCACTAAGATATTCTGGCTTCTAGTTTCAGGGCAGTACTTTTGGCAGAATCAGCCAATAACGCAAAGTATCCTGTTAGCAAGGGACTCCGAATCACTATACCTCGGCACTGGGTGTTCTTTTGTGTTAAGTTGTTCTCTGACAGCGTGCAAGTGTGGCTAATGCATGACAGCCTGAATTTCACTGGTAATTGAGAATATGCTATCAGATACAGTATATTTTTAAATGTCTTTAGTGTTTCCCTCCAGCATGAAGCTACCACCACCACCCCCCACACACACACAAGCAGGAGCAGTAAAGCTTTAAACTTAAATTACGAAGTGACGCCAATTTGTTTTGTTTCTGAAGAGAACATTCTGCGGATGGCGGCTGGTAGCAACCCTCCGCAGCTAATGAACTCGTGTTGTGTGTCAACATTGCAAAGCACCGCTCGGCGCTGCTGGTGAAGAGCTCTGTCTACTGCCCTGAAGCTACAGGCCTTGATCACTTGAAAGAAAAGACAGTTCTACCTTTGCAGAGCTGAATTTTCCTTTTTACTTAAATGCGTGGAGAGTGATTCCTCATTATCAGTGCAAATGCTATTTACATTTCATAGGTGAAGTACAGTTGTTCATGTACTCTTCAAGATATTGTATCTTCTTTATTGATACCAGCACTACCCTGTAGCTATAAGTAGGCGCTAGTTTGAAGACATGTTCTCATTTCATTTTTTTTCTTTTATAGATTTGAGTTCTGAGGTTTTGATCCACTCACAATCAGAGAGAGATTATTCTTGCATATGTGAAGCTCCACGTTATGAAATATATAGTGTACACAGCCACACCACTTGGAAGAGACACATGAAATGCTCATATAAAGCTTTTATTCAGGTTTCAGACATAACCGGTATACCTCTCTGCTGAAATCACATCACCTGCTATCCACTCGCAGCTCAAATCAACTCATTTGATAAAAAGAAATCCACTCATTAATCTGAGTTGAGAGCCTCAGCTCAGTGTGTGATTTGTTGAAATGTGTTTTGCATCTGCTGGAGTTATGCATGCGGTGTCACATTGGGTCAGTCAAGTCCGCACAGAGTCACAGAGAAGACCCCGAGGAGGAGGTGGAATGCACTTTTCCTAAAATGCATGCCCTCTTATGAGTGGTTGGGAGGTTTTGTCTAGGTGGAAATGTGTCGCCTGACTGGGTCGCTCCACAGGCACCATAAAAAAAAAAAAAAAAAACCTTCACTTAAGTATGAAATACTCACCTGCCAAGCACCTATGAACAGCTTGTTTGACACAGAAGTAGAGTTTTATCTGTAAATGCTGCTTAGATGCATCAAGGTTAACTGCACGTTTTTTGGCAAAAGCTCCTTTGCTCTCTTGCCGGCCACTAAGTGAAAAGTGAACGGACAATTCTAATAGAAATAAATCCCAGTTATACAAATGAACAATAAAATGTTGTTCTTGCATTATGAGGTCTGCGCATTTAGTTTATTTTTTATTCGGCTTCTGAATGAGTTTATGAATCATCCTGTGAACAGATAGCGATGTGGGGCTGAAGGTGACCACATTGGTCAATCCCTCTAACAGTCAATGATAATCACTTATACATGTAAAAGGTTGAACTTTAGAAACAACTGGCTTTGACTGTTAAATGCAATGGATTTCACAGTAATTGAAAGCTTGTCATAGACATGTGCAGTAATTATTAAGATTATAATATAATTTTACATTCACACATACTCACAAACCAGGAATATTTTGTCTTCTAGGACTGTGGTATGAAACAGTGTCCAACAATTGACTCTTCGCTTCAAAGCTCCACCCTCTCTTATGTGTATCTGCAATCAGCCAGTAGGAAGTGAGTGTTTGTTTTCAACTTAAACCGTGTGTTTACTTTAAGCGCTTCAGTATCTGCTGCCCCCATTTCTAAAGAAAATCACATATTTTGACTCAGTTAATCATTATTTAGCCTCAGTTCAAAGTCCTGATGCTCACTATTTATTTAAGACTGGGAGTCAAAACAGCACTATGTCAAATGATGAGTGGTGTGAAATGTGGAAAAGGTAGTGTCCATTTTAAGACATGTCCATGTTGTTTTTTTTACCAAAAATTCAACTAATACCTAATCAGTAGGTCACTTACTGACGCTTGAATTGCAGCAGACAGAATCAAATGTTTCCTATAATATCATAATTTAATCCTTTGGTATTTTTCTGCAGATTAAATGGACAAACTTGATGTAAATTTGCCTGTAATTTCATGACAATGCATCGTAATAGAAACATTGGAAATATAGTTATTTTGATTTCAAAATATTTTTACACCTTTCAATGTAGGTCAGAATTTGCATTTGGGACAATCATGGGGATTTTAAAGCGATGTGAAGAGATAGGACCATTGAACTTCATCATGTTTACTGCACCACCATGAGTCAAATTACAGAAAAACCTTCATGAAATATCGAAATGATCGGTCTCTGTAATAATTATCAGCCACCATAAATTGACCAACTGCACCATCTTCACAACTGACAAGTAAAGCTTGATCAAAGTGGGTTTGGAATCACACGAGTGCTCTGTCTGTCTTGGTTTGGTTTCTTATTTCAGAGGGGCCATACACACTCGCATCATTGCAAAGAAATGTGAGTGACTACCACTGAGCTCAGTTGAATAGGCCGAACAGTTTGAGTTTTCGAATGTATGCAGATGTATTTTAACTGGCAAAACCGCAGAGGTCGAGTTTAATCCACTTTTCAGATGTGATGCTTTTTACGACCGTGTATGGAAGTGTAAATATCATGTGTATATATGTTGTATGTGAGAGATTTCAAGTAAAAAAAAGCATACAGTATCATTTTTTTGAGAGATATATTTAGATTCTGTAAGTAATCTACCCAACTGAGTCAAAGACTGAATAAACAATAAACTAACAGGGATGTTACCTCTCGTTTTTATACTGATGATAATGTGTTGAACTAGAAGGAGACTGTAGAGCTCAAAACTCAACCAAGGCCCGACAGCCCCCTTGAATACAATCAGGTCAATTATTTCTTTCATCAAGATTCATAAATTGTGTTGCCTTCTTTTCCGGATGGGAGGTCGAGTTACGAGTACAATGGAAATCAGCATTAACCCCTGAGAAAACAGAGAAAATCCACCCCTTGATCCAGATCTGCATCAAAATGAATGGGTGCATCATTTTTGTGTTATCTTGCTCACAAACAGATGAGGACATATCCTCCTTGGTGGAGTTAAATCTCAATACTGCTGTCTGTGGTTTCAGGGGGACTGTATTTAGATTCGCTCCTTTGTCCTCAAAAATGTGCCCTGCTGCTCGGCTACATTGTTCGACTTTGCTTTTGTCTACAACTTGAGTTCATCGAAAACAAAATACTGTTGGATTCTTGTCTTCAAGACTTTAATCTAGTGGTCGGGTCAGGGTGATGGGCAAGTTGCGTAGGTTCCTGCCACAGTGGACGTGAGGGAATCTGCGCGTTTTGTGTGGCGCGACCCTTTAACCGTGACACACAGACTGCAGAAAATAGCAGCTTTTCAGGGATTCTGGGAATTGTTATGTCTTCTGCGGGTCTGGCAGTCCATTACTGCTGCCATTCATAGTGGAAACAATGTTGTGTATAGGCTACATCTGATAACAATGCTGCGCACAGAGTAAAAGGCAAAAAAAGAACCTGGAAAAAACTGATGTTAGGTGCCATATTGCAAGGAGGAGTAATCATAATGCACCAGCTGTTTTTACTACTGCCCCGTTCATTTCTTACACACAGAGGCTACAACAATAACAACAATGTATTGCACAATAGTGTAGGTATTACGAAAGTGTTGAGAGCCAGAACACAGAGCCAAACATGCAAGGTCCAGCAGGAGGAAGGGGAGGTCCTGAATTAAATGTACTACATCTGGAAATGATATGATAATGGAGTGAATTGAACATGGTTGTCATGGTTGCCGTTTCCCCCTCTGAGGACTAGAGTTTCAGGGGGGCTGTGAATGGAGTCCGTTAACTCAGGCAAACAACACAAAGAACACAAAACTTCAATGAGGTCACCCGCTATGAAGTTATTCTTTATTTATGTGTTCTTTGTTTTGAAAGAACAGGAAGTTAATGCGACAAAAAGGAAAAGTATGACATCATTTTTCTTTTTCATGTTAATTTGGCAACAGCTTTTCTCCAAAGTGACGCAAGGAGAGGCACAACCCAAGTCCCTGTGGATCAGGGAGAGGCCCCTGAAGAATGCATGACTCCATGTCCCACTTGACACATGTGCGACATGGATGCAGGTGCACAAAGAAAAACATAAGTGCCCGGATTTGTTTTTATTTTAGAGAGGGAAAGAAGATGAAATGCTCTCTTAAGAGTCTTCAAGCTAGCAACTGGGTGATCAACCAGAAATGTTCAAGTTCAAGATATGGTAAACTAGAGTGTCAGTAAGTGTAGCCCCTCCTCCGCCAAGATCTAACAGTCCCCTTATGAAACAAATCAGTTTTCTTCAGTTGCAGCTTGACTCCTTCACTATACCTGTGACAAACAAAACCACACTTGCTCGACCAATCAGGAGACAGTATCTGCTGTCAATCATCAATGTAACCAACTAAAACCAAACTTATCAGAGACATGTACACATTTTAAAATTACAAACACAGAAACAAATTTATTTACATGTACTTTTCTTTTTTTTGTTTGTTCCATGTTCCATCCACTAAAATGAAGGTGGATGAAGGTATGGCCCATACAGCATCCAGCCACCAGGGGGCAATCAAGAAGATTTGGCTTCACTGTTGGGGAGCTGTCGTCTCATTCATTACGGTTTATGACTATTATTAATTCTTGGCTGGGAGCAGTTGCCAGGCAACCCCCGGAGAACAGAGGGTCACGCTAGCTGTTTCCCCCTTTGTCCAGTCTTTGGGCTAAGCTAACTTTAGCTTATTGTAATGAATAGACATGAGGGTGGTGTAGACTATCTCTCATCTAAATGTCAACCAGAAAATTAAATAAGAATTTTTCCATTTGTCTTGCTATGCCTTTAGTGCGTAACAGTTCATTACGTATAAGTCTAAAAAATAAAATGTGTGGTAATTTAGACGTTTCACATTGTTTCCCGCAGGTTGCATTAAAGGGATAGTTCACCCACAAATGATGGAGGGGTGGGGGAAGTGTTTGAGTCCACAAAACACTTTTGTAGTTTCAGGTGTAAACAGCTTGAAGCCAAATCCTACACAATTGAAGTAAATGGCGACCACATCTTCAAGCGTAAAAAGAACCACAAAAAAAACCCATCATCAGCGTTGTGGACTCAAAACACTTCCCCTTTCCCTCCATAGTGGTGAGAATAGTGAGTTTTCATATTTTTTTCCTATAAACTCTCCCCTTAAGCCTCAGTGAAACAGAAAAAGCTTTTAACTGTACAAGCGTCTGTCGAGGAAACAGGGTAACGCTGACAAAGCACAGTTTTTAATGTGCTACATTAGTCTTAATGTTGTTTTTCTCCTTTAGGGGTTCCGCCAGACCAAAAGTATGAGGGTCAATTCCAGTCGCACATACACCATCGAACACCAGACCACCTATGTAGTCAAAACAGTTGGCTTGCGGCTTTAAAATGTTTTATCTGGCTGTCAACCAGCTTTCACACACAGAGCCCGAGACCACCGTCGTTTTTCTCAATGTGGGCTGCAGGATGTAAAGAGGAGAGCGGGTTACAGTTAGTGTTCTAGAAATCTATACGCAAGCAAGTGTGTCAAAAGGAGAGAAGCATGCGGTGTAAAATCATAAATCCTTAAATCAACCAATGTGAGGAAAGTGTTAGAGAAATTGAAGAATATTCATAAAACAAAATACTTAGACACGGTGGAAAAGAATGTGGAAAAGAAATATCATGTTAGGAAGATGGAAAAGACCAGAAGAAACAACACTGATGAAGTGATTGTTATCGCATGACATCATTGAAAACTCCAACCCAGAGACTTCAGGAGGGTTCCTCTATCTTTGAGCCACAATCTCACTTCAGCTCTGGGGATACAAGGGGACCCTGCAGGGCAGATGCTTGGAAAATGAATTCCACCTCTCCTCCCCGTCTGCTATTCTTGGCCTTCACTCTTCAGAAAGGAGAGCAGAGAAATCAAATAAAAAAAACATGCACACTAACAATAAAATCCCAGCATCAGCTAAATATCAAACATGGCCCTGGAAGCAGTGCAGAGGAGCTGGATGGTGCAGGATGTTCCATCCAGAGGTTGTGGTTGTGGCTGCGGGAGATGTTGGACGGAGCCAGAAGTGCATGAGACTGGTAAGTGGAGGCAGATGAGGGTGTTGTACCCTCCCTCCTATTAGACCTCCCACTTTCACTCCCCCAACCACAAGCAGTCAAACCCCAAAACTTCCCATTAATAACACTGGTGATGTTGTCTCGCTCATTAGATGTGACTGGATGGGAAGTGCTGTTGTTTCGTGGAGGAGCCTCCTTTTCTTACGAGAAAACTGCAGAGTTATTGTAATGATATGTTTTTACAGTTATGGTAGGATTTCATGGCGATCATTATAACAAACCGAGACCAATGCAACGCTTGGATTCTCCCTATCATTTAGCGTATAATTCAATTATTCACCCATCAGCCTCTTTGAAAGTCTACATTCAAATTGATGTTTTCACCTGTTGATGCCTATTGCTGCAGGAAACCATCCTCGAAACCACATCAGCGTTCCAGCCAGAGCTTGTGCAGTGATTCGAATTTTTCTTCATCTTGCCAAACGTTATTCTCAGTTTATGCCAGTGGGCCACCCAGTGGACACGAGCAGGGAGTGCAGCCTCTCTCTAAACCCTGAGCAGAATGAATGTGGCGACTGTGGTGTGTAAATCCAGATCATGGAGATAATGTGAAAGGCAGAAAGTGAGGCCAGTTCAGAAGGTAGGAGATTATACGCTCACAATTTTATCCATTATTCTGACAGGAAAAGACAGAAAACAGAGCAAACAGTCACTATGAAATATTTTCAGGCAACTTTCAAACTATTTCCTCCAGTGGTTTGTATCAACCTTTCCCATCTTGCATAATTTCAGCCAAGATTAGAAGCTGTCAAGCCTTTTCTGTGTGTCATTCGTAGGAAGTACATTTTCCAGATGAGGCTCACTGTTTACTTAACCTTGTGATACCGCACTTAATCAGTTCCCTGAAGTTACTTTCAAAATGTCACAACTCCTCTGTTTAGCCTCTTTTTGTGTCTCATGAAATAAGTCTGTGATCTACTGGGTTTAAAACAGTATTATCACATATTTATTAGACACAACTATTTTCACTTCAGTTGAGGTGAGGTCAAATATATTCTGCACTGTACAGCTATGATTCCCTGTTCTCCTTTTCTTCCTCTCCTCCTCTCCCCTCTCTTCTCTCGTAAAAAATTCCTCTGGACTAATTCCCCCATTCCCCTTATGTGTGTGAATGATGCAGACAGAAAACCTGTGATATCAGCTGTAGCTGAGAGAAAATGGCAGAAATGTTTCCTCTATGTGACCACTCAAACTTTTATGCTCTTCTTTTTTTGTTCTCATCTGCCCCCTCTCCTGTAAAAAAAACAAAACAACTCCAACTTGATTGTCCCAGCAAGCCGACCAGCTGCCTTTTTATGACCCGATCTGCCCCTTCAGACCATCGCTGATGATCTGCTGCTCTATTTACTGACTTGCAGAAATCAGCTTCTGGGAGAAATGAGGCCTGGGTGCCATCTGCACTCAGCAACAAGAGGCGATCTGCTTCCGCAAAATGAAGCTAGCTATTGACCCCTGTGATTTGTGAATATGGGCTGTATGAATCAAATTTGATTGGTTGATGATATAAAGGTATATTTAAGTGTGACCTAGCCAACAGGTATCACTCCATTGATTAACAATTTATGACTCTATACACACACAAGCTCAGTATAGCTAATCTTATATGAGTTGCTCATGAAATCGCCGATTTTATACAGTTTTATAGGGTTTGACAAAAGCCTGCTTCTGTAATCCATCAATCCTCGATGTGTCCCACCACATGATCATGTGACAGACACACTGCTCTGCGAAACATACACCCACTCCACATGGCTCTCCATTTGTCACATTCGAAGCCCTGAAGCTACAGCAGGCCCATCCCTGCAGACAGTGCTCCAGGTTTCGGCCTGGACTTCCCTCTCCCCTCTGGCTGTCTGAGGATGAAGTTTAAATGTATATATGGATATATATAGATATATAGATGTATACCCTGTTATATTAGTAGATTATACAGCTGACGTTTGTTAAAGCAGATGGTTCCTGTATATCTGAAATTATAGAAGGCGTCTGCACTTATTCCATCCAAAGAAACACTACACCAGCTTACACCGTATCAAACAGGTCTCCATAGTCACAATTTGGACACAAAGATTAGTTCAAATTATCTTAATCTTACTCCTTGCCCTGGAGCGCAGGGTCTGTTCTGTTTCCCTCTTATTGAGAGTGAAGGCCCCCAGTTTTTTCTACCTTAGCTAAATATAATTGTTGCATTGAGGATGAACATTAAACAAGCAAGGAGCAGTGTCTTTCCTTGTATGTGGATAATCGGCAATCGATACAGATCAGTAGGAAAAACCCTTTTACAGATATATTGTTGGAAAAACTAAGAAAGGCTACGTGCAGTGTGTTTTCACGGCGCTTAAGAGTAAGGGCTACTCAACCTGCAGGTGAACAAATGCTGCAAGAAAGAATGAGTGACAACAAATTGTAGTTGTTCCTTTGCCGTCCAAACTTTACTTTTTCTTAAAAATCATGAACTCATGCCAGTTCAGTTCCTGGATCTTTGTAGACGCTCAGTGGACATCGAAGGAGATAAGAGGCAGAGAAAAGGGGGGAATCTGATGAAACACGGTGACAGTCTCCGGGTGACAGATCATCTTTTGCAGCTCCGTCCATCCCGCCCTCCTCCTCCTCCTCTCCTTGTCCAGACAGGGTTGGGCCAAACAGCAGGTGGTGCAGAAGAGAAGCCTGCATTTGGGACGTACACACCACTGGTTCCCTGACTTCTGCACCGGACATCATGGAACAGCAGCAAATAACAATTGTTTCTAAGTAAGTGCTGTTTTGGGTTTCCCGTCACTGTCATTATTTGTAGTCATAATGTTTTGCTTATGTGTTTTATTTGTACATAATGTCAAGGACAGTTAACAGTTAAATAAAAACAACTCATAGATTCACTCTTTACTTATTTAATAATCTATATAGTTTGAAAGGTGTAGATGGGGAATTCACGCTTGTATTATGACTCAAGTTGGATAATGAACGGTATATGATGTCCTCAACTAGCATCAACTAGCTCTTTATCATGTATCATTTCATGTGGGTGTCTGTGGTTTGTCAGAGAGCATGTTTACATGATCTTAGTTCTCATTGACTCCGGTAAAGAAGAAAAAAGTGCAGACGTAAACAGAGCAAAAACAACTGTTTTAAAAGGTGTCTTACAAAAGATCCAGAGAGGAGGGCAGCTCAGGATCCATGTATCCTATAGGAATAAACCATAGATCGATACAAAGATAATAATTTGACCCAAATTAATAAGCAATGAATAATAATGAATACTTGAATAACATGAATGTTATGAATTACTTATAAAATATGACTTTGTTGGGTCATAAAACAATTTTAATCCTTAAAGTTTATTGTTTTTTTGTGGGATTTTCTTTCACTATGAACATGAAAGAGGAAAATCTTTACATTTCTCATGCTGTCAAATATACAAACATGATTATTTACTGAAGAACATAATAAAAAAATGTCAAAACTAGAGCAGATATGTTTCCAGTATTTTTCTGTTACCTGTACATTATCTTATCAACTTGGACTCTCATGTGTACACATGTTGTACACGTGCTGATCTGCTGCTGTGAAGACAGCTGTTAATAGGAATACATTAATATTGCAAGCTGTTTACTGTGGTCGGAGTAAAACCCTTGGGTCTGTGAACGTGTGTGTCAGTCATGTTTGTCAACCAGACCTCAGTCTTATAGCACAGGGGGAACTCTGGGTTCTCTGGGCCTCATGATGGTGGAAGAGGATTTTTATGATGTGAATACAACACATGGATTTTTGCCTTATATGCATGAGAAACTTGTTGTGTGTTTTCGCAGGTCTCAGAGGTCTGTTAAATTTTTAAAGGCGATTTTTTTTTTCATCTGAGCAATTAATAGTCATCAAGCCAGGTTTTAGTGAGCGCAGATTGGCTGAGGATTTCTAAGACGGAATTTCAATGCATCTGTTTAAATCCAAAGCTTGAATGTTAATGTGCTCAGTCAGTTGTGGTCCATGTCATTTCAAATCCCTTTAACTAACTCCCCATAGTAAAGCTGTAATTATCATACCTGTTGTTTAACATTTCAACAGATTTAAAACGATTGCAAGCTGCTATTTTTATTCTGATTTGAATGCAAACTACGAGATGGATTTCTTTTTCCAAGTTTCGACACCTAATTCTCTCCCATGTCCTCTTTATTTTCCTCCCCTCCTCTCCACAGCTCAGGTGTCACAGCAGCAGCGTCTCTGGCCGTGGCTCCCTGAATAAAGATGCACGTGGACCTGGAGAGACAAAGCAGCACTCAAATGAGATGACTCAAAAGAGGAGAAAAAAACCCACCTTTTAATCTCAGGTCAAAAGTTTGGTACGTCGTGAACAATGTGAGTCGCCGTATCAAAAAGGACAGAGACGTTTTTTAAGACATGGAGGTGCCTTTCGGGTGTGTCAGGAATCTTTTGGTAGATGAACCTTGACGACAGCATGGAGTCAGGCGGGCCGTAAATGTTTCTACCCCACTCATCTGACTTGTGTCAGCATGTCAACGCAGCATAGATGATTTACCCTTTAAAGAGACACAACTGGGAACCAACCTGGTCCGATGATGTAGCAGCTACAGGTGACTTAGATGTGGGCTATGATTCAAGACAGTGTAACCACAGTCAGTATGGAAGTGCAGACAACCTCTCTGGTCTGGATATATGTGAACAGGACAGAACAACTGAACTCATCCTATGAACACAACACGACAGATCTGACTGAAAGCTCAAACACCTACCACTCTTACACGATTGGTCTCTTCCTCTCCTGCCTGTACACCATCCTCCTCTTTCCTATTGGATTTATTGGTAACATCTTAATCCTGGTGGTCAACCTGACCCACAGAGAGAAGATGACCATCCCTGACCTTTACTTCGTCAACCTGGCGTTGGCCGACCTCATCCTGGTGGCGGATTCCCTCATTGAGGTATTCAATCTGAACGAGAAGTATTACGACTATGCCGTCCTCTGCACCTTCATGTCCCTTTTCCTCCAAGTCAACATGTACAGCAGCATCTTCTTCCTCACGTGGATGAGCTTTGACCGCTACATAGCCTTGGCTGGCTCCATAAGCAGCAGCCCACTGAGGACTATGCAGCATGCCAAGCTCAGCTGTGGCCTCATCTGGATGGCCTCCATCCTGGCCACCCTGCTCCCCTTCACCATTGTGCAGACCCAGCACCGGGGGGAGGTGCACTTCTGCTTTGCCAACGTCGTTGAGATCCAGTGGCTGGAGGTGACCATTGGCTTTTTGGTGCCCTTCTCCATCATTGGTCTGTGCTACTCTCTGATTGTACGCATCCTCATGAGGGCCCAGAAGCACCGCGGCCTGTGGGCACGGCGGCAGAAAGCCCTGCGCATGATCGTGGTGGTGGTTCTGGTGTTCTTCATCTGCTGGCTGCCAGAGAACGCCTTCATCAGCATCCAGCTGCTGCAGGGCACTGCTGACCCATCGCAGAGGACTGCTACCACCCTGTGGCATGACTACCCGCTCACAGGCCACATTGTTAACCTGGCAGCTTTCTCCAACAGCTGCCTCAACCCCATTATCTACAGCTTTCTAGGAGAGACCTTCAGAGACAAGCTGCGGCTCTTCATTAAGCAGAAGGCCAGCTGGTCAGTAGTGAGCCGCTTCTGCCGCCACAGCCTTGATATACACCTCCCTGTCAGGAGTGGGGTGTCAGAGGTGTGACTGCTTAGAAGAGGGACAACCGTTGTGAAACTGAGGCCACAGAATATCAACGTGATATATCAACTAGGGTGAAATATGACCTCAGATTTCTTTCTGCTGTTGATTAGCTTTGCCTCATAGTGACTCAGTTAACCTGCTCACTTTCTGAACAAAACAACAAAAGCATCAGGAATGTGCACTCAAAGGATGACAATGACTCGATGTGTGTATCTTTTCAAGTAGATAACAATGCACATACAGTACTAAAAGCAATTTCCATGTTAATCTGCATCCTGGACTGCTTTCTTTAATTGGATTTGGTGTGTTATTCCTTCAAAGAGTTGGCAAGTTTGGAAAGGCAGGCAACAACAAGTGAAATGCCAGCAAAATGTCAGCATCCACCCCAGGAGCACAGCCTGTGTGCAGATGTAACTTATGCATAGAGCCTCAGAAGAAGAGGAACGGTGTAAGTGTGTGAAACAGACACTAATGGAACATTTTACATGAATGACCTCTCCTATAAATCTTCCAGAACATTGTGCACGTGTGTGTTAGAAACGTTGAACGCAACAACAACATACTGAGAGGAAATAATGCATCATATAAAATCTAATCAGGACGTCCATTTTAGCCGCAAGGTAAGGGTCATTTCAGGTGAAGCCCATGTGTATCTGCATTAAGTTAAAATAAACAAACGTGGCTTTTTTCTAGATAAAAGTATAAGTTCAGGATATCATAGATAAGGAACAAATTTGAATACAATACAGCACTGGCTACTTTGTACCTTTTTTGACACTTTTTTGACGCTTTTATTTTCCTCTGATGGCAAAACAAATGGCATCATGTATATCAAACAATCTTTGGAAAATGCAAACAAATGTTCACAAATGTGCTTCTCTATTTGATAATAAAACAAAAATGTAGATTTTGGGGATAAAGATAATACAAATTGGTTTTCTACACAAGGGTTTAAGAAGATGTATAATAATAATAAAAATAATAATATCTTACATTTATAGAGCGCCATTCACAGGAACCAAGGACGCTTATACTGTATGATATATTTAAAGGGTGATGCACCCTTTATTTCTTACTTGTATTTAAACATTTTGGTCAAGCTATGAGGTGCGTTATAGGTATAAATATGTGATGCCGCTTTTGGGGCATTCATATCTCGCGGTAATGTGGGAATTGGTGAGTGCTCATTTCAAAGATGGCTGAGTTATTACCCCAGTTGTCAGATCCCGTTTGCATGACGGTGCGGAGCGAAGAGGCAGGTGTTGTTTCGCCTGGAGGGGATGAGACCGACTAAACACATCCTTCAATGGTGATAATGTGAAGCAGCTTCAATCTTCTTTTCTTAACTGTCTCAATATATTTTACACTGATAAATAACGGCAATAAATGGCAAAAGCTGGATGAAGGTAATGGGCCTGCGAAGAAATAGTTTACAAGAAAAAGTCTTGTGGCCTATTTATCTGACTGTGATATGGTTCAACTAATTCTTTGGAATGCAAAAACTAACATATGTCATCCACTGAGTCATCATGCAGACTCTCTTGATTCAAGTGTGTTTGGCTGCACGAAGATGTGTATGAACGCATTAATCACAGGTTCATGAAATGCACATCACCAGGCTACACAGGTGCAGTATAACCATGTTTGAATCGTAACCTATGAGGGGCCTGATTGGATAAAGTCATTGTCATAAAGTTTTACAGCCTCTTTATTTTGTTGATCCATCAGGACAAACATTATAAATTATTTTTTTGTCATATCCTTTTTTTTTTATTCTCATTCAGTCGTGCCTCCATTCATCCTTCTACAGTCAAATATAAAAACATTAGAATAATATTCAATTTTTCATTTATATTTTTTGCAAACCAGACCTTATCGTCTAGAACAGCTTCTGGGCTTCAGGGATTTTCAATAAATGAGGGTGTTTTTAGTGTATTGACTAGAACAATACAGAAATACACAGTCATGCCTCAGCTGAAGCTCATGCCATATATAAAATCTGTGTATTGCCAGCCTGTGGTGAGCCTGTGCGGTGCTTGTGCATGAGGCAGCCAGAGATAATGGCGTGACTGGGAGAAACAGGAGTCCAAACCACAAACTGTTATTCCAGCTGTAACCGACCCAGCAGCCTGGGAAAGCAGCACTGGGGATAGATTGAGTGATTGTTTATTAGAGGTCTGCAAAAAATGCCAAACTTGTTGCAGTGCATGTTACTAAAGATTCTTTCACGTGATGTTTCCATTACACAAATTCGTGTCCCATATCCTCACCATGCAAACTGCCACTCAGCCATGTTTTGCGTCTCACAAAGACAGATTTAAGTTTGTATGTTTGTGTGTTTGTGTGTGGATTTGCAGGATATTTGGAGGCTAAAATCCCTTGTTAACAGAACCCGTTTCTAACAAAGCCAAGCCAACAAGAGGAAAGGTGGGTAACAACATGATCTGAGCTGTCAACACCTGCATCAGAGCCCAGGCCCACCAAGTTCAATCCCATAGGGAGAAGGACAGGATCATCTTTACATCACACATACGCACATGCACACACATACAGAGCCAAGCAGGGAGATGCTGTGAGAAGAGGCTGACAGTGGACTGTGTGTACAGCTGAGGCTACCAAGGGAGGTTAAAGGTTTGTGGCCACTGACGTCACTGAAAGGAAAAAGGGTGTGACTTTTACCCTCGCTTACATCCACAATGCTTTCACTGGATGATGCTACACAATAATGAACTTGATCGTAAAAACAGACTGGTAAAAGGTCACAACATAAAGTATATTTTTGTTTATGTCATTCATGTATGAATTCAGACTGGTTAATAATGAAGGGGATGTACATGGTCGCAAACAAAAATTATGAGGGTAATAGAATCTAGAGACAAATCCGGAGAAAAGTAAGTGATCGGACACAAAAATGCATATGTGATAATGTAGCATTTTGGTCAGAGAGGAGAACCTTTCTAAGCCTGCAGCAACACGATAAAAACGTAGGAGAATCCAAATGTTTCCGCACAAAGGTGACCACGTTTTCTTACGTAAGAGAAGGTGAAGTGGACAGGGGGTGGGGCATGTCAAAGTAATTACAACTTGATAGACCAGGCTTATGTATAATTACAAGGAAATGCACTCAGTGGACCTCAGCAGCTGAATAATTGATTAGACATATAATTGCATTAGTAAGTTAAAACCCTTACGGGAAAAAGAGCTGAATACAACAAATTAGCTTTTCCAGATTCAGAGGGAAAGAAAGGGGATTGGAGTTTGACATGCTTCAGCGGTGATGAGGCCGGCCCTATCAAATAGCCGGACCCCAGGAGGCTGTTTGCAAATTTGGATATTAAGGCAATTTGAATAAAAATGAAATACTGGTTAACACAGATGCGTGTATCAGTCCAATTTGGAAAAGGACAAAGAAAAACAAAAGGGACCTCCAAAACCTATAAAAAGTATTGTATCACTAACTCTACAATGCATCATATTATATTATATCATATATGTGATATGACTGACAACGGCAGATACATTTAGCAGACACCTGTCGCCAGGTTTAGAACTAGAAGTGAACATGACCACCTGTAAGAGCCTCACATGGAGAAGCCACATGAGGCCTTTTCACACCACCCCCACCCCCACACGTTCCCTCACCTTCATTAGCTTTTACTGTGATATTCACAGAGCTAAACAAAGTCACATTTACACACAGATACTCGCTTTCTTAATTAGGATGCAACATGTGAGGGGGGGTTGATGACTCCAAAACATAAAACCTATAGACCCTTTTAAATTGTAGGTGTTTGAGGGTATAAAACAAAAGGAAGACATTCATCACAAAAAGTATTTATTGTATTGTATGTTGGCATAAATATATACTGTATGTTACAATTGAATCGACTTAAAAGATCCTAAGTTATGTCACTGATAATTCAAGTTGCTGTTGAACCTGTGTATTTAAAATTTAAAGTTCTAATTGTCTTCTAATGCAGCTGGTGAGGTTTTTCATAACTGCCAGCCTTTTGTTGATCATATGTTGATCGTATGTTATTGCTCCTCTGGTTGTGAGTCCTTTTATTTGACAAATTGAAGCTCAGGTAAGATAATTTAAGTATTGTTTTTGTAAATAAAAACTTTGTATGAAAAGATCAAAACCAAACAAACTTTATTTTACATCGTATTCAAAAATGAGTCATTTGATTTGTATACTTTATACTTACATATATATGTATTACATATACTTTATGTAATACTTTTTTTGTGTGCAGATAGATAGGTAGATAGATAGACAGACAGGTAATGTTGGCATAAGTAGCAGTCGTTCAATTCGGCCCCAAATCCTAATATATATTATCTCATGGCACCTTACATCAAAGGTCAAGACCTGTATTTCTTGTATTTTGAATTAAATATTGAAATATAGAATGGGATGTACAGAACACAGAATACATCCACAACCAAAAAGGAGAATATGGAAAAACTGTTAGATATGCATGTGGACCCATAACCTCGGTATTTTTATTTGTAATGTCTCAAATGTTTTTTATAAAAAAGGTTTTAGTTCAGTGAGGGGAAGACAAAGGTGAGAGGGTGCGTGTACGAGAGTTGAGGAACGCCGAGCCGCAGGAAAGAAAAAAAACAACTCCCCCCAGCAGCGCCCCTTGCGGCTCTGCTCGGGAGTTCTGCGTCCCGTTGGCGTGCGGGGCGGACGTGCACGCACGCGAGCAACAGATCCCGGGGCGCATGCGCAGTCCATTGTTTTGACTGAAAATGCCGTCGGTTTCGAAAACGGCGGCCAACGCGTCTCCCCAGACCGAGAAGCCTTCGCACTATACGTGAGTGGAGCCGCCGCCGCAGAGCGTGGGGGATCGGGGCACAAAGCAAACCGCACTGCTCGTCGCGTGCAGCCGCGCGCTCGCCTCCGCCGCGTTCCTCAACTCTCGTGCGTGCGTTGACAACATGGAGCTTTTGCTGGCTTTGTGGCTGCCTCCCGTCACACGTCGGACACACACTGCGCGCTGGACCGCCGCAGCGCGTCGCCCCGCTGCCACTGCGAGCCGCCACTCGGTACCGGAAACGTGTTTTCACCGAGTTGCGGGTTTGTTGTGGGCGCTGCACCGTCAACTCGCGCCGCCGCTGCTGCTGCTGTTGCTGTTGCTGCTGCTGCTACCCCATTAGCTAGGAACTCGCTAACCAGTCCGCCTGTGAAGAGCTCGGCCTGATTTTTGAGTCCCCCCCCCCTCGCTACGCACACAAACACACGTACGCTCACGGACACAACAGCAGCACTACGCGGGATTCTTGCGCAGCGCTCTCTCTGAATAGCGTTCTTAACGTTAGCGAACCAAGGAAAACAGCAGCCCTGAACTTTTCTCTGTGTATACCGCCGAGCTGACGGATCCTCACGCTACGTGTTCCCCCCCCGTCTGTTTCAGATACTTGAAAGAGTTCCGGACGGAGCAGTGCCCCTTGTTCCTCCAGCACAAGTGCACGCAGCACCGACCCTTCACGTGCTTTCACTGGCATTTTCTCAACCAGCGGCGGAGGCGACCCATCCGGAGGAGAGACGGGACGTTCAACTACAGCCCCGACGTGTACTGCACCAAATACGACGAGACCACAGGCATCTGTCCGGATGGAGACGAGTAAGTGCCCCCCCAGTGTCGGTGGTGTCAGTGTCCGCATCATGAAACCTGCAAATGCACACACGTAAGATACTGACGCAGCCCATTAGGAGGCTTTAGCTGTTCAAGATGTTTCTCTCCTCACTGACCTGAAATGGCCTTGACCTCTGACCTCTGGTTTCTTTGTGTAGCGAGTTTGACATGTGGTGAAAGTGTTGCACTACTATGTTCAGTAATGTATGAGGCCAAGGACCATCTGCCGCGTAGATAAAGTTTGCAGGGCACAGAGAAACCCTGTATTGTTATTATGATGTTTTTAATATTATTAGATACAAACTTTCTTCAATTTCTTTTTGAGGCAACAGTAACACACACAGGTTTGGTCCGGCAACAACAGACTAATTTATGCTTCACCCAAGGAGGTTATCTTTTCATCAGCTTTTGTTTGGTAGTGAGCAGCTTTACCCTAAAACTATTAGGCAGATTGTGAATGAGAATTGGGTAAATATTATTTTTATTTCTTAGAGAATAATTCATTGGTCTAGATTTTTTAAAAGATCAGACATGCTTAAAGGACTCTTATATATAAATTTGTTGCTGATTCGAGTAAAGAATCTGATTAAGGGAATTTATATGAAGTTTCAAAAGTGGAATGTCGGGCCTTGGCAAATGTGTCATTTTAGCTTAAATGGGTATTAATCCTAATATATTCTAGATTTTGTATTTGTCTTGGGGTGATAAAATTGCCATGTTATACCCCAAAATGTTCAGTTTAATATCACCTCATATGCATCACCATTTAAATTCTCAGTTTAAAGATATAATTATATTTATAATTATATAATTTATAATTTGTAATATTACTTTAATATAACGAGAACTAGTATATGATTATCGAAACAGACGTACTTTTCATCCGACGGTCAACTAGTTGTTGCAGCTCGACACATTAGCTCAGGTTATAATATAAACTGCCAGACTTGTTATCAATTTGTTGCAGGAGCTGTTATTAAAAAGTGCCCACAAACTGTGTATTTCTGTGCATGCTCAAGAGTGATTTGATTATTTTACAATCTATTCACACAGGAGAATAGGATTTGATTGGTCGTTGCAGGGGAAGCAGTATTTACCTCTCAGTTCTCCTGCCTGAAGTGGATTGTTACAGCAGATTTTGGCAGCACATATATTACATTCTCTGTAGAGTCTGCATCCACTTCAACATGCCTGACTAAACTCACCCTTTATTTGGCCAGACTGCATCCATAATGTCTTACAGATCGGCTACTGATCAGGTTGGATCGGCCCTCCAGCGTTCGATGCATGATTGCTGCAGTTATTTTCGGTTAATGGCAGCATGTGTCATGATACAACGATTTCCAAGCGCTTCATATTTGAAAAAAAAATGGCAGTTCAAAATTATATGCTTTTATTTGTCTCTTACATGAGCCCAGACAGTCTCCATAACTTTGTGCACAGCATCTTTTCAACTCTGTCATCCGAGGAGAATCATATTTTGTGAAAAGCTTGTTGCAAGCATTTTCATAAGTATTGATTAACTGTCTCTTGGTACAGAGACCTTGTGAATCTTAAAAAGCGAAGGCTGGGTTATTGCCCTTATAATTCTGAGCAGGTAGTATATAAAGATAGTTGCCCCTCTGTGTGATTTCTGGATTAAAATGGTTCAGCGTTAAATTTTGCCCCCACATAGAAATAAAAAAAGAAATAACAGTCCTTATGATTCCTCCTCTGCCAATGGAAGCTATTTCTGTATGACCTTATCAGTTGCTATAGCAACTGTTGCTACTCAAGAAAAGAAAATTTGCTTTATTCAAAAGCCTTATTGGTGATACAGTTCTCGAGGCATTGCTGGCGTCTCAGCCTTGTATTTACAATGGAATAATATGCCTGATTTAAAAATGTCTGTCGCTAAGAATTATGTGCTTTTATTGCAATTTATAATCCTTTCAGGCTCATTACAAAATGTCTGGAGCAGGTCTTTAATGTCGTAGCCCTGTTTTCCTGTCTGTATGTGTGTATGTATGTATGTATGTGTGTATATATATATATATATATATATATATATATATATATATATATATATATATATATATATATATATATATATATATATATATATATATGAGAATATATCTAACATCACCTCATTCTATGTCATTCTAAATATGTTGTTTCCTTGCTTCCTCAGCTGTCCTTATTTACACCGGACCACTGGTGACACAGAGCGCAAGTACCATCTACGCTATTACAAGACAGGCACTTGTATCCATGAGACAGATGCTCGGGGGCACTGTGTGAAGAATGGCCTCCACTGTGCTTTCGCTCACGGGCCACATGATCTCCGACCTCCAGTCTATGATATCAGGTGACACACACAGCAAATAGTCGCCTCTTCCCCCTTCCCAAAGTTATTCACTCAGAAGCCTCAAGATGGATCGAACTAATCAGCCAATTTTGAAATAATGTAAATACAATACCTGGATTGCAGCTAAATGCATTTTCAAAAAAATGTAAATCACCTGTGTAATGGTCCAGTGCCACTTGTTTTTGTATTGTGCTTTGAATTTTTATAATTTACTATTTTGAGATTTAGATACGACAAACATTTGATGAAATACTGCAGTTTTATCATCGAATTGGGTTTTGATTAGTGCTCTTATAGAGGCTAGTCATCAAAACGTAAAGGCACCAATCTCTCTCTTTCTTGTTTTTGTTTATGCTAAACAAGTGATTCAAATAACTTTATTTATCCTGTGCATAGGGAGATTCAAGCACAAGAAGCCCTTCAAAATGGACAGTTGGGATCCGGGGAAGGTATTCCTGATTTGCAGCCTGGTGTATTAGCCAGCCAAGCTATGATTGAGAAAACTCTGACCGAAGACCCTCGGTGGCAAGGTGAGAAGCTCTTCCTAAATTATTGTCTCATTCATTACCAAACAAACCCCTAAACATTATAAAGATCTAAACATCGAAAAATGACTTCAACACTTTGTTCCGTGTTACTTCTTTCTCTCTTTTTGCAGATACCAACTTTGTTTTAGCCAATTACAAAACAGATCAGTGTACTAAGCCCCCAAGACTATGCAGACAAGGCTATGCTTGCCCCCACTACCACAACAGTAGAGATCGAAGACGAAATCCACGAAAGTTCAAATATAGGTAAAATGTTATTCAGTTTGCGTTAAAATAAGACTTGGTATTACGTTATGAAACAGCTGTAAGAGCTCTGGTCCTGTGTGTAACCAACAGGTCAACCCCTTGCCCAAACGTGAAACATGGTGATGAATGGGGAGAGCCCTCAAAGTGTGACAGTGGAGACAGTTGTCAGTATTGTCACTCTCGCACAGAACAGCAATTTCACCCTGAGGTGAGTGTATTTTCCCTCCCGTCAAATTAAGCAGTAGTAAAAATCACAATCACCTTCGCTATTGTTGACATTTCAGTATTTATGAGTATTTCATTTGGGTTTTTGTTAAATAATTTAATCCTTTTATTTGAGGTTTTATTGTGTTGGCTGCTAATGACAATGCAGCTTTACTCTCGTAGCCCATGGCAGGAATTTTAACCTTGTCTCCCCATGTCTTGTGATTTGTTTGTCTTTCTGTAAGATCTACAAATCTACCAAATGCAATGATATGCGACAAACTGGATACTGTCCCCGGGGACCATTTTGTGCATTTGCACATGTAGAAAGTAAGTGAAAGCATTTCGAGTTTGAGAAGATATAATTTATACAAACCTGGTTTGTTACAGAACTAAAGTTTGATATTCATCTTTTTAAAATCCTTCCAGGAATTCCCTCCACAGAGGAGACCATGAGTTCATTGCTAACAGCGATACAGTCGGGTTCACAGTCCCAGCTGGGTTCGCAGCAGTATTCAGAGTGTCCAATCAGTGAGTGGAACAGTGGAGGAAACTCCACCACCAGCGCAACCAGTAGCAACGGACAACTAGGAAGTGTATGTTTTCTTTCTCTATTGTTACAGATGTTCTTCAATCGGTCATTTATCCGAATCGCTTTGACGAGAGGAAACTTTTAAAACAGAAACCAGCTTGATAACAATTCAGCTGATGCAAACCAACCTTTCACATCACAAAATGTTGTTATTTACCACAGTCTCACCGTTTGGTTGGCACGTAGTTTTATAATCTTTTTTGTCATTACCATTTCTTGTATTGTTTAACATTGCATTACCACATTACTTTACAAATCAGAGGCAATTTCTTTTTGAAAGCTATATTTCAGAGGAATACTCAGTTAATACAGAGTTCATCAGTTATATATATCTTAGTTATCAAACTAATATATTCTCATGTCTCTCATAGCAGCAATCACCTTCATTGCCCATTCATATTTTTGGTTTATTGTTTTGACCATCGTTTTATTAAGATCATGTGCATTTTTGTCTTTCTCAGGTTTCATGTTCTAATAGCTCAACTGTAAAGCCAGGCTCAGGAAGCGACAGTTTGATATCCCCAGTGGGATCCTTCAGCAGGCCCAAATCCTTCACTAATAGTAGTTTATGCTCAGAGTCCACCACATCCAGTGTCTCATCTCTGACGTCTAACTATCCCAGAGCTCCGGGCTTTGAACGTGAGGATCAGGTACACGGACTGCTCTTTTCAGCTTTAGAACCAATGCAACACAGTGACAGCATAGGGCCTTACACTAATTGTTTGAAGTCACTATTTTTATTCACTTCTCAATCATTATTTGTCATGTCATCACTTTCAGTCATTTAATTGATTTTATTTGTTTTGTCATTTCATGTGTTATATTATATAATCTCTGTAAACCAATGCCAATTTATTGTGCGAAACACTTCATAGAGTGTATTTATATTTCGTTATTATCACAATTGGTTTGATGACTGTGGTGGTGAGATCATTCACTTTGTGAGAGTTGTTGAAATATGCATCTACAGGAATCACTGAAGGCCCGAAGGATTTATAAAGTATTTAGTAGTTAATACCAAAGTGACTTGACTTGAAAAGCCCTAAAGAATATATTTATAATCTGTGTTCCATGTTTTCTATCTGAGCAGCACAATCGGCCTGCCTTAAAATATTTTCACACTTCACACACAGGAGTGTTTGTTGCTTCGTAGTGAAAATTCCTCTTAGTCTAGGTTTCATGTGCCTCCTGATGTCGTACTAACAGAAGGATGCCACCCACTCATAGTAAAATGTTTTGAACACTAATTATCACAATAACAAGAACTACTGAAAACCGGTTCTTTCACCAAGTCACAGTTAGCTCCGTGTTGGAAAGTGAAAATGCCTTAAAGTGTTTTTAACTGTTTCGTTGTTGAACTTAGATTCCTGTCACTGAAATGTGCTGTTTCATTGTCATTTGATCCTTCTTTAGATTAAGAACAAGGGGCAGATGGATCAAAGATTCCTGGACCAAGAAAAACAGGTTGGTTTGTTTTCTTTTTGTGTGGATAGATGATATATAGTGATGATAGTGATGTTCCATTTTTAATATAGTTTTTTTATTTAGTTTGAAACCCTCAACTGTAATTAACAACAAATGCCTGCTTTGCTCCGCCTTTAGATACAGAACACTGTATTCTCTGCGGTAAACCCTTTGGCATCGAGCTTTACCTCCAGTATAACATCCAGCCTGGCCTCTAGTATTGGATCAGACAGTTCTTCACCCACCACCTTATCAACAATGAATGCAAAAGCCACTCCTTTCTACCCAGGGAGCAACACGGTGGAGTCTGTCATAGGTTAGTCACACGCAAAACCAAAGTTAAACTGGTCGAGCTACCACTGTTTCTGGTGGTCATTGGAATGTGTTTGGTTTTCCATCAGGATCTGCTCTCGACCTCAATTTTTGTGACATCAATGTTGCATCTCTTGATAAGGAGTTTGAGGAGCAAGACCACAGTATTGGGTTGGCAAGTAAGGACCCGTAGCTCATTGAAGCACTACCAGTTGCTTAACCATTCCAAAACAAACAATCTCATCTTATTTTGAAAGCATCTTGTTTTTCCCCCACAGGTCACAGAATGCTCGTTGGTTCAGCTCCCGTTAACATTCCCGGCTCGCTGGCTCGATCGTCCTCTTTCAATTCCTCGTCATCGCTCTCCACCTCCCCGATGAGCTCCCTCTCCCAGTCCCTATCTCAGTCCCTCCTGTCAGCTGCAGTGTCACAGCACAATCAACCTTCCAACATGTTAGCCAAACAAGAGCTTGGCCTCCTGGGAACACCCACCTCCTCCTCCCAGAACTCTTTGGGTAAGCTGATAGCATCAGACATCTGGCTCCAAGTGACAAGGAAACTGCACTAAATGAAATTGTTCTTAAGTAACACACTAACTTTTTGTCTTGTTATTTCAACTTATTACTCACCTAGGCTTAAATGGAGGAGCTAGCAACATTTGGGACTTCGTCAGTGGCAGCTTTTCGCCGAGTCCGTCTCCAGTTTTCAGCAGCCTCCCCTCCATAACCAGCGGCGCTGATCTGGCCCGCCTTTTCAGAGATCTAGACGAGGCCAAGAGGAAGATCAAACAATGGGAGGAGGCCTGGGTGCAGGTCAAACAAGTGAGTGTACTACCTCTTTACTCCATAGTTGATGGATATTAAAAGGAAAAAGCAGATGACTATTTTCTCATTGCCAGTAGAGGCCTTTGTCTTTTTGTTTTCTCATGTTTGCCATCACAAATGCACACAAACCAAAGGGTCAGAAACCTTGCTGTCTTGCATGATATGAAGAAATCCCTGTTCCAGATGTAGAAAATTACTTTATTAAGTGATAAATATTTAAAAAACATTCATGCTTATTTACATGCATACATCCAGAGGTTTAATGCACGTCATACTGTTTCACAGGAATATGTGCAGGGTTGGCATCTATACTACCAAAATAAAGAAGAAGAAGTTGGCATGTTCACACAGGTGTTATGTTTCCACCACTGCTGATCGGAGCCAGGGCTGATTACAAACCTGTGTTAACTGCAGTCATTTGATGCTGGAAAGAATGCTGATTTAATCCATGGCCTTTGCAGACAAAGGCAAAATGTTAGTTGGTGTCAGTGTTTTTTTTAACCATTGAAAATGGGCCTCTATAAATGAATGCTTGTTGCAAGACATGCCATAGTGTATCTAATTTGTATTCACTTTTCATAATGATTTAATTTAGCAAATCACAAGACTTCTCTTTCTTCCAGGCCTGTGAGGCGTGTCAGACAGAAGCTCGCGAAGCAAAGGAACAAGCGAAGACGGCCGAGGCAGAGCGGCAGATGTCAGAACAGAAATGGGAGGAAACCGAGTGCAAGTTGAAAGAACTCCACAGGGACTTTGACGTGCTCTGTCGCACCCCGGGAACACCTCTTCTGCGTAGCTACGGAGAGCTGGACAAGCTCTCCTTGTCAAAGCTTCACTCCATCCAGACTCAGCTGCGTAATGACCTAGACCTTATAGACGGGGTAAGAAAGAATAGATCATACTCAGCATTTCATTTGTAGCATCACCACAGTTTTCTCAAACCGTCATCCAGAGCTAGGTTTTTGCCATCGAGCATGCGAATTTTAAAGGTCTGCATGAACTGTGTTTTCCTTAAGTTGCAGCTGATATTCGTTCTTTTCTCCCCCAACAGGTTATATATCAGCTTCAGTCAAAGAAATGTATAGTTTGCCAAAAGCATGATCGTTGCATTGTTCTGCAGCCTTGCCAACATTATGTGCTATGTGAGAACTGTGCACCTAGTAAAACAGAATGTCCCTACTGTAGAACAAAGATATTGAAGTGGTGATGTATAATAACATAAGGTACTATTTAAAGAATTAGCCCTTTTGAAAAACTACTAATAGATATTAAGTACACTTTCTAAATAGTTATGTCTGTTTCATACAGTGATCAATTAATTTGGAACAAAATTATGTTTTAATGACAAAACAAATGGAATTAGAAGTCAGATTATGTCCAGGGACTTCAATCATTGCACCTTTTGCTCATTTTATGTGACAACCAGACAGCATGCACTCAATTTAAAGGGCCCTTTCTTAATTCTTCAGTCATGATTCTGACTTTTGAGAGGACATAAATCTCAAATCATATATAATTTGCTTCGTATTGTGCTATAAAGATATTTAGGGCAAACAGAGGGCAGTCGCAGACCTCCATTCAAAATTACAAATACATAAAATGCCATCAGGACCAATAAACGTAAAAGTTGAATACACAAAGGCAATAATGAGTGACCACATGTCTCGCTTTTAATCGATCATTAATGCACTTAAGAACTTTTACAGAAAATCCTGTGGAAATGTGTATGAAACCAATAAAAGGTTTCAGTAATTATGTACTTGTGTATGTGAAGGAAGGAAAACATGTGAAATGGATATAGCAGAGTTTGCTGGACAAATTATAATTCAGTCTGGATCTAAAAAAAAAACAATCACTAAAACCATAATAAGTAGTGCTGTTTCAGTTTGGGACGCTCAAATGCAAGGAAATCGTTAGTTCACTTGCTAACTACTGTGGTGATGTTTATCATAAAATGAGCAAAAACTCAGAGCTAATTTTTTTTCTTTAATTAAAGAGGAATGTGACTCATACTCAATTCAGAAACCGTATATTTTTATAGTCCAATTTGCCTTGCATTATAAGAAAACAATTTGTATTTGCACCATTTCTTGAGCAGGGAGCTTCTAGAACCGGTAATTGTGAAATAGGGCATTGATCAAGGTCATTGTATCAGAGAGCACAAGTTTAAACGCTCAATGCTCTAGGGAATTAGCTCACTTATATTCTTGTATTCAATGTACTCTTTGTCCAACAATATAGACCTAATTTGCAGATTTGTAAAATGTTATTAGTGTTGAACAAATACCTGTCTATAAATCGGCGTCAGTAAATCAAACGAAGGAAACAACTAAACCTGGGTGTTGTAACTTTGCAGTATTCCTCTTTAAGTAAAGCCACGTTTTGTTAAACCCCCAATTTTTCCTTTAACACTTAATGCAACAGTCAAGAATCCTTTTTTTGACCAACTTTTCTGAAGAAGTTTGATTTCTTATTAAAGCACTTTGTTGACCTGGGACATTTATTAAAGGGTATGTAGAATTTTTGCTTTAAGCTGCTTTGTAGGTATTCTTTGTATTCTTTCTTTTTTTCAGTTTTATACGTTTTTTCTATATAAGCTAATGTCTGAAGCAATGTCTGTGTGTACTGTGAAACATAACTTTAATATTTAATGTTTCCTATTGTTAAATCATGGCATGGTTCTACATATTAAGATTTCATAGAAAAAAGTACTTAAATAGTTTCTACTTTCATAGTTAGATTTATAAAATTTCAATCAAATAAGTGCAAATTTAAAATGCATTTTAGGCATAACCAGCAGCTCTAATATCAGTAAGGCACATGCTCCATGTTAAGGCTGTTATTCAATCAGTTAGTTTTGTTTTGTAGAGATTTATATAGCCTGGCCACTAGAGAAGCATGTATTGTATTTGCTTAAATCCTGAAATGGTGATTTCTTTTTTTAGTAGGAATCTAGCCTCTTGACTTTGTCTAGAACATATCGGCCTCTAACTCTAAAGTGCCTTGCCTTAGTTGAAAAGGATGTGTATAGAGTTTTCAAAGCAAACGCAACTAGTTGAAGCTTGTGCGAAGGTTTCTACAAAATGTGTCTTGTTTAACTTAGCAGAAGTGTTGACATGTGTGTATATGTATATATATATACACGCACACACACATATATATTTATACAATATATAAATATATATCCAAATATGCCAGTGTAATTGTCAATTCCCATCAAGTATTTCTGCAGAAGATAATTGAAAACAAATGTAGTCAGTGCCTGTGTCCTGACTTCACCCTTAGAGATCAAACTCCCCTCTATCGTCCGACCACCCACACACTCATTCCTCAGTCGTGGTGCTCTTTCGGTGCAGCTTCATTCTTTGGAAATTAGGTTTTAACGTTTGGGGGTATGCAAACATAGAACATGTGGATTTGTATATCAACATATATATAAAAGAAGCTTTTTAAACAGTTAGGTAACTTTAGTTAGTTTAATTGTAATATTTCTGCAGCGAATGAAGTATTCTGTAGTCAACTTGTCAGTTAGATTTTTGCTTAGGATTCATGCTTAGGTTCCTCTAATTGAAATGACCTTCTACTGTGTTTAAAAAAAAATCTTTTTATTCTTGCTTTAAATTCAATAGAGAAACATTTATTTCCAGGTACACCTTTTGCTACTTAGAAAAATATGGGATAATGCATTGTTTACATCCACATAAATGACAATTAAGCAACTCAGAGGAAAAATATCAAGAAAGTTTATGATATTTCAGCATTTTCATTATAATAGTTCAGCATAAAAGGCAGGCTAAACACTTCTGGTATTGCATGTTATGCGATATATTAACCAGCTACAAAAAAAGAAAAAGAAGTTTGTACTGTGTCACTGCCAGAATATTTGTATTGACTTATTTTTTGTGTAGTAAAGGCTTAATAACTTCTGCAAGCTTCGCTGCTACTGGAAAATGTATCAATGTAACTTCTAGTGACACATTTAGATGTTTGAATGTTATTGTGCATCCACAGGTCAGATTTCAGAAATATGAAATAATCTGTCTACTGCATTTAACTTGACTTATCCTTTATTTGATTGAATTGTTCATTTGTAAATTCCATTTAAATCAAAGTTTCAGTACTTTTGTAAATGACATGTCACAGACTGATGTCAAAGACCTCTACTACTGTAGATTGCCCCCTTTTTTTCTTTCATTTGTTTGAAAGTTGGTGCATTTTTGTGAGATATTCTAAAGAGAAAAATTACCCTTGAACAGCATTCAAAATAGTAGCTAAGGTATTAGAAAGATCTTAATGATGTTATGCAGATGAAAACAAGAAAAAGTCCAGTAATTCGTTTGGCAGGAATTCTGTTTTAGATTGATTTTTACTTTAATATTTCAGTCAGTATGACATAATATCCTCTTGGACTATGGCAATGGGTTTTTCTTCTAACATTAATGGACTCAAGCCCAATTTTTGCAGTTTTACCAAAGACCTGTACTTTCATTATTTCTTTTGTACTACATTTCATCATTACTTTTATTTCAGTTAGAAACCTAAAATTGTATTTTGTTCTCTTTTTAATAAGTGATCACCTAGTACCTTAAATGGATATGTGGTTCATTAACAGTAATTAATGGCGTCTTTTTTTCTCTCTAAAGTTAGCCATAGTGTGTTGATACACATTAGAACAAAAATGCATGGGTCAGATCCTCACAAAATCTCTTTTTTTCATTTGAGTTTGTGTTAGGTATACTTTGACATTTATGGCAGATATGTGCAATCGTGGCTCGCACATGCTGACCTTAACCAGGATCCTGTGTCGGTTTAACCTTTGAAGGAATGTCAAAGGTGAATGACATTTCTGCTTCTGAAGTGGCCATACAAACTTCACAACAGTACTGTTTTGAAGTTCATTTTGTTTGTTGACTTCGCTTAAGTAGATGATCTCGATCACTTTTGGAAATTGGACATTTATGCATTATATGCTGTTATGATGGGCCTGACTGTAAGGTGCTTTCTTTTTAGCTGACCCTTTGTTCTCCATTTCTGAAAGAAGTGGTCCAAAATATCTATTTTCTTGTGGCAAGAATCAATGGCAGATACAGACATAATTTAAACTCAGTTGTTATGATGGTAACTTGTTTTCTAGCCCTTTATCTCTAGTGGTCTACTTACCCTAATTCAAGTTTTCTAAAAAAAAACATTGGTAAGCACAGCTTACATTTCTGTCCATATTTCAGATTCGTTAAATTTATGTCTAACGGACCAATTACACTTTGAAGTACATCTGTGCCTTTTTAATAATTACACAATGTTGTTTGGTATCAAAATAATATATCTGAGGCATTCAATATAAATGTGTTGAATTAGAATCAAAATTCCAGTGCCTTACAACATTTTGTGGACCACAATGTGATGCTAAGTGATCTTTGGCATTCGGGCCACTTTAATTGACTGATAATTGTCTCTCTCAGTCTGTTTTTGCCATACCAATAAAACAAATAAAAACCTTCTCACCGAAGTCACAGTTTTGATCTCAATTCGTTAATTGGCCCCAAAAACTCAACTGTGAGGAAAAAGCACCAAATAGGAAGAATCTTGTAAATGAACTGTAAAAGATGTATCATTATGCTCTGCATTGGAATAGTTTAAACTATTTTGCATTATTGTTAGTTGTTGTGTCGTCTTTTTGATTTTAATATAATGAAAATGGAGCCTAAAGATTTATGCAATCTTGTACATGTATATGATTATGATGTATGAACTGTTCAAATTAAGTAAAATACTAAATGATCTGAATGTGGAACCA
Organism: Platichthys flesus; assembly: GCF_949316205.1. Taxonomy (NCBI): domain Eukaryota; kingdom Metazoa; phylum Chordata; class Actinopteri; order Pleuronectiformes; family Pleuronectidae; genus Platichthys; species Platichthys flesus. Next base: position 11,616,672 of record NC_084960.1, on the reverse strand, counting down.
GCTGTTCCATAAGCTTCAGCAAATGTCATTAGAAATTTTATTTTAACTTTTGAAGCCCTGAAAGATTGAATGTAATGTTCTAAATTAGATATTCAATGAATGGGTCACTGGATATTATGGAGCGCAGTTAAATCTTTATGATGTAGCATCTAGTTGTGAACTGCTATTCAATAAAATTTATTAGAACTAAAACAGATGCAAGTTTTCAAGTTTCTATTTGTCAGCGTAATGAGGAAATATAAGGACAGAAATGTATTTTTCTCAGGGTAATACAGCGATTGAATAGAAAATGTGTTAGATCTGAGGAAACTGCATTTCATGGATTTATCAATGTCAGTGAGTTTAGACATTATTTATAGATAGATTAAGAAATAACTCCCTTATTTTGTGACAAGTTTAATGGATATGTTGGAAATTCTCTGATAATCATCAACATTATTCTGTTGGTATATTGATATTCTTTTGTGTTGTGACACACAAATTGGTGCAAGTCTTAGAATACTAGATTTTGTTTTCATTTTCTACATTGAGGATTGTGTACTGCATAATTTCTGTAGTGTATAACTAGTTTGTCAACCCTTGTTCACTTGTTACACTACAGTTATGCAATGGTTTACAGAGTTCACAGAATTATTTTTATCATCTTGAGAATTAAAATAATTTTTCATCCAAAGTGTGTGAATACTTTTTGTCTAAGAGCGCAACTTCAGCAAAAATGTAATGAAAAAAATAGGCCTGTGCCTTGGGTCAAGTCGACACCAGATCTGGAGGAAGAAAAACTTATTGGATTGCAAAAAAAAAAACTGTTTGTGAAAAAGTATTCTCCGAGACCATACGTTCATCCTCCCTGCCACCAGATGGCAGCCTGAGCTCAGCAGCAGCTTCTGCATCTCCAGCTGGGATTGCACTTTCAGCAGTGGGGGGCATTTAAGGGTATCAGGTCGTCTGCCAAATAGAGCCGCGTATCAGGGATCCTGGTACCAATGGACCAGCAAAACAGGACATTTGTTTATTGCAGTGTTTACAAAGGTTATCTGGAATTGAGTCATATTTCAACATCCAAGGTCCCAATAAATGATTAAATGATTTAGAGTTACGCATTTTGCTTTAATAAATGATTGAACCATGCAGTGTCCAATGCTTTGACATTATAGTGCAGCATTCAGGAAGATGTAGACTCCTGTGATTGTGGGCCTCCACTAGTGCATCCAAATAGAGGGCCTGGGTCTGCAGAGCTCACTGCATTGTTCTTCATCAAAAGTCTGTAGACAAATAGTCCAAATGTCCATTTGTTCCTGACGGATTTGAAGGTGAAAGAGCTTCAAGTCGGCGACAGGGGCCAGTGTGCAGGTCTGCTCAGAGGCTAAAGGTCTGAACAATGTTGAGTATCTGAAAGAAGAGACAAAGACTAAAACACAGTATGTCTGTCTGTTGTAGCCAATCACTTTATGTAGAGTGATGTGTAGGTCTACTTGCCTGTAGTTGGACAAGCACCTGCTGCTGTCTGATTGACAGGGGCATAGAGCTCATCTGGAAAGTCTTCTTCATCCTCAGTCGCTTTCTGATATGGTGCAGATTCTCTGACTTTGCCGATGCAGAGAGGGATGAGTCCTGCAGCCTGAGAGCCAGTGATGGGCCCGAGCACAGGTTCACCACATGGACCTCCATGTCTTTTTTCATTTGGATATTTTAAGTTATGCAATGAACCAAAGTAAACATTAGCAGTGATTTATCTGGCCAATTACAATATACAAAATTAAAATGATGATGATGATGTGCTTTGTAGTATTTCCAGTAGTTTCTATTTGCGGTTCTTATAAATATGACGGAAGTATTTTTTCTTTTTTGCTGAAGTTTTGGTGATGGAACATCAGGAGTGAGCATGTGTCCCATGGTCTGTAGAGAAGAAGATATGATCTCCTCATGCTTTCCTCACAAGCAGAAACACTCCAAAATACTGGAGCATCCCTAAAGAGATTTGACTTTGTATTTGGCAAGTCAAAGAAGAAGGGGGAGGCTTGTTGTTAGGCCACTTCAGGTGTCGGTGACATCAGGGCGCTCAGGTTACTGGGGTAATCTAGTTTTTGCAGTAAGGCATAAGCATCCATCTGTCTAAGAGCAGGAGAGGCCATCAGATTGTTGTGGCTCCTGAGGCAGAGCTTTCTCCCGCCTCGTAATGACTCCTGTGGGCCTGAAATCGAGTTGGTGTGGGCAGCCACTTCAAGCCAAGCAGCGTTAATCCTACATCACTGAGAATGTCAGCTGAAAAACATATTTAAACCATTTAAACATGAGTTTAGAGAATTGTCGTAAAAATAATGAATTCATTAATTTCATAATTTTTCAAGCTGCGACTGCTGCTGTGTTTATCCGATGGTGTTATTTGTTTGTTTGCTGCCGCCTCCTGCTCCAAAAACCCAGGAGAGGACAATATCATTGAACTTCAGCCACCCTCCTGTCAGCCTACAGAGTAGGACGGTCGGCCTTGGCCCAGATTCTTCCCACTCAGGGTCACCACTTGCTTCATGAGGTATCGACGCCTTTGACGGGGAGGATTTGGCAGTGTACTCAAAGATCTAACTAACAATATGTAGAACGGTACAGGTCTACAGGACAACCCATAGATGTTGAGCGGATGTAGCTGAAACCACATGGAAATCTGAGAATGTTATATGGTCAAAAATATAAGGTCACTGATTGACTTCAAGGATTTGAACATTTTAATAAACAAACCTTTTCAGACCCTTGTTGTGGTGACTCTGTGCTCTTCCTCCTCAAACTCTTCCTGAAAACCACATGCAGAGCTCCCTGTGCACTTTGAGAGGCAGTAGATGAGTGGAGGTTCTCGACTTCTGGAGTGGAGAGTTCTTACAGTAGCTGGATTGTTTTTTTCTTAGGAGCAGAAAGTCTGAGGAACTTGTCAAATCCTTCAACGATGAGTAGGTAAGTAGGTCCCCGAAACAGCGAGGGCCAAGACAGGTGGGTTGGCAGCTCCAATTCTCTCAGACGCTGACAAAGGTTCTGGGCCCGATTTGGCTCCAGAACTCACACACCAGACCAGTTGGGCCGAAGAGTGATTTTATGAAGTTGTGTGTTTAATATATTCTACCAATGCTGTCACACAGTAACCTGTAGCCACTGCCTCCCAGAGCAAATACCAACAACAAATATACATTTAACATTATTTTATTGAGTAAACTGCTCCTGAAAAGTAAACTTCTGAAGGGCAACTAGCCGACCTCCTGTGTGGTCGCACTGCTGAGTTTTCACCGTCTGCCAGTAAAATCCTGCACCGTTACCAAATGTCCTATCTATATCCTGAAGGCCTTCGAAATAAATGAATCGTACTTTTAGGAGAAGGCAGGTGGATGGCTGACGCAGTCACATGCACAAATAGACCCCTAGTGGTGCTCAAACACCAGCCCTTTTGCTCTGAATGAGAAAATTGCCCTTCTGCTGGAGCCCAATGTTTTTCTTCATCCATCAATATTTAAGAATGAAAATTATTCTCTCTGTCATCAATTCCCCCCAAATGTGTTTTGATATCTGACGGGGCATTTATTTGACTTCTTGTGAGAATTTCGCCCCGACATGCTCCGCGGTGCTCATAGAAGGCCCTCTATGTGCACTGCAAAGCACACTGCCTGAACTTGGTCCTGGTGGAAGCCTCAAAGTCAAATAAGCACTTTGTGACCTTCTTCAACCTCGTGGAGAAGCTGTATGCCTTTTGCAGTGGCTACTCAAAGCGCTGTGCTGCTTTTGTTAGATTGCAGCAGTCACTGCATCCAGAGGGACACATTGTGGAGCTCACAAGGCTGTCAGATACCCGTTGGGCTTGTAGGAAACAAGCACTGATGGCCCTTCAGAGAAATCTGGAAGCTTTAATGATGCTCCTCAATCAGATCTGTAAAAGAAATCCATGTGACCTGGCGCTAGAGGATTCAAAAATGTACCAAAATGCGATTAACTTCCCATTCATCCTCTGCATGGAAATCACCACCCCAGCATTTGAAGTCACTGCTCTTGCATCAAACGCTCTGCAACAAGAAAGCCTGGACCACTCCACAGCCTACAAGCTAATTGATGGTGTAATTCACCTATTGTTGTGCCTGGTCAGGAGAGGAAACAGAAAGTACCAGTGCATTTCCAAGACAGCACAACTATATCCCAAGTGAGTGATGAGACTGACTCTGGAGTCATACTACAGGTGGAATGTTTACTACACATTTATTGATACCTCAACAGGAGATTCCAGGGGAGCATCAAGTCCAACTGGCACAATCATACGGTCCTTCCACTCTCTAACAGTGTGTGCCAACTGGACAAGCACCCCAAACCCAGAGGCAGAAGAAGCTGTCCATGTTATTTGCAACTTCTATGAGGAAAATGAGGACCAGCTAAAGACAGAGCTAAAGGTGTTCCACTCCAGCTTTCCCTCGAAGAACCTGAAAGAAATCCTTGCCATTGTGGAGGAGAACACTGGTCAGCTCATCTTTCCAACACTTGTCAAGATGGTAAGGATCTATGCAACACTGCCAGTGACAACAGCTTCTGTGGAAAGTTCCATTCAAAACTGAAGATAATAAAGAACAGGTTCAGGAGTCTCTGTGGGGAAGAAAGAACCACCGACCCTCTCCTGCTTGCCATTGAGCAAGACATTGAAATAAATCACAGTGAAGTAATACAAATCTTCCAAGAGATGGCACCAAGGAGGATGTTCCTGTGAAGATCCTTTATTTTATTCTTTTGATAATTTTTAAGTTAGAATATTTTTTGATTATTTAACATATTATTTGGTTAGACAATATGGTTTTGTTTTGTCTGTTTTTGCCTGTTATTCATTTATTTATTAAATTTGAAAATTTGAGTCAGTTTATTAATAAAAATAAATATATAATTAGAAAATATCCTACTGTTTTTTATTTACTGTTTAATTTCATAAATAATTTTTGCGATAGGTGCCCTTTTTTTTGTTTTGAGCACCTGCCCCCCAAAATGTCTGTGCACGTGCCTGGGCTGACGAGTAGGCTTGTTGGTCCTGCTCTGGAGCTCAGGTGAGTGAGGTCTCAGAGAGGAACCTTCTTACGTGGCTAGAGAAAGGTGATGCGTGGAATGTCCATCCTCTACAAAACACACAGAAACAACACCATTGGTGCCGTGATGTGTAACAGTGACGAGCAAAAGCAAAAAACATGCTTAACCGGCCCATCCTCTATCCACAGCTGCTGAAGGCCGCAACCCAGAGAAGGACCCATGTGCTCCAGCTTCCGCTTATGACATGTTGAGGTAGAGGGGGTCTTCGACCAACCAGGAGGTCGGCAGTTTGATCCCAGTCTCCCTGGGAATGTGCCCCTGACGGCTGTGCTGGCAGTTTATATATACATACATGACCTTATGTGTATGATAGGGAAATTTAGATGCTCTGTTTGAATGTGTTTGTCTGTTTGTTTGCGGGCAAGATTACACAAAAAAACGATCGAACTTTGCTCCTCTGGACTCAGACTGAACTGGGGGCAGATTGTTTGTCCCTCTGTTGTGAGTCATGACAAATGCAGACTCTCAGGCCTGAGGTGGCTTCTCCCTCAATTCCTCTGCTTCATTTCCTCGCACTGACTCCGGTGGATCTACTTATCTATTGGGATATTCATTCCCATTTTGATTCATCTCCACGTTCCTGTGAGTCTGATGCCTGTAAGCAAAGAAACAACAAAACAAAAATAAAATGAGAAATGAAACCAAATAGCATGACAAATGTGTCTAATGCGGGATGTACTTGCATTTATCTCATCTGTGATCCGGCGTGGACGTTCAGGTTGGGTTTCTCTGCAGGTGGTGCTTCAGTGTTGTGTTTGGCTGCTGACTTGGACTCTGATCAAAGATTTGGGGATGTACTTGTTGGTTTTATTGAAGGATCAGGGCAACGCAAGTCAATACAGAGTTTGGTACATTCCTGGGGGCTCACCTACAACTCTGCTGCAACAAATAACTTCTTCCACACATTATTCTGTCTGCAGGAAATATATGATCACTATTATCAATCTATTATTAGCAATTTAGTGCATCCATCCAGTGCACCCACCATTTGTATTGCTATATTACACATATTTTAATCAGTGTGTTTGGTCCAAGAACCCTGGGTGTCTCTGGTGATGATGACCAGTCCAGAGCGTGACCCGGTGTTGACCCTGAGCGGGAGCCCACCGAGGTGTGGGTCCCCCAGTGGTGAGCTGCTGGAAACTGATGGGTTTGTACTGAGATGAGGATGAAGAGAATAGCAGCTTCTTTTTAATGTCTTACATTAAATGACAGCAACATATACACTTTTCCATTAGTAAAAAATTGTTAAGAGCTCTGTTGACAATTTAAGACAACAATCAGCCAACAGCTCTGGAAAATAGCAGCATGAGTACAAATATTTAAGTACATTTTAATACTTTTACTACTGCTTATAGCACTAAAAATAATAGGAGTAAATGAAAAAACGAGTATTTCGTGTGACGTCACCGTTTAAGATCCCCTCATTACCATAGACGCTCATTACAATCATAGAAATATCTATGATTACATTAGCAAAGGGGAGCTTCCGGGTGCAGCGCTCTATGGTGCAGCGGCGTCTACGATGTTGCCTTCAAGTGGTGGCGGAAATATCGCAACTGACGAAAGCCCTGTGAAAAAAGTTTGACACCTGCACAGCGGACGAACAAAGATGCGACCACAGAAACTCTGCTGTGACTGTCTGTAAGATGGTGGAGACACATGTCCAAGGTAGGACGAGCTCAGCAGGCCGCACAGGGAGTGTGTAGTGTGCAGTAAATCATGTTCTGACTTGATAAACGCAACTTGAACTTTGTGGTAGTGGTTGAATAGCACAAAACAAAGTGTGCTAGCTCGTTAGCTGCTTACCGTCTGCAGGTGTGTGTGGACACACACGTTCCCATCCCACTTTCATTCATCTGTATTTGATGTAAACATTTATTTTTGGGGGAAGCTCACTGTGTGTACATGAAACATTCTTAGTAATGTTTTGGCTCGTGGACACGTTTTCTCCCTCCCAGTCACATACATAATTGAAATACAGTGAGAGTTATAGCTCCATCGCTTATAAACTTAATATTTTGTGACATGGCATTTTCAGGTTGTTTTTATCAGTCTTGCTAAATAGGTTGACTGGAAGTCACTGATGTTTCCATCACAAATGATTATTTTCCAGTCGTTTTTCCTGTTGCAGTGCTTTTTATTCGCCCACATTGCACATGACCAACGCGACACAATGATTATTACACTTTAACATTGTTATGTAACTGGTGTTGTATGAGTTAAAGGGCATGAATGGAGAATCAAGTGTTTTATTGAGGAACAAATGTGCAGTAGTACCTTCAACATGCATCAAATTTATATGTATATATATTTTATATCTCTGCATAACGTTTTGCAGTTTTCAGTCTTATTTCAGTGTAAATCAATTTGTCTCAAAGCTTTTGTTGTGGATTTGTTCCATTAAATGTTTATTATCCTGCAGAGAGGGGACATTTCACCAGCTGTCATCACATTATGTCACAATTAATCATTCCCTTTTATTACATCCACATAGAACTGACTGAAGCCAATCAAATATTTGTTGTTACAATCTTCAAATCTGAATCAAATGTATAAAGGCTACAGATGTTGAATAATAACCTTTTCCACAGTTCCAGTATTGAAATCAAAAGCTGAGTGAATTTTTATTGTTAAAAATATAACGGTTGGCAGTTTTGTTATATTCTGTGCTGTGTATAAACAAATTCTCTAAACATGCCTGTGTCTGCTTAGCAGCTTTGGTAGAATTCATTGTCAATATCGCGTAGGTCCTGACCAGCGAGACGTGGTGGGCTGGTGCATGTAATGTTGTTGTATATGGTGATGGTTGTGTCAGGCTCTTCACCCTCTGCGTGGGTCTCCACCTGCCGAGGTATCACCAGTGGATTCCTCAGGCTGTAGTTTCTGAGCGGGAGGGTGCTGCAGTCACACTTCCAACGGTTTCCAGACAGCAAAAGCTTTTCCATGCACTCTGGGAACTCGGGGACCATGCCTGCCAAGGCGTTGGCTCTCAAGTCCAGGTAGCGCAGCCTCGGAAGCAACTCTTTTGTGCCATTCTGCAGAAACTGTCGACAGTCGTTGTGGGAAAGCAACAGGTACTCCATATTCTTGAGGCCGGAGAATGTGTTGGTTGTGAGGACCTCCAATTTGTTAAAACTCAAGTCCAGTCCCAGTAAGCCCACAAGATCTACAAAGCTATGGCGTTCTACCACAGAGATGTTGTTATGCTGCAGGAAAAGCCTCCTCAGACCAGAGAGTCCAGTGAAAGCTTGAGATGTGATCCTTGTTAGGCAGCCTTTGTCCAGATGAAGGCTGTGCAGCTTTGAAAGGCCCTTGAATACTTGGTCAGGCAGACTGAGAAAGCAGCTTCCAGACAGGTTGATGACAGCCACATGAGACAGGCCTGTGAAACTACCAACTTGGGCCTCCTGCACCTGGTTGTGTTCTAGCTCTAAGACCTCCAGATGACCAAGCCCTTCAAAGATCCTCTCCCCCAGGGCTCGGATCCTGTTGTAACTGAGACGTAGTTCCTCCAAGTACTGCAGGTCACGGAAAGTCCGGGGCCTAATTCCAGTTAAGGAGTTGTTGGAGAGACGCAGCACATGGAGACTGTGCAGGCCCAAGAAAGTGTCGTCATGCAGAGTAGTCAGCCTGTTGTTTGTCAGATCCAACCATCTGAGCGACTTCATGCCTGCAAATGCTCTAGGAACCACGGTCACAATGTGATTTTGGGCCAGGTACAGCTTTTGCAGTTTGGTGAGTTTAACAAACACATTAGCTTTGATGACCTTGATGTAATTTCCAGTGAGATCCAACTCTTTAAGCTCAACAAGGTTCTGGAAGAGCTGTGGCTGCAAGTAAGCGAGTCTGTTCCCTGCCAGAAAAAGTTCTCGTAGACCTTGCAGGTCCTGGAAAGCTGTCTCAGGTAAGACGGCTATCGAGTTCCACCCAAGGTTGAGAAGCCACATGTGTGAGAGTCCCGAAAACAGCCGTTCTTCAATACGAGTAAGCTGGTTGTTGTGCAGACTGAGTGATGCAAGGTTAGGTGTATTCTGGAAGAGTGTACCTGGTAACGTGCGTAGAAGATTTCGCTCAAGGTGGACGTGTGCTAGCGACCTAAGCCCTTTGAAGGCCTGAGGGTCAAGTGTTACCAGTTGGCCACTCTGCAGATTCAGAAAGTTCAGGTTGGCAAGATCCTTAAAGGACATTGCAGGGAGAGAGGTGAACAGGTTGCCATCTAGCCAGAGAGAGTGGGTTGATGTTGGCATGTCAGACGGGATTTGGGTGAAGTTCCGAGCGCTGCAGTACATGTTGAGCTCAAAGCTGTAGTCATCGTGCAGGCAGGTGCAGCCCTTAGAACATGGGATAGGCTCTTCAGTCCCCGTCTCTCCAGCTGTATCTGGGTCGGGCAACACCAGGGATATTCCCAGTATCCACAGCACCAACAGCACAATGGTTTGCATACCAGCTGTGGTTACAAAATAGAAATATTGAAATATGAATAATCAGGAAATGCATGAAAGAATACTGAGTGTTATTTGCGTAATTTCAGTATTTTGAAGGAAAAGCTTTCATGCTTTGAGGTTTATATGAAATTTCTTACCTTTCGTGTGGGAGGTCTTGATTTAAGGTGGACAGGCTGTGAAATGCCGAATGACTGAACCTTGTGCAATTGTTTGTATACGAATGGGAAGTCTGACAAGCCTTTGAGTCAGGTCCACTGAATTTGCACAATTAACCCTTTCATGTCCATTTTGCTTTATGTTACCAATAGTTGTTTTTTTTCTAAGTTTCCTCATATTGCTAGACAATGATTAGCTTTGCACTCACTAAGATCAGCTTTGATAATGTCAAATCTATGACCTGATATTTTTATTCACAAGTCTGTAAAATATAGAAAATACCTTTTATTGCCACATAGTGCGATGTACATTTTTACTTATGTAAAATCTCCTTTTATGTGTGCATGTAACCTGTTTATTTTGTATCTATCTCACATATACAATATTTTTAACCTAATGAGGTATTACATCTATGTGGCCTTTGGTGTTTACTTAAGCCAGGGTCCTGTCACTGAGTGTATTAGCTGTAGATTTTTGACCGAGATACAACGGAAACGAGATAAAATGAACTCCGTGCACCTTGACTGAACTTATGCCGTTACCCTATAATACAGGATTATTTATTGAAATGGTTTCATTTAAGGCATTTCTGGAGATTCTACCTCATTCAATTTCGATTTCCCCACCTCCATACACCCTTGTCATAAGCATATTATTTTTAAATATATTTAAAAAAAGTGCATGCAGGTGTGTATGATAACGACCTCTTTATGTGAGATACTTATAAAATATATATCAGTGTCCTTTCTGTTTTATTCACTTATTACAGTCCAGGATGTGGCCAGTTCCAGAGGTCGATTATTGTAATGACTAACTTTCTATTTACCCTTTCTTGGTATCTGGGTCCTTTTTCGACAATGATGAACTGGCCATGCTCTAAAGGACAAACAAAACCAGATAACGTTTTGTGCTTGCACATGAATTCAATTAATAAGCTTACCAACACTGGAATTATAACCGTATGAAGAAAATTTATCATACTGGACTTGTTCTCTGTTTGTTGGTCGGTCAATTGTAATCCAGCTCTGAAGCAAATAGGTTAACTTTCAGGGAGCAGAGTACACAACCTTCATTTAATTCTAAGAACTATAATTTCATAGTTTAGATAACAGTTATTAATTACATATTTTGATTTGTTTCACACTGTCAAATACCTATTATGTAATTATAACATATCAGTTGATACTGATACGGAGGGAAGTTGAGATTAACTGAGCCAACTGAAGAGACCTGAATTCAAGTTTTTAGTTTTCTCGCCAGTAGAGGGCACTGCTGGCATGTCGCGTCTAAAAGAAACCGTTCAGTGCTGCAGAGAGTAGAAGCAGGTGGGCATTTATATTTTTGCACATTATGTAATGAGTCCATTTTTGCCAGGTGATACTTGGAGCCGTAGTTCACACATTGCTGGATGTCTTGGGTAACTGCACATAAGTTGCACTTATCATCAATGAAAGGAAGTTTCGCCTTATTTTTTGCATTGAATCATTTTACAAACTCAGCAACAGTCCAGTTTTATCTGTTGTTTCTGTAAAAAAAAAAAAAAAAAAGCCTTACAGAATAGATGCCTTAGTGAGTTGTTTCATGATTGTTGCTCCCCTGACAAACACCTCTAATTGGCTCATTCCCCGGCACTCAACCAGACACGAAAGGTTTGGAGGTTTGTCAGTTGCTGTGCAGTTCCTTCCTGAGTGGAGGAGAGGAGTCATAATAGTAAGTGGCAGAGCCGGCTGCTGTGGCTGAAAATGCTTGACTGGGCTGTGCCTCGCTTCTGGAGGGATAATTTTCTCAAATAATCCTGAATAAATGTAGTGCCTTCCTCAGCAGAGGCCAACGGGCCTGAGAGGCATGATGTCAATCTAAATTGGACGGATGCATACTGATCAGTGTTGAAACCCACTGATACCTTCTCCACTCTACCACTCTACAAATAAGTGCCAGAGGACTCTTGCCCCAGCAGCCCAGAACATTAAAAGAAGGTTCCATTAAAAACTTAATCTGTTATTAATGGGTCCGAAGAGTAATTAGGTTGCGGCTTTGTCTGACCTGTTTCAGTCACTTAGTGCATATCTTGTATTGACATTTTAATCGTTGGGTAATTGCTATGTTTATTTGTTTAAATTGACGATGCACATTAATTAGCATTTAGTCTAACATGTAAATGTGCCACATTTGGCCACTAGTTGTAAATGTGCCACATTTGGCCACTAGTTTTTTACTAGTTTGGCCACTAGTTTTTATCTGCATTTTCCTGACTAGTGGATGAAACAAAATATAAAAAAAGAAAACTCAAAACATCGAATAACATACAAACACATCTGATAACATATCAACACGTGTAAAAACACAGAAGTACATAAACAGCCGCATAGCATATTTTATTAATAAATCAATGACATGCTTTATTGCATATGAAAAAAATTGACAAAGGCACAAAAAGGCATTGTCCCTATCAAATAAAGTTTGTAAAACATCTCAGGTATATTAGTTAAAGCATATAAAGGCTAAAACAAACAAAACACAAACACACTCTTATACTTATATCTTAGTGAGGACACTCCCTGTACCCTCAACTTGGCCAAATGTCCTCACTTTTCCACAATGGCCTCACTCAGTGGTGTATGCTCACACACACAGATAGTGACATTAAACAGAAAAAAAAGTAGTCTTTAGGGTTTTAGGTCTAAGTTAAACACAGACTGGGTCAAACATCTGAACCCATCTTTGGCCAAGGCCAAGTAACATAAAACAAAGGTCACACAAAAACACACAACAAACAGAAGGGTAATTATGACTCATGACCCTTCTGTTTGTTGTGTGTTTTTGTTTAGGCTGCTATCCAGGAATTTGTGCACAATTTATGGCCAATTCGACTTTGAAACCATACAACTCCTACATCTATGTTGTGAGACAAAACACAGCATAATAATAAATTAATAGGTATTAATAATATATTACTGGAAAAAAAGAATAGATCTACCGAAGCTCAGATAAGTACATAAGAGCGAAATGCAGTAAACCGAACCATGAATGCAACTCTACAAAATCTTAAAGCAACAGATAACTCCTGTTGGTCTCATCTGTTGCACTCAACATAGTGGACAGTGGTTGTATGGGAGGCAGACAAAGGGGAGACTTTGTTTTCCCTGGTCTATTGCTTCAACACATGTCACTTGAAAAACTAAGTGTAGAGGCTTAATTTACCAAATGGTTTTCTCTGTCCCTACAGAGGGAGAGAAGAACAATCCAGCTCCCCCAGCAAAGAAAGGCTAGTTTAACAGACTCAAAATGAAATTGCAAATAACAACGAAACTTAATACTGAGCGACAACGGCCTCAGTCAACGCTGCCATCATCTGGCAGATATTTGGACTGACAGCAAATCAAGAGAAACAAGTCATGTCTGATAAAGACGGTTTCAAAACAGGGCTGTTCAGTGGCCTCTCACCCGTCGAGGTCTGATCCCCAGTGCCACCTCAACCCTTTGTACAGTCAAAGACCCTCGGCACCCCTGCAGCGGCTATAAATACCCCTCAGAGCTCACAGTCGGCTCGCCACTTTACAGGAAGAGAGATAATATGTCGGGTTTGTCATGACGTCTGGAAGGTGCTGGATTTCAGCCACTGTTTCTCATTGAAATATGTAACAAACAAGCATAACAATATATGGTGAATAAAAGAAAAAGTATCTCTGAGATCATTATTGTGTTTAAACATGATCTGTAAACATAATGAGCGTCCTAAGGCTTATGAAATGATAACACTTTGTATGTAGCCCTTCATTTGTTTACATTTAAATCTGGGATTTTGTCTCTTAAAATTGATAAAAATAATATACTACTAATAATATAAAATGAATAGAAAGAAATACGTACAGACTGTCAGATATTTTCATGGAATACATTTATTTAGTCTGTTTCCGAACATTAGAATAAAGGAAGTGCTGAGGAGCTTTTATCCTAGGGTGATGAATGAGGATACTGCAGGTCACTTTTACAGTTTCGGAAGGAAAACTGCAACCAGTGTTACCACAGACCAAGCAGACATCCCATTCTAAACAGGCATGTTTAGGACAGGCAATGCTAAAGTTTAGTTCACTACTAAAATAATATATATATTTCTTTAATATTGTCTAAGATTTCAAAAGATTTTTTGTGTGACTTTGTCTGGTTGTCTTTATTGTTTATGTAAACATTTTTGTATATTTATATTATACAAGTTTGGAATTTTCAATGCAGCATCCTATAGAAACGTAACTGGTATCTGCATACTTTCATTTGACCAATCAGCAAAGATATGCTTATTTTGTACCACGTATCTACAATAGGTTGCGCGTGTTGCGAGTAACTTTTTTTTTCGAAAACAAAACACACAAAGAAGAGACGTCTTCTTCTTCGTCGAATGTTTATTTACATCGCCACTCCGGCTCCTCATAGCCTTTTTCTGGCGGACAAATCGTCCAGTCAGTGACGGGTTATACGACGCGGGCCTCACGCAGCCCGCAAGGCTTGTGATTGGTCGGCTAGTTTCCGGTTTCATGCCCCACAATACGCGGAAATCACGGAAGATTTAGAAGAACGAATATGGACCAAATAGAAGAGCACTTGGCAGAAGAGATCCGAAAGTATGACCACTTGTACAACCCGTCACTGACTGGCCTATTTGTCCGCCAGATATAGGCTATGAGGAGCCGGAGTGGCGATGTAAATAAACATTCGACGAAGAAGAAGACGTCTCTTTTTTTGTGTTTTGTTTTCGAAAAAAAAAAGTTACTCCGCCTAGTATTCTGGCGGTGAATTGCGTTGCAACACGTGCAACACGTTTAGGAAGCATAAACCAAAACGGATCCGTCGATGCAGCTGCGTGGCCTTCCGCGGTTGCAGTCGCAGGACTATAATTAGGCCTTTAGAAAAATCAACAGACGCACGCAAGACGCCAGAGGGCACGAAAGGGGCGTGTTGCGTGTCTTGCGTGCATGCGTGTGTCCGTGCAACACGAGTATAATTCGGCCTTAATGTAATACCCTTCATATTTACCAACAGTAACAATCAAACTTTTGACTCTGCAGAACAACCTTGAAACAAACCCAGACAATGTCAGCTTCCAATGCCTGGAACAGGTGAGAGACACTTCACGCACTCAAAGACACACCAAAGTCCGACTGAATCTGCTGCCAGGCTTGGATCCAATTCACAGGAAGAGAGAAGAGCAGCTGACGAATCCCAGAGGAAACTCAGAAAATCCACAGCCTCCTTTAGATCTCTCATTCATTTATTCATTCCTTTATATATGTCAAGTGGCCTTAGCAAGACACACATCAACTTTTTTATTCATGTGACAAAACGCAGACTCACAGATGTAGTTTGACTGAATAACAAGTGCTGGTGTATGAAACCCACCCGTCCTTTCAGATGCCTTGCTTTTCATCTGCATGTAATTTGAGGGGTTCGAATTTCATTTCCTCTGCAGCTGTGTCCAGGTGAAAAAAAAAAAATGGGATTAAATTTTGGTGTTGGGATTTTTTTTTCTTTTTCTTACAATCTCTAAACAGTGAGTTTTTAAACATCCCCATATTCTAACAGTCTTTTTACCCACGGCTTGAATAGTATGACACGTTGGGTGTTGCCTTTTAATCTGCAAAGGAATGGAACGCTCTGCTTCTATCTGATAATTTAGTTCCTCAACTTTGTGTCTACTGTCCAGTCTTGGCTAGGAAATGGCTCTCTGGGATTTTTGCATAGTTTTGAAAGCAATAACAGGTTGTCTTTCCAAATGACACAGTGACCTCATGTTTTTGTCATTGTGACATATCAGGAGGTCAAAGGTCAAGGCCACAGTGTCCTCACAAAACATAGTTTTACCCTCTTGAACATAATATCTTTGCCCTTAGGGAATTTCTTCCAATTTTGACCAGTTGTCACTCAAAGATTAGCAGATTAGTTTTCAGGTGTCAAAGGTTAAAAGTCACAGTTACCTCGTGTGTAAACAAAACATGGGGACTGAAGCGGCACAGTTTCTTCAGAGGAATCATTTCAGATTTTTACATAACATCAAATTACATATCGTTTAGCTGGCGCTTTAATCCAAAGCGACTTCCACTAAGTGCATTAAACCATGAGGGCACAAACCCAGAACAGCAAGAATCATGTCAGTGAAAAAACAATAAGGGTGACCAGTAAATGCTGCACATATACAGTAGCACAAGATGTCTCACGCAAACTATTGAGTGCAGGCTGCAGTTCACGTGGCATATAATCCTGACCCAGTTCCTCAAAACCCTTTAAACTGACACAATTGTGTCAAGTTCATCACAGCAGGTGTAAAATGTGTGTCACTGCAAGGTGATGAAAATGTTTGTGTGTTATCAATCTGCAGACGCGGGCTCCTGCTCCACATTTAGTGTAGTAGAGTGAACAAATGTGGACTGAAGTGTGGGTCAACAATAAAAACTAGTGCTCTGCCTGTGGGATGTGGGGGATATTTTATTAGTTAATTTTGTGAGATGACGATTGTGACACACAGATGTGAATTTTACAAGGCTTCGATGTGTTCAGTAGAATTACTCTCCAGCTCTTTATTTAGATATTTCGGTAGCTCAACAAAGTAACAAGTTTTCTATGGATCTGCATGACAAAATATCTACTTCAGCTCTCAAGCAAAGACAGTTTTAAGATTCCCTGTACAAAAATAGTGATTGGAGCATGTGAAAGCTGAAGGAGTATTTTCAAAGGATTTGTAATTAAAACCTCATAAATTCACCATCAACACACTGTTCTTCTTTTTGTTCTATTTTCTGTTCTTCAGAAGCTACTCTATGGAGCCAAATCTGATGGAACAAAACAGAGCAGATCCAGATCTAAACTTTGTAACAGGACAAAACATGAAAGTGAAAAGAAAAACATGTGATTTGAAATGAAGGAAATCTGCAACTCAAAAAAACAATTGCTCAAATAAGATATTTCTGAAAATTAAAATAAACTTTTTAATGCAAAATAATTCCAGAATTGAATAAAAATAATACTCAAATTGAAAAATAGTTTTTTCAATCACTATTATGAAAGAATTTGTCTAATAAACAAAACAATCGGCTAGGATTTGTCTGCATATTGTCACTTGATTAGAATTTGATACAGACAGTAAATAATTAATTATTAAAGAGGATCTCTTCTCTGCTGTTTGAATTGTTGACATGTTCCTCTGGAGAGAGAGCCTGCTTCATAATTAGTTTCCTAAAGTATGTACAAGACATTTCTAAGTGTGCATCTTATAATTAGTCTAGAGTGATTAGTGTGTGTGAATTCAGACTGATTGCCTGGTTTCATAAATGGAGACTAAGATCTTCTGGCCAGCCTGCATGATGTGGCTTTGTGTCCAAACCTGGCCAAAGCCGACAAAGAAAAGTTGAGAGATGAAATAAGAAGGAGAGAAAATAAATGAGATAAAGAGTTGCAGCCAGTCTCCGAGCACAAAGAGGCAGGAAAATTATGAGCGACGTCTTTGACTTGAATGACTGTCATCATCTAGTGAATAGAAAGAAGCTTCCAACAAGAGAATGAAAAGGAAATCAAATGATAGCATCATATGGTGGTTTTTAAGGGAATCTGTCGCTTTTAGCATTTTTTTTTTTTTTTTTAGGATAATCATAGAATTGAAAATTTGCAGAATGCTTAACATAAAGAATTTAAAATAAATCCTTATAAAACAGTAAACTTGGTATTATTACTCTGACGACGTCATTGATATTTCCAGAATATTTTGAGAACAGTAACATCTTCTCGTGACCCAAAATATTCCCATGCAAGTATCTGAAAATCTTTATAAAACCAAAACCTGATTTTACCCATCATCAGCTGACCAGTCAAGTTTCCAAATCGCTGAAGCTTAAACTCTTTGTGGGCAGTTTCTGGCAGAAGCTGCCTCTGAGGATCTCACTAATGGAGATGTGTGGAACAGCGTTAGCAATGAGATGCTCATTCAGTTCAACTGAAATGTTAATCTCGCCTGACGGTGGGATTTAAGGCCACACTGGATAGATTTGAGAAATCAAATAGTCACTGTGGACTCCTGAGCCACCTGGCTAACTTGCTGCCTCACTGAGCTGCTTATTTATGATTTGAGGCAATGTGAGAGTGGCCTCGCCGCCTGAAACAGACAAAACCTGAAAGCTTTGCTATAAGGATTAATTCAAATGTCTCAGAAAACAGTTTGTTTTTCCTTAAAGCACAACTCTGCCTTAAAGACAATTCACATTGTTTGGTGACTGAGGAATGTTTAGTCAAATTTTTAGAGATATTAACATGTCTCCTAAAATCTCACAAGACTTCAAGTGTTTGTCAGTAACACAATCACTGATATAGAAACTGTGAATAGATCTGTGATAACAAGCAGAATGTCCCACTGTTGCTGTAATGTGATCTCTCAACATGGATGAATAATCAAGGGACCATTGTGAGTTGGTACCCATGCAGAGCAGATGGGCGAACAGATGAATGGTTATCTGTATGAATTCGTAAAAAAACAGGGACAGAGCAATGCAACAGTTCGAGATAGGAGAAAGGTGCATAATGTGCATGAGAGGGATAGAAATTCGTATATTTCCTTCAAACTCACCTCGAACCAGAGAATGTCCTGCTGACCTTGGATATTTCTCTCTATAGTTGCTTTCACTTATGAGCTGCGGACCCAATTTTCTCGCACAGTTTTGCATCTATCCCATGTTAGCAATTTCAATAACATGCCCCCTTGCTCACGCTGAATTATCTAGAAATTATCCTACTGTTGTGAGCGCAGCTGACTCAGACAATCTGCACGGGGGCTGCCAAGAAAAGTTCGAGGAAATTTGAGGAGCAGCTGAACTGGACACTTGCCTTCTATGGAAAATTTCAGGAAAAACACTGTGCATGTCTGAAAGCAGCTGAAGTATTCTCGTCACAAACAGAGCAGGAAATTGAGAAGAATATTTAATATAAAGTTGAAGTTTGAACGGATCCCACAACCAGAGATTGGTGCTGGAATTGTAACAATTCATTTTTATATGTCAAACTCGATGCATCGGCTCAAGCTGTTGTAAAATTTGTAAGTGTGGGCTTTGCAGCAGTGGTAATCAGCGGGTCACAGACTTTAACCCAGAAAAAAAACATTCCTGTATCCCCAATTCAACACAATGACCTTTCTTCCAGCCTGCGGCAGGACGGGCTTCCCAGTGTCTTTGTCTGTTGTGGAGACATCTCTCTGAGGAGCTCCACTTTCCTAATCTCAGCGTGCCTCTTTCAGAAGCTCTCAGATTTGGCTCCAAGCTGTTTCGCTTGCTTTTGTAGCGGCACAATGATCTGGGCTTTGTTACTCAGCACTGGCTTTGGGAATGGATTAATTTGGAGCATTGACAGTCCATTCGAGCCCCGCTGATGTCTATTTATGCAGAGGGAATTGCTCCCTTATTAACAATCTAGTTTGACTGCAGTACAGTGGAAATTATGACCATTGATGTTGTCTCCCTTTTTTCAAAATGAGCATAGTTCCCTGTGGAGATTAGCTATGTCGTTTTTTTTAAAAGAGAAAGGAAAACATTGCTTACCGTTAAGTGTTTTTTTCATTTTATTTGTATTTACTCTAAGCAGATTGCTAGGAGAGCAGAAATCTCTCAGACGTTATAGACCTCTGCTCCCCTTAATTTAAATCACTCACTGTCCATTAAACAGCAAGAGAAGCATCCACTTCAAAATCCTGCACCAAATAAATGAATCATGTAATATAACACATCACTTTGAGCACAACTGAAGACCATCTTTACTAGGGAGTGGGATTCTCCTGGCACATCACGATTTGATTCATATGATGATGAAACGATTATTGTTGCATCAAAGAACTGGGAGAGAGACCCACAAATGTAGCAATCTCTCCATTAATAAGGATTTAAAAATTACGATAATGGATGTAATGCCTTAGTTTAATCATTTCACGGTATTATGGTCTTAACAACATCAATAAAAAAGATCGCGAACCAGCTAGTGTTTGCATTGTTGCGCTCTTTTTGCATGATAATCCCGTATTTTCACATAAGTCCATATTGCACTGCCCCATTTCGTAGGGGAAGATTTCAACCCCTACCTTGTGATTTTCTTTCAAGGGGCAAGATAACCACGAAAAACTAGGGGTAGGGCCAAGGGCTGATATGGGATTGGGCAAGAGACTCTGACCCGTTAAATCACGGCCGGACCTTTAATTTGCATCTGTCCTGATCCTTAAGCAGTGGTGGTTATAATTATCTGTTGCTGAATCGAAGCGAACTGAAGAATTAAGAAGTTTCCTCAACTCTAATCTTGACTGGGGCCGCTGCTTGTTTCTGGTCACGTTTAATGATAGAAGTCTGCAGGAGTAGTTTCCCAATTAAAATGCTGAAATATTCCTCATTATCTCAGATGATGACTCAAATGTAGTGGGGAAGTTATGACTTGTTTTCTGTCAAGCGGTAGTTCATAAAGAACGTCTCTGTAGCTGGAACCAGAGCGTGTCACATTCCAGCTTTCCATGTCAGAGACTGAGAAATCTCCACAGCTCATCACTCCAAGCTTCTCCCTGGGCTCAGTTTCAATGCAGTCATGGAAAACCTTTGCATTCTTTGCTCTGTGCAATGTGCATGCCTAAAAGACATGCACAATTGTTTGTGAATGCATCTTAGAAGTGTTTTCAGGATAAAATTAGTGCACTGCAAGGTATTACCCATTAGAAGGGGCTCCCGTGAACTTGTTTGCCCCCAGAGGGCTCTTTTTATTAAAAACTGTTGCACACTTCATTTTTTTAATCCAGTGCATTACTAGGTATGTAAATCCAAAATCACATTTATTTTAACTTATTTTAACCCCTATGGATTGGCTGTTTGTTTGTTCATGTGAACAGCACAATCTTACTTTATTTCATGATTGAAAAATCACGCTGCATACCTTTTTTTGGGATCGGATCAAGATTTCTCACACACCAGGACGTGGCTGAGGCCTTTTGTCTGACTGAATTAGGTTATTGTGCTGATTTAATTTCCATAGGGAACAACCCGGATGGTAGGAAACATAATTTGCTAATTAACAAGAAAGTCTTCTGGCGTTTTCAAGAAAATGACGGTGCTCATAGTGGCGTGTTCAAACTCAAGTTCTGATCCCAGACACAGCTGGAAACCTGAGTGATCTGTAGTAACCAGAACGTATTAAAACAGGTGCAGAAGTGGAGTGGAAATCAAAGTTTTAAGTCCCTGCATGCAGTCTGTGTTTGGCTTTGTGAACTGAATTGATTGTGAAACTCTATGTTGATTTTAAAGTGATCCTTCAAGTGAAGCTCATCATATTCTGTGGTAAATTTCTATCTCTACTACCAGTGGAAGCAAAATAGTTCTTGTTTGATTCTCAGCTCAGCTACTGAAGTTTTTCTTTTACTTACTCATGCAGGATGCACTGATCCAGCAGAGACTCTCTATCCATGGAGTTAAACTAGCTCCAGGAGGCATTAGCACTTGGCTGAATCGATCCAGCTACTTCACTTATCCAGGCCCTGACGCATGACATATTTTGAGCATCTCGCATGAGAGTGGCAGCTCCTTCAGGAAATGTCTCTCAGCCTGTAGTGAGGCCACAATGAGTAAATCAATATGCGTATAGCTCCATGGTGCTTGGACCCAAAGAGAGTGATTGTTAAGTTGTCCTCGACTGCTGCCCTTGGATGACCTGCACAACATGAGCTGTTGTAAATTGCTAAAAGGTATTTTCCTTTTTACTAGTAAACTATCATTTTTTAACTCAAAAACACTCAACCTTCAAACACAAACCCCAAAACATGCCTTATATTTCCAAAATAAAGATACATGAAATATACCCCTAGAATAAAAAATTTGAATTTCGCAAATAAGTTTGCATCTACACCAAAATAAGGATATTTTTTTTAAGTCAGGGAAAGAGACAGTTATTAAAAATAATTTTGATGTTGACAGTGTAATGACACATCAATTTTCTATAGCTGGGTCACAGAAATCCAGGAAGTCACACAAACTGTAGTATATTATATGGAAGAGTTTCCTTTGGCTGAACTCGACCATGTTGTTATGATACCATCTGTTGGGGTGAAGGCGGGGGGGTAGAACCAGCTAGAAACACGATTTATAAAGGAGGATACACAACAAAAGAGACCATCACCTGTGAACCCATCATCCGCCAAATGATTGGTTTACTTCAGTTAAAAACAAAGAGGTAAATCAGTTGAATAAACCAATTAAACCTGCAGTACATTTACTGCCATTTATTTACCTGTAAGCTGGAATGTTAAACAAAGTCTATAACCATTGTGCTACAGAAGCTCTTTGCCATTAATTATTTCTTGTGTTCAACGTAAGCTGTGATATACCTAATACATGAAAGCTGAAATTGTTGGCATGCTCGATCTTACATGAACCTAAAAATGCAGCCATAGAAGTTTTCCTCATTCAGAACCTGTTTCATGAACCTTGCACTTTTCCAGGCTACACTGAGACTGAATATCTGGTTTAGCTGTTATTTCAATTAATTCAGTGTGGCAAAAAATGACAAAGTGGAGACTGACATTTTTTTACGCTGGCGACATGCAGGGATATATCTTATTATTATTTGAACGATCATGTTTTTCCAGGAGACATGGAGGATCGGAACTGATGGAGGCTGTAAACATATTAACAGGGAATCTTACTCCGGTGTAAATTGGTGCTGTACATAAAGACACATATTAAACACTCATTAATAATCAGATATTGAGCCAACAGTGATACAAAGAATCAGTAGCCTTCACAGTGAACTGTATTAGATGTGTGGTCATATAGGGGGCATTTCTTTTCTTTAACCTTTATCAAAATATAAAATGATTGTTGCGTTGTAATTACTCGATGTTGCAAAGCAAGGACAAATTAAACCGATTATTATTACAGATGTAAATATTGTGTACTGTAGCGTAATAAAAGAGATTTCAGTAACACATTTGACTTCACATAAAAAGTGACTGTACAACATTGTTTGCATAAGTAAAAACAAATCTCAGTTGTTTATGAATAACAGATTTTGTTCATATAAATGAAAAAATGAACACTCAAACACTTTATCAATTATGTGTAAGGACAGTATGGTGCACTAATTATAAATATTTTGGAAAGAAGTGCTCACAGTTATTTTGAAAGTCTGACAAAATACACAGCTACCAAAACATGACGATCTCCAACATTTGCGCCCTTGTTATATTTATTTTGTATGTTTCTGTAAGACTTGGACTTGAGAACACAAATAATTCTTTGTACCAACAATTCCCACTTCCTACTCAGCGATGACTGCAGCCTTGTCCTCCGTTGCCTGAAATAATCAACCGCATGAGTAAGACATGCAGGCAGGCGTGAGCACCCATGTCTATTGCTTGGCTGGGAAATCAGTGCAACCGTTTTTGTTAGTTCTCAGTATCTGTTTGTCAGCTGGGATAAAAAGTGTCGACCAAACTGTTCCAGATTCCCAGCAGATGGGGATTAGTTCACCGTGGCTCAAACATAATTGCAGATATTAATATTGTTGTACTGTAGTTTCCTATGGTTGGTTATTCAACAACTTGTATACCGGTATATGTATTTCGATGACCCATTTATTTGTGAAGCAAAAACAACCTTGACTTGCCTCACAACTCAAAATGAACATCAAACAATGGACATATCAGCTCTTACTACTTACATTTTCGGCTTTTTATACCAGATATGTTAATTAAATGTGAGATTTGGGATCAAAATAATGCATGTCTACATTAATACAAACAGAGTCTTCACAGAGAAAACAGCTTCTGTCGGGGGGGCTTGATGTAGGGCTCATGACTAAGACCAATCACCATTCTAAGACTGGGGGCTTCCTCCACAGTAAATTCTAGGTTAATCACTCACATGCTGGTACTGATGAGAGGCACTATTACACCAACACAACACTGTTTCAACACTCTGCAACACTGCAGCTACTTCTCCTATAATTGTCATGGGAATGCATAGGATGTCTGTTGACAGTGACTTTGTTTCGCTTCAAGACGAAACACCAACAGTGACGCTACGTTCACACAATTTAAATGGATCTCGAGACGATGATAGGTTAACGCCATCACAGACTGAAATGTTTATATTGTCTAATAGTCCTGAATAATACTTTTGAACAATTTTAAGTCTCTCTTTCACCTTTTATGCACGTCAGTAATAGTCCGAGCCAAAACTTGGGCATGGATAACTATGTTGGTCTTCTGATACTTTCTGAATAACAATAAAATTGTAGTTATCTTTTGAGAGGACTCTTATTGGCAGCACAGTAACGGTTAGTGTGTGAGGACAATACAGTTAAAAACGATTCTACCATAATGCTATCTATATTCTCATTTAACAGTCTTCTGAACTCATTCACATTCTCATGACGCACACTGAAGACAACTGGATCTTTTCATTTCAGATAAGTCAATAAAATATATGTAATTTGGTCTGATTTGATTTATTCAGATGTTTTTTAAGGATTAATTTCTACTCTTTAATTGCAATCTGTTACAGCCTATTTCGAAATAGTATTAACAAAGTTAACAACCCTTTTCATGATTCAATACCCAATCAACCAAAGACAACTTGATTTAATACAGTGAACATGAAAGGTTTTTCTCATTTAGACATGAGATAATATAATAACAGTTTATTTTTTATATCTTAGTGATTATTGACAGCTGCTCAGTAGGTGTTGCATGCCTCATCACTGATATAAATGATACATTTAGCTGTTGTGGTTTGTATTAGCACATGGATTATATGAATATTGATGACAATATATGAATCACTGTGTCTTCCTGGGGCACGGTGATCGCTACCGAGTCACTTCACCTGTACTTGGCATCTGAAATGCACCTCATTACATGCACAACTGCACATACAGACAGAAGGCTATGCTGCTGTCTTGCGAACCTGCCCTCAGTCAGCAGTTACCGTACTTCACAGACTCCTCTGAAGCCTGATGTTCAAACAGTCCTTCATACCGTCACCTCTGTCTTGCTGTTGGTGACAAAGTATGGTTGGGGGGGCATGTAGCGGGTGGTGTGCAGCTCCTTCTCCACGATGCAGAGTTTCGTTGGGCCGAAGCTGTGTCTCAGTCCCAGCGTGTCCTTGCCGTCCCAGGATGTTAGCACCACTGGGCTGGCAACAGTGCTGGAGCTGTAGCACAGTGACTGGGAGCTGTGGCCCTTGGGGCTTTTGTATTTGTGTTCACTGTGCTTGGACGACAGCTGTCTGGGTGGGCTGTAAGGATTGCTCGGCTCTGGCTCCATATCCATAGCTTCCATAGGAAGGCTGCCCTTGGTAGCCATCTCGATCAGTTGCCGACGGTTGCTGTAGTAGCCGTCGTTGGCTTTCTCTGCTAACAGATACAAAGAAACTACATATTAGTTTTGTGGCATTTCTTAATCGCATTAGTCATTGCAAATTGTCAACAAGACTTCACACATTATTTGTGAAATGCCATTTTGAATCCCCGAGTTTGGCGGTTTGTCCAGCGCCGACTTCGTTTGTTGAACCAGAAGTAACAATGTGTGGATGAGTGGGTGGGGGGGGTGAGGCTGACACAGCTCAAGGACACTGCTTGCCCACCACCACATGTGACCTGCACCCATTGGACGGTACTAGCTGTCAATCACACATTATCCATGCCCCAGTATCGGAGCGTATTGTTTGACATCATGTCCATTCTGTCACACAAAAACAAAATGTGTATATCCCCATATTTTCATATAATCTTTAAATTAATATATGAATAGTTATTAATGCTTTAAATTATAGGTAAAGTCAATGATACTTAAGGTTCATGTTTCCCCCGCATGACACAATTATTAATGAAATCACAACAAAAGCTATTCACTGTGAATACATTGTCCTTCTTGAGGATGGTGATCGTGTTGTGGTTGCTTCACACTGTCTATTACAGGAAGTCACTAAATGTTTAAATGGAGGCTATATTTTCACAATCTCCATTCCCATGAGCCATTAGGTAAGATTCAATTTGTGCCAATTAGATATAATAAGTACAGTGTGTGTGTGTGTGTGTGTGTGTGGTCATTTGTTTTTTGTATGAAATAAGTTTATTTAATCACTGGCTTAGATTTTGCCTGCAGACCACAGCAAAATATATATTTTCTTTATGTCCTTCCATACCAACATGTTAGACCCCCACCAACAGCAGGGTGTGTGTGCAGCTCTCACTTCATGGTACAGAGTGAATAATGTGATGAGCAGCCACATCTTTCACAGCAACTACTTCAGCAAAACCATTCGTGCAGGTACATTAGTACATGTGAGATAAGCACGACAGAGGCTCACATGGCTCACGGTGCTCCCACCACCACGCCCCAACTCATTTGTGTTTTGATTGCTCCTGATTGTCTCCTGTCCCCAGTCTCATTAGCTAAGATTTGCTCTATTTTTATTTTCCCTAATGATCAGTTTGTTTGACGGCACTTCAGTGGATTAACAGCATCGAAGCTTCAGCTGCTACAGTGAATCACAAAGGGATTGAGCAGTTTTCTTGTGATTGGACTTACAATACACACATCCAGGTAATCCATCGGTTGCAGCGAATTGATTCAGGTACAATCTATAAGAAGAATCTTGTTTCACTGTGTTAAATACACATCCTCTAATACTTTCACTTTAATGCTGCTTATTTTCCTCTCTTCTTATTAGGAGCCGTAGGAGAACAAGCAGGAATCAATACGAAAAGTTGTGGAATCAAAACTTTGTCGGAATGGATTCAGTTCTCTTTTTAGCAATCAACTCAAGGTTGAATACTGTTAAATACTGAAATTCTATGATAAATAATAATATTAGAGGGCAATCCAATATCACAATAATAATGGTCATAGTAATAATAATAATAATAACAATAATATACTTTATTTTTATAGCACTGGTCTTATTAATGTTCAGTAGTGCTTGTAGTGCTTTTTAAGAAAGAAACAAAAAGATTAAAACAATGGAAGATGAGCAGAGAAAATAGAACATTAAACAAGAATTATAATGCCCCGGGCCTTTGCCCTTGGGTATTTTTCATTTACATATTTTTGCACTACAAATATGTTTGGATTTTTCATGTTTTTCTTTCCAAGATCATAGACGATATGAAACATTATTTAGCACCACCTTCCTTTGTGAAACTATTTTGGCATTTCCTTTTATTCCTTGTCTGAAATGCTGCTCGTCCAGGCAACTGCTGCAGACTTTCCAAAAGTAGTACATGAGAAGAACAACAAACTTGGTTCTATAAATACACTTTGTTCCCCTCTCTCTGGTTGCGTTGATGGACTGTGAATTAACTGACATGGATTTCTGTTAGCCAGAGATTTGATGGTGATTTAAACCAACTAAAGGATACTTTTATTTCTAACAACACGTATGGTGTTCCAAAGTTTACCAACAACTGTCGGTAGTCCGGTTGTAACCCCTATCTTTTTCTAAATGCACGCTGTGCTGCTAGTCTGGCACGTCCCCTAACAAAGCCTTACTTAGTCTAACAAAGGCTAACAAAGCCAGGTTGAGTTAGCCTGGCTGACAGGAGCTGAAACCAAGTGTTTGAGACAGAGGCTGAAAGGAGAAGCAGCAGCAATGGACAGTATGAGAAAAAGGGTGTGTTTTCTGAACATAAGTAGCATATAAACCTTTCATGTAATAACCCAAATTAATAATATGAACCTAAATATGAGGATAATGTCTCATTACTAATGTTTATACTTTTGAGACAAGCACTATTTAACACTAACTAAATTTATTTTTAAGTTTATTCAAGCATTGCAGATTCATTTTCTGCCTTATGAAATATATAAATCTTCCGCCATGATCACTCAGATTATAGATTATAGTCTCTCCGGTTCACTCAATTACACCCTGACACTCCATCTTATAAGATGCAGGGAAGCCCTGATTAATTATGCCAGTGTTATTTGGATGTAATGAGCTCACTAATCAGATCAAATGATGAACCCTAGCAGCTTCCTCATCATTAAGGTTCCCTGTGATGTGAGCAGCTTCTTACCCACAGCCTTGAGCGTGGCGTACTTGTTGAGATCCTTGACAGGCTTCTGTTGTTCATAGGGGCTGGCGACCTGTCCCACTACCGGGTAAGGCTGCGCTATCAGAGTTGACGTTTTGACAATGTTGTTCAGCTGGCTGCTATCTAAACAAGGGAAAACACAAGTTGTTAATGTAGAAATGCAGACACTGTTGCTAAGTGTACTTCATGTGAATAAGCAATGAAACATTTTTGACATTTAGGTATAAAAAAAGGTAACAGATCCCTATTATCATCAAGGTAGTAGTTGCAAATTTTATACACATACAATATTAACTATTTTAGCTAAATTTAATTACTTAATGAATGTGTGTAGAATTCCCAGGATGTCGATCATTTTGACATGTGAATATACAATAACGGTCATTCTAACTTGATAGTGTCACTTTCCCTCAAGTAGGTTTTTTGTGGGCACCCAGCTGGAGAGTCATGACTGCTCTTTGTAAAACTGTACTTATCCTACAGTAGACATCTGGTAAATTAAGGGGTGCACAGCAAAGAGACTGGCCCCCTGCCTACTGGCATGACAGAACCAACAGATGTTCAGAGTGTCTTCACTGCGTTTAGATTGGAGGAGATTAGAGGAGCAGTCGAATTCACAGGCGGCGGTTTGCCACTGGTTAGAATAGAATCTGTGCATAGTAGAAGTAAAGAATAAAAGGACTCATTTAATTTCAAATGATGTTCTTACAATGGGGATCATATAGAGTTATTCTCAAGGCTGTTGCAGAAGTTCCTGCAAATGTGTTGTACTTGGAAGATTGCTTTGCTGTCACCCTCTGTTCAGTTCATTCTAAAAAAAAAAAGCTCCATTGGGTTTTACTCTAGAGATTTTGCTGCTCTCCCATCGTCTAGATCTTTTCTTTTAATTTCTTCACTTCCCTATAAGGTTGCAATAAAGCTGTAACTTAACCCATTCCAATATATTAAAGGCCTGATTTTAACCTAGATATTTCCTCTAGGTCTGGGCCATTTAGTACTAATATTTGTACAATTGAAGGAATTTGACTGAACTTCAACACTCCCAGTACAAGTTTCAATAAAAATTTGGTGCTGGGGGTGTTTAAAAACGTTTCTAAATACATGCACCAAGATAAATACATGTTCGACGTGATGCCTATTTTAAATGCCTTGAGGTTCTAAATCTCTTATTTTTCGTGATCCTGTTATTCTCCTTTATTGGCTCAGAGCAGGTGCCGTATTGATCCCCATTGGCGTCTTCTTCCCACTACCGTTGTTAATGGTTGAAGTTTAAAAACTTTGGGAGTCCTGTAGTCCTAGTTCCAGAATGTGTCTGACCAAAACAGATCATTAATTCAGAAAATGGGTTAATTAGGCTCTTATTCCCCACTGGTCAGCAAGATATCTTATTGCTGTGCTAATTAATTTTGGAAAGACTCAAATTATCGATGCTGTCTCATGAAATGATAGAGCGGTCGTCTCCAACCAGTCTTTCACCTCACCACACCTCGACGAGTGGGTAGTGATTGAGATCAGATTTTGACTTCAGTTAAGGTAGCAAAGGGATTGACTGTGCCACTGTGTTCGCTTTAAAATGAGGATTTCTTTATAACAAGCTCCGGTGTTATCTGGTTTTATTGAAAGCTTTATTAAAAAGCTTTAGTTGGTAAGGAAGACAGCGCAGCACTTTCAAGTGTACAGATAACTTATAAAACTAGGTGATGAAGTGTTCATCAAAAAAACTCATTAAATCCTTTAAATCTGTAAAAGAAACTAGTTAAATTAGTTATATACAAGCGTGAAGCAGAATAGTTGCCGACCATTTAATATACATGTATTTACAGTTTGTTTCATAGCTGGAGCTGATTATTAACAAAAACAATCTTCCAAAACCTGTCTGTTTCCAATTGTATGTGTGAAACCTCGTCTGGTTCCTTCCTGAGCTTGTTGACCTGTTTCAGTTTCATACTCGTCACTGCAAGTGGGCCACAGGCTCTCATTCAGTGTGGTCTCATTTAACTCTGACAGTCAAATTAGATCTTCTTCTGCTTCCATGGACACTGTGACACACTATAAATATTGTCTGTTTAAAACAACACTGACAGGAACACAGATCAAATTAATCCCCATGCAGTTTATTGTCGAATGATCTCAATGGAATACGGAAACTATTTTGATATCTTTGTTATCCGAGCCACCCATCGGGAGTCTGAGGCTTCGACTCAAGGTCAAGCTCAGGGTATCCGCTTTAAAATTAGAAGCCACTCACTTTTTCGTATCCCAACATTTGTTATTTTTCAGCTTGTCTCAGTGTCTCCAAAATCCCAAATATCCTTTGGAAATACTCTAGTCCTAGATGTGAATAGCTTCCGTGCAGTTAATAAGCTCAAGACCTGTTTTTCTTAACATCTGTTGCAACTTAGGTATTGTCTGGGTGCCAAAATAAGAGTGAACTGATGTGCTGATGTATGTAGATGTTTGTCTCTCTTTAATGTTCGTCTGACTTTGTGTTGACTCAAGTGTTACTTGCGCTTCTGCTGTTGTGACTGTCAAAGTCACAGCTTTTATGTCAGCCGCTGGAAGTAAGTAGGCCACTTCTCGAGACTCGTAAGGTTAAAGAATCCATGGTTATTTGCGGGAAATAAGCGAGTTAACACTCCAGACACAGACGTGTCCCTGAAACTCATAAAAGATTTAGAGAGTATTTTGGGAGCTGTTTGCCCTGAAATAAATGGTACAAGGAGAAGGGCGCTCTTATTTACAGACAGCCTACTTTTAAGTTAGTGATGACAATATTCCATTCTCTTCCAGTCAATAAATTGTCATCTGTCAGTCTCCTGAAACCCTTAACAGCCAAAAATATATCTATATTGTGCTTACATAATCATTAATGATATATAAATATATATATATATATATATATATAGAAATGTATGAGTAAAGTATTTGATCAAACAGTTCTTTTATTTCAGATACATTATTTAACCTTGTTAATTTTTGTAGGCAAGAATAATCAACCTAGCGTCAAAAGTTTAGTTTGTTTGCGTCTTATGAAATGCATATAACTATACACTGGAAATATAATTGATGTTTCAGGGGTTATGGTATGATGAGGCGAAAATACTTCTTTGTTGACATGATTTGGTTGGATAGTTATTCGTGCTGTTTTAAATGATGGAAACAAGTTTAATGTTAGTGTCATCTTAACGGTAAATATAGGTCATAGCGCAAAACATTGGAGAGGTGAAAATATTTAAAAAACTGAAATACAATATCTGAAAGAGCGCAGCTTCCTGTTTATATATTTTGTATCTTACTTTGATGCGAGTCTGTAATTACTTCCTTAAGGGTTTTAAGATTCTGTAAAAGCTCAAAGTTAAGTATATGGCAGGTGGAAAAGAAGTCCATAGGTATAGTCTCAGCTGCTGTCACAGGAAATGCAGCTGAAATACTTTTCTGTCTGCCAGCGAGGAAATGGACTGTCATGGACCAGTGGAGTGTTGGCAGTGAGCGGAGACTTTGTTCTCTCTGGCTGACTGCCTGGAGTAAAAAGAGGCCACACTTCACAATTGCCCCATATACCGACATTGCCAGCAGGACATGGACATGATAGTGCTGGTGGCCAAAGAAACCCTGATCGCAAAATGTGTATTAGTGGGGTCTTGAGGAGAATGAGAGCTCGTAGACCGGTCCAACAGATTTTTGTTATCTTTGACAGGCAACAGATGAGGACCAGGGTCTCCCTCTGCAGCAGTTCAATCACTGTTTTGCACCAGTATCCGTAATAAGCTGTGATGATTATAGCTGGGGCATTGTCACACCTGCCACTAGGAAGCCCAGCTGGAGAGGACACGTACAGTGTGGATCCGTCATGTGGCAAAAAATATCACCTAACCTCTTGTAACCTGGAGAGGATCGCTGTCAAGAAAACAACAGCCGTCCCCGCGCTGTTGCCAGGTGAGTTAGACAGAATCCCTCCCATATCCATTTGTAAGATTTCCGCAGCCTCCAAACTGTGCCCTGCATCTCCGTGTCCAAGGCCACAATGTATAAGAGAAGCTCCCATCACTCAGAGTCAGTGGTTTCTTCAATAAATTAACTAACATCATCTTGAATGAATAGAATTAGACTGAAAAGGTGATTGTCTGGGGTCTACCAGTGCAAAAGAAAGGCAGGTAGAAATAGCATCATTTTGTGTGTTAAGAACTGTCTAAATGTCAGAACCAGAAAGATTTACATAATATGTTCTTTGGTTTTTTGGTTTGGCCCATGTCCCATATGAGAACATAAAGGAGCCATAACTGGCCCTTTTTTTTAATTCAGGCTCACTTCTTTTTTACACAAGTGTCCTAAAAGGATAATACTGCACATATTGCACTAAAGAAGGCATACAGTAGTTTTTTCCATCACTTTCAGTCTTATCTGTCAGTTTGTATGGCTGGTTTTTAATGAACTGATAATTATTCTGTGAGTCAGCAAGGTAAGATGAGAGCGCTCTGATTTTAGAATGATTAGTTATTATCATGTCAGCGCTGACATCTCACCTCAGCGGATATTTAGGGAGTCAAAAAAGTCAGCTCAGATAAAATGAAAAAAGTGTAGCTCTTAAAATAGAATACCTTCCTTATTGAGTTTTTTTTTTTTTTTAAGTGGAATCAAATACTTGTCTTACTTGTGTAATATTTAGTGAAATGCAGAAATACAAACACAATTAGTTTTTTAGGTGACACAGACAGACATGTTCAAAGACCAGGAACAAGTTAAACAGCTGGTAGAAAACCCAGAGTGCAAGTGTCTAGTCTTTAATGAGGTGTGTGATCTCATAACCTTTCTATAATAATAGTGATAGTACTGTACATTCCAAGCTGGGCAATAAAACAGTATCAATAACTATAACAATGTAATAAATATCATTAATAATAGTCCAATATATGTATATATCGACATGAGGCTTCTGCATTGTGCAAACACAGTGAGGAGGTAGAACACTTAAATGATCCACCTCAGATTTGTAAAATGTTTTAAGTGTCATTTTCTGTGGCAGTAAGAGTTTAAAATCACAAGCTTTACTATAATATTGCTACATTAATCATGATAATTGTCAATACCGACTTATATGAACATTTTCGACTTGATATATGTTTTGGCCATTTTACATCATATTTGCTTCTGTTGGACTAAACAATTTTCTGCATTATAACATTGTGGAGAAGGTTCAGCCTGGGTTAATAAATAATGTATTTATTCGTCTGTCTTTTTGGGGACTTATTTTCCCTCGAATTTTTAGTAGACATGTGCATTTTGATCGGTCATCATCAAAGGCTGCCTATTGAAAGTGCTCACATATTTGTGCAACGTTGCAACCCATGATTACTCCAGGTGGTTTCTTTAATTACAAAACCTTTCAAACTAATCGCGGAAGTCACCTGCTGTTTTAATTTAAGGTTGTGATAAGAACATGCAGAGGTGTGGTCTCTCACAGGACATGATAATCCCTGATATTACATCTGCCTGAGATCAAACATCCCGGAAAGCAGCTGCCTTAAGGAAGATCAGGGCAGGGCTTATTTTCATTTCACGCTGCAACTGGAAAGACCTTTCCTGACTTAATTCATAATTGTATGGATTCCGTATGGATTCCTTTCCTGTGCAATGTGTGATATATAATTATTTATCCTGATAAGTATCAGGAGACTTAATTCACACCTAAGCCAAAGAATTCACTTTTCCTAAATTATTAATTATGACAACAAAAATGTTGCTATTTTCTAAATATGAAATGCAGGAGAGAGGCAGAGAGAGCTTCATTGACATAGCTGTCAAGGCAGGTTTAGCATCAATAAGAACTTTTCTGTCTGTGCAACTGTGTGGGTGTGTGTAGGCGTTAATGCTGATGAATGAGAGAATGAGGGTGTTTAACACTTACATACAGTAAGAACTGGCTAAGAAAGAGAGCTCCACGCTGTCGGTGGTAATTAGTGTGTATTTTAAGTGATTGCTGGGGGCATGACTAATTACTTCACCAGCCTGCCGATTTTTGGACGGTTTCTTTTATCTTTTTTTCTTTCACCACTTCCGGTTCCAGAGCTAATTCCGGACATGCAAGCTCATGTGTAAGAAGAATATTAGGTTTATATTTAGTGTTAAAATAACTAAGAATTTATGATTGGGATTAACGTCAGCATAGTTGGTGAAAGCAGATGGCGGCAGCTATGTAGATATACAGGTGTGCACAAGGTGTTTAAACAGCTCCCCCATGTGAATGTGTGTGTAGGTGTGTGGATGACGTTAATAATACTTACGGAGACTGTTAACTGTGACTCTGGTTTGTATGTTCTCATACTGGTGGCTGAGTCCGATGTCGTCCGTGTGTTCTGAGGCTGGGTGGCGGATCACGTGCGCAAGAGCCCTACAAAGATGACAAAAATCTCGAACATTATGTTGTTTGTCAGTGACTTGAGAAATTAAGCATTACTATTTTTAAAGTGCCTGGTTGAGGTTGGGGAAGGAGCTCTTGGGGTTGAAAAGGAGACCAGTTTGGCTTTCTGCAGTATTAGGGACTATACCTCTCAGCAGTCCATGGCTTAAAGGGGCACTCCCGCAATTTAGTATTGCACCTCTATAAATTCGGTAAATCAGTTTATAGAGTTTTTATTATGGATCAAAGTCCATCAACACTGGATCTTGCATTCATCATAGTTTCTTCAGACCATCCTGCAGCATAGAAGCCCTCATCCTTATGTTATGAACGAAGCACTTGGCCATGATTGGCAACTAAATAATTTGGCTGCACGCAGGCAACATGTTCGAATCTTGTTTGAAAACCCATTTGTTCTCCTTGGCTTTCTCTGACCACTGATTTTATCTTGTAGTTTATTGCTGTTTTGTAAACAGTGTTTTTTATGTCATGTTTATGTTTTATGCTATGTTTCATATATGTATTGATGTACAGCACTTTGTACATCTTTGTAATTTTAAATGTATTTTATGAATACATTTTAATTGGATTTTTACAAGTAAAAAAATCCATTGGTTGTCAATCCCCTTTCGTAACGTAGCCAAGGTGTGCCATGTATAGCACAAGTTGTACAACGTCATTGAAATATGTCAACAGATTTTTTTGGGCCTAAACAAAAAAAATATACACTTTTGCCTTTAACTCACAACTGTAACGCCAACTGTTGTGCAGGCAGGACTCACAATTAGCGTCTTTCTCTGAAGAGTGGTGCATTCAGCCATTCTGAATCTTTCTCCCTTGGCCAAAATCTGGATATTACCGTTAAAAAAGTGCTGTGAGTGAAGCTGAACTTTATAGCTTTACACACATTTTTAAAAAATTTACTTTTTGCTTGGTGACTTTCTATCGATATCATTCTTATTGTCTCGTTTTCCACCAGTGAATTATGTTATCACATGGCTCTGAAAGGCACATATTGGTTAATTCAACTTTAGTTTTTTTTTTTTAGATGTTTCTTTCCCCTAGTGATAGAACAAAACCTGAATTGGTGAACATTCCGACCTACCTCGACATGTTCTCTCTGTGCGGCCGATGCGTCTTCTCCAGACCGAGCTTGGTGAAAATCCCTATTAGTGCCATAATGGCCACGACCCCGCAGATGACATACACGATGAGGTTGGTTTTATCCTTCGCGGACTCCAGCGCCACGTCCACTTTGGGCGGAGGCTTGCCCGTCATCATCCACGGCGGCGTGTCGTAGTTCTTACAGGTGGTCTGGTCCAGCCTGGAGCTCCTAAACGCGCAGCAGAACCTGAAGCCACAGGTCCCGCAGCAGTACAGGTAGCTGCCGGTCATGCACACGAACGGCGGGTCCCACTGGCCCATCACGTCGTAGTAGCCGCGGCACTTGTCCTCTACAGGCAGGCTCTCCGTCACTACTCTCTCCCCTTCCTTGGAATCGTTAAACGCGGTCATGATCATGAAGTCGTCGCTCTGCCCGGGCTCGCCCTCCGCGTCGCAAACCATAACTTTCACCAGAAAGTAGCCGAGCAGCAGCTCAGTGCCCCGCATCGTTGCTCACTTTTAACTCCCCTGTTGACGCGCTGGCACGCTCTCATAAGCCCGGCAGCATCCTCCGAGGAGACGAGCCACAGCCATGCGTAAAGGTAACGAGGCTGATTCCAACTTCCATGCGTAAAAGCGCTGAGCGCCCCTGTACTTTCTCCCCTTGGTAAAATGATAGTGTTAAGATTGTTGCGCAAAAGCACATCAGGCAATTTCCAAATGAAGACAATTTAGAGTGGTGAATAGTTGGAGGGGGGTGGCATCACAGAAGCGTCGCCTTTGGCTGTGCTGAAGGTTCTCAGATACCTCTGGGGCTGCTTCACTCCACAGAGCCAGGTTGAGAGAGAGAGAGCGAGAGATAGAGAGCAGGAGGAGGACGACTACAACACAAAGTGAAACAGACCCCGATGAGTGAGTGAATCAGGGGGAGAGAGAGAGCCAATGAGAGAGAGGGACTGTCTGGTGCAACAGCTCTAATTACAACCTTTACACACTTGTGATCAGTCTAAAAATGGTTTGTAAAGATCCAAATCATCTCGCCACCAAAATTAAAAATGACAGTAACCAACAAACTGACTGACTTTTATACATGCACAAAAGGTGTTACATATTCCGAGAGATATAGATAGAGAAGATTCCTCAAGGTCAACATAATGTCTAACTATGGCATTTTGATTCAGTGCAATTTATGTTGAAGTATTACTTTTATCAAGGTCAAACAAACAAATGATAAATAGATGTAATAACTATCAACTAAATTAAATGCCCTTTACTCATCGTCAAGGCAAACATAAATTACACAGCTTCTTTTTATATCTGCATCTAAAGAAAGGGCCTAATTTTTTTAAAAGTTTAGTTTCTCGTTTCTTCTTTTTGGTAATCCATTTTCACTTAACGGTGTCAATCAACTTTCGAACAATTTCAACACTGGGTCTTTTCCTGAGGCTAAAACATGAACAAACAAACACAGACCTCAAGTAGGTGAACAGAGCCTTACATGAGCAAAGTGAAATCCAAGAAAACCATATGAATAAATGATTGTCTACTCAAACAAGAGAACAGTTCTAGAAATGTAAGTATTTAATAGGATCAAATCAAACAGAGGCCTCCAGAATACAAGCACAAAATACATCATGGCTTGCTGCTGCTGTATGGACAATGACTCACACCCACTGGTCTGTGTAACATAACAAACATTCTATTATTCTGGCTGGTTATCAGCTTGATTTGAGTACATGACGCATCATTGATGGAGCTACCTAAACACACTAACTCTGAAAATCCAGCCTGATTACTAAGACTGCTGTAGATTTTGTTTGCAAGGTTTTGATTAATCCGACACTTCATCACCATACTCCAGTGTTCGTTTCATGCAACAGACACTGTCCTATACCCTCAGCTATAAATTACAGATCGTATACAAACAGTGACAGATGATGAAGAGGCCTTGACGAGCATTGATCTGAAAAAAGCTTGTTAGCAATTTATTTTTAGAAAACCCTTTTCATCTAAAATTATGATCAGTGGAACAGAGGGCTTACCATCTTTCACTCGAGACATCTCACTCCTTTTTGTTTGATGTGGAACCATCTCGGCCATAAGAGGCAAGTTTTATTTACAATAGGCCGTCAGGGGAGGATTCACTTGTCTCGTCTTGATGCATCTTTAAAGTTCCCTTATAAATAGTACACGCTGCCCCCAGGGAGGAAACTTTAAAGTAAAAGCACTAAAGCTTTATTAGGAGCAGATAATCACCAGCCGGAGACATTTCATGTAAGCTTTCAGTTGTAAAGCGTGAAATAGGGATGGACTGCAAGTGAAACAAACACTTCTCAATCTCATAACAGTCAGTGATATTGATACACTGCTGCTATTTTATATTATTATGCCTCCGTTTTGATGGCTTCATTATGTTGGAATTATTCTTTTATACACCTCAGAGACAAACAACAAATAGAGTTGTGAAAGAAGTCAGTTATCTTTTATTTTCAGATTCAGAACAAGATCATGAACAAGCAAAATCAGATTTTACTTTCATCTCAGGATGTCCTAAATGATTACCGACACTATTAGTTTGTTCTGAGTCCTTAGCTTTTAGTGTCTCTTCTGTACTTACTGTTTTGTGTGTTTTTTTTATTTCACATTAAACCTGAGTAAATGATGATAATGTATACAAATAACAAAGTTAAAGTACAGTATCTGTTAAGGTCATGCTCTCGAAACGGGAACAAGCCACACATTTCTGCAAGATTGCTCCAAGAAGACAATAATCAAATCGCTCCAAGCATAAATTTCAACATTTTGTGGAACATGACAACTGCCTGACACTTGCAGGTACATCTTAGTCAAAGGTTTGGTGGAACAAGTCGTTCTGACTGAGCCATTCTTTGGGTGGGAGCAGGTGGGCAGGCGAGTGTGTTGTACATCTGCTCAGACAGGGAGAGAGCCTAATGAAATGCTCGCACAGTCGGGAGTTTTAATGTAATCCCTCTCTGGTACATTTGAGTAATGCAACTGTTCCATGGATTGGCTCACACCTGAGAGAAAACATAAGGGCTGGCCTGTTGCTTGTGGGCTGGAGAGGGCGGAAACCATGTTATCAGTGTCTTAGATTAACTTTGTTTTTAACATTGCAAATATGAGACTCTTGGAAGGTATGGAAGTAAGAATTATTCAATTGCCTCTGTACATAAAATAAACGTAGATATATTTAATGGCTTATCGCTGCTATTATATATTTCTGCTGCTAATAACAATATTATATCTATAACGACCACTCTGATACTTGAATGCACCAGTTACTGCTCCTTATCTCTTCTCCCCATCTCTCTCTTTTTTCTCTCCTTGTTCCAACCCACCTCTCCTCTCTCCCCCACCCTGAGTCTCTTGGAGCTTTAACATACAATATCATGGGCGGTGCAGTGGGGCAAATGTCAGCCCTGATACTTTGTTCAAATCCCAGTTGGGCTGGGGCCTGTCTAAGTGTGTATAAGCTCCAGCCCCCTAGCAACTTTTAAAAAAGATAAGCGGCGTTGATTATGGATGGATGGATGGCAAGGTCTCGACCTCACTACCTAAAGTGATAATGAATGTTGTGATTTGTCATCATAAAATAAAATTGAATTGAAATTGAATTGAAGGCTTGATAAAACATTTTTTTTAACATGGCTTAAAAAAAGGCTTTTTTCTCTCTCATTGTATTCTTCGAGTAGGTAGCCCCATACAACTTGAATAAACCTTCAATTATACATGGGGTCAAGGGTCTATCAGTTAGAATACTGCAGCGCCGAAATTGCTAAAGAAATGTGTGATGAATAGCTTTAGCATTTACACCAAGTGTCAACAGCTCGGTGATGACTCGCTTAAGTGGTTTTGAAGTTAAGTATATTAAAGGTTGAGGAAGATTTAACTTTCCTGTGGCAAAGGTTTTGATTGTTTCTGCTGCATCTGTCTAGTGTCTGTTTTTTCATATTGTTTTTTTCAAGTCCATTCTCGTCGACTCATTAGGGCTCTATATTAATCTGTTATTTTTAAGTGAATACTTGTAGATGTCACTTAACATCACTGTGTTGAACAAGTTGAAGGGTCTCATTTACAATTTAAAACATATAATTATTAATGAAAACATTTTTTTTAGAATATACTGAAACATTACAAAAAAATCCTTAAACATAGGAAATTATTTAGAATGTTTTTTTGTTAACCATCCACAGTGTATTATCATTAAAATCAAGTCAATAAAGTTAACTTCGAAAATGAAGATTGTATATTGTGTGTGCAGTTGTCATTGTGTAGTGCCATGACAAAACACGATGTTTTGAGTGTTTCAACACACTGCAATTGTTTCCCTGGGGAAGGCGTGATATTATCACCCTGTCTTTTTCGCTGCTGCATTAGTCTTTAGTGTTCCCATGTTTAAAGAAGCAGGAAGCAACTTCATGGCAAAATGCTGTGTCACAGTTTGTCATTTTCTGGTAAGAGGATCCCCATGTTTTTGTTACAACATTAAAATGTTCTCAGCTACGTTTCAACAAAGATTCTCTTTAAAAAGTTGTGGGACCAGTGTGCAGCAGTAGGTGTCATGTGACCCCGGTGTTATGGCCTCTGCTCACAGCTGTATGACTTATTCATGCCGGCGTGGCTTGAAGCTTTCCGCTTCAAAGTGAGACACACAAACAAATGTACGTGACCTTCTGATTTCACTCCCTCAACTCAGGGGTTTCTTTTCATCTCCAGATTCTCTTGCTGCTGGATGAACTACTCATTGTTCTAATATGAGGCAGCACAGAGAGACGATGTTGGGACTGATTCAAACTGTGGTCTAGGATTTCTTAATTTGGTCTCATTTATTTAAATGGTACCCAGTGGTGGTTTTTAACTTCTGGTATCTAAGTGTTATTTTGTATCGTTTGCACAAGCGTGAGCACACGGGAGAAGTACCATGCAAAGAAACATATGTGCAAATTCAATAAGGAAAACTGTAGGCGTCGATAGATAAATAGATAAATTGTACATTAAAAGCATCAGAGGAGCGATGCATATACTCTGCGTGCACACTGTATACATCCCAATCAGGCATCATCTTTAGTTTGCCTGTCTAGCTCTATTATTTTTGGAATCAATGGTTTCCGTAGAATCATTTTGGTGACTGTGACCCTTCACCAATCAGTTCCAAACATTAATCATGTGAAGAATTCTATTCTAACCAAGTTAGGTGAAAGTAGGTCCGTTGGCTGTTGAGTTATTTTGTTCACATACATGCAGATGCTGTTTCGAGCTAAACCAGCGCACAGGGAGACAACAGGTTATTTGATCAGAAAGAAATGCAAATGCAGAAATGAACAGAAATCAGTAAAAACAAAACTGATTTGGATTGACTATACTGAGGCTTTTCAAAAGGTATTGAGTAACAACATAAAACATGTGAAGAGCCAGCCCAATTATTGCAGGGACTTGAGCTGTTTAAAAACAAAAAAATCAGCTGCCAGAAAGGCTCATTCACTTTAAGCCATTGTTGGGAATAACATCAGTAATTATCTGAGACAATCACACTAAACAGAAAATACACAGTGTTACTCTGTACAAAGTTGTTGTGTTTTAAATCCTAGCTTACCCTCCAGTGTGATTCTTGTGAGAATATGTGATGCTTAACAAATACAAGGTCCCGACCTCCTTGTTCAACGTCTCCTCCTCAGGTGAGCAGGTTATGGCGACTGTTGATGACTTCTCACTTGATCAAAAAGCTTTAAGCGTTCACATTTGGCTTTTGGATCCAGAGTGAGCCTTGTTATGTAGTCAGTCATTTGTCGTGGTTATAAGAATCACTAGAGGATAGCGGAGGGAAAAACAGCTAACCTAATGAGTCTGTCTAAAATTTGAAGGGTTCACCATAAAGTGCAGCTGACGCCGCCCGGCTGTATGAGCTGTCAAGGGGTCATGGCACCAACAAATCAACCTTTAAAACCAAAGTCAAGTGTCCCACAGTGGGATTCTTCTATTAAGGTGTGATGACAGTGAAAGATTGGCATGCAAGACGGAGCAACACGCTTCCTCGCGGCTATACATAGCCGAGAGGCTGAAATTGGTGAGATATACGCAACATCTAATACATCAAGCGGAGCCTTTAAATAAATTGGAGACAAAGTAGGCCAGTCGGCGCCGACTGTTCTTCTTTGTTCAATCTCAGCTTCTCGGCGTCTGACATCTTTCCCTTTGTCTTCTTCTTCATTTTCCACACAATCAGGAGGCAGAGCGGTGCAGAGAAACGTTGTCATGGTAACAGGAAAAATAGCCAGGATGACCATGAGTGAGAGAGACCTGATCGCACACTGCACCGTTCAAAGTATTCCATGACCCGATACTGCGGCTGCAGGATATTACTTTGAGATTTCCTGCAGATGAGAAATAAGTCACACAGTAGTTTGGGCTTCAAGGTCACTACTCCTCTGGAAACAGGCTTTCTGAAGATTATTACTGCCCTGGGATGTATTCTTAGCAAGTTTCAGTTTTGCGCAGGCTATTCAATATATATTTAGATATCCATTTGGAAAAGCAGCATAACTCCGAGCTTGGTTCATCTTCATTTAAGTCACTGCTGTCAAAGTGGCCCACATCCCAAATTGCAAATTTCTCATTGTGTTTCCGGTGTGTCATCTGGAAAATGAGTTCAAACTATGTGTCAGAAAAAATGCATAATTTGTTTTGTTTTGTGTGTGTGTTTGTAGTCCAAACTAATCACTAGATGGACTGACGGCTCATGATTGTGCGCAGCATTTTAGCACTGATAGCGTTGTATGGTTGAGACAATCTTTTGAAACTGAGCGTTTAGAATTGAGTGTCTTTTAGCAAAGTCCTCTCAAAGCAGAAAGAAGCCGTGCAAAATCTGATTAGTTAAGCGCCCTGGTTGAGAGGGAATGAGATCAGGCGACCTTTTGTGCTTTCATGATATATTTTCTCGTCATCTGAGAGAGGAGCTTTTGAAAACATACTCGTGAAGCGATAATATGGCAGAACTTTGAATTCGTAGTATTTAACGCATCGTGTCCTAAGCAGATTAGTGTTCAACTTCTCGTGATGTTTCAGATGTTGCATGTTTATTTCTCTTTTTTAATTGTCACATGAACCACAATCTGTTTGTCACTCCTGATGCTGACAGTCTCATAAAGGGGCAGCTCTGTAAGACAGGAGAGGATCCTCTCCGACAGAGACAGCTGAACTTTGCTGAAGTGCTCAGTCACTGACATACCTGCAGCGGTCTCTTCTTATTATTCTGACAAAGACCAGGGAGAAAGACTTCATAATATCCGACTCCTCGATATCTGAAAATAGCCACCGGACAGACATCAAACTCTCTCTGAGATTAAAGCAGCTGTTAAAAAAGAATGTGAGAAGGAAGTCTTGGATATTTTTGTTATTTTTGTAAAATGGCTATTTAAGAAATGTGTCTCTTCTCGTTGCTCCTCTCTTCATTTTGTTTTTCTCATTTATCCCTATTTTAATCAGTGTGTGCGCTGTTTCAAGTCTCATACAGGAAAGACTAAATCCCATTCAAAACAGTGTTTACATGCTGATAAGTAGCAATAAAACTATCTTTCATTATGTATCAATCACCAGATCTTACATTTAACAAAGGAAACTGGAGAATTTTACTTTCTTTTAATCTTACAGCTTACTTATTGTTTATGTCTTACATTAAAATTAAGTAAAAAAAATCTAAATGCTTACTATGGGGCCTGACCAAAGCGGATTTTCATATAGCAGCCGATATACTAATTAAAAACTCGAAATGAATCCTAAGACATGCTATTCAAATATTATGAAAAAGAAATCTAATGTAGGCTTGACATTTTTGTAATAATGTATAATTTATGTAATGAAAGATGGATTATAAACAAAATGAACAACTTGGGAGTCTTGAATCTCTGAGCCTCCCCTTCTATTTCTTTCAAACTGAGAGATTCAGTCGAGAAAAGGCCGAAACAATTTGAAGCCTTGCAGTGTCGGTTGAAAGTCGGGTCGCCCTGCTCCACAGGGAGCACTCTGGAACCAGTGATGTCTGGCAGTAGATGCCCAACAACCCATTCAGGACGTCTTCAGAGGTTCAGCTCATTTCCCCCAGTCAGCTGCGGAGCAACAGGGTGGCTGCCGCTCTCCAAGTTGGCCAGCTCCATGCCAAAGTCTCTAGTGGAATTCTGGGCTCATTATAGCGGGATGAGAGTTCACTTCTCCTCTAACTATGTGAGCTTCACTGGGGATAATGAGCCTCCTGACCACTGGGAGTAAAAGCTTGTCTGGCTGCTTCAGTCTGTCTGCAGTAGAGGAGCCTTCACTCCCTGTTGTTTCCTTCCTGAACCCCATCCTCATGCATTGTGATGCACGTCCTCTTGCAAATCGCACTTAACATGCAAGTCTAATAGCTTGGTAAATGCTTTGTCTTTAAACTGTCAGAATTTGAGGAGCTTGGATCACAGCTTTCTCTAAAATGTAATGTTTTGGGGGAAATGCAGTTTATTACTTTCTGTCAATATCAGAATACCAATACCACTCTCAAATTTAATGTAAAGCTACATCCAGCATTTAGTTAGCTTTGCTTAGCATAATGACACGAAACAATTAAGCAACTTTCCTGGATACATGCAACAAAATCCCCCTAACATCACATATTTTTGTTTGTTTAATCTGCACAAAATACAAAATGGAAAAATGACATTTGGCCGATTTACAACACCAAAATTGTTCTTGGCACCGATCAGTTGCCAGGCAACGGAGCAGAGACTGAGTTACTGACCGTGGTCAGGAAGTAGTAAGCACAAAAAAATAAAAATCTAACAAGCAATGTTTGAGGTGTTGATTGGGCTTTGTCACCTTCAGACTGATGCAAGCTCTTTAGCCTGTTTGCTATGATTAGCTGTATGGATGCTAGCTGTAGCATCATATTTACAGACATATTTACAGATCAGTGATCTCAACTAACTTTGTGTCACAAAATGTCAAACCTTTCCTATAAAATACTTCAGAATGCACCGTCCAAAAAAGTAAACTAAACCTAACTCGCACCAATGAAAAGTAGTACACTGGTTTGCCTGTAAAGCAGAAATCCACCAGAGAGCAGTCGAGAAGTATAGGCTTTACTTTGGGGGAGCTGTCATGCCGTCCATCTTTGCATACAATCCATGGTGAATGTGGCTTGTGTCTACATGTCGGCTGTGTGATCGACAGGGGACCTGTCCAGGGTGCACCCTGCCTCTCGTCCAATGGTGGCTGGAATTGGCTTCAATCCCT
Source organism: Platichthys flesus (assembly GCF_949316205.1). Classification (NCBI taxonomy): domain Eukaryota; kingdom Metazoa; phylum Chordata; class Actinopteri; order Pleuronectiformes; family Pleuronectidae; genus Platichthys; species Platichthys flesus. The sequence continues at coordinate 11,572,101 of NC_084960.1, read as the reverse complement.
GACCACCATGGCCCCGAAGGATAAGTGGTTTAACAAATGGAGGGATGGATTCAGAACCTTGACATGACAAAGTTTAATGCCACCGCCACTTATTACAAATTTTACTAGAACAAAAAAATGTATCCTCGAACCTTACCGTGAATAATTTTTCTTCCATTTCACGAGTCACAGCTGTTGGTGGTTATTTTCAGATGCCATTGACAAGTCACCTTACCTTTCAAAAACGATCTAGCTGCAGGCGATGCATTATGTGTGAGAGACCCAGATATGTTGGTCTGTTGGGGGGGGGGGGGGGGGGGGGTAATGCTTTTGGTGCTTGGAACATTATCAGCCTGAAGGGAAGGGGGGAAAACAGTGGACCTGCCACAGCAGAGATATCCAGAATTGGGCTGCCAGCCTTGGCACATCTCCCAGAGAATTGTGACTCAACTGTAGCTGCTTGAATGTCCGTCCAGTCTGTTCCCAGGTGAGCCAGCCCACAAAACGCCCCGTACTATCTTTACCGTGCTTGTGGCTTCTTTGATTATTTTAAGTGGCTTTCAAAGCACACGCGTGAGCGGCAGAGTTTTTTGAAATTTTGTGTTTGAAACATCTTGTTACATATAAAAAAATTTTGCCATAACAAAAACAGGCTCTGTGTTTCTCAAGGGACCAAGTTGTTCATGACTCACAGTTTAGAGTTGATGGATAAACTTTTACATGAACATTTGTATTCCGCTTATCAGCTTTCTACATCTATAACATTTTAAATTAATTTCCTGTTGTTTTCTTTTGTGAGTGTGTTTATATAGATAGATATACACAGTTATAGTACATATAGTTTACTTCTATTAAGTATACTACTGTGTAACTATACACACATGTATATTATTCTCATTCATAGGGAACACCATATGCTTATACCATATCCTTAAACGTTATGACCAAACACAGTAGACATCCTTGTGCAATCATCTCATGCCACTGCACTTGTTTCTCTACAATTAATATTTCCATTTGTAGAGAAGAGTTTATATTTTGTACCTCATTTCGACAATTTGCTGCTTTAACAAGTGAGTCTCCCCAGTGTGGAATCAACATTCTAAATCTTCAAAAGTAAATCATTGTAGATCTCAATAACCTACATTTTATTAAGTGGTGATTAATTAAGTGCCATTCAGTTTCAGGGGAAGGCAACCAATATAGCACAACAATTATTTTGGGAATAAGGTTATTCCTGCTTTGTGCATTACACTGTTCTCTGCCTCTGCCTGTGTGGTGTTGGGATAATGTGACCTTGACCAATGTCCTCTATGAGTCCACCGTGTGCTGCTCAGGGAGAAGAGGAGACCTCAGTCTAGAAAAGCGAAGAGGACAACAAGTGAGAGCTTTAGCTGCCTGGGTCTCCTGTGCAGTGTAATATGAAACTCTATTCTTCGATCAGGCCTATTTTCAGCCCACACATTTTACTGGAGCAAAGCTGATCTCCCCAGAATGCACTCTGGGAGAATTTGGCAAGAGTGCAGACACGCACACTGAGAGAGCCGGCACTTGGCTAGGTTACTCAAATCAAATTGGGTCTAAACTTGACCTTTGAGGGAGAGTCTCAGGTCTGTGCGGCCCGATCTGTCGGCAGCCACATTAAAACACAACGAGCCAACATGTGTCTCACCTGAACATTTTACAATAGAGAAATATGGAAATACTTCTTAACTTACAATACCTTATTATAATGAGTTGGTGACACGTCCAAACAGGGTTTGCAACACTTTTCTGACAACATGATCAAACTGCCCAATTTGTGCCAGCCAGAGACTTTTTCATTCACAGCAAATTGTCCTTCTATTTGCCCGAGCTCCTGTCGGAGCCGTATATCGCCGCAGCTCGGATAGATATTTATTTTGTTTTCTGTCTGTCTGCAAATTTATTTTCGCCTTGTCACATATTTCTGCATGTCTTTCCCTCCGCCAAGTGTTTTCATAGTGCTGTGGCTTTCATTAGTTGGACTTCAATTGAAACTCATTTTCTGTCAGCTTCTGTTTATTTGCCATCACACGCACAGACCACAGACTCCCCTGATGCAGTATATGATAACTTAGAATAATCAATCAATTCCTTTGAGTATATATTGTAAACAGTTTGTCCCATAAAGTAACTTATTAAAGGTGAAGTCTGTTTTGGACCATATAAAGACCGATAATGTAAAAGAAAATGGTTCACTAAAATAAAAGTGTATTTGCAGTCTGTGTAAGTGCACCACAAGTCGCAGCATCAACATATTATTACAGTGTTAGATGTTTTGATTTACTTAGGAAGGACTAAGGTTAGGGTTTTAGCCGTGTATCATCAGTAACCAGATTGTGGTGTGGATTCACAGATTTTTTTATCTTTCCAAAACATTGAGAGATAGGAAAAAACTTTTGTCAGTTCCTCCGGTAATAATGAATTGATCTTGTACGAACAGTTTAGGAAACCACCTCCTTTGTCCTTTTCTTCATTATAAGGCCCTCAGATGTGTAGGATTGCTTGGCCTTGGCAGAGCTATGCACTCTACTTAATGCCATTCTAGATGTTTTTATTTTTCTGTGAAAGTCGCAGAGTAATGAACAACCATAAAATGTCATCGATGGATAAAAGTATAAAAAGGCTAATAAGCTTCTCAGCGACTTTACTCAAGGGGATTTCATATCAACCCTTCACGTTTTGTCTTTTTAAAACAAATGTCATGCCTTTCTGGAAGACCATGCTCAGAAACATTAGTGGCTGCACACAAGTATTTTGCCAAATGAGTGTCGCACCTCGTAAATTTTTCTGACATTTACATTCAATGAGAGTCAGGTCGAGGCTGATTTATTTGTAGAGGCGTTTTTCACAGCTGCGGAACCTATGGATGTCACTTCTAGCCACACTTAGAGAGCAGTTTGAAAATAAAATGAATCTAATCAAGTCGTTCATTCCCTTAAATGGGCACTTCTAGAAAATCACAGGATCAATGGATATCTAAACCTTATGCAGTATATGTCCTCACTGAAATTCTGTTTAACATTCGTAATTTTGCCATGTCAGTTGCATTGTAGGTGCTTAGAAAGAGGCTGAAAATACAACATTCCTTTGGAGTTTTTTTGGAGATTTTCTAGCCTTTTTTCAGAAATTCTGTGAAATTTCCTAATGAGATTAAGATGATTAATGTTTAGTCGTTGATGTTTGCTGCAAGTAAACAGCTGATATAAACTGAGCATTGTGAGTGTTTGTCATCAGAACACAAGATAACCACTTAACACTTGTTTGTGTCTTTGTCTTTGTTTGCGAGACATCTCAAATTCAAACTAGGAGGTTGTCATCTGCGTTTATTTGTCTGTTTGGACTGGTTAGCATGGAATTTAGTGGAAGGATGTATGGGACACTGAAAAAAGCCGTTTCAAGATTTTTTTATTAATTTGTTTAATTCTCTTATTTCTCAGAGAATTATATTTTGTATCTTGACAATTCAGACATATTTAGGGTGTTGTTTTCAATGAGTATGTGCAGATCCAAATTAAGATCAGGACTTTGTTGGTTTAAATGTGGTTTCCAAGGGGTAGAGGCTTTTTTTTCAGCCACCATTTGGTTACAAATAGGGTAGAAACCTGTTACTGCCCCCCTGTGTGTAGCTGAGAAACGTAATGTGGCTTAAGCTATGAGGCTTGTTTGGATTTAAGCGGACTGTTGTGCCTCGGCGGGAGTTTGTGAAAAAACTCCAGTATGACTGCAGATGAGATGACACTGGGCCTGCAGGTGGCGCTACAGCACCATAATAACTTCAGCTTTACACAGATCAGCTGAACAAAGCCCTAATGTACACTCACTTGATTTTTCATGGTGTCCCAAGCAACCACTCAATATGACAAACGACCCTGCTTCTTCTCGACACTTAAATAAACAGAGAGATAGATTCTTGACCTTTCCAGTTTGATTAACAGCATATTGAAGTTTTCATAATCCTGTCTGAAAAATGCATTTTATGCTGACATAAATAAAATATGGCCTTCAGATTGTATTCATTTTTTTATCCTTCCCCTTCATACTTCATCGAGATAATACATCGAAATGAGAGAAATATATGTTCATGTGAAATTAAATTGAGTTATCCTGAACATGGGTACCTTAGTAACCGTTAGTTTAATGTAGCGGGACATTTTAGAAGAGATAACGTTCTGTGAAATCATGATGGACTCCAGTGATTTGCCTCTGAGGGAGAGAATCACTGACTAATATAATCACACTCCTGTAGCTCCATACTTAGCTCTATATTTGGGACTGAGCTGATGGGGGGGCAAATGGACTGAATCAATTTTAAAATTATCTCTGTGCGGCACTGATGCAACACTTGAGCTATAATTTTAACCTCCCAGATTCAGTGGAGCCAAATGACAAACTGCAGCTCATAAAGACTTCACTGCCCCCTTGTGTCTTTATTTAGATTCTCCAAGACGGTAAGGAGGTTTAATCGTTATGTTCATCTGCTTATAGTCTCTTTAAATGGATAAGTGCTCCGGGTTTACTTGAGGAAGATTACAGGCCAAACTTGACAAGATTAAAAGATAACAATGCATGACATAGTTTCACTGTCAGATTTTTAAATATAATTTAAACTAACAGTCTGATTGACAATTTCCTCTTTGCATTCTGTTCTGAGAGTTACTCAGTTTTTGTTCCTGTATCACTGCTGTACAACACCTGGATCTGTATTAGTTTTTTCCCACTTGTACTCAAAACTAATATCACAAATTCTCCCGGTCTAAGAGTTTTTATTTGATTTGCAAAATGTTAAGTAGGCCATCTTGGAGTACAATTTGTCCGAGAGGATGAGCAGAGAGAAATCCCATAACTGGTCATTTATTCCCCCACCTTTTGGGCGACAGTTGCCAGTTCATCTGATTCTATACAGCACACATGTGATGTCATATGATTCCTCTGAATTTAAATAAGACATTTTAAAAATGTGTTTTTCCACTCACTGCCTTTCACTTTTAGTATCTCTGATGTTTAGAGTAACATTTTACTAGAGGCTATACAGCTGCTTTCTGTTAATGAATAAAATATCAATGTTTTCAATCTAAAATAGATATTTTTATATTAATTTGTGAGATGTATGTCTCCTGAGTTATAACCTTGCATGAAAGTTGATTCCCAGAACAATTGTTTTTGAAACAAAATTACATACCTAAAAAATAATAAGTCCCCTTTTATAACACTAGATGGCAGCGTAATTCAAAGAATAATATCCTCCCTAAAGGAGAACATTATTTTATTTGCAAAGCAGTAAATATACATATCTGTATGTATTTAAATATTTCAATGATAGTCATATTGTAACTGTAGCCACGTGTAGCTGTATTCTTCATTACCATATACCAATTCATATTTTTTGGTGAGTGCAAATCTAAAATATACCCTGGTAAAATATGTCAATGTCCAAAGATAATTTCCAACATCACCATGCCCTTATCTAAATAATTTGTTCTCATTATTTAGGTAAATCATTAAATATATCTGTGACATATATTTGTCAAAAGTTGGCGCTGAGGACTTGAGGAGATGCAAAAGAGCAGTTGTTCCAAATTCATGAAATTGTTATTATGACATTAAATACAATATCCATTCTCTTGAGAGATATAGTAAAATAAAACCGCTGCCATTAGATGATGTTGTACAAGAAAGGCCTATGCTCCTGGAGGCCGTCACCATTAGGTGAAATAATGTGCATTACTCTGTTATATGTTGGCCTTTCTAAACTATGTACCTGTAGATAAGAAAAACCTGAGCATGTTGGACCACATCACACACAAAAAGGAACACAAACTCTCAGTGCCCCCATCCGGAGAGAGTCTCAGAGGAATGTGGAACAGCTTGTAGTGCTGCACATAATTAGATAAGAGCTGGACACACTCAGGCTCATATTGTGCCTAAAGACATGTTCTGCTTTTATCTAATTATGTCCAGCGATACAAGGTGTTCCAAAGCTTGAGCTTTTTTAATAATTCAAAATGTACAAACGTGAACAAATATCTTGCATTTGCCAGGTCTTTTGTTTTTGCCTGTTGAGTGCAACCTAAGTGTAAAGAGCAATACCGAGAGATTGGTCATTATTATTTAGATTTTTGAAATCCAGGGTAAAGGGTAGTTCCACAGGAGTGGTAATAACTCGCCGGCCTCTCAGATGCCTTTTAATAACACTTTGTTTTTGAAGCCAGAAACTACAAGCAGTGGGTATAAAAAGCACAGAGGACCCAAACATAGCTGTCACAAGCTGGGAAAGAACTTTGCGGGAGTTTCTGGGGGGCCCCAAGGCAGAGGGGTAGCATTCAGAGAGACTAAGTGTTGCTACAGATTTGTAGTAAATCCAATCTGGGGTCTGTTGGCTCTCCCACAGCAGACATAATTCTAACCAATCAGAGACTCAAACCTGGCAAGATTATCTAATTTCATCATGTGTCTTACAAAATGATATAAATTTTTTCAGCCACAATTGAGATGAACTCTACTCTCCCAGGAACCCTTGGCCTTTGCAGCCCATGATGCATGTGCCATGTGGGTGTGGGATCTGCAGTTTACCGCTTCAGGCCTGAGTAAATACTGCAGCCATTCCAGGCATTGCTGTGAATGGTGGAGGAAGGAAATGTCTGTAATCAGGGTAACTTCACTGTTTCCCATAGCTGCGTCAGGAAGTAAATCAGTCGCAGGGAGATGACAGTAGTTGAATAGAGGGAGTGTATCTGACGGACACAAAAAGTAAGGAGGTCCTAGTTAGGTTAAATTGCTCATCACCATTATTTCCTAATTTTTAGTGCCACATCTCTTCTAGGACAAAATGTTTTTGAGGGAAGACCAGTGAGCCACAAGGGATTATTTTAATTTGACCTTGTGTCATCTTGAGTGTAAAGTTTTCATTATACATTGTTTATCTGAGAGCAACGTTGCAAACTTTATATCGCTGGAATTTATTGAGCAGTTAATGTTTCCCTTGTGGTCTTAGTCGCACAGCCTGCAGCTCTGACTGTCCGTCTCCTTTGGGGTTGAGGCCATGGTTACACTGTTGTTACTACTTGTTATTGTAGTGAACAAATGTTATTCCTGATCTTTTTCTGTGGACACAAAAATAATATGCATACCACTAGCCTATGTTGGTGGAGGGTTCGGAAAGAAACTCTTCAAAGTTGAGATTTAGGAAACACAGGGTATCCACACACTTGAATATTGCTCCTAAAATGAAGATTTAGCCATGACTCCAATGTGTCCTATCCGCACGTCCACTCCACTTCCACTCACTTTCCACCCAGGCATGGAAAAGTTGCACGGTGCCAAATGTTGGCTCATGGCCTCTGCGTTAAGTCTGGTGCATTAACAGCAATTTGGAGTAATGGCTTTTTTTACACTTCACAAGCGCCATAACTCTCCCTCTTCTGATGACATCATCACATCAGTGTGTGAGCGTGTGCCACATGCTAAAATCCAGGTTTCTGTTAATGTCATTTCAGTTCAAAGCACATACATCTAATGCAACGAGAAGACTGTATATGAAGTAAGACGTTTTTCCTCTGAGTCAGCAGAGCTGCAGACCTGTGATTGTATTACATAAAGTAAAATACGGCTGAGCAGTCGTCTAAGCAGTCCTGGTTCACTCCTGCTTGTCTAATGCAGAAATCTACTTTAGCTACTTAAGATAGCTTGATTAGTCAAGAATTAAAAAAAAGTAAAGTTTAACTAACAAGAAACTTGCTCTCAAGAACTAATCTAAGCCATCGTGTTTGGTCAGCTCCAACCAGATGTGGACAGATCACAACAACACAGACAATCCATTCTGCACATTATAACACAAGATCATTCATGAAGCCAGTGGTGATTTTTGATTATTCATTTTTACGCCTTTAGCATCTGTTCTTTTTTTCCATCTTTCAGCGCCGCCGTCCACACGACACTGAGAACCCACTGACTGCACTGCATTCACTCACAACAACACGGTGAGTTACAGCATGCCAGTGAGCAAACAAGAGGTTATTTCTGTCTGTGCTCGGCCCGTAACTGCCCCCCTGCCAAGCACACTGCTGGCTGGGTCTAACCAGGACAAGAGAGGGTGGTGGCGGAGGCGGCTCGTGCTGTGTGGAACAGCCACTGGAGGGTTAATTAGACTTATGGGAAAGTTCTGGTTGTTGAAATCAGGGAATGTTAGACGAGGAAGTGGGAACGAGTGGCCCGGCTCGTTGCTGGAGTAACATTTTGTTTTCTCACATGATGTAAAGATGTTGGGGATACCCTGATACCCCAGACACACAGACATGGAACAGATAACAAATCTCCCCCCCCCCCCCCCCCCCCCCCCAAATCCAGCTGCTTGTTCCACATATACACTGAGCTATTTTTAGAAGTGGAGCCTGCCTCTGCTTTATAGTGCTGAGTTGATTTTAATGGCGAGGTTTTAGCAGCGCCTTTATCAAGACATTATTTTGTCCTGGTCTTTATAGCTATGTACACAGGGCTCATTGAAAACTTTTTATGTGATATTATCAGCTCATGTCATAACAACTATTATTGCTCTGGCTGCCTCTGTACAGTGGGATTGTACAAGTTAACTTTATCTATGAATGAATGTATTTATTGTCACAGATTATAAAGATGATTGTTGGAAAAAATGCTAAAGATTATTTAGCAGATATAATGTTATTAGCCGATTGACTGCGAATAAAGGGGAAATTATTCACCCGTTGTTTACTGTGGTTAATTCACAGGTAGATAAATGTATGTGATAACTCTGTCTATATAAGAGATGTGTTTAGGACTCACATGTTATTAAATGATCTGTCTAAGTTGAAAGGTGAATTTAGAGAGTAATCATTTGAGATAAATGGAAAATTATGATTTAGCTTCTTAAATGATGCTGCAGCATGACTCAGTTGTTCCAGATGTATTCCATCATTAAATTTCAGTCATATTTATGGTCATTAGTCCAGTCACTTATGTGGTATTTTGATGTCGTGGAAAAACATTTTCTGCAAACCTCAGGTTTACTTAGTATTGACTGATTAATCTCAGTGAAACAATCGGTCAGACAGACATTATCTCTTATTATTAGGAAAACCGTGGGAAAGAACGTAAGTCTTTGTTAATGTGAATGCTGTGCAAATGACATGTGATTTTTTTTTTTTGTGCGGTGGCCTGATGCACATGCTCCAGCGTCGTTACAGTTTGCCTGCGGGCGACTGTGAATATGTGTGTTCAGTATAAGTGTGTGCAATTAGTTGTTTTTGGTGACGATGTTAATGTGGCCAGAGCTGCCGCAGGTCTGACTTTATTTTCTCCCTCTCGGGGCAGCTGCATGCAGCACAGCTTCAAAGAAAACTGGAGGCCTACAGGGATTTTCCTCTGGCTTTCCCACCATCTGCAGAACCCTTCATGGGATGTGATGGTGGCGGGTGTTTGTGGAGACTCCCGTGTGAAAATGAATATCCAGTTTTAGTGCAACTTCTCTCAGCACATACACGATCTCTCAACACTCATATTTATCACGTGAATTATACTTGGTGTGTTTGTATGCTTTGAAAGGCTGTTGTTACTTAAGCACACAGAACATTTTGGCTCCCATCATCAAAACGCATTTTTAGTTTATTGTTAATTAATGTCATTGCTGCCTTACTTACTTTTTACAACTATAATATATAACAGTAGGGCTTGAAATGTCAGAGCTTTGAAACCCTGTGATCATTCTTCCACAATCAAACATGATTAGACTAACAGATTCATAGTTTGATCAAACTCAACACCTGTCTTTGGCGCATAGCAGCGCATGCACAAGAATGTGCCGGCTAAACTCAACTCGATCTTGCTCAGTTTGACGTCTTGGCTCGGAGGGATCCAGGAATGAGAGCTGTGTGTGTGTTTGTTATGGAAGAAGCTGTGCACCATCCATACCTGCACCTAGATTGCTGTAAATGAGCCTCTTATCCAGACCTTCCCTGGGATTCTTTCTGGAACCACCCCAGTGAAAATCCACAAGGAATTTGACATAGTCTGGGTTTTATAGGAAATACCTATGTGAGCTGAAATAGATGACTCCCTCATCATGGAGCACCTGAAGTTGATTACAGTGCGCCCATCAGCAGGCACCATCAGCAACGGCCAGAGTTACTCACAAAGCCTTTAAGTGGTGGTTTGAAATCGGATTATGGTCTTTAAAGATTGTTTTCGCCTGCAGTGTTTTTGTTTCTTATGTGATCGGGGGCTAAACTCAACGGGTTTGTCACAAAATGTAGTTTGACCTTGATGCTTTGCAGCACCATGAGTGAAAGTAAGCTGAGGGCGACTTGGTCAATTTAAGTCTGTGTGTTGGTTTGAAGCCCCACATGGGACGAGATGTTAATGAGAGCTTTGATGATCAAAGAAACTTTATCTGGGAGAAAAAAAGAAAGTGAGGATTTTGGCAAGAGTCTAATGAGATTGTCGGGATCTCAGTGAGTGGGTGGCAGCACAGCAGCATAAACCAACAACCTCTGAAGTCACTTGTTAATATGACTGAAGGAAACACTGTGGACTGATGTATATTATTGGGCTTTTGTTTGCAGCATGAACAGTTCTATTCATCCTTCACTACACAAAGGAAATACTTCTGATCAAGTCTTTCCCAGTGATGCATCATGACATAACAATAAGTACAGGATGTGAGGTTACAGGAGGGTATAAATGCATTGTCTATATTGCTCTATAGTAATATTTGCATCATAGCTCTGGAATATTATAGGTTCAGTCAGTGTGTAGAAATAAGTGACATCTAGTTCCATGTTGGAGCTGAATGCAACAAACGTGTACATCAAGGTAAAGGTTGATGGAGTGATACCCAAGCCTTGTACTGTGCAATGACAATAAAATTGAATCTAATCTAATCTAAACTATAAGAAAGAGCTGGAATCAAGTGGGCAACCTTTACTGTAAAAGCTGCATTCACCCATTCGCACACACATTCATACAGCACTTCTATCTGCAATGCTTTTCCTACCTCACACATTCGTGCACACAGCCGGCTCAGCCATCAGGGGTTCAGTGTCTTGCCAAAGGACACTTTGGAATGCAGACCATAGGAGCTGAGGATCAAACCACCAACCTTCTAGTTAGTAGACAACCTTCTCTACATCTTGGCTACTGCTTTTTAAAACTTAAATGCTTGCAAAAAAATATTTTTAATAATTTGCGGTTTCTGTTTCCTAAGTTGGAGGATTTGCTACTTCTCCTTGTCATACAGTATGACATTGTTGGGATCCGAACAAAATATGAATAAGTGGTTTTCTGGGAAGCTTTGATCAGCATTTCTTTTTCAAAATTATTTTGGCTTAATAGCCCAATAGCAGGTTAAACATTTAAACTAATAATAAACTATAAAAATGAAGGTAATTATTATTAAAGCATGCATATATATATTACTTCTTCACATTATAAATGGAACAAATAACATCATGGCCAGAAGTGACAATGTTTTGACCACATGAAATGTAGAGTATCCAGAAGAGTAAAGAGTTATAATTATTTTTACATTTGGCCTATTTGGACAATCTAGCTCAAAACTATAAATTCCTAAACTTCATTTAGTAATGGGTTTCTGTAGGAAAGGGTTTGTTTTTTTGTTTTCTTTGCTTTTTTCTTTACAGTGGTTGGAAGGAAAAAGATAAAAAAGAAAACTAAACAGCACTAGCTGCTGTGTGTCAAAGAGGAAATGCTGCGGTCTTGGTTGCGTAATGATCTAGAGCAATAAAGAAAATAGCTGCAGTTAGGCTACAGTGAAATAAACGGGAAAACCAGCCTTGAATCCGAATCAGTATGTAACAGCCTTGTTGGTGTGTAGTATAACTTATATGATACGTGAAGCAGTGGGAAGGAGAATATTGAGCTGCTGGCATCGTTTCCCAGCTCAGATTCAAGGCTCATGTTACAAATTGCCATTACCGACAACACTGCGCTGTACACCAACATCTCAGCCCCCTTTCCTCATTCTTACGCCCGGGGCACACTGAACATCAACGGAAGTGCTTGGTTTTCATTTCCGCGCCCTTGTTAACAGATTAGACCTGGCACTCCGGCTGCTGCTGCTGCTGATGCTGATGCTGCTGCTGCGGCCCTGCTCAGCCGCGACTACCAGACATTTATTCAAATTTTACCTTCTCCTATTTGAAGGAGCCAATGCCAAAACCTCCTCCTGGTTAAACATCGTTCAATAAGGGTAATGTTCTAGATGAGAATGGCGTGGGGAACCGGCAGCTCTTACTTACAGAAAGTAATCTGGGGTTTTCTGGTTTCTTCTGAAATTGCTCATCCCCCTGTCAATAAACACAGGCTTATACACAAGAAGGAGGAGTTTGGTGAGACAAACTTTACGTTTACTCTTTGCGATCAAGGCCACTGAGGGAAAACTCTATTTGCCTGTGAAATGAATCAGATCAACATTTTCTTGGAAGCCAAAAGATAATGACTTTCCTTAGAAGGGTCGATTTGTTTTGTGTTTACAATAAAGTTGTTTTCCATCAATGCATCGCTGAATCACTTGTACTTTGCAGTGCCTTAAAAGAAAGAAATATGATTATATCTATCACTAAATATCTTTGTTGGGGGGCTGGCATTGTCAGTGGTTGTAAAGAGGTGCAGTGGTTGGGTCTGTCACAGTAAGAAAGTTGTTAGTTTAAATCCCAGTTCGGTCTTTCTGTGTGGAGTTTGCATTCTCCAAAAATTCATATGTATCAATTTGAATAAGACATTTTCAAAGAGAAAATATGGTTTCATTTAATGTGAATGGGGTGCCAAATAAAATGCCTCCAGATATTCAGATTTATGCACATGCATAATTATAAGTGATAAACACATTATATAATTTAATATCTTGTTTCGGTGTGTGAATGCTTGTGTGTCACACTTTGAAGATGTATGCAGTAGCTCCATAATAGTTACATAATAAGGTCTTGAACTGGATGTCAAGTTAATGTATATGTAGGTGCACAGGAGGATGATACAAATTCTTAGTATTTTTAATACTTTAGTTATGTGATTATTAGTCATAATTCAAGGCTAAACTGGAATCTGAGCCTATTCGATGTATCTTGCTCATCAAAATTTAAATGAAACATATAGCAACTAGATTTTGACACACTATCACAATATTACATATGTCTTTCTTCTATCTTTGGTAATCCAGTGGCAGTGATGATAAAAATGCACATGCCTAGAATGGGATTTCTTTGATACTGACAGTCACCAGTTACCTGTTGGTTCACGTGTCTTCATCTTAAACCTCTGTGTTTGTTTGTTATAAGTAAGTTATGAATATTATCTGCACAAAAACTAAAAGGCAAATACCTACATCTGTTTTTTTTCTGTCTAGATCTAAAATACAGAACAGCAATGAACTTAATTTCCTCGTACATGCACCAAATTCAATTTTTCTTCAACAAGAACCTGTGCTGTGATCAAAACACTCCTTCTTGCCTGCAGCTGCAAACTCACATGTTTTCACTCTATTCTAAATGAGTGATTATAAATATGTCATGGTGAAAACAAATAGCCAGTGGTAAGCAGATGGATGTAATAATGAGAGTGATAATCATCAGCTAAAACGACTTTTGATAACAGTCGATGCAGTGAAAATGTTGCCGTGATAAAAACATGAACTCTAAACTGTAGCTCAGTGATGATTTGAATAAAGTGCAGATAGTTTATGTGAATGGAAAACATCTTGAATCAATAGAAGCTACCTTGCGGTGTAAGACAAGAGATCAGACTTTTAAATTGTTGCAGACGAGGAGAAACAGCATTGTTCTGGAATGGGAATTCGAGAGACCACAGCAGAAGGATGCAGGAGAGACGTTTGGACTATGGGACAAAACAGGTGTGTGAGGTATTCATGAAATTTCTGTTTGATTTCTTTGACCAGCGCACTCATGAAACATGAACTCAGAAGGAATTCTGTGAATTATGGACGGATGACACGACGAAAGATGTTTTTCCCACATTCCGACGTCTCTGACCGTATTTTTTATGCTCTTGTTCACCATTATTGCGTCCCAGCGGTGAGCCGTCACAACATATTGCGCCTGACTGTACTAGTCCCATTTGCTTCGCCGGCTGCATGTTTCCCATTGTCCGATTCTGTTTGACTTGCATATTTCTTGATCCCAGCAGTGAAATCTTAATCATCCAAAACACAGCGGTGCAGTCCTCCCCAGTTTGTGTTGTCCTATTCAGGCACATCACGGGGAACAGCCAGGAGGACTGTGTCTCCACAGTTTCACCTTCACATCAGATCCGTAGCGGGAAAAGATGCCAGAGCTCTAAGCGTTGACATATTTGTAACACAAACTTCCTGGACCCTCTGAGACACATCAGCACAATTAGTTTCGTTCCCTGTTATCTCATTTCCTGTTTGTGCATTTTGAGCCACCAATGCCATGTTACACCATTGTAAGCCACAAGGTTTTGGGGATAATCCCCTCTATGACTAGATCTGAATCAATGGTGTTGTTATGGAAAGCAGCAATGGAAACTAGAATGTCAGCACATACCTCTGCTAAGGCCCCAACTGTCCCCTTGTATTCAACCAAGCTGTCTGCTAAATGTTTCTGATCATTCCTTGGGGAAACCGTGACAATGTTGAAAATCTCTATGTTGTAATGTAAAAGAGAGTGAAGATCTGGAACCATACCAAACTTGTATGAGTTCCACCCTGACACATACGACATCCTAACGGAAATCTGTTGTTGTATTTTTGTAATCTCTTGCTTACAAACAAACAAAAACACAACTAACAAATAGACGAAAAGACAGTGGTGAAAACATAACATCCTTGGTTGGGGTAACAATAATAACTACAAACCTATCCTCAAAAAAAAAATTTAAGAGATAAGCCTCCATGTCCCTGAGGACCCAGTGTGTTTGCTCCTGTCATTGTTATTTAGTGCTACAAAAATTTTATTGAGAACCCCCCCCTAACTCATGCTGTTTCTCATGGAGACGTGCCCACTAAAAATCCCCTCAGCTTGTTTTTTATCGATGTATTGGATTTTTGGGCCCCTGCTGAGTGAATTTGATTATTATGAGATATTCACAAAATAAGCAAAAGTTCCCCAGGGTTTCTTCTTGTAGTATGATGAGTCCTCTGCGAGCAGAACAAAGTGACCTAGCGAGGGTTAACATGAGCAGCGCTGTGTTCCCTCCTCCTGACGTTGACTGAGCACTCACGCACACTCACACACACACACACACACAGACACACAGACACACACACAGACACACACACACGCTTTCTCCTCAGAGGCCAGCACAGAGCCAGAGAGGAGGGACTGCGTGCAGCTCTGCGAGCCAGCTGTCGGTCGCTCAGAGCTGCGTCTTCTCTCTCCCGGACTCTCCCCCGTCTCCACTGGCCTCATCACTCCATGGGACTCCAGACCTGGCTGCCAAGCAAACCAGCACTGTCCTCCATGGCCTGCCTTGATGTGGAGACCCCCTCCATCTGCAGGGGTAAATTCAAATCAGGTGCTCTGCCTGTCTTCTCCGTCTCCTATCTGCATGCCTTTCATTGTTTGATTTTTATAGAAGTTTTTATTGTGCTCTTGTTTGTCTTTACTGATGCCGGCAGCAGTGGCAGGGGGGGGGGGGGGGGGGGGTTGACGTAGTCCCGCCAAAACAGGAAATGACAGGGCAACAGTGAAGCTCATCACATTGAGTCATGGCAAGCATCATTTATACGGGACAGAGTGGAGCTCTGATGGATAATCAATCAAACCTGTTCTATAAAAACAGTCACGAGTCAGAGATATGACATTGTTTTATCATGCATATGTTGTAACTGGCACTCAACGGTGTTATGTTTTCCGACATACATGTAATATTAACCATAAATTTACTGTTGTAATGTAAGATGCCTCATTCAAATGATGTGAAAAACACAGATATACAGGTTATTTCAATATTTGTAATCTTTAAGCAGCAGCAGCTTAGACCAGGCCCAGAGTAAAGTGGATTTTCTTTTTATTAAAACACAATATAACTGCGTATCAGTCTTTAAAAAAACTGTCACTGGGGTTTAGGCTCTATAAAGTCACCTTATTGTAACACGTGTGAGGTCACATTTGATGATTCGCCAACCACCGAAGTCAGTGACTGGATCATGACTTCACGATACAAGTGTTTTTTTAATCCTGCAAAAGAGATAATGCGTATCGATTTTTCTAGGATGCAAAACACTCAAATGATAAAAAATAAAACCTGCAAGAAAAAAGCTACATGTTAATTCATCTCTGAAAGAATCATAATCCAGGAATTGTATATATAACAATGTTTTTAAATCTAATTAAACAAGTAATTATTTACAAGTTAACTAAAAATAGCAATTTCTCTCCCAAACTAAGACTCTAATCCAGTTATAAATAGTTACAGCTCTGTTAAAACAGCCACATCTTCCCTTCCTTTCGTTCTCAGTCATTATGTAACAATCACTTAATTGATAGTGCTCAAACCTTGCTGATAAATGCCCTGCGTTTTTGGATCTCAGGATAAAAGGAGTAATAGTATATTTTATACTTGCTGGTAAACTGACCCCTGTTTTTACTTTACGTTTTAATAAAAGTTTCTGTCAGCTTTGGCAGGCTGCTATGTTTATATACCCTTTGAGTAAGCAAAAGATGACTGGCTATACTATCTGAATCAGCCGCTCCACACTCAAATGACATAAAACTGGACCTTGTTTAAAGTCTTTGGTATTTATAACAACAAAGTCAACATAACCTAGTGTCAGTCTGCTGCTTGGCTAGATTCAACTGTCACTGGCCGGAGAGCATCTGTAGCCACATTGTTTCCTAAAAGGAGAAAAAGTCAAAGAAAATGGAAAAGGTCTGATGGGAGACCTCCAGGGCTGATTTACTGAGAACAACATGGGTCTGAGATTAGAGATTACATCAGTAGACAAGGATTTGAGCCGAGCCCTCGCTCTGTGTTTCTCTACAACCTCTGTTTACGCTCTGCTGGTGAGCTGGAGAGCGGAGCCAGTTTACATCACAGCGAGGTTAGCCAGGGTTCAGGTCCAGCGCAAGATGACAGAAAGTGAGGAGGACCCCAGGCGTAAGGTGCACCCCCATACTGACGCTTAAATTAATCTCTGCATTCTCCTGTGGCACCGGGAGGCAGCTTTCGATGGTATTGATATGTGGTAATATGCACTCATAAATTGTCTTGCCTGTAGCCTTCTCTCCGAGTCGCATCAGATATAAATATTGAGACAAACCGATGGCAATTTTTTACAATCTCCAGGTATGATCTGTCTCCAGCTGATCATAACCCCTCTGGCTCGTAATAGGAAAACACAGCAGGCGGGGTGGGGGGGCAGGGACGCTGTGTTCTCTGCCCTGGATTTGATGCTGTTGCTGCTGTGAGAATGGAGTCAGCCTCCCACCCTTTTGCCTCGGCTCTTGTCACTCCGCGTTCCCCCTGCCCGCCAGCGTGAGCCCATGACCGTCCCCTCAGCCCTGCATATGACTGGAGATCCCACCCCCTTCACTACCCCCAAATTTCATGGTTCCCAGGCCTTGTTCTCACAGCTGCCCAGTTTATTTTTGCTAGAGTGAGTCACAGAGGCCTGCTCAGACGCAGTGCCTTTCCCAGGAGAGTTGAGCAGGTCTATTTAGTGTGTGTGTGTGTGTGTGTGTGTGTGTGTGTGTGTGTGTGTGTGTGTGTGTGTGTGTGAGTGTGAGAGAGAGAGATATTCTGTGGGAGTGGGAGTAGCTGCTCCCCCCTGAGCCACTGAGTGGATGTAGCTGAGCTGACTTCACGTCACTATACAGTGGTGACGTGAAGGGCCTCATGCACCTCACCCGCCGCCGCCTCATTCGTCACCATCGCCCATCACCTTTCTCTTCAAACTGTTTCTTATGCACGGAGCCGTGTTACTCTGCTGAAGTAACATGTCCACGCTCGCTTGTTTATAAATGTTTAAACTGGGATCTTACGACAGTTTATATTGATGGGGAAACAAAGCTGAGGAAGTGTACTGGATGTCAGGCCTAACTCCAAGACTCAACAATTTCTGCTGTAAGATAGACACATCTTTGATGTTCAGCAATAACATCATGGATCACTGCTTATCCATCTAAAGCAAGATTACATAAAAAAAAAAAAAAAACGTTATTAAATGGAAACAACTCACTTGATTCTTGTGGCGTCACAACCGTCTGCAGCTTTGCTCGTTATCGTGACTACAGCTCCAGCTTTAATCCTTCTTTTATCTGTGTATGTTCTGCAGTGTACTTTGTTTGATTCCTAAATGCATTTGCATCTTACACAGAGATATTGACTTGCTCTGGGAAAGCTCTCAGCCAATCACATTTGGGTCTGCAGTGTTGTAAAATGTGCTGTAAATTTAACTGGCCCAGTTAAAACCATACAGGAAGGGAATAGGATGTCTGTGGTGGTGAACAGGCCTCTCTGTTCGGCCTTTTGGGGGTAGAGAAATAATAAGCGCTTTGTGTTATCTGAAGTCTGGCAGGTTTCACAGTTTAAAGCCAGAGGTGCTTGTGTGTTGATGCAGCCGCTCTGAATGGTATAAGTGGAACTCTGACCTCCGTGTCTCTGCGCCCTCACAGTCCTCCAGCTCTGTCTGCAGCAGAGGAGAACTCGGGAGCAGCTTGTGGATCAAGGCATCATGCCACGTGAGTCTTCACATCACACATAAACAAAACTCTTACCTTACACTCTGAAAATGAGGTTCCTGGACTGACAGCCACAAAGAGAGTCCACAGTGTCTTTCTTCCCCATAATGCCCTTCTACTTTTCTTACATACAATATTTCGTTGCTGTTATTTGAATTATAAGTTCATACCTAAGGTAGACGGGGATGAGTTATGCCGCATGTTCAATGTTTTGAGTTACATATTGTGGTATATCTGTTTTGCATTAACATTGTTTAGCCTGTGTGCAGTCGTACTGCAACCCAAGGAGGTCATGTCCTCAATAAGGTCCATGTGGACAAGGTGGCAAAACATGGGATGGGTGAGGGATCCATATGAGTGGATGTACTTTATTAGACATTAGTAAGAACTTGCTTTTATATATACTTAAAGTAGTAAAAGTACTTGGCCTAATGAAAAAAGGTGAAGTATATTATTTTGGCAAACATGAACATGGCGACTCCATGATCAGGGAATGTCAGTTCAGGCAACTTCCCATGAGAAATTCCTCCATTCTGGACACACTTTGACATCACTTCCTCCGTGTGTTACCCTGGTTGCGTAAACACATCAGATACCTGTTGCTGCTATCGGGAAATATAACTCTACTGTAGGCCGGGCTTATGTTCGCTAAAACAACATAATTCTAGCTTGCTTCAAGCATTTTTGATGTTTTAACAATTTGAATCGTAAATTATTACAAAGTTTAGACCTGCAGTCATTGCATGGCTATCAAGTCACAGTTTCTTCAGTTTCTTTTAAGCGCTCCAGCGAGGCGCATTGACTGATGGGTATTTTTTCTTGTCAATTTCCGGCAAACTGATGGACTATTGTTCACTTCCTCCCTGCACAGTTCCCTTTGAACTGAGCATGATTGCTGCCTACAGTCTGGAATTTCGCTTAAGATGGCTGAGTACCCTGTGCAGTCCACTTTGCGTTGCATTACTGGGCGATCGCAACACACCCTTCGTTCTTGTGGAAGGAGGCGGGGTCTAATATAACCTGCTTGATCTGATTGGGTCAGCAATTATTGATTACTTTTAAACATATCAAATACAATGTGAATAAGTAATGCAATAATTTGTCTAAAATGTAGGGGAGTAGCGAGTGTAGGTATTTGCTGATATATGCCGGAGTAAAAGTGAAAAGTACTAGTAGTAATAAATCTATTTAAGTAAAGTACAGTAACTAAGTATATTTACTTGTTTCATCCCACCACTGGAAATATACATACTACGTTTTCTAAATTTCACTCTTTCTACCTTAGGACATGAACATCAAACTGACTTGTTTAGACAAACATTTGAATTCATCCTACTCATTCTCATTAAGTGGGTGGTTTATTCTACTCTTACTAATAGTTGGATCATTGTCCTCATGTAAACATAGCCAATGATGAAAATGACTCAAAGATTAATCACAGATAAGCCATCAAGCAGCACAGCAGTGCTGAACCAGAAGGGACAAGCTCCCATATTAATACCATTCATCTTTTGATGTGACAAAGTGGAGTAGACTCAGTCCCTCCTTTCCCTGGCTGGGCATTGTGTTTGAGAGAACACCTGATAATAGAGAAGGCGACTCTGCGACAGAATTGTGCTGATTGCTGGGAAGGCAGAAAGAGAAAAAGATGTGTCCTGCTCATTCTTGAAAAGTCTCGGTCAGGTTTTCTGCTCCTCTCTGGCGCCTCACGGCCAAATGAGTCAGTGACTGAGTCTTCTTTACTGGAGGTCAGTCTGTGGCCTGGTCAAGCATGAACCCGCACACAAACCTTCCCAGGCCATTCTCCGCTGAAGCTACTCTGCTACTCCCACACTTAAACGCTCATGGTAGGTATGTGCTGAGATTTGGGTGACGAGCAGGAATGTTTTTCTTTGCTCCTCTGACACACTCCTCAGAGCCCCCCCTCTGGCCAAAATGTCCTTAAAGCTAACAGTGCTCATCATAGAGGAGGTGACGAGTCCGTGAGCCAGACCTGGTCTAAAGCATCATGAGTTTATTCTGGGGGATCAAAGAGTGACTCGCTGCATGGAGCAATCTCCTCTCTGCTTGAATCAGTAAAGCTGACACTTCCTGTTGGACTCCCATGAGCTTCTGTTTATTATCAATGTCACACTCATGCAGAACAAAGACAAAACACATGAAAATAATGATAGAAAAAAGAGATTGCACTGCAGCCGAGTTGAGGTGGAAAGTGAAGTAAAAGAATGTCATATTGCCAAATATCGCAATTCACAATTTTGCCTCAAGGGTCTTAACAATCTGCACAATATTACGACACATGCTGTCCTTAAACCTCTGAATCAGACAAAGAAAAACTCCCCAAAAAACACATACACAAGAAAGAAAGAAGGACATCTCTAGGAGAGCAAGGGAGGAGGGATCACTCCCCCAGAACCTACAGATAAGCAATAGATGTGGTGTTTACAGAATACGGCAACAAAGAAGATTTAAACTGTGGACGGTCAGGACGATTACATTATAGGTTGTAACATGAATGAAGAATATGATCTGGGAGGACATCAAGCAACTTCCACATGCCACCAACAGATTAGACCTGAGCCACGCGACCACCGTGAAGATCTGTAAAAGAGGACAGACTAAGCAAACATACAAAAGGGAACAAAAACAAGCATGTCATTAACACGTTGAGTAGAGAGAAACAAACACTCGGCGGGAGAGACAGCCTCCTGGAGGATGAAGATCCAGATCCAAAACATCTGGCACGAGGCACCGACAGCCAGGAGAGGGAAAGAAGGGTCTCAGGGTGGCATATGTTCCAGCACGAGGGGAAATAGAGAGAACAGGGAGGAGTGGTTGAAGAGATATAAGCATACAACCTGGGCAGTCAAGTGCTTGAGGGAAAAGATGAAGCGGTTATCAGAAAGTTTACAGTGATCTCATTCTGAACCATCCTGAGCAATTTCAAGACTTGAATGAGTATCAGTAGTACAACCGTGGTAATTAAATCCATGACTCACTCGCAGTATAATTTGGCCTGGAGTTAAAATATAAACAGAGAAAATATAGAAAAGCAGAGGGCCAAGAAGAGAGCCATGGGCTCCTCCATATTGCCTGTCAGTAAATATTGATGTAGTATTAATTCACAAAACACTGTGTCTTTCAGATAAGTACTTGAACACTTAAACCAGGTGAGAGCCCGGCCAGAGACACCAAATTGGTTTCCACACGTGGAAGTGATCTATAGTATTAAAAGCTGCACTGAGATTAAGCAAGAAAGGTACAGAGGAGGAATCTAAACCATAGTAAGCAGAAGTGATGAGCCTTTAAAGTAGATTGACAGTTTAGCCACAGCAGTTTTCAAGCCAGTGGGGATGAAGCCAGGAAAATAAAGTAATAGATTAAGATTATATAGGATTGTAGGGCCAAGAACTGGCTAGAGAACTTTGAAAAGATAAGCTGTTAAAGGGCTAGGTTGGAAGTTTGTAGGTTTTAAAAGCAAAAAATCCTAGTCAATGATACACATTAGAAATGCAGAATAAAAGTTCATGATGCAAAGTTTTTTTTTTAATATAAATCAACTCCTCATTTATTTTGTTTCAAGTCAATTTATCCTGTTATTATATTATTTTTAATTATTTACCTGTTTATTTATATAGTTGTTTATTTAATTTAAAATGGAAGGAGGTTTTCTTGTGTTAAGCGAGAACAGTTACGAATGCTCTTTTGTCCCCTTGTCACAGCTCTGAAAACACCTGCAGCCTTTCATGAGCAGATTCGCAGCCTGGAGAGAGCTAAGGTGAGATGTTTCATCAGCACTGCAGCTGAACATTACTTTGTTATCCTCCATTTTTATTTAATTTTTTTCGATAACATTTTCATTTTCTTAACAGACAGGGAACTTCCTGAAGCACAAGCTCTGCAGCAGACCTCAGCGATCTGAGCTGGTCCGTATGCACATCCTGCAAGGTAGTCTTCCTCCTGTGTGTTCTCACTAGTTAGTCGCTTCTAGATAAGAGAGACATGATGTGGTTATTAATCTGCCTCAATTTACTGCCTACTTTGTTTTACAAAGTTCTAAGCAGATAAATGGCCTTGTGAGTTCTGGCTGTAGCTGCTGTGAGTCACTGATGAAACGGTTAAGAGGCCAACGGACGCTGGCCAGATCACAGCTAATGATTCTCTGTATCTTTATCAGAGTCGCAGGCGGAGGCCTCCCTGCAAGCCACACAGATGCAGCTGAAGAGGGCCAGACTGACTGATGATCTCAATGAGAAGATCTCCCAGCGACCTGGACCCATGGAGCTGGTGGAGAAGAACATCCTGCCTGTGGAACCTGCTTCTGAAGAGGTCAACAATGGTAAATGTTATATATCTTCCACATTAGAAGACATGAACCATTAAAATATTTTATTTTAGCCACTTGGGTAACATCAGAACAGCAGGTACTTAAGCCATTGTTGTTCTTTCACTAGAACATTTCCAAGATAAAATGTCAGCCAATATATATTGAAAAAAGACCTTCAATGATTCCTAGGATGTCACTTTTTAAAAACCTTAAGACAAAGAAAAGTCAATGAGGCTTAAACACAAAAAATTTATTCTCAACAACTATAAAGACAAAGAAAACGCAAAAACAACCAAATATTTACATCTTGAATTAAGAAAATAAACATTTATAACTCATTGATATACAAGTTTCATTTGCTGATACCGTTATGTCTGTATTGAATATGTAAGCCTACAGCAATGTTTGTGTGTTTGTTATAGTCACTGACTAATGTGCAACTTATCCACTTTGGTGATATCTTAGGAGATATCATCAAAGTCAGTCGGTTTAACTTTGCAGATAAATTTGAAGATCCTCCCACATATCCTCCTGTACCATCAAAATTGGAATGTGTCAAGTAGCTCAAGACTTAACACCTGCAAATCTATTGTCTTGATTCCCATCACCTTCAGCTGTATTCTGTGTTTAATGCTAATAAGCAATGTTAGAATGCTAACATGCTGAACTAAGATGGTGAATTAGATCAACATTATACCTGATTTGTATAAGCATTGCTGCATTGCCACTGTGATCATGTTAGCATGCTGACATTAGCTCGAAGTCCCGCCTCCGCTGCCCTTATACTGTTGTTACTCCTGTTGCAATGTAAGAATGAAATTCACTGCAAAATGAAGTAAGACAAATGCTTTTTTCCCCCCAGTTTTTAACTCATCCTTAAAATAAATAACAAGCTGCATTTATTTATGTTTGATGTCGGCCTCACAGGTGAAAAGTCAAACTACTCTAAAGCAGCAGATGTTTACAGCTTTGATGAGGACAGCAGCGAGGCCTTATCACCGGAGCAGCCTCCAGGCCAGGAAACTCCCGTCTGCACCTCGACCTCTGTGAGGGAGTCTGCAGGGACTGAGGCCGCCTCATCCTCCTCTGAGTTAAACTCTGCCGTCCAGGTGAACCCTCAACCATTACAAATCCTTAAACAGAAACTGCTCATGTTAACAGATAAAACAACCCTTTGATGACACGCTTTCTATTATAAGTCTAAAATGTAACCTACACATATCATGCTTGTTTTTCATTTTATGAGTTTATCAACCTGTTTTTATTCCAGTTGGTTTTCTTGTCGAGCGTGGGAGGATGATTAATGACCGCTCTGTCTGTTGTTTTTTTTCCTCTGTCTCTTATTTTTTCAGCATTCCCCGCCATCTAACTCACAGCCCCCATCAGATTTACTCGAACTCGTCTGTACCAATGAGACGCAGAGCAACTTACAAACATCTGCACCTCAGCCAATCACCGCTGCTGTGTCCAGTGTCACGCCAGGGCCAGTTCTTGTAAAGGTGAGTTTGTTCTTCTAGTTTCCAGTTTGGCCAAAGACCTTTCAAAGTCTTCTTTAACTTAAGTGTAGCAGTGATTGTTCTTTTGAAAGGAAGAGTTCATTTAGTTTAAAACCAGCTGACAGGAAACTGACCTCGGCTCTCTGTCTCTGTCTCTCTGATTTATTGACTGTGTGTTTTTTTTGGTTTCCTTTGGAAATGTGATGGCCCATACGTCAGAAGACACAGCGTCTGTGTTTTATCACTCCGAAAGTCTCATCAGTTTAGGGTTGAGCTGAAATTCAGCCAAGTCGAAGTGCAGTTTGAGGAACGATGAGGTGTAAAGTAGTTGATTTTAAATATGCGCCAGCCACAGTTTGTCCTCAGTCAGGGTCTAACGATGGTTTGACCCTCTTCACTTAAGCTGTGTCAAATCTAAGCCAAAAATCAAAGGGCATGAGTGAAGCAATAACTTGTGTGTCTATCATGATCCAGTGCCTCTCTGAGCACAAGGCGACCTCTCTCTCCCTTGGAATACAATAGTGGACTGAATTTGAAAAATCGCAGGGTGTGTGTGCTGGCTTAGCCCAACTTGACGTTTCAAAGTTATAACCTGCTGCTCTTATGCCAAGCCATTTTCATGTGCATCCTGTAATTGCAGGTGGTAAAACAATGAGGTTCACATTTCCACTACCCGCTTCCTCATCCGGCGTTTATCATCGGGTGTCAGAACAATGTCCCAGCTCAGTGTTGAAGCTATAAAAATCCACCATCAGTTCCAAGTCTTGAAGTTTTGGTACTGGCTATGCTGCCTCTATTCCTGGAGAAACTCAAAACGTGTCCAGGTGGTCCGCTCAGGTTTTTACATGTCCCCCTTCCCTTTTGTTGTGTTGTGCTCTGCAGCAGACTCTGCCCAAGCAGCCTGGCGATAAAAGCCGTAGCAAAAAGAGCAAAGAGCCCAAACCATGGGTGAAAAAGCTGAAGTACCATCAGTACATACCCCCGGACCAGAAGCAGGAGCTCAATGACGTACCGATGCACTCTGGCTACGCCCGCCTCCTGCAGCAGCAGCAGCAGTTCCTGCAGCTCCAGATCTTGAACCAGCAACAGCAGCAGTACAACTACCCGGCCGTCCTGCCTGCCACAGTAAAGTATGGCTTCATTCAGCCACACAGACACAGCCAGAGACAGGATTTTCCCCACCAACACTTGTCTTTGTGTATAGGCTTCATTGTTTAAGCTGCTGAAACAACCCTGACATACAAATGTAGCTTCCTTCCTAAGTTAAGCTTTTTATTACAATTTTCCACAAACTTAAACACTCACACCTGCTTTTAGAAGCCGTGAAGCTCACTGCCTCGACTGTCCGACCGCAGCTGCTGTTTGTCTCACACACTTGACATTTCCTGCCCACGGTTTTCTACACAGAAGCTGTTAATTGTGAAAAATAGATAATAGTTCAAACTCTGTACTCCCTTTCTCTCCCGTCTTATTACAACAGATCAGCAACTGAGGTACAAACCAGCTGTTCCACTGGTCTGAGTGGAAACGCTGCAGCTGCACCCGTACAGCCCCGCCACGCTCTGATGAACCGCAAGCTGGATCACTTACCCGCTAATCTGGATGAGATGAAGGTGACACTGTCTGAGCTTATGCACCTCATGCATGCTGCAGAGGAGCCCAAACAAAGATTTGAGAGATATTCTATGATAATCTCTTGTGTTTACAGGTTGCTGGGCTGAAAATGGAACTAAAACGCAGATCGCTCCCTGTTTCTGGGACTAAGATAGACCTGATAGAGAGGCTGAAGTTATATCGGGAGACCTCTACCATCCAGACCGCTGCTGCCTTGGAAGCATCAGTTGCAACAACGCCAGAAAACATCAAACTAACCCCCCCTGTGTCCCCTGTAGCCTCCAAGGTGTCCAGTCTGGGTACAGAGGACAGTAGTGTGGCAGAGAGTTCAACACATCTTTCAGATTCTCGGTCTCCAGCCTACACTGCTCCCTGCAGGAGCTCCCCGCACAGAGCTCCAAAGGAGGAGTTAGCCACAGAGACAGGGTCCTCTGGGAGGGACTCTGAAAAGGACCAACGTCTTCATGAGAAGGAGCGTCAGATTGAGGAGCTGATGAGGAAGCTGGAGCAGGAGCAGAGGCTGGTGGAGGAACTGAAGCTGCAGCTGGAGGTGGAGAAGAGGAGTCAGCAGGGAGATTCTCCACCTCAGCTCAGCCCTCTCGCTCCCATCCAGGTCAAAGAGGAGAAAAGGTCCCCCTTAAACTGCTCCGCTCCCTGTCGCTCCCCTGGTCAGCCAGTGTTGGTCAAACAGGAGGAGGCTATGGATCAGAGCCACTCAGCTCCTCCTAATCAATTCCTCATCAGCCATCAGACCAGCAAGCAGCCCGAAGCACCGCACTCTGTCCAGGCCGGAGCGCAGATTCTGCTGCCTGCGACCCCTCCTGCCTCAGCACTCACTATCCAGCTGTCAGCCAACTGCATCAAATTACACACTACTGTTAGCAGCACAGCCCCAGGCCTCATCCAGACCTCTGGACAGGTGCCACAGAAAATAGAGGCCTCAGCAGCTTTACAACCCCAATGCAGCACTCACACTCCGCCACTGACAAAGGTAAGAAAACACACGAATGCTGGTGCCTCGCTCTGCCGCCTTATTAGTCATCACTGTCAGCCGTGACCCTGTGATGGTTTACATTCCTTTAGAATATACGTACTAGGATTGTATGGGGAGACTCACTCATGAAACGTGTGACACCTGAAATCATACGTTGGGCTTTACTTTGCAGTGGAGTTGCGCATCGTAGATGGGGTGCAGTGTTTTTGATGGCGCTGCCTCATGTATCACATATCCTATGTTTTTCCCTCTAACAATCAATTACACGCTACCATCGGGTAATACATCTTTCTTGTTGCCATGATAATAACAGGCCTCGGCTGAGTGGTGAAATCTTCTACTCGCATCAATAGAAGTCCTGTGGAAACATGGGGGCGACTGGAGCCGGTTCTGAGTGACGGCCGACCGGAGCGGCCTCGCTGCCCTCTGTCGTCGCTCTGATCCGGGTCCAACATGCAGTCAGAGTTAGACACAGAAACCGCAGCTCCACACAAACTCATGAGTTAAGATGCGCAGCACAAGCGGGATTAAAAAATGTGGCAGGCCTCAGCTGAAGAGGCCCTACCAAAATTCTGTGTAACTTATTTTATATTAAAAGCAGGTGATCAAGAGCAATCCTCTTTTCCCCAATTCCCCCTGCAGATTGTTTACTTCAACATAATTAACTCCTGCAGTATGTGTGTGCGTGTGTGTGCGTACGTGTGTGTGCGTACGTGTGTCGACTTTTCCGTAGCATTCGAAGCATTCCCCTAACATTGATTGCATTAATGCATTTATTAATGTGTGCCTCCCTGCTGAATTTCACTGCAGACGTGGAGGATGGACACAGCAGCACAAAGTTCACTCAGCACATTCCCAGTGGGTGTTCATCCTACAGGAGCCGCCGTTAACCAGCCCATCGCTAATGGACCAGTGAATAAGGTAGAAGATCACCATTAAGTCTCTTGTACTTTCTTTCGTCTTTTCCCGTAAAGCACCTGAAGTGCTGAGTCTGGGTTTAATATGTGAGATGTAAACTGCATTGGAGTGGTGGTGTCTGTCGGATGTATCCTGTTTTTCATTGGACTGTTTTCTCTTCCTGTTACAGTCTCCCAGTCACTGTCAACCACCGCTGATGTTGCATCAGCCCACGTTCAAAACCCATGTGTCAAAGTGTAAAGACCCGCCGCGCTATGAGGATGCAGTGAAACAGACACGCAGCATGCTAATAGCTGTTCAGGTGGGAAAATGAAAATAACGCTGAAATAAAAGTTTATCGTAAAGTCGTCAGGTGTCATTTACTGGTTTACATTATTTGTCTGCAGGGTCCCACTGCAGCCAGCCAGCAGATGGATGATCTATTTGATGTGTTAATTGAGAGCGGTGGTGAGAAATACTGATTTATTTTTCATTTTGGTAAATTGGGATGACTTCATTTAGATTTTTGGATTTTCACTCTTTCTGTTCTGCACTTGTTCTTTTCAGAAATCTCCCCCTTCATCAAACAGGATCCTCCCAGCCTGGACAAGCCTCTCCCCGTGACAGCCAGCGTAACCACCCTACCTGTCAACATGGTTTTATCCCGCCCTCCTGCCATGGTCCAAGTGGCACAGCCGCCCACGCCACCCCTCAAACCTTCGAGTGGCTTGTCAGTGCTGATCTCTGACACCCAGCTGGACTCCCTCCTGGACTGCACACTGCCCGCCGACACTGAGCCACAAACACTGAAGCTTATGGAGGAGTTGCATTCACCCATCACCATGGAGGTGGACTTTAACGTAAACGCACCGCCCTCTGCTTTTACCTTGCACAATGCCAACATGGACAATATGGACAATATGGACTGGCTGGACCTGACCCTGTCAGCGCCAGCAGAGGGCGTCAACCCCTTGGACATGTCCACATCGGTGGGCGTCTTCTCCTCTGACTTCCTGGAGCCTCATGAACTGTGTTGATGGAAATGAGGTAGTACCAATGCACAACTGATGTGTTATCATTACAAGGCCTATTAATCATCATGTTACTCACATGTTATCCATTTACAGCATATTACTTGTAATCAAACCGTACATTTACTCATGTAATTGTGCACAGGAGGTTAACAAAAAGGGATGAGATTTGAGCGAGTGGATGCCAGAAAGAGTTTGAATCTGGAGTGGACATTTTGGGAAAAGGTAGAAGGAATAGAGTCAGATGTCTTTGAGAAGCTTTGCAGAGATGTAGGAGAGACTTTTCTAAGGCAAGCAGACAGGGGGGAAATAACTTTGTTACGGCTGAATGACACACCATCCACACACCAATGACTCATCTGAGTGTCGCATCCGTGTCTGTCCTTTGTCATCCCCTATCCCACCAGGAGGAGTGCAGTATGGGTGCAGGCCGGTGAAAACATATTCCTCTCTTCATTCTGGGTCCAGAACCTTCAAATGTCAGATTTGTACCTTGTACTCTCTGTTATCCACAGAATACGTGGTTGTGTGATAAAGATGAAATCATGCATATCTCTGTGTATGAGTTTGGCTGCGGCGAATCCATTGGTGGATTGTTTTCTAAATGTGATAAAAGACGGAAGGAATCCAAAACAAACCCTTGCTCAATAAACACGTCAGGCCATTTCAAATAAACTTGATTTTTAATAATTTAAAGAAGGCACAAGTTTGTTTCTGTGGGAGACTCGCATAACATAGAAGTGGTACTGGTGGTGGGAGCTGACAGTGGATGTAAGTTGTTGTATCAATCTTTTCTCATGTTTGTCCTCTTTGTTGTCTGATCTTCATGAATTAACATGTTACTGTACATACTGCGCTCTACTGCACTGACCGTGGTAACAGCAGAAACTACTGCTGCTATCAAAACCGATTGTAAACACACACAGACGGCAAATGTAAAGCATTTCTGCCACAAACAAGTTTTTACTATCAGCAGCTCAGACAAACTGTACTTTAATATCATAGGTCATGAGGACTGACTATGATGTCAACGAAAAACCTAAAGCAGGAGAATCCTCCCTAAATTTCACGGACATCAGTTAAATGAATCGAATGGCACACCGACTCCTGCAGGATTACAAATATTTATTATCTGCTTTGTTATGTTCAGACAACAACCTTCAGTGAAAGAACAGTACCCATGAGTGGGATCCAGTGTTCACGCTCCCTTCATACTGATCTGTGTTATAGTGACATCTGCTGGCCACATCTGGTTTTCTTTTTCAGCAGATAACCCAAAACGACATCTGTATGGAGTTAATAAACTTAAGGTTCAGAGAAACTGTTGCATGACAGTGGGACAGTGCCTTTATGTTTGTATAGCACATATTTTCCACATTGTGTATTTCTGTTTAATACAAATGTATCAGCTGGCTTGGTTTTGTAAATACAGAAATAATTGGGATTTCACACCTTTACTCTTCAGCGCTTACCATTAAAAACTACAACAAATGTATAAAGCTTGTAGCACTGTTGACTCCGAGAGAAATTAACTTTGACACAATTTCAATCATTTCACAGATTCATACAGACAATGGGTTTAAATCTCATATGATACAATCAGTCAACATCAGATTAGAAAAGGGAAACCATCATTAGCTCTCAGTCTGAGCTTCAGTTCTCCTCCCCATGCTTTTCCTCTCAGAGCTTTTTCACAATGTTGATCACAGTGCGACACCTGGGACACCTGTGTGTGGTCGATTTGAATGATTCCATGCAGAAGGGAATTAGGCAACAACCGGCCACGCACCTGCAAGAAAACAGAACAGGAGTGTGGGTCTGGTTACACACTCGTGTAAAAATAATTCACCAGGAACAGGGGGTTGTTGTTGTTTCATACCCGATCATAGCTGTCATGAAACACACCAGCCAGGTCACACTGCTGATGGACTTGGAGGTCTCTGTCACGATGTACTGACGACACTCGGGGCACTGAGTCCTGCACGGACACGCTGGAAGGTCTTCTGCTTCTAGAATCACTATTGGGGCTGTGCAAAGAAGAGAAATACATAACAGTTAAATCACAAAACTACTTTCATTGATAATCTGTCTCAAGCTTACAGGCATCAAAACCAAAGTTTAGTCTGTGGAGTCAAAAACTAGT
The DNA here is from genome assembly GCF_949316205.1 of Platichthys flesus. Lineage (NCBI taxonomy): Eukaryota > Metazoa > Chordata > Actinopteri > Pleuronectiformes > Pleuronectidae > Platichthys > Platichthys flesus. Next base: position 11,540,913 of record NC_084960.1, on the reverse strand, counting down.
AGAATATTAAATGATAGATATTAGAACAGTTGAACACTTGTTTTTCGTGCAGGTTAACAAGTCGCGTGAATGCCACAGAGTAGATGATCTTCACTCTCAAAAACGAATGATGAGCAAAAGCACAATAATATATGTGTTTACATGGATACTGATATTCTAATAGTAACCCGATTGAGACATTAGGATGAAGAAGTCATGTAAACAGCATTTTTCTAATGACTTTAACCTGAAGGCCAGAATAATAAATAATCAAAATAAGACTTAAAAAGTCTGTTGGATTTTTTGCAGCATTTTTTTTTGCAATTGACATGTATGGCAGTCACTTCTTGACACCATAATCAGATTATGCACTATCTCAACATGTAAATTGAATTTTCTTTAAGCAACTCATGTTATGTAGTTGAAATAATGTCTTACTCAGAAAAACACCAATGTTATATTGCTGTCCATGTAAACAAAGTCACAGACCCAGACATTCCTGCATCCTGTTCCCACTAGATTTGATGAAAGTTTCATAAAGAATCATTCTGCACTTTCTGTAATTCCTTATTTGTATAGAAAAGTGCAGAACTGAAAACTTACTCACCAGGGGTCGAAGGTGGAGGCGTGATATAGTAAATTGTGGTAGAATTCGATTCGAGGGGCGCCGTCTTCTGACTTGCTGTGCTGAATGACACTTCTAAGAGAAGAAGAAGGAGAAGAGCAAAGTTTGATGCAGTAATGATTTGCTGCAGTAAAACCTTAGACTCACTCTTTGCGCTGTCGTTGTCACGGTCGGCACTGAGGATGGGGTCGTGGCTGTTTTGGATCTCAGCCTTCCTCTCACTCAGTTGCGCCAGTTTGTCATCAGTGCTGTCAATCTCCTGTTGAGTCGTTCCCACTTCCTTGCTTCCTGGAAATATAAACACCAGTGATACACAGAAGAGCAGCAGAGGCACGAGGAAATAACTATTTTGTTGATGGCTAGGCTATGATACTCAAAAGAAGAGTCAGATCCTATATATTCTGTCTTTCATGCATCACCTTGTCCAAACTCGACATGGTCCCGTAGCTCCTGAATTACACACAGCAGTTTCTTCCTCTCCAGAAGTTGATGGCTTCTGAGTGAGAGACAGTTCTGGTCTCGCGATTTGCAACTCGGCTCGTTCTCTGAAGAAGTCATGGTGAGAGCTGAAAAGACTGAAGAGGCCAAATGTTGGATTGTTTTAGCTCTTTGCGCTAATTAGGAACAATGCCTTACTCAGCAAGAAGCACATTTAGAAAAGGTTTTTTTTAACGGTTTTGAAAATAAGAACTAAACTTAAATTGTAATTTTCATTGATAATATTGTTAGTAAGTGAGGAGTTTCTTTCTTTTTAATGATTACTGGCAGGACATGGGTACTACAAGGACCAAACAGACTTCAGCTGAGGCCCTGGCTGCACCCCTGGAAAAATTTCCGAATTATTAAATTAAATATTTAAAACACATCGTTATGCCTTCTGTATTTTTTTTAATTACTAATCTATGAGGTAGAAATGGTGGTCAACAGTGGCTTTGTGCATTTTCCCGATCAACAGTAAACACAGACTAATGCTCGATAAAATAGTCACAGGTCATAAAAAGTTGGTTGAAACAAAGCAAGAATTGGTCCCTCCTCACTGAATCAATTCTTAGGTTTAAGTTATATATTCAAGAACTCTGTTTGGTGTCCTTATAAAACACAAACAAGATTGTGTCCAACTTTCCCTCGATAAGCAAAAACTAAAACAACCTACATTTCTGGCTCGAATTTTTTTTTTTTTTATGTTTAGTCAACAAAGGTAGGCGAATAAAACATTAATTTAACATTGATGAGGAGAAAATGCAATTTTCAAAGTTACATAACATAAATCTCAAGTCTAGTTAATGTATTTGTAACTTTAGCTGTACTCTCTACAACCCTGTCAGAAGCTGAACCATCCCTTTAACATCCCAGACCCTAGTTTCATAAAGTTTCCTTTAAGCTGTGTTAAAGAGAATATAATAACATTAAAGAATATAGTGGTGTACCTCAATTCCTCAGCCGCTCCCAGTGAATCCTGCCCAGGTAAAATTCAAACTAGGTCAATAAGGACACAATACATGTACTGTTCACTTACATCATGAAATATTCAAATCAGCTCATTTCTGACTGCCTCCTGTTACAGAGAGCTACTTTTTAAAGTGCGAGTGAATGTCAAACACAAACATGGATATAGAAAAAAACTTTTATTATTTGAACACTATTATACAGGTTTCATAGTCAAATTGAGGGCAAACCTTCAGAACTACAAACATTGTATTTACATGAAGCCCATTTACGAAAACATCTCACTTTGTAAAGTGTGTTTCTGTATATGTGGAGTTTGCAGAGATATTTCAGGACCTTACACATCAATAAACAAGCCATAATTAAATAAATACTTTGTCAACATTTTAGAAGTACCAGTACTCGCCACAGGAACTTCTGTTTTTTTACGTCTGATGTAACAAATGTTGGTTGCGCCATTTTATTTTTTCCTCAGCCTCTTCATGAAAGTCACTTCGTCTCTGTTCCTGACCCCGTAGCTGAATATATGGAAAAAGAAGAGGAACAAATGGGTAAACCAATGTTGATGACAATGTAAATGAAGTTCAATGAAGTGATGAGTTTATACTCTCACTCTTTCAGCCTCATCTTGTCATCATCAAGCTTCTCCCCCTGAAACACTAAATGGAATGTTCTCCAAACGTATCTCCTGTTAAAGAAAGGAAGTTTGGCCACTTTTAAAATGTTAGACTCATTTGAATGTGTGTGTGTGTGTGTGTGTGTGTGTGTGTGTGTTTGCGTGCGTTTGTGTATTTACCAGCTGATATGTTTCACTCCACCTTCACGTTGTTGTTTCAACTCCATGAATCTGCGAATGGCCTTCTTCAGATCAAGGACTGTAGCATTTTGCACCACCACGATGGCTTAAGGAGAAAGAACAATAGAAATATAGAAATTAATAATTATGTTTCAATAATAAATTGTAAATATACATCTCATCTAATGATTGTTACCCAAACTGCAAAGAAAACACAAGGTAAATCTCAACACTTACGCATTACTTCCCCATCTGCCTTTAAAACCCTCACAGTCATCGCCTGGCCGTACTCCAATGCTATTTGAGAATTTATCTCCTCCAGAGTCACCTTAAAAACACAAAATCACATTTCAGGGATATTTCCATAAGGACTTCTGTCGATCTTAAAGCAGGGATTAATGAAATATGACGCACACAAATGTGTCTGTAAATAAAAGTAAATAATAAATAAAATACATGTCTATGTGTTTTTAAGTCTCGTCTGTGGGGTTTGGTCTTTTACCAAAAAGTCAGTAATCATCAAATCACTGTAAATTGATTATTATTGGTCAAACAGGCAATCAGCACACGATGTCACTGAGGCCATCTGACCATACTCTCAAACCTATCTCTGTTTATGTGATGCATCATAGAAAATAAAAGGCTTCTGCTTTATGTGGAGAAACTATAGCAGTCTGAACAGATTACAGTTTAGAAGGAATAACATTTTGTTGGAGACATGAAAACAATGAATGAAGAGTGTGACTGTTCTTCTTCACGCAGCTTCTGATGGACAGGTCACCTGGATCGGCAGGTCACACAGTAAAGGGTCCTGCACGAGTTGAGCGAGTCCTTCCTCGAAAATATCCAGGATCTCCGGGTGAGGAAGAGACTCCTCGTCTTCTTCCTCCTCCGCATCTTGAGAGGACCCATCTGCCTCGGCCACCTCCTCCTTCTCCTCCTTCTCCACCTTCTCCTCCGCACACTGTGCTCCTGCTGCAGCGTCCTGCTTCTCCATCACCGGGAACTACAGAAGAAAAACACCGGGAACTACAGCAGCAGCACTTCCGGGTATACGAGAGCAGATTCACTACACTTCCTGGAAAAACTTCAGTCAACACACTGAATTCTACGAGGCCTTCCACGGAGTAAACAAACCTGGCTGTGCAGCACAATTCATACACCGGAGGATAACACCATTAGTGCTTGTGGTACCTCTTACCGGAAGTAAATTCAACACGCTGCTTAGTCATGAAAAGTGTCAAATGATGGACTGAATATTTGTTATTTATTTTTAGATAACTTCAGAATTTGTGTTGATATGAAATTCCATATTCGCTCTTTTGTTTAAATCTTGTGTTTCCACTCGAGCTGTAAAAACCGGGGCACCTGCTTTCGCCTCTTCCTGTGCCGATCCTCGTGCTTCAATCTGTTTACAGCGGCTAATCTAAACAAGCTAGCTCCCCAGTGGGAAACACCGGCGTCAGATCGCGATTCTTACGTTTATTTCGCATGTGTCTCCGCTGACATGCTCCTGTTCTGTCCAACCTGTGGGAACGTGTTGATCGTGGAGGAAGGACAGAAATGTATGAGGTTCGCCTGCAACACTTGTCCCTACGTGCACAACATCACGAGAAAGGTGAGTCGCAGGTTGAACTCGTTCGAGATGTGTGTGATCCCGGTGGACTCAGGGGAATTGAGGTTTTTTGTTGTGTGGCCGCAGGTGAATTACAGGAAATTCCCCAAGTTGAAGGAGGTGGATGATGTCCTCGGTGGAGCTAAAGCCTGGGAAAATGTCGACTCAACGCCTGGTAAGTGACATTCGATCAGCTCTGGGGCTGTCGATTTGATGATTGTCTCTGATTGTGTATCAAGTTGAGATTTCAATTCATGAAAGTTAGATTATGATATGTTGAGTTTTTTCAAAGTTAACACAATTGAGTGTTAAGAGGCAGCTGTCCTCCACAGGACAACGATCCAAAGCAGTACATCCTAAAACCCACCATGAACTTTTTGAACAGCCCTGTCTCCATCATCAGTAACTGTGCGTAGATCTCAACACGTGCTGTGTGAGCAGGATAGCCTCACACATATCTGGGAACTAGATGTGTTTCCCTCGTGAGGGTGAAATCTCCTAAATCAAGGATTGAGGCTGTGCAACTCCCTGTTACATAAATTAAATTAGCCCAGTTTGATCGGTTTCAGATCATTTAATATTCACAAATAACGAATGTAGCTCAAGCTTTGTCTAGTCTGGAGGGGACAGTTAAGCCTTTTGATAGAACGACAGCAGAAACTACACTTGACTGTAAACTGAGCTATGTTAAAGGTTCAGTGTGTAGATTTAGGGACATCTAGTGGTGAAGTGTCATGCTGCAGCTGATCACCACTCACCCTCCCAAACATGAGAACCTGTGTTAGCCTTTAGTTGTCATAAAAACTCAAAAGGGTTTTGGTTTGTCCAGTCTGTTACAGTCTACTGTAAAGAAAAAGGCAGCCTCCCTAGAGAGTACCCACTCTCGCCTAGAGAGGCGGTGGTCTAGTGGCAGAAACTTGGACTATGGGCAGAGAAGGTCTCTGGTTCGTCTCTGGTTCGTCTCTGGTTCAACTCCACGGAGAGACGACAAGAGACCTGGATTGATCTGTCCAAAAATCCAAGTCTCCCTACCCTGTCTAGTGCCCCTGGGCAGGGCACCTTACTCCCCCAACATCTGCTCCCAGAGCGCCGTACATGGTCGCTCACTGCTGTGTGTCCTGCACACAGATGGGTTAAATGCAGAGGTTGAATTCGCCTGCCATTGCATGGGTGTGTTGTGCATGTGTTTGGTATAAATAAACATATCTTAATCTTAATATAAAGTATTTACATATAAGGGGCCATTCTAGGGTAAAGAAAACAATTCGTACATCAGATGATCACACTAAACATCACTAGGATTATTTTATATTCAATTTCTGTCACTAGATCCCTCTCACCTAAATCTTACACACTGAACCATTAAACACTTTGACACACAGATTTGAATGTGGCTTTCGTTTATGAGATAAAATCTGGTTCATAATCTGTGTGCTGCTTTTACACCATAAACCAAATGTGTTAAACCCAACTTGTGATCCAGGAGTGACACTTTCCATTCGTCTCTGTTTTCAGAAACTTGTCCCACGTGTGGTCATCTTCGGGCGTATTTCATGCAGATTCAGACCAGATCAGCAGATGAACCCATGACCACTTTCTACAAATGCTGCAATATCCAGTGTGGACATCGATGGAGAGACTGACACGTTTGCACTTTGAACATTTTCATGAAGAGGCATAGATGCTCATTTTGGGGGCTTTATTTATCAGCAACAGGCTCTTGAAGAGATCTATTTCATGTTTTCTATTCTGTGTATAGAAACAGCTAATGGACCATTAAAATAAGTTTCAATGGAAAATCATATTCTGATTTTTATTGATAAAATATCACCTGTATACAACAGTCAAACAAATGTTGACTTACATAGTTAATACATATCACAGACATTTAGAGAGCAATGCAGACCAGCATTATCCACAACAATGGCATACAGTACTTTGTATTAAAAGTTTAATGCAATCCTTCAACTCTACATAAAACTTCTTGCACAGCTTAGCTTACCTCGAGAGGGAAATAAAAATCAAATGCACGGATTCAAGGAACTAGCCAGTGAGAATTCATCATTTCGATGTGTGGCTCATGCGGACTAACTCTGCACCGAACAAAGGTGAACTGCAGATCAGGCATGCTGTGGTGGAACATTGTTTGAATTCGTCGCAGTGGAATCACAATGTCATTTTTGCAAGATGTCTGATAACAGTCATTTGACACTAGCAGGGATTCATTTTCTTTTGTAATTACATTAATAGTCAACAGACATATGTGGTTGTTATCTAACATGCATCAGAGAAGTGCAGGTATTCTTGAATGGCTGAGTGATGATTGCTGGAGCCGCCACTGTTGTTTTCTTTGCCTGCCAAAGATTCCTTTTTAAACTAGCTACATGTTTGGCAGCAAAAATCCACCGGCAGCATCAGTGAGAAGATGGAAACATTTGGCCAAAGGACACAAGATTACTCGGATCATGCATTGTGTCTCCTAACGGTACAATCCTCGGTCTGCATCTCTATTCTACTTTAGCCTGAATAAGTGCATTTACAGTGGAGTTCACTGAGCAAACCACTAAGCCAGGGAAAGCCAAAATTCGACACTGCTTATACTGGTGCGACGACATTGTAAATCACATTTCTTTCCTCAGGATTTGCAGACGTTCATAGCTAAAGAAGGGGGGAAAATGTGAATCTCAACTTAAAGTGCAAATGTTAGCTCTGTTATTGAAAATGGACTGAGGGCGTTCATGTGTAATAGTTTAACTGTACATCACTCGACATTTTGTGACTGCTCACTGAAGCCCAGGTTAATAAATATAGCAAGTAACATCCATCTTGGCCAAAACAAGCAAATATAGCCAGGTGACAAATTAAAGAGAAAAAGCAGAAAAATGATGGTTTCAGGGGACACTGTGTGGTTTGATTAGGATAAAGCACCCATGAGTGACATGTTGGACAACGCTGTCCCTCACATTCATCAAAATGAGGGATGGTCTTTCTAGAGGAATGGTGTTTAATCCCTCCAGTAGATTCATGAAGCTGGTGGTACAAGGGGGCCAAACGTCTTACCGAGACACTTGTGTGTATTGGTTATTTTTCATTTAACGTGTCACCAGTCTACATGCACTTGTCGAGATGAAAATGGCTGGTGAATTTGCTCACATTCACAACAAAAAAGGTAAAACTAGGTCTGTTAGAAGAAAATTCTCAGACGAAATGGACAAATGTTCACAGCTGTTAAGAGTAATTTTCTAAAATAGTGGATAAAATTTCTGAAATAAATAAAAAAAAAAATTTGTTTACTCAGTTTGTTTGACTTTAACACGCTTGCTTCCGAGTAAAATTCACAGATGAAAGATTAAAACAGATTCAAATAAAGAACCTGACCATTTTCAAAGTTTTTTCTAACTGAGACTGTCAACCTATCGTTTGTTTCTGGTTCCATTTACATGTGTAACATCACAAGTCTCCTCCCATGATTCCACACAGGATCAGATGCAACAGCGTGCCTTCTGCTTTTCTACGTGACTGTTTCAGTGCCCTACAATCCTGTGTGTAGCTCTGTGGGAGATTTGTACAATTGAATCGCATCTTTATACATGGGGAAAAATATATGCTGAGAGATTATATACAATAAATATAGTGAACTAATGAGAAAACTACACTTACAATTTAAGAGGGCTTACACAACACTTAAAAAAATGGAGGAGGTTGGGGGGGCTGTCACTACCAGCGGGAGGAGCTGTTGGTTTTATGTGTTTGCATGTACACGTCTCTGTGGCATACAGCTGTCGGTGGTTAGCATATGCGCTTGTATGTATAAATGTAGCCCTTACAGTAAGGGCAGGTGTGTGTCACATCCTTGAGGTCGTCAATCAGACAGGGAATCAAGCAGCAGCCGAGATCACACCTGAAAATGAAAACAGCATGAAGAAAATATTGTTCAGTGACTTTAGCTGTTTTAGGGCATGCACCAAACTCCAGGTAGTCTCCAGACATTTTCAGAGGTTGCTGTGCTTCTGCTAACTAAGTTGCATTAATTGCTTTGTGACGGGTAGTGAATCTCTTTTCCGTGACCCACTTACCCTACAAAGAAGCAGAAGAGGCAGAAGAGTGTGTTCATGAGGCCGACATCGTGGGAGATGCGGGTGACGATCGCCTGCTGACAGTGCGGACACACGGTCTGCACTGGCGAGGTCTGGAACATTTCCCCCTGCAGCACAGTCACAGTGGTGGCGGCCCCCGGAGGAGCCAGGACGGTGGCTGTGTGGCCCCCCATCTGGTGGACATAGTGACTGGGGCCGGGGCCCATGTGTCCTGGCATCGGGTGACCAAAATGACCGGGGGGCAGTGGGTAGGGACCACCTGTCGACATACATATGAATACACACAAGTAATTTAACAATAGTGCCACTTGTAATAGATATTACCAGTTTCAAATTGTAATAATTAAGCGGGGGGGACCCAACAGGCACAAACAAATCAATGTCATGCACAACCTTTAAGCTCCAATATATTAAAAATAATATTGACTGGTGTTATAGTACACACCTGGTATTAACATGTGGTTTTTGTGATCTGATCACACGTGGACCCACGTGTGTCTCGTGATCAAGAAAGTTAAAATTCAAAAGGACCAAGCACAAGGTTAAAGTTTTAACTTTAGTCTTACATTCATCAGGTTGCCAGACTTTAGCAACACATTAACTGTGACAACTGAACATTGACAGCGTTTTTTTTGTCAACAATTTTTTTTTAAATATGCACACTGTCTGCAGCAGCACCTTGTGGTGTCAGTGGCATCGGGATTGGCATTGGCATGGGTCCTTCTCCTGGAACATGTGGGGGAAGGTAGCCTGGCTGTGAGGCCTCGTAGGGGGGAGGACCATAGTCGGGAGGCAAGGGCTGTCCCTGTGGAGCGGTTCTCACTGTAGATAAAAAAGAAAACATTGAATTGAAAAAAGTCAATAACATAATACATATAGAATACTCTGCAATTAGTATTAATTGAATATGTTGTTTAGGTTTATTGTTATAATAATGTCATTAGAGCTGTACTTTCCAAACTTCCCTGCTGCTCTGTGAGTCTGAGCTTCAGTTTATAACATGAAACCAAACTAGTGGTCAGTTTAAACTGGCTGGTGCCTAACTACCACAGTGTGTTCGAAACACTTCTCTTCTTCGTGAGAGTTTTGTGATTAATCAGAAGTGCACTTTGGATCCAAAGCTGGGACGACTCTGTAGTCTCCATGGTGACGGTTTACCTGAGCCACAATGATTAAATTGAGTGTTGAGAGGCATGTGTTAGGGCTGATCATCTCTTGCTGTTATTTGCAACATGCATTTCATTAAGTCAACACAAATATTGTATCTCTGCATATTTTGGTTTTATTACCAGGTTGTCCATTCTTCTCCTCAAAGTTTGGGGCACTGGGACCTCCGGGGTATGGAGGAGGAGGATCGCTGGACATACTGGCTGGACGTCTGGACAGGGAGAGGGGATGGACACGGAGCTCCTCTCACAACGCACCACTGGACTGTTACTCTGATTCAAGAAAGAAAACATGCACGCTTTGAGTCACATGGCTCATTACCCTCTGACACAAGCTTCTCCCAAGCCATGCGTTGTTCCAGCAACAGTCACAGAGGCTAATGAGGTACTTGGCGTAACTGTCCATGTCAGCCTACATATGTAGCAAGTAAGATCTAGAGGAGTTTTCAGCAGTTTTGTGATTGAAACACTGAGTGCCGGTATCAATGTTCTTTCGTCTCCCAGGTTTATCAGTGCATTTACTGTTATTAGTAAATAGTAAACACATTGCTAGCTATATTTTTTTAACAAAGCTTCTCAAAACAAAGGTGTAAAATCATATCATAGGTAATCACATCGAGTAAATGTTCAATTACAGGATGAAGCAGTTTGTATGAAGGTCAAAAGTGAATGTTATTAAGGAAAACCATAAAAACTTCAATATTACATTGCGATGAACTGATAGAGATTTGACAGTTACATCGAACAAACAGAGTTAGAATCCCTTTAATGATTATAATGTCTCTAGACTGGAGGCCTGAACCACAACACAAGTGGAAGCTCCTCTGTTTCAACAGGATGTGTGGTTTTCTCTTTAACTAAATAATGCATCCCTTAGTTAAGTTAAACAAATATCTAAGAGAAAATGGAAACAGGGAAACCGATAGAGGAGATTTCCGTTTCAGTTTAAGTGACATGTCGCATTTTGGAGCGAATCCACACACAGGGTGTTTGCTGTTAAAAGGGGTCAATAACAACATATTTAATAGCATAATAACTTTGGTACATTTGATCCACAATAGATATACATGTATGGGACTGTGTTGATGTCCTCCAACACAATATTACGTTTTAAGGTACAATGACCCCTGATGGACTCTATCATGTGCAGCAGTATATGATTCAGTGATGCGGATGTAATCGCTTGACAAGAAAACCAATGTTCACCTGGGGCTATCCAGAAAAGAAAAATTCCAGCCTGGAGTCCTGCAACCTGTAATGAAGATTTAAAAACACATAAATAACAATGGATGAGATTGATAACAGCTGCAGGGGCATCTCTGAGACCCGAGCTCCAGCTGCCCCCTGAGCCCGATGTAAACACAACCAAGCTGCAACACGACAGTGGAAAAACACGGCTGACTGATGGCGCCTGTTTGGTTTAAGGAGAGTCACAAACAAACCAGACAAAAGCTCACCGGGAGGTATTTGACGCTAACGATCCTCCTCGGCCAGCTAGCGGCTAGCTCGCTAACGCTAGCTGATGTTTGCTGTAAATCCAGATAATCCAGCTCAGAGCTACTTGCACAACTAACCGTGAATAACTTAGTTGCGTAATTGAGGCAGACGGACGAGAGCATGTGTGTGTGTGTGGATTAAAACTGGGACACGTATCTACAGCAACAACAGCTATGACATTATTATTATTATCCTTACTATTTGTATTAATATTATTAGCACAGTTATGTGACGCGGTGATAACGCGGGAGGAGATGTCAGCGTCCTAGCGGTCCGGTGGCAGGTGGATGAACCCTTCTGTCACGGAGCTGTGGCCACTCGGTCGTGTTGCAGCTGGCGGCCAGTGTTTGGTTTGCGCTCAGCTGGTTGAGGGTGTGTTTCATCAGCTGAAGCGAAGCGTGTTTGCTAGTGGGGCCGTTAGCCAGCTAGCTAGCGTCGCCAATCAAGGCACGGACAACAACAGACCGAATACGACGCCGCGAATCGTGCACGCTGACGGACTTTGAATGCCGCCCTGGCATCGTGAGACGCGGGCTCCGGTAGCGACTGTAAAACGCGGGGGAGAGAGCGACCGTACCTGGAGCTGGGAGAAGCGCAGCCTGCCCGCGGTGCTGCTGTTGAAGTTTGTTTGACGTTAGCAGCGCCGCCAACATCCGCTGAGCTGGATTAACTCCTCACGTCATGACAGAGCAGCGGCCGCGTCCGAGATATAACGTTAGCAGCAAGTGACAACATCCACCGTCAGCATCCACAATAAATGACAACATCAGCCGTTCTTTATTTAGTCTCTGTGAGATTTCAGTGCTTTATTACATTCGATTGTGGCGTGTTTACATTTTAAAATCATGAGTGTGCCTTCCAGTGGTCAAAGGGAAGAACTGCAACCCTACTTGTTAAAATATCATTAACTTTATTGATCCCACGACAGAGAAATGCACTTCCAGCAGCAGATGGTTAAAGGTGAAATGTGTGAGTTTTAGGGGAAAGTGATCTATTGGCAGAACAGACCACTTAATATATAATAATCCTGGTTGTGTTCTAACTAGTGTGTACTTATCTAAATTGTTATTTTCTTTACCCTACAATGACCCCTTTATATGTAAACACTGTTTATTTACACTGCTAGCAGGATCTCTCAACGGAGGCTTTTTACAGTGGCTACCACACTTTCTCTTCCGTGTGAGTGAGTTAGTGGTAAGAAAAAATTTAAAATAAGCATCATAATGAAACAAAAATACAGAGATATGTACACGGCTCGCACCTTTCACTGTCCACTATTGATATTGACTGACAGTATTAATAAAGTCACTGCTTATTATCCAGTGATAATTTAATTGTAACTGTAAAAGTTAGTTACAGCAGCAGATAGTTAAAAAAAAAGAGGTAGACAAGAGTTAGTGATACTTTCAAATCAGAAATATCAAATCAGGAGAGACGCTGTCTAAATCGAATGCTTTCACCATATCGTTGCTCAGTGCCCGTAAAATGTCCTCCATGTAGCCTAACCTAAACCAACTAACTCGACTTCGCACTACGTTACCCATCACTCATGGAACACATATGCAGACCAAACAAGCAACGTATTCCAAGTGTTTTCTTCTCTGGTTAGTGTCTCGGCGCCGAACCGTAGTTGGGAGCTCAGCTCACTGGTCAGGGAACTTCAATGTTGGCGCCCTAGGCGAGATTTCAAATTGGCGCCCCCCAACATACACACGCCAATTGTCATGCATCCCCAAGAACGTTTGGACTGTAAACAGATGCAAACACAGGCAGACAAATTTGTAAGCTATAAAAACTATAAAAATATCAAAAGAGCGCTGTACTGATAGCATATCATGTCATGTTGACACAAATAAACATAAATGATGTCCACAATCGGGGTGATTCTTACCTCTATATTGTTCTTTCTTCTCCTCCTCTACTTTGCGGTGCTTTCTGAATTGTGCATAACTTAATCTTTTTTGGATTCATCTTTTACACCTTAGGCGGAAGCGCCAATTCTGTGCGAGCCGCCACCTGACTGTTCACAGAGGGAGCCATCCAGGAGGATGTTTTAGATGCTGGCTTGCCTGTCCACGTCCACGTCCACCAAGTGGATTCACTTGGTCTAACATTTTCGATCACATCTTTATAAAACACCTCATTAGCTTCCCACTACAAACCCTATTGGGGGGGGAATGTTTTTTGAGAGAAGATTCCAGATTCAGTCACTAGACGGGCACTGAGTAGAGCTCAACAGAGCTGTATAGGTTCATCTCTGATCCATGCAGCTTCCTTCTACCAAGTTGTGTGGTTATTGGTCCAGTAGTTTATTACGTAAACCTGTTGACTGACAAATCAGAGATGAAAACATCACCTCCTTAGAAGAGGTAATAAAACCTCCACACAGCTATCAAGGAAATGTCACCAACATTAATAATTATTAGAATCACAACAGGAAATTAAAAGTAGATTGAAATGTTTCGAGAATATCTAAATAGTTGACGGGTAATTTTCTGCTACTTAGTATATAGAAAAATATGTTTTAATTACATTGTATATATGGTTTATTTTTGTCGTGCACTGATTGCTGGTTGTACATCAAATTGCCCTTGAAGGATATTAAAGAATTTCTTTTATGGACAACTTTAGTTAATCACAAGCTGCACAAACCAAGCTAGATCAGCAGAGGAACCCAGCAGCCAGCAGGGGGCAGCCTCAGGACATCACAGCAGACTGTGATTGTTGTAAGGCATCCGAATACAATGTTGAAAGTACTGGTTTATTCTCTAGCAATAGGTTTTTAAAGTATTTTAAATCATCCAGTATCTAAAATCCAAAAATATAAAAGTAACTTTTAAGTAAGGCTGTCAAATATATGTAGTAAAGTAGAAAATATTTTCTCTGAAGTGTTTATCAAAAGCATAAAATAAGGGCCCACACACACGATAATTTGGCCTACTTCTTATAGCGCTTAGTCCCTTGCAGCAATCATCAGGCGTGGTGGCCTTGTTGGTAAGGTGTTCGTTCTTTGTCAGTAGGGACCTGAGTTTGAAACCCACTCATTCACATCTTTAAGGTGACACAATACTGAACTCTTACAATTGGCAGGATTTTACCTATTAATTGCAGAATATATTACACTATATAAATTTTAATTAATTTTAATTAAAATTTAATTTAAAATAAAAAAAATTAAAAAAAAATGCGCGTGCAGTAGACTTCTGCGCAGAATGTGCGCAATGGGCTTCTGCGCAGGATGTGCGCAATGGGCTTCTGCGCAGAATGAGCGCAGTAGACTTCTGCGCATGATGTGCGCAATGGGCTACTGCGCAAAATGTGCACATTCTTGTGTGTGTGTGGCCACGGCGCTTCCCGGTTCTTCCGCCGGTTCTTCGCCTGTACCAGGAGCTGCCCCTGTCACTGGTTATCTTGGCTCGCTGTCTGGCCGGTAACCAGCCGTCCGGACCGCTCCGTGAATAAGGAGGAGGACATGTTTCTTTACTTGGAATGCAGCCACTTTATTCCTCGGATATACAGCAGGAGCAACACTCGCATCAACTCCAGGTGGTCCGTCACTTCTCGTTATATACACACTTTTCGCGTCCCACAATACCCAGGTGCACTACGTCACACACTACAAACTTTCCTTAAAGGGGCAGGCCATACCTGCAACAGCAGAGAAAGCAGAGGAGTTTGTACACACTGTCTGATAAAGATTCCGACAGTAAAGGCCAGGGGTAGTGATGGATAAGGTTTTCTTTAACAAGTTAAGTCTTTCATTCTCACTTTCCACCTTAAAACAATGAAATGAACTGAACTATGAACTAGTTCAGAATTTAAATGGTGAACTATGAACGTGAACTATCCATGTTAACTTGTATGAACTGAGCTTTGAACTTGTTCATGAGAGGTGTGAACTTGCACAACACTGCCACATTGGGACTAATAAAGACGTATTATTATTTTTCCACTTCAGGTAAAAGAAGACCCTCCACTCCTCTTGCCTCTGATTGGTTCGAGTTAAGGCAAGAAGGGCGATGATTGATTTTTAAGAGTGAAGAATATCAGACTGAACCAATCAGTGGCGGGTCTACCACTTCCGTCTCCTCACACGCACAGCCAATCACGTTGACTGCCTGCTACGTCAGAACACCTCGGCCACAACAACAGCCCGACCCCCGTTGCTGGGTGTTTGCTGTTAGCATTCGCTGCATAGCCGCCGATTAGCTAAACGCGCACGATGTTAAACTAACGGAAAAGTTGGTTTTTCGTCGATGTGATCGTTGTTTTCGGCGTCACTTTGCCCTGAAGCCCGAGCTCCTTACAGCTGCTGTCGCGCCGCTAGCTGCCAAGCCTGCTAGCTAACCCTAGCTAAACGTCGGCGATCAAGCCAGGGAAGATGGGGTCCATCCTGAGTCGCAGAATCGCTGGGGTTGAGGATATCGATATCCAGGCCAACTCGGCCTATCGATTTCCACCCAAATCTGGTTAGTGATCAATTGTTTATCTTGCCTGAACTCCACGTCCACATAAACATCGATCTCCTAAAGCTAGAACCTGTGTCGAGCCGTCCGGGCGTATCCTAGCAAGTCTGGTTTTATTACTTTACTATTATATGCTCGCTAGTTAGATCGTGACTGTAAAGATTTGAAACCATATAAATGTGTTTGCAGAGAGGTCACATGTTCTACAGGACATGTTGCACTGGCAGTAGTTGTATATGTCGAGCGCTGCTGGACTAACACAAGTTTGTTTATTATTCGGTTACTACAACATTGTGGTCAGATCACATGTGATCAGCATCGAAACTGAATGCACAGACTTGGATTGTGTGTTTGTGGGGCTGCAGGAGCAGAGGGACAAGGGATGATGACAAATGCGGACATGTCACGTTTCAGCACGTTTTTCAGCCCTGGATGCATGTTCCCGTCCATATACTATAACTACAATATGTATAATAATTAAGTTTTACCTGCCCTTTCTATTTGGAATCATGATATTCTTTCAGACATTGTAAAACCGGTGCAGGACAGGTTTGTCCACGTGAGATCAGCAAGTTTGACTCAGTTTCAAACCAATAAAAAACATCAGCTAGTCATATATCTACACCACAAGGACTGATATGTTTTTCTGAAGTCACTCGAGGTTTGAGAGGTGTGGTATGAAAAATATAGTACTCTTTCTATTCTGTGTAGATTTTTATATACATTTAAATATTTATGTTCCTGCTTCAAGTCATGTTTATGGTATCGTCCGAGTTATTTTTAGGGTGCCACTGCTGGATGATGAGAATTCAGCAGCATTGGGTAGTGTACCTCAGTTTGAGGTACTGGTCCCATTTAGTCAACCAAGTAGGATTTGTTACCCTTTTTTCCTCAGCCATTCATATAAATCATAAAATAACATTCACTTTACATTTTCTAGCTGAACAATTTGAGTTATTGTTTACACTGACACAATTTCCAGAATTGGTATTCAATGCTTGGACAGCCTTTAATATTAAATTTCTTCCCCTTGTCCGCAGGGAATTATTTTGCGAGCCACTTCTTCATGGGAGGAGAGAAATTTGACACACCACACCCAGAGGGATACCTATTCGGAGAAAATATGGACCTGAATTTTCTTGGAAATAGGCCAGTGCAGGTGAAAACTCTTCCTTCTTCAATCCTGTTGTTTCAATCATCTTAAAATTTAGTGCTGTATTTTTTCAGCTGTTTATCTACTACACTGTAGATGTAGTATACTACTATACTGTATTTCTACTAAACTATAGTTCTACATTTGTTGTCAGCCATGTGATTAATTAAATACTGAATCCGATAACATATCGCGATTCATCCTGCTTTCATTGTATCACCAGTTTCCATATGTGACGCCTGCACCCCACGAGCCTGTGAAAACCCTGAGGAGTCTGGTGAACATCAGGAAGGACTCTCTGCGTTTGGTCAGGTAAAGAGACTGAGCCGTATTAGGATACAAATCACGGTAAGACAACAAAAAAAAACAAGAGTTTGCTTTTCCAAACCTTTTGATTGCAGATATAAAGATGACTCTGACACACCAGTGGAGGAAGGTGGACAACCAAAGGTTAGGTATGGTGTGGAGTTCACCTTTGATGCTGATGCTCGCGTGGCCATCACCCTCTACTGTCAGGCATTTGAAGAGTTCTCCAATGGGATGGCAGTGTAAGAAATCCAAAAATTTGTTTATGTGTAAATAACTCAAAATTATTTGTATTACAATGGATAAACAGCTACCTAGAAAATATGCACAATGAATCGTATATGGTCTTTTATTAACCAATTTTAATGTTTTAATGATCACACAATAACAGTGCATCTGTATCTGTCTATGAGATGATTAGTCAAGCATATAAGTGACACCTCAGATTCCTTTTACACTTGAACTCTATTTTATGGGAAGTGAGATTTAAGCCTCAGAGCACAAAGACTAGAATAGATTTGGCGGTTCCTAAGCAACTACCAGTCGCCATGGATACCACAGATAACACTTAGATGAAGATGAAAGTAATACTCTGCCTTGAAGTTATTGTCCAATGATAAGCCCGAAATTTTGTAAATTTGAGACTTTGCTACTGTTGTTTTATGTTTTATGTTTTGACTGATTTTATCTTGAGACTAGTGTTAGGCTTGCCACGCTGATAGATGTCTACTTGTTTGCGTTTTCTATAGTGCACTGGTTTGGGTTTCAGCTCCCTGCACACTGACCATATTCTCGGCATTATTCTAAATATAGTTACAGCCCAAAGGATCCAACAATGGTGTCTGAGACTGTGCATTACAAGCGAGGGGTGAACCAACAGTTCTCCATGCCAACTTTCAAAATCGACTTCTGCGAGTGGAAAGAGGAAGATGTAAGTATCTGCTGCATCATGTTTGTTGCTGGTTTATGCCAGTATACATCTTCTTCATACACTGAAAAGGCAAATTATGTTTGACTCGATCTTTTGACAGATAATCTGAAGGCGCAATCATTGTCGTCTGTTATAAGCACAGTGTATTGAAATTATGTATATCTTTCCCCTTTAAGCTGAACTTTGACCTTGACCGAGGAGTATTTCCGATCGTTATCCAGGCTGTGGTTGATGAAGGAGATGGTAAGTTACTGAGGCTGCATAACATTTCTGATATAATATATATAATAATTGGTTACTATCAAAACTGTCAAACAAATGTACCATTAAACAGCAGTTCTGATTGTTTTAAGGTGATTCACTAAAATGTCAAGTTTGTAGTTAAATTGAAAAAACTCATATTTTGTATTAATCATATTTCTTTTTTAAGATTGCCTTGGACATGCTCATGTGCTTTTGGCAGCTTTTGAAAGAGTGAGTATGCATCCATGTGAATTTAAACATGTTCTCTTTGTAAAAAACACATTTTTACATGAGTTTAAATGTATTTTCTGTTGTTTTTCATCTTCAGCACGTTGATGGCAGTTTCTCCGTCAAGCCTCTGAAGCAGAAACAAATTGTAGGTTTCCAAATTTTCTAATTTCCATCCTGACATGTTCAGAATCCAGGGAGTAATTGGAAGTTTCAAGGGGGGAATGTATTTCATCACAGTCTGGGAATTTAGGTCTAATCTGTTCTTCTCATACATCACAAATACTTTCCTTTATACTTTTTACACATACAGCATTACATCATGTTAGTGCAGGTGATAGATGGATGTTGAAGGCCTTGATGAGCTGGGCTGGAGTTTCTCGTAATAGCGCAGGCAGATCGCCCTAAAAGAAATACAGCTATTTTTAGTATTTCAGCTGCCTTCTGTTTTGATCCTTATACCCCTGGGAGTCTGGAAATAATGGAAGTAGGCGTTGAATGTAAATTTAGATCACAGAGAGCTCAAAGTTATTTTATATGTCTGGTGTTTGTGTTCTTAACCGGACATATAGGTAATTTTTCTTTTTAGTTGAGGCTTGGAATTCCTAACCAAGGATAACATTCAGTGATGGAGTACTTTATGTTATATTCCACATAACAACAAAACCACAAGACATTGGAAGGAAGATATTGTTTATTTTGTTTGCCAACCCCTTTGAACCTCACTATTTACATAAGAATTCGTTTCTGCAACGTGAAATGTCTAATCTCTTTACTTTGTAGGTGGACCGTGTGAGCTATCTCTTGCAGGAGATTTATGGGATTGAGAACAAAAACAACCAAGAAACCAAGGTTTCAGTGAACATCTTGTCTCATACATAAATTAACAACGCTGTAAATTCTCAGCCATGTTTTACTTGTACAGCTAATGATTCAATTCTTCTTCCTCCAGCAATCCGACGACGAGAACAGTGACAACAGCAATGAATGTGTTGTCTGTCTCTCGGACCTGCGAGACACACTCATCCTTCCCTGCAGACATCTTTGTCTCTGCAACTCCTGTGCAGACACGCTCCGTTACCAGGCCAACAACTGTCCGATCTGCAGGCTGCGTAAGAAGTGTTGCATCAACGTCAAAGTTGAACATAATGAAATGAGATTATACTTGTGCTTTTCTTCACCTGGTGTTCCTGTGCCCAGCCTTTAGAGCCCTCCTGCAGATCCGAGCTGTGAGGAAAAAGCCTGGAGCTCTCTCTCCCGTGTCCTTCAGCCCTGTTCTGGCTCAGAATATGGACCACGATGAGCACTCAGTAAGTCCCATTCATGCTCATCTGGGTTTAATTAGAAATAGGTCAAGATGTTCATTAACAAAAAGCTGTAACAGAGAATGATTTAGTGCTGCATAACATTATTTTGTGAAATTCTGTAATTAAGACATTGCTGTGATTCAAAGGGTCAAATTACGTCAATTTATACATTAATGTGTGTTTATCTCATAAGATGATAAAATACGATCTAGATTTATATGTATTGAATTGATGATGATGTTGTTGTGTGCACATCTCTTTGCAGGGCACAGACTCGGTTCCTCCTGGCTTTGAGCCCATCTCACTGTTGGAGGCTCTGAATGGTCAGAGGTCAGTGTCTCCTTCCATCCCATCGGCCCCGCTGTACGATGAAATCAACTTCTCGGGGGGTGTAGGAGGGGACGGCAGGCCGCTGAGCTCCCCGGAGCATTTAAGTGATGGGAGTCTGCAGAAAAGCAAAGTCAGCAAGTCACCTGAAAGGTAATCTCACAATAAGGATGACCATATCTACACAAAGACATTACTATATATAATATGGCTTAATCAGATTTATTTGCAGACTCTTTGCATTTACTAATTTATTTTCTTGTCTCCTCGCTGTAGCACCCTTAGGTCTCCATCCTCTCCCATTCAGGAGGAGGACGAGGAGAAGCTGTCTGAGATGTCTGATGCTCAGCCTCACACGATGCTGTCCAGCAGCCCCGCCCCCACAGATGTACGCCGCTACTTTCACTTCCACTACCTTTTACAAACTTTGAAAAAGACAAGAACCGGTTTAAAATGTTAAGATCTTCCTCCTTTTTCCTCCAGGCCACAGCTGCTGAGGACGTGGCAGAGTCCCTGTCTCCAGATGAGGGTGAGTCTTCTCATGTGGCGCTCTGTAAAAAAGCTGATGTTGTGTTTGAGTGACACTGTTAACGCTGTTGCTCAACGGTTCTGATTCAGAGGACAGGATGCATTCTGGGGGAGACATCCTGCAGGACTGCAGCAGCGAGCACAGCAGCTTGACCAAAACAGAGAGCGACCCACAGGGTGACCTATCTCTACCAGGTGAGAAATCCCCGCCGGAAAACATTAAGAAATATATTAAAGCAGAAATGAAAGATAGGAAATATTATAATATCTCGGAAGTAATGAGTGTCAACCTTTACTTTCTAATGACAGCTCAGATAAAATCGTTTGATCGAGCAGCGACTGAAGCTCCTATTTTTGTTTCTTTTCCAGTCATCAAATCTCTTCTCTGGTACTCTAGCCTAATGTCTCCCTTCTTTAATGCCAGACTTTAAGGGTTTTTATTCCCTGTACCTTGCATCTAACCTGAGTGCTCTTGTTCTTCTTTCTGTTTCCTAACACTCCTGTCCTGTCGCCTGACACCGTATCCCTCTGTACCGCCTCACTTTGGGCAGCTCTAGGTCCTGATTCCTGCTCTATTGGTATGGAGGAATAACTGTGGTATGTAGGCTTTCCTGGCTGCTCTGCCTCTATATGTCTGAGCTCCACTGCTCCCACTGAACCCTGTTCTTCATGCATACATACACTGCGGTCAATCGCAGAGAAGGAGAGAGAGAAAGATTCAGCAGCCAAAACAATGAATTTGCTATGATATGCCAGTTTTAATGCAGAGTATCAAGAAAAAGCTAGATCAATACTGAAAACCGATATATCAGCTGTATATATTGAAACTAAAAAGTTTAAATGCTCATCTTTTCTGCATTCTCTAAAATTTAACTTTTTATATCGATGAACAGAAATACCAATGATCATAAGTTTGTCAAAAAGGCTCATACTAGCAGGTTTTTTGTTTAACTGAAATATTGGTCAGGCACTAATAAGAATTGGTACTAGAAAGAGCCCTTTGAGCCACGTTGCTTACATGCGGCCTCCTCTCTTTCCAGGATCATCAGAAAGCTTGAAAAGTCAGAGCACAAACAGCTCCAGCCAGCCTCTCCTGTGTCCCACGAGCAGCCTTCACATGGAGGACGAGCATCTCAACCCCTAACTCTGATCCAGCGTTCCCCCCCGACCGCCTCATCCATCAGAACAGGTTCGTGCTGTACAAGGATCAGCCAGCAGCTCTGCTCCTTCTACACCTCAGGCCAGTCTCCTGCTTGCGGGGTCAGAGTTGACAAAGACCCAGAGAGTAACTTCACCAGGATGAGGGAGGATTGTGTTAACCCCATCGCCTTCTCTGACATAAAAAAAAGAAATCGGACTCCTGCAAAGATGTTCTTTATACCTTACTTGCTTACCGTTTCCCCGTCTTTGAAAACATTTCATGAACTGTCTGATGGTGTTTTGGTTGTGTGTGTTGGGAGGAGTTGTGGTCTAGTAATGTGGATCCCAGAGATAATTCACTACCTATCATGGTGGTGCTTTTAAGCACACTTACTTTAAATTCACTCAGAATCGATTTCTTGTTACTAGATCCAGAATAATTGATAGTAAAAACATTTGTGTTTAGATGTTGTATTCATCAGTGAAAATGCATTAAGGACATGATATCCTATTTTTGCAGTCAGGTGAGCATTTTGGGTTCGGAGCAGAAATTTCCAAACATATGATTAATACATGTGTGTTCATTTGAAGTGATTTTGCACTCATTTATAATCCATTCCTTCTAACAAGAGTATATGATGGCATTTGTTTAAGTCTTAAACATCTACACGTCAGTGTTTTATTCTGATTTCAAATGATGTGATATCTATGTATCATAACTGTACTAGAATCCTGTGTAGTTACTTAACAATTGTATACTTGCATATTATATGAGAGAGAAAAAAATCCTGATATTGAAGAAATGGAGCTAGAATCAGTAAACAATGCACATTATTTATAACTTCGAGGATAAGAGCTACCGATTCACATCCTAGCAGCTGAACTCAAAGATACAGCCTGCAACAAGCATAGACGCTCCAGCTCCATGTGTGCTCACTCAATTTGGCACAGTCAGCGTGCTTGTCGTAGAAGTGGCAGATCTCCGTACTGTCTTTTATTTGTCTGCTTATGTGATGTAGCTGCGAAAAAAAGGGGGTCGGTGTTTGTGTGGCTGCAACGCCTTTTACTTACCTTGGTCATGTATGTGTAGCGCCATGCATATAGATCTTTGTGCCTTGATTTGATATGGCTGCTTGCTTGTTGCATTGGACATTAGTGTTCTTCAAATGCTAAAGTACATTTACTGAAAACAGTTTTCAGCCCATAGGCAGGATATTTGGATGATGATGTACAGAGCCTTTTTTTTATCGCAAACTTCATGCTACTGGGAAATTGTATAATGTTATTGAGCAATATTAAATCAAACTGTTTGTTTACTATGTTACGATCAATTATGCATTTAATTTTAGTGTTAAGGTTCCAGTGGATTCTCTTACTGTGTGTTCTACTAAAGGAAAACACCCAAAGCAACAGATGCAAACATTGCATTTTTAATAATCGGACTAGACTTTGCATGTGAATTTGTTGACGTGTTTAACGTCTCATGGCTTTTAAGTAACATGGTTTATCCCCCCCCCCCTTCCCTCCTTGTCTTTTGTGCCATTTCAACTTGACACTGTGCCTTCCTGTTCTTGTTCTGACCACTATTGACCTGGTATCCAGGATAACTCCACATTAGGTGGTTTGTGGCTCTCTGTAAAATCAATACCAGTCTTTCCCTGTGTGTATAGCAGCATGTGTATAACAATAAAGAACAAAGATTCTCCTCAGCTACCACCCGCTTTCTGATCCAGTGCTTCTCATTCATTCATTTCAATTTATATGTATTCGCAGTACAAAGTACACGCTCGGACGTTGCTCTCAGATTAATGTGACTTTCTCAAAGATATGTTTCATCATCCTATAACCAGTCAAAGTAACTGACTGACAACATCAAGTGAAATGTGCATGTGAGTAATGTGAAATGATTTCAAAGTAAAACCAATGATTCCAGTACGGACTCACAAAGGTTTATAAGTGTGTGTGTATCCTAGAAAGTTTCCGTGGTAAAGTAACTTTTGTCATTTTTTAAAGAAAATTGGCCTACTTCCAAACTACCACTATATTTTGAATTGTGTATGAACATGAAAATGTTGAGTCCGCCATCATGGCAAACACTGCCCTCTGCTGGTCGAGCTGGAAACAACTGTTCTGTGGAATTTGGTTTAACTGTGTTTTATTTGGATACAGCACATGAACCATTGGCTGCACTAAAACCATGAAGTCAGACTGTTGGTTTATCTACCTTAAGCAACGGTGGACCCCTCATTTCTGTTTTAAAACTAACAATTTAGTAGCACTTAAATAGCACTTACTTATAACACTTGGTAGTTTGGCTTTTTTTTTGGAAGAAATTGTACTTTCTTGATTCTTGTTGTTCTGGGTTTGTACCCTCATGGTTGAATGCATTTACTGTAAGACGCTTTGGTGAAAAGCTTCAGCTAAATGTAATGTAATTTCGGACTAATGGTCCTGCTTGGTGAAATATCTCCGAAAACATGCTTTTTATTTAACTTCAGCATCATTTTGTACTCAATACATGTATCTGATGTCTTTAAGTGTTAAAATAATATTTGGGTTGGTGAGGTTGGTGAATAAACCACCTCAGGTTCAAGAAGACTGGAGGATAAAAGAGAACAACCTGTGCTGTCAACCAATTAACTATAGAGCTGAAACAGCGACAAGTGGATGAATACTAGTGCACACACACAAACACACACCCTATCTTAGAGTGCACACTAATTGACATAATACATTCCCTAGCCCCTTACCCTGACCTTAACCATAACAACTACATGCATAACCCTAACCTTAATCTAATTCTAATCCTAACCTCAAACAACCCTTCGATTTGGCGAGGACCAGACAAAATGTATTTTTATTTTGAAGCGTTCATCCTTACTGCAGGATTATATAGTATTATTATTAATTTTTTTTTAATTTAAGAAAAAGTTTGATGAAAAGTCGCAGAATTCTTATGCCTACATTATCAATGTCTTGAGACTCTTTTGATACAGTTTGACATGGTTGCGGTCAGTGGAAGTTTAAAATCGTGAACTACTTTTAATATAGAAATTGCATCTACAGCTATAAATGTTAATTTGCATGTGAAGCACACACACATTGCAATGGGCAGCTGATGAAGGTCACTTCACTTTAAGACAGTTTTTCCAGCTCCCTCGCTCTTTGAAATCTGTGTAATGTGTTTCATATTTCAAACATAATGACATTCCTCTGCGTTAATGTTTAACTGCTGCTCTCTGCTCAGCTGGACCAACAGGTGTACACCAGTGGAAAGTTTAATAAAGATTCAGTTACACTGTGGCCTCACGCTCGCCTATAAAAACATAATACACTGAGGGACATATGCGTGTACACACACACATACACACACACACAAACACACACACACAGACACACACGCACATGAACACTGTGAGAGATGAGGTGAGAGAAGGTCAGGGGTTGAGATTGTACTGTATCCATATAAAGTTAGAGCTCTCAAATGCTGTATTAAAGTCCTGTCTCCTTACCTAATCTCTTTTTTACATTTATGAGCTTGTCTGAAAAGCTGAAACAGGTTTCTGGGATTCTCAAATTCCAACCTTGTCATTTACTCGGCTCTAACAGGCCACAAGGAATTATTTCTAAGTAACTCCGGTTTCAGGCCACCCAGATTGACAAAGCTAATTTCATCGGTAGACAACTGTTTACGTGCTCGCCTCTGACACCCGATGATCTCACGAGCAGAGATGTTGTCGTGTCTGTGATTGGTCAGCGGGCCAGGTGACGCTGTGGATGGCTCAAGATAAAGGAGATTTCCCGCTCATCACTGTAGGGGAGGCCAAAATAAGGCAGAGGGATGAATCAATAATCCTTAAAGCAATTCTAATTTGGTTTGATCGCGTTAGGCGACATAAAACAATATCATGCCCGAGCCTCGAGCCAGGATGTGGTGGTGTGAATCCTGTGCAAAGATAGTAGGGCCAGTGGCAAAACAGATCAGATGAGTGTTCTCTATCTGTTTGCTCTGAGTATTTGCAGATGCATGAAAGTCTGTGTAAATAGGTTTACCTCAGGCCAGTCGGGCAAGTGCTCTCTCATTTAATTAGTCAGTGCTAAACCTCTTTGAGGCATGAAATCATCTCAACAGCAATCCACACAAATCCCCCCCATCACTTGGTACAGTTAATTTAACCCACATGCCCTTGATCGCCAAAAACATGCACACACACCTGAATTTGTCAAGCACACGTGAACATACACTTGCTTGATGAATACCAATTCATACATCGTCACATCTGGTTCTCTGATAGAATCCCTGGACTTTTTCTAGTTGGACCCGTTGTAAACAAAAGATTCTTGCCACAGTGAAAAATAATAATAATATTAATAATGTATTTTTAGTTTTTGGGGTGTGGGGCACAAAAAAATTATTGCTAAAACCATCCATTTCAATTTGTGTCTAACACAAATTTGTATTCAGTAGATTGATTCTAACTAGATGCTTGTTTGTTTTATTTGTTTGTTTATTTCATTGCTTAATTGTATCCATTATCTCTTGCGTTAAATTGTTTGAAATTGTGATTGCAGTGCATGTATTTTCTGTTTTCATGTCTGTGAAGCACCGTGTGAAACTGTTTTCAGAAAAGTGTAAAATATTATTAATATTATAACTATTGTTATTATCTCAGTGTTTTTGGTGTAGGTGATTTTATTGTTGTAACTATTCTGTAATGGTAAGTAGAAGTATATTGAATGTCTAATTAATATATTGATGCAAATACTGAGTTGTCGTTCTCTTGGTTTAGTACCATACGTAGGAAAACCCCCTCCCCTTCAGAACAGTATGTAAGTCATTTGAGAGCAGGGGATTTAGAGACTTTGGAGGCACATGCACCGACAGCCATCCTACTATGAGATGACCACTTCACAGAATGAGTTCAGAGACACAGAAGAGGAGCAGGACAACAGAGCAGGAGGGACACAAAGGTCAGCATCTTCACCTGCTGCATCACAGGGGAGGCTTTTATTTATGTGACTTCTCCTCGACTGCACCACTACTACAAGTATTATATCAGAAAAAACCCTGGACAAAAGAAAAAGACACAACAAAGGAATCGTAACTTCCTGTTGAGTAAAGTGTTGACACATCATGGCAAAGCAGGTCAGCCGCTCACCGCTCCTCAAGCCCTTCTTCCCTAGGACGCCTGTGAGGGGGGTCAGCCCTCTGCAACAAAGACGCCACACGCTCCCCGCCAGCGAGTTCAGGAACCTCACGCCAGAGGACGCCATCAGCGTGTTTGAGATCGAGAGAGAAGGTAAATCACTGAGATTTCCTGAAGCTGACTCAATAAGAAAATAACCTGATTACCAGTTGATTTAACTGATTTGACAGATGTTAAATGAAATATACTGCATTTTCCATCTGAAACGCTGTTTTCGGTCTCTCAGTTCCAGTTCTAACTTTAAATAGAAAACATTTCTTTCATCCTTTCTTTATGTTGAGTCCCAGGACATGATCCACAGCATAACCTGGTTCTTTTCACCCCCTCCCAGCATTCGTCTCTGTGTCTGGAGAGTGTCCCGTCACCCTGGATGAGGTGCTGAATTTCCTGAGTCAGTGCCCTGAGCTCTCACTGGGCTGGTTTGAGGAGGGACAACTGGTGGCTTTCATCATTGGCTCTGGCTGGGACAAGGAGAGGCTTTCCCAAGTATGTCATTTCTCAGTATGAAGTGTAAACGAAAACTCCATACAAATTACTGCATGTGTTCACTAATGCCTGTATCTCTCTCCTCCAGGAGGCCATGACTCAGCACGTCCCGGACAGCCCCGCTGTGCACCTCCATGTGCTGTCGGTGCACCGCCACTGCCGCCAGCAAGGCAAGGGCTCCATCCTCCTGTGGCGCTATTTGCAGTACCTGCGCTGCGTACCGGGCCTCCGGCGAGCTCTGCTGATTTGCGAGGACTTCCTGGTGCCTTTCTACGTCAAGGCCGGCTTCAAAGAGAAGGGCCCGTCAGCCATCTCCGTGTCCAACATGCAATTCCATGAGATGGAGTACACGGTCGGCGGGCAGGCGTACGCCAGGAGGAACAGTGGCTGCTAGTCCCTCGATCCCAAAGCCCACCCTCATACTTCGACCTTAACGGACTCAGGGCAGAAGAGATTAAGAAAACCCAGCTGACAGAGGGACAGATAGAAGCTCAGCGCCAGTAACACCAGTGGACTGGGTTCAGCATCCTCATGTCAGCAGCTCAAAGCTTGCTTTGACCCACTGAGCGAGGAGTGACGACCGTTATGCCAGAAGGGATCAAACAGTGGCTTTGCAGATGATAATTGGGCTTTCCAGATATTCAATTATTTCCCCTTTGTTACCAGTAGAATATTCTAAGCTCTAAACCGTTTTACCATCTAATCCTTCATATTTCATGGTTTGTAACTTAATCAAGGTACCTAAAAAGCTGATAGAGGAAATCAAACCTTTGGCATGAATACTGTTCTATTTTTGTAAACCATTCAGTGTGATTACAATAATATTGAGTAATTTGAAGATCTATATATCGATCACGTAGCCTCTAATAATGCTCCGATTGTTTTATTTCTGTTTTATCTCTATGTGGCTTCATGTGAATAAACTCTTCTAACCGTCAAAAGTCATTTTCTGGTGATTGAGAGAAAGTCACACACATTTGAGTTTGTAGTTGTGTTTTTTTTTACTGTTGTTTTCAGTTACATGTGAGTAATCAGGTAGCTAAAACACTACCGTGTTCAAAACAATCATCACTTCTTGGGAAGCAATTAAACAAATAAACATTCGAGTGCTCAGCATAACGTAACAAAAATATGGCAGTAGTTGGTACATTTTATCAACAAGGCACCAAAGGTTTCAGTATTTGATTTTCGTCCCTGCTTCAGTATGAGGTTGCTTGAATAATAATATTAATTATTAATAATAATAATACTCATTATAATAATAAAACCGTCTGGAGTGTGACTGTAAAAAATAAAAAAGATCCTTCTCTTTGTACCAGCGCTGGTTTCTGTAATTCCTGCCTGACGTGTAAAGGGCAGCTGGGAGCTGAGACGAGGTTCAGAAGTGCCATACCTTTGTTTCACTTGACAGTTAAGGAGTGAACTGGGAGGTGATTAAAAGAAGTTCTTATGATGAGTGGCATAGGTATTCATACTGACAGAGTAAAAAAACACAAGCATATTCTCATAGTTCACAAACAGGAAGGGGGGGGGGGTTGACAGTCCCCAGCCACACAGGAGCACAGTGGGGACACATACTGGCTGACATCTTTTTGTTTTTTTTTGACCTGTTGCCTCCCTGTTGAGCTCACGCTTTCCGCCCCTCAGTGAAGGTGAGCGTTGAGGTCGTACTTCGCGCAGAATTTGTCCGTGAAGGGGATGCAGGTGAGCAACTCGCACCATTCACACTTAATGGGGTAGACGTAGAAGAGCACCACGAGGCCGGAGAAGAGGCCCACAAACACCAGCAGGAAGACGATGATCTGGCAGCGTTTGCGGTACAGGTCCGTGCGGCCGAAGCTGATGTAGGGGAGGAAGGCGAAGGACAGGAAGAAGCCGGAGATGAAGCCGGAGATGTGGGCGAAGTTGTCGATCCAGGGCAACAGTCCGAAGGCAAAGAGGAAGAGCACCACGCACAGGAGTTTGGTAAAGGCCCTCCAGGGCTGGGCCAGGATCTGCCAGCTCTGGAACAACTCCACAAACAGGCAAGCCAAGATCCCGAACTGAGAGCCAGCTGGACCCACCTGAGAAGAAGAGAGCAGAGGGAGATGTGAGCTGGTGAAAAATGTATGATACGATTTAAAAGTTCTTTTCATAATGTGGTGCGAAGTTGATTTGGCAGAGAGAAATCTCAGCCTTATAATATTTTACAGTTTTGTGGCAATCACCTCCGCTCTGTAGGGTAAGAAGATGGCTGAAGCTAAGTTCCCGGTGATGCCACTGATGATGTAAATGATTGAGATGCGCAGCCAGCCCGCCAGCTTCTCCAGGTCCCTCAGGATGGTCATCTGGAACGCCACCGACACCAGGCAGTGCAGGATCCTGGGGAGGAAAGATGTGGGGAAAAACGTGCTCATGTGCGTGCAATGTGATGTTGGAATGCGGTCCGGGGGGTGGGGGGGGGGGTGTAATCTGTCTGCGTTGAAGAGGCGAGCCCCCTGAAAAGCCGACTTTGCCCATCAACAAAATCGAACTCTATCTCGTGGAGGCTTAATGAGTTCATGGAGCGAAGGCACTTTGTTTAATTACCCAGGAGACAGATAGCAGACAGGAGGAAGATGAAGCGCTGCTCCTCTGTGCTGTGAGGTCAGCTCTTTGAGACAACTGACGGACTGATGGCTACAAACTACACCACAGTGCTGCTGTCCCGCTCACATTTAAAGTCTTTAACTGCAAGATATAAAAGTGTTCATCAGCACGCACGTCTAGGCATATGGAAGTTCTATAGGACAGCTTCAAATACGTTCGATCTGCTTTCTTGTAGAGCATTGCTTTGCATATAACCTGAATTATTGGATTATTTATTTTGAACATAAATATCCAAATATGTTTAGAGTCACATCTTTGCCACTCTTGTAAGTTTCTCTGTTCAACAGACTGTAAATAAAGAGGGACCACTCATCTCCCACTATCCAGAGAAGAAGACTAAATATCCCGGACATGAATGCCGCCATCTTGCCCATTTGAGCCAGAGTCTGCAGAGTCTAGAGACCATCTTAACATACAGTCTATGGCTGTTTTAATTAATTTGCTCTATACAATATTAGTATATTGCTGTTATTTTCTGTGCACTCTTTATGCTACGCTTTTGACGAGTGATGTCAATTTCCGTTTGTGTGACAAACATAAACATGAAGTGATCTTTTAAACATCCTGTTCTTCACTGCTGGGTGCAAACACTGTCCCTGAAAACCCTGACGGAGCCTGTTAAACTGAGACTAAGCAGACCTTCAGCTCTTTAAATTAAGCTTCGACGGATTCACAGGCCGAGCTCAGCTGCTAAATCGTGGCTCCTGGGAATGAAGATTTTGTTTTATTTGCAGTCTGGGGAGTAAAAGCTTTACACACTTTGATTTAAAAGATCAATTTTTAAGGTTTTCCATCTCTGATGAAGCAAAATCACTTTTCATGATCCTGACAGCTGTCGACTCACCCAGCATGCAGGAAGAGTGAGAGCCACAGCCTGTAAAACTGATCTGGGATCTCAGGGTTGAGGAAAGGCAACAGGCCACACACATCATCCATGCAGTGCACCTGAAGAAGGACAGAGGAGAGCATGTTCATTAATGCCCCTCAGTCATACTGAAACTTACAACCACAAACAACATGGACAGAAAGAAACATGACTCATACGACTGATCTGGCAATCTAAGATCACAGATTACATGCAACTGAAGTCTGCCTACATAGAAATGCTCTCACTCGGTTTTCAGGAAGCACACAAAACTGTACACTCGATAAAAACAGCAACAGATGCAACGCAGAAACTTTTTGCATCGAACAGCTTCTCCCTTTTTACATATCCCCAAGAGAACATAAAAAGTTTAATTTGTGCGCACTGAGGAGAGGGATGCTTACTTGAGAGCAGAGAGTAGCCTCCTCATGAAAGTAGCCATTCATGAAGGTGCAGTATTCCCGGGATGTGATTTCACACCTTGCAGAAATACGAAGAGCAGTCAGTAATCTTGTCAACCAGTCACCCGTCATATTTCAGACTAGCACTGGGTAAATGTTTTCCTCACCTCCCTTTGGTTCCAATGCAGCAGGGTCGGCCCGTGATGGTACAGTCAATATGAGGCAGGTTGGTGTGGTTCCCTGTGTTGTACCTGGTGCAAATCTAAAAGACACAGCAGAGGAACAATCCTTTAAAGTTTGAGGAGTTTTGAGTTGAAGCATTATAGGTGTGTTGGATGTCAAAGCTGTGGCACTTGTTATCGGTTTGGTGCAACCTTTAAAAAGTGGAAAAATTAGATTTTCTTAAAAACAATGTCACATTTTGTGTTAAAATCCTGAAGATTTCTGAATTATGCTGTTTCATAATGCTCCCAATTCAACATCTGTACCACTTATCCTTTAAGTGTTGCGGGGGAGGCTGGAGACAATCCCAGTTGACAGTGGGTGAGGTCACCAGCATATCGCAGGGCCGACATACACAGAGAAACAACCATTCATAGTCACATGCTTTGGTCCGTGGGAGGAAAGAAATTGCAGACACAGAGAGAACATGCAAATGAAGAACGGCCCAACTGGGAATTGTGCTGTGAGGCAACAGTGCTAACCACTTTACCACCATGTGGTAAAGTTTCCATACAAAACAAAACCAAGTTGTGCGGAATTAACTCTGTAGCCAAGACTAAGTTGCACAACTATGTAAAACCAAGAAACCAGCATGGTTATACTGGTACTGAAAATCTAACCGAGAAAGAAACCTTTCAGACCTTATCGACCATTGAACTACACTCCTCGTGACATTATCCACGCTAAAATAGTTTTTTTTCTTTATTGACAGTGCCAGGGACTTTTCCAAAAAACCTGAAACAAAGATAAACTATTCCTAAATCTGGCCGATTAGTCTGTGTGGAGTTGACATGTTATCTCTCTCTCTCCTCGTTGGTTTTCCCCTCCCACAGTCTGACTGGGTTAGGTTAACAGTTTAAATTGCCAATAGGTGTGAATGTGAGTGTGAATGATTGTTTGTCGCCTCTGTGATGCGCTGGCGACCTTTCCAGGGTGTAACCAGCCTCTGGCCCAATGTCTCCTGGGATCTCTTCAAATCTTAACCCCAGGAAAGGTTCACTGCACTCACTGGCCACTTGGTGATGTCATCAGGCCATTCATGAGGGGATACCGAGGCGGGCTCTAGACATATCCTGTAAAGAGACAAACGACATGCATACATGACGTAGGGATGTTGCTTTATTCTTTAATCTCTAGATAGAACATCTCCTAGTGCGTCTTACCTGGGGTCCTGATGGCACACCGAGCCATGCTGTCTCTTTTCACCGTTTAACTGGGGGGTGCTGGAATGCATCGGCCACTTCACCCACACAGCTAGAGTGCTCTAGAAATAAAACCGCAAATACAACCGATTAAAAGCTGCCTACAGCTTCGACCTCTATCCGAATTGTAAAGGTGTTGGATTTGTGTACAGACCGAGCATTCCTTCTCTGAGGTTTGGACACAGCCAGAGCGGTCGTTCCGCACACAGCAGGCAGAGTTGCGTTCAATAGCTCTCTTTTCCCTGATAAGCTCATGCACCTGCTTGTCCTGCCGCATGCAAGGAGAATATTTGGCCCCCAAGTGGATCAGAAATTCCTGGCAATGAATAGATACGATAAAATTAAGTGTTTATAAAAAGACATTTCATCATGAAGGCTTGAGTTCTCATTTTAGTTTAATTTATGATTGAATTTAAAAGGGACTGTTGGTCTGTGGTGGAGGTTTATGCACTCACTGGGTGCATAAACCTAGCTTGTTTGTTTGTTTGTTTTTGTTTTTTGTTTGCGGGATTACGCAAAAAACACTAAACTGATTTCCACCACAGAGATGGGAGGATCCAGGATATGTTTTTCACTTTCTTTAACATTACAACATATGGCATTTAAAAAATTCATAGTACAGTATAATAACGTATTAAAGTTTTTCAGGGAATAATTAGTGGATCTTGATTAAATAAAAAGGCTTGTACACTAAGTGGGCTGATATTTCTGGGTGTGTACAATTGGGTGCATATCTAAATTACAATCAGAATTTTCATAGAGAGGTAGTTTTTTGTTTGCAGCCAATGTACGTTATAAATAGAGCTTGAAACCTGCAACTACCGCTCATGTGTAGATGAGATAATGTGGATTCAAGAAGATTAAAAACATATTCCTGAATATTTTTACAAAATATATTTTGGGGGGATTCAGATCGGTTTTATGTTATTTATTTATATTTCTACAATATAAACGAGACAATCAAGTCCATGATTGTTCGGCCTTGGTGAAGGTGTGCGCTCTACATTCTGATTGCTTTTGTTATTTTCATCAGATGAAAACAGCAGAGAGAGAGGAGAGCTCACCGAACCCGGCCCGATCCAGAAGTTCTCCTGCTGCACAAACTTGACATTCTCATACACGCCTTTGTTTCTTAAAACCTACATCAGAAGAAATCGAAAAAACAGAAAAATCTTTCAAATTAGATGTGAGCGCAGTACTGGGGTGAGAATATTGTGATGGTGTGTTGAATAAGACGTTCATCAGAGCGTTCTGACTCACAGAATCAACCGTCTCATGCTGGGAGAAGCCCACTGGTGCAATACCGTAGATGCATACAGCCAAGATTGTGATGAGCAAATGGACAAAGGTGATCCAGTATGTAAAAAAAGGCCTAAAGAAAAAAGAAGGAATGTACTTTAAAAAAAAAAATCATCATCATTCATCAGTCTCCACTGAGGGAAATGGAGAGATAGAGCTCATTAGTCAGATAGGTGGTTCCGTACCTATGGTCATCCATGTCCTCTATCTGCCTCTTGACGTAGCTGTCAATTCGGTGGCGGTAGGTGCGGTTTGTGAGCTTCCCCACCATGCCCAGCCCATATGGCCTCTTCTCCCGGGCAAAGAGTTTCTTGACAGGTATGACGATTCGCTGGCCGCGCCGCTGTCCGTGAACACTCACCACCTCCTGCCGCAAGGGCACCTTAGGTGGTCCCGGGGTTCCTTCCTTGGCTTTACGCCAGCCTCGCTCCAGAGGTCTACGAGAGGAGACAGAGGGGAGAGGGAGAGGGATATGAAGGGAAGGTTTGTAACAGAAACTATATGACATTCCTCTGGTTTTCTGTATCACGTTGAGCCTTATCTGAGACTTGAATTTTATTTATTTCACTTATAACACCTAAGACATGGCTTTATCTCAGATGAGATCAATGATAATATTTGTTTACTTGATTTGCATTAATTGGATTTTGAAACTGCTTTCAAGTAAGATGGATCGCCGGACATATTACATAATAAACCTATGCATTTGTAAATTTTTCCATTCATATATTGTGTATTTCTTGTTATTACCACTTTATAGTTGTTTTTTACTTTTAAACTTTTTATTTCCTCTTTCCTGTTTCACAGTTATGACAAAGCAGTATTCCTACAGGGATCAATTTAGTTTTTTCTGATTGTGATTAGTTTAAAAACGGTTTGTTTCACCATAGCTTGTATGACTGACACTGTGGCCATAGATGCACAGTAACTCACAGCATGAGGTGACTTCTCTCCAGCTCCGTCTTATCGAGGGCGCTGCCTGTCAGCTCCGTCTCGTCCATCTGGCTGCTGGGCTCCTCCTCCTTCACGCCCGCCTCAGACGGTGACTCGAACACCTCGTCTGCGTACGTGGACAACTCCTCCTGCATCAGAACGTCCTGTGGACAGAAAACCGCTGATCAGAGGAACTCAAAGTCACGATCTCTTGTGGGTTTGTAAAATCAATAAACACAGTTGCCTAGCAAAAACCGCAGAATAAGATTGTCGTCGTTTTTCTGAATTACTCTGGCGAAGAAGGATGTGTCCAGTTCATCTTGAAAGTCCAGCATCTCTTCCTCCATGAAGCTGGCGGGGGTAAAGCTTCGTCTCTGGGCCCGTCTCAGAGTGCTCTCCCGTATCGAGCGCCCCTGAGAAACACACAAACAAACAAATATGCTTCACAACTGCCATAATTCTGACACAATGTAACACAGCACCAATGAAGATCATAAAAGTATAGGAAGTTTGTTTGTTCATCATGTGCTATCTTTTCTACAAGCATTGTCGTCTTTGTATTCCACCTCTCTCACCCACCTTGACCAATGCTGCTGCAGCCCTGAAGCTCATCTTCGCCACTGACTCCCTCTTTCGCCGGCGAGGCAGTCGGTTGAGACCTGAGCGGGAGCTGGTGAAGGAACAGAGGGAGGCAGCTCCGGGGGTGATGGGGGTCTGAGGTACGCTGTAGCCGTCCACCTCCTCCACCATACGGAAGGCTCGCCCTCGAGCCAATGGGTCCACAATCTGAAGACCAAGTGGGACGTCATCAGAAAAAGCAGAATAACAATAAACATGGTTATGCCTCCACAACAGCGACAGCCAGTGACCTGAGGTGCTATGTTTTCGGGGTTGTCCGTGCTTATCATAATTGCTAACACGATATCTCAAGAGTGCCATTGGGCAATTTCTTCAAGTTTGGTAAAAATGTTAAATTGGACTCAAGGATGAACTGATCCGATTTTGGTGGTCATCTCAAAGGTCAAGGTCACTAGGACCTCACAAAATCTTAAGAGAATCATTTTAAATGTGGTAAATAATCACTTCGACTCGCTGATTAACTGATTGAATTTGGATGGTCAAGGGTTAAAAGGTCAAGGTCACAGTGCCCTTTCAAAATAGGTTGTTGGACTCTGGACCATGATTTCCCAAGAAGAATTTCTTCAAATTTTAATTCAGTTTCCAACTCTACTCAAAGATTAGTAGTCAAAGGCCAAATGTCATGAAGACCTCACGAATCTGGAAAAAGTAGACTGCAACTGCACATGTGAGCGGAGGCATACATTTTTAGTAACAATGTGAATTATCTAGAGACATTCAACACATGTTGTAGCATATATTACATTCAAGAATACAATTATTTACTGTTTTCATGACTTTAATATCAAAAATTATTAATGTGCATAACAATTTTCCTCACCTTTTGCATGCCATGCTGTGAGGAGTGGACATAGAGCGGAGGCGGGGTCTCCGTGCTGGTTAAGGAAATGTTGTCCTGGCTGGGCAGATCCATCTCCCGGATCACCTGTGGCTTCAGCTTCCCGTAGCGGAGGCTGCAGTGGCGCAGACTTTTCCTCTGCCATTTCTGAGTGGCATCGCCATCTTTGCTGACCCCGAACCAGTCCGCTGTTCCCCTAATGCCACAAACACTGTCCTTTCAGTTCTGGGTCACAAAACTCAACATAAACCAAGGAAGCAGTGGTCCCAGTTTATACTGCTTTATTTCTCACGGACAGAGCTGGAGTCCTATCGGGCACAGTGAAACTTGAAAAAGAGAATGCTGACCCTCTGTATATGGAGGAGTGGATCGGCAAACATGCAAGAGACTGATAAGCCCGCATTCCCCTTGATGTCAGAAAGAGACGTAGATAGTGTGTGTAATAAGAGCAGTAAAGGGAATATGCCTGGGCATGTTTTATGTTTGTCTGAACACTGGGAAAGAAGACAAGCAGCAGGTAGGTAGACACAACTTGTAACACACTGAATGCATGGTGCCCAGTCACACACTCCCGAAGCCTAAATGCTCAGAGAAAGAGAGGATTACAGTCGTTCTGATGCTGCGAATGAAATCCAACTTATTCACATGTTCCTAATCTTAACTGACGCGAGCAGACACCCAATCCAATTAACACAGAGAATGGAGGATTTTTCTTTTTTTGTGCATGACCCTCTCCCCTCTCTGCTAAACCTAGATGAATGCACATGCCATCACAGTGCTGGTGGTTGAGGCCTAATAAGTACCAGAGAAAACAACGTTGCTGCACCCTGAGGGCTAGGAAGTGGAAGTGGAAACATTCTTCAAAGAAATATTCAAACAAGCGAGCTGTGTTTTTTCTCACTAATCACCAGCTGCAGAGAGACGGCTCAGTGTATTAGGTGAGAATCTATTTCTTGCTCAGCTCACTCGTTCTTTCCGTGAATAATTCTCAACGAACGTGTCAGTGGAAAGTTAACAGCTAATATTCTATCACAGCGCCAGTGGACACAGCCCTCACTGTCCTTATGAGTATGGCTGCCAAAGTGCCTCAATCGCAGCAGTATAGGTCATAAATCCTGCCTCCTCCATGTTAATCGATGGGAGATGGCCCAAACTAAAAGGTCAATGCACAAATCAAATGATCTTTTCTCAAAGACGGTTTCTGTTATTTTAGGTCAATCAATCTAGTCACAAATCCCGATTTGTCTCATATGGTCTTAACAACGTGCGACATTCTCTGAGGGAAACTAACAATATTAAACATTCTAACGGGGAAAAGCGGCAGAAACCTCATTGTTCCCTTTTTGTGGTACATTTTTTTGTGTTATCTGATGTGAGGTGTCAGGAAAGGAGTGACGACCCCTCCCTCTGCTGCCATGCTGTGTCATTACTTTGCCTCAGAAATCAAGAGGAACTTGTAACAGGGAAATTACAGCTTTTGGTTTCAGATCTTCTTATGACTCAGTTAAAAAAAAAAACACAGCGGCGACAACAATTCTTTTGAATCTAGTAATGTGGGAGAATATACTCACTTGTTCCCTCATTGTAAACAAGTGAGCAAACACCAGACCTTCATCCTGACCCTAACACCTGCGGTCTTGTGAGGGGGTGACATCCTGCCGTACCTGAGCAGGGTTCTGGAGAGCGAGTGGTGTTTCCTGGTGCAGCGGCGAGCAGCTCGCTGGCCCTTAATAGGCACCGTGTTAATCCGCTCAAAGTGCACCCTTCTGCTGCTGTGACCAGGCAGAGCAGGGGCCATAGGGAGGCGACGAGGGACAGAGGAAGAAGGAGGAAAAGAGAAAAGACAACAAGAAGGCAGTGAGAAGGAAAGGTGCAGCTGGACAGGGTCTGATCGTGCAGAGAGAGCAAAGCAGACTGTTGTATTTTCATAGAGATTCAAACATTAGGAAAGTTCCAACCGGGCAGATGTTACTGAGGTTGTTAATCAGAAACAGCCATGCAACTGGTAAAAAGGTAAGGAAAGCAGAAACACTGTAGACGTGTGGAAAAGTTATGCAATGGGACACAGGGAGCTAATATTCTCCATTTACTAATGCTCATGAATATTATATAAACTTATAAATCACAACATTTTATTCCATAAACCAACACACACACACACACACACACACTCTTGTCTACCTGATGTAAGCAACAACACTACGTGCAAGCTATGTTGCCAACATAACCTTAAGATGTGGGAAGAGTTCATTCTATATCACATCAATATGTCCAATATATTGAATCAATCCAGTGTACTGCCGGCTGCCTGTACCTCTTTATGGTCTGAGTGATGGATGACTGGCGTTGCAAGACAGGCCGCCGGGTGTCGAAGAAGTCCCGGGGCGGGGACTGGAGGTGAGAGGTCTCCACTGGCATGCTGACACTGCGCAGGAAGCCCTGCCTCTTCACGGGCTGCACGAGACATGACACAAGGTCAAAAGTGAAAACGCAAGTCAGGACAAAATGATGTTGAGAGGGCCGACTCGGCAAGAGAAGAGCACCTGAACAAAAGTGGGATGCTCGTCCAGTGACATCTGAGCCGTGGGAATGTCCAGTCTGAGCCAGGGAGGTTTCTTCCTCTGCAGGCTGCTGGTGCTCTCCCGCCGTGGTTCAGCCATGTTCTCTGTCCCAGCCCAGGCCTGCCAGCTACAGAGAGGGAGAAAATGAGAAAACCATGTTATTGAAATGCGTTTCACACGAATTACAAATCACAGTAACAGTCGTCAAAACACATGATCAAGATCGTCTCCTATTTTTGCAGCTGCAAACATGATGATTACAATGATTTGTGCTGCAGAATTGCTTCACAAGAGGGTGCTAAGGCCCCTGAGTTGAGTCAAGCATGGGCGTTCACATCTTCGTGTTAATTAGAAAGTCAAGCAAGAACCCTCTACAGTTGGTGAAAACAGTTGCTAAGACATTTACAAAAAGCAATAAATACTCGAGCTGCAGTGTGAGGAAGTGTTCATTCTTAAAAAGATAATCCCTTCATTCTACAGTTAAAATCAAACCTAATCCCTCTCGGTGGTTAAAGTCACTCTGCTTCCAGAAGGCATTTACCAGAGTCTAATGACTGGGCATACATTCCCATGACGGGGGCCTGAGGACCACAGGAGGTGCACAGTAAACGTCAGCCTCACACAGCCTGCCCGCAGCTGTAGCCTTGTTATCAACACCCTGACGTTTTACTGTCCCACTGCCTAACCTCACTTCTCTGGGCCTGCTGCTTCA
This sequence comes from Platichthys flesus, assembly GCF_949316205.1. Taxonomy (NCBI): domain Eukaryota; kingdom Metazoa; phylum Chordata; class Actinopteri; order Pleuronectiformes; family Pleuronectidae; genus Platichthys; species Platichthys flesus. The sequence continues at coordinate 11,501,070 of NC_084960.1, read as the reverse complement.
TTTCCTGTCGTTTTCTTCCTTCCCATCATTCCCACGGAAATGTGAACTCCTTTACCTTTCAACAGCATATAACCACTACTCTCCCTTCAAATGATGGTATCTGGTAGTATCTCACACACTTGTTATGGATTTAAATATGTTTTAGTCTACAGACAAGAGCAAATATACAAAATAACTAGAATTTCACTTAGAAGGGCACGTAATCCTAGCTCTAACCTCAACCCAAAAGACAAAACTATTCCCTTTGGTGGAAGGCCGGCAGAAATAAACAACTTTCTGCAAAGCACAAATGTATAAGTGGGCCGTCTCCTCAGCTGCTGAGCCGTTACAAAAACAAACAAGTTTATTTTGTTCTGCCTTCCCGTCCTTTTCCTGTCTCATTTACTCAAAATGCCTCACAACATGGCATCGTCACACAGTCATTAAGTCATATCCGGGGGTTTGAGCCCTTGAGCAGCCACAGCAGGTCACGTCCTCACTTCTCTAGTTACAGCTCTTTGAAAAACAGTGAAAATAAAAGTCCACGTCCAGCGGCCACATCTGCTTTCTGTTGCCATTTAGACACACCACAGGCTTCTGTTTTAGCCCAAGTGATGATGGGAAGCGTTGTCAGTGTATCTCGGCAGGGACAGAAGGAAAACCTCAGAGCTGAGGGGGCAGCAGAGGTCATCACCAATGTGTTAATATTTAAACGCGGTCCACGACTTGCTGTCAGCTATTTCTCAATTCACCGGTTCACAGAAGGACAATGGAATGATAGAAGAAAAAGCAGTGGTGGAGAAAGTACTCCGACATTTTACATAAATGACAGTACAAATGAATAGACTGAAATGTACTTAAGTATAAGTACACACTAACTTTCAACTTGAGTAAAATACTTGCTTTTAAATAAGCATAAGTATTCAAAGTAAAAGTACTTGCCAAGTGTATCCTATTCCCTAATGCAACGGTCTACTCCTTCATTATGGCTGAGATTCAGTGGTGGTCTCTTTTGAATCTATTGGAAGTTATTATAGGGGGCGGGGTCTAATGTTACCTACCCACTCTGATTGGATCAGGGGTCCAACTCGCTGTAAAAGTAACCTAAATCTACTTAGGTAAAGTACAGATACATGAGATATATAGTTAACTTCAGTAACTAAGTAATTGTACTTTGTAATATCCCATCGCAAAAAAACTAGTTGGGTTGTACAACAGTCTGCATTCTAGTTGTTATTAAAGTCTGTTCACTGTCAGTCTGGGCAGTTTCTATTAAGCTTGTATATTGAATGTTGTTTGACCTCCGGTGACATTGTCTGGACTGTGATACCAGATTAGCGGAGCAGACTGGACTCCTGCCAGTAAAGTGACACTTTGAAGTCCTGTGTCAGTTAGACCCAAATATTCAGTGTCCGCATGACTTCACTCGTGATTGAAATGTCATTATTCATTAAAAAAAAACTAAAAAGACTGCAGAGTCATGGACTTCATCTCTCTCATACTCAAAGTTTGAGAAATGCAAATGTCACACCAGCAAATCAGCTGGTGTGACACAGAGCAGCCCGCTCTCTCTCTCTCTTTCTCTCTGCCTCAGGCTGGACCACCCGACATTTAATTACTTTCGCCATTAGTCCAATCAGTAAGGCTCCTGATACAGGCCAGATCTGGGAAAGTGTGTGTGTGTGTGTGTGTGGGGGGGGGGGGGACAGGGCAGCTAGAGTACCTGCTTTTCCGCCTTGATTAACAGTGGTTGATTGCTTCGGCCCTGGTTGCTCCTATTCGCCCGTCGCTGCAGCTCTGCCTCCAGAGAACGAGGCAGCGATGGGTGGAATCAAACTAAACAACTCCCATTGTTCCTGCGCCGAGCGTCTCCCTGGGCATTCAGCTTTTCTTTCTTCTACTGTCTCCCACTCATCTTGTCCGCACTTACACATGATTGCTTCTTACAGGCGATTAAAGCCCCACAGCTCCTCTATTTGCTGTCTACTTGATTGTCATATTAAACCCACACAAACTATTTAAAAAAACATTAAAAGCGATGTTAATGAAACGAGACAGTGGCTGAAATATCTGACTTTCAATTAAAGCAAGACCACCGCCATTACTGAACATCTGTATCCCACACACTGAAGACTCGTGAAAGTTAAAACGACAGCCGAGGCCAAGGCTTTGAAAGTCTGTCTCCCTCACTCTCTCTCTCGTCCTCCTCAAAAAAACATGGCAGCTGAGCTGGCACATGCCGGCGACTCGAGTCTCAGGAGGAGTTTTGCTGGAGCAGTTGGCGTTGTCGCTGCAGCCACGACTGCCACCGACTCATTTCTCACTGCAAGCATCAAATGTCATCTCTCCAATGAGTGATAACCAGACATCCAATGCACCAGAGAAGCTAGTCCCTGTCTGAGAAAGACGTGATTTCACAGGCCGGACGTCCTTCTGAGGCAGATGTCCTTAGGGGAAGGTGAGCTAATTGAATTCTGTGTTTTCCATCGATCAAGGCTGGAGGATTAGTCCTCCCATGACACAGCATCTGTATCTGTTCATGGTCAAGTTTGACACTAAAAGAAAATCTGTCTAAAAGCACCCGCTTCTTCAGACAGGACTATACTATTAAAACTATTCAACCCGACCCGCTGCTTAGCTAATGCACCATGGTATCTTATCTCTGTCTCAAGGTTATTGTGGCTTTTCTATGTCGCATGGCAGCGATGCGAAGCGTGTAATAGTTTCCCACAGTGTCAACATTCCCTGCTTCAATTTGAGGCTGACATTCTTCAGTCCACCATGACTTAATTTAGTTTCTTCAAGAGCATTTGTTTTGACTTGGAGATTCACATCTCGCAGAGGGGGAGAAAAAAACCACACCCATAACTTTGCACTGTGCCTCGCGAGAGATTGGCTTCCTGCTATCGCTTGGTCCTTGTGGGAAACAAACACTTCCTACTCAATCACGATACCATGACAATCCTGCATGTGCATGAATTGTTTTTTCATTCTGAGGAGAGACAGTGGCCCTCCTCTCCATTATTCCTCTCCATTAGGCAGTGGAGGAGAGACAGACAGGCGGATAACACACAGAGGACGAGCTGGTGTCTCTCCGAGTGCAGAGATGTCCAGCAGGCCATCGTTACCGGGGTTGACAAGCATAACTCGGACTCTCTGTGTCCGGAGGGCTGCGCTCTATTGTATTATATTCTACATACAAACTCCAGCCCAATGAAGTTCTCTGTGTCATCATTGATACAATCACTTGGTAAATGGCCTCCAGTCATGCAGAGAAGGGCTCTGGCTTGTGACAACAGAGGTCCGGCTCTCCCAGGTGAGGCTTAATGTCAAAAAGAAGACAGACTCAGTGAATGATTCTCTTAGAACCACCTTTGACATGCTGGTGAAAAAGCACAGTGGGGGTGGAGGCTTTGTTTTGTGCAGCATAACTAGTTTTCTGAGTTATGCTTCAAATATGCAGAGGGTTGTAAGAGAGCACTGGCCTCCTGTTTGTCATTCATCATAAATTAAACAGTGATCTGGCTCTTTTATGCTGAAGCTCTCGGCATCTATTGGCTACAGTTACCGTTTTTACAATCTCACGCTCTTACATGGAAATTAAGTGCTCATTCCTGTGCCATTTAATCTGTCATAAAATATTTTTTATTATCAGACATTTCTGAGATAGTCCTGTGCATTCTCCAAATCGTCTCTATCCAGGGCCAGCTTGAATCTCAGTGGATGCCTTACCCAAATTCCTCAAGATCCCAGGCTGAAACAGAACCACACTGAAATGGCAGAGCAGGAAACCACATGAAGTCTAACCATTACGGACATGAGCCTGGCGAGTTTTCTGGGAACTGTGTGTGCTCTGCTGGTGTACACTGCTCTACCGGAGCTGCAGCGCGCCGAGGGTGGCTGACAGAGCTGTGTCATAGAGGTTGACAGAGCCTTAGGTGGTCGGCCAAGTAGGGTCCCCGCTCGCCCCCGGCAGGAACACAGGCAGGGTGGACAGTGGAGAAGAGGACTCGCTGCTTCACATCCATGATGGGTGACCTCATTTAATCTGGCTATAGTGAGAAGTCCGGATACCTCATTCTTGAGAGCCGCAGCGCTTCCTGGCCGCAGGCCTTCGTTCCTCCTTTCCCTCTTTCATCCTCCCTTCTGCATGTTCCTGTCGCGGCTACTACAGGTCAACTCTTCCACCACTTCCGCTCAAATGATTCCTATTTAACAGCGAGATTCTCAATATCGATTGATGTCATTATAATTCAATGCAAATCTAATCTTGTACCAGTTTGACTTACAGATAACTGTTTTCCTGAAAACCTGGTGGCACAAACTGGTTATGTTTTGTTTTCCCCATGCCTACACAGTTTGTCATTCACTATAAAGGTTCCTACTATCCATTGTTCTTTAGTCTCACTCCTTGCTGCAGGCGAGGCCTGACACAGGAAACTATGGTGGAAAACAATGCTATTCAGGAAGTTACTCTCCTAATCTAACGTATATTCTGCTCTCCTCTATTAAAAGAAATGCAAACCAAATCAGAAATGCTCTCTAATGAAATGCTGCGCAAAGCAGACACACTCAGTGTTGCAATAGAGAAATCAACCTCAATGCAGTGGAGTTCCTATAAATGGGATTTCGTAATGATGACCAGAAACTCATGACCATGCAGTCACTTTAGTGAAAGGGTGGAGGCCTTTGTGAAACAATATGAAGAAGCAACCGATCTCGCATTTCACCTCATTATATGATCCAAACATAAACCATTTGCCCTGAACAACACAGTGGGCGTGTGTCCTGTGGTTCCTGCAGGCATCTGAGGCCCATCTGCGAATTAACTGCAAAAATCTGTGTTTGATCTTAATATAGCACATTATGCTTCAGACCACGATGAATAAAGAAGCTGGTGTAATTGCAAAGATACTGATACTTTCATTTGAGCGAGGAGAAGAAGAATCACAGAGGAGAAACGGGCGACTAAAAATAAATGTGTTATATTGCAGCGCAGACGTTAATACAAGGTGACTTCACCAGTAGTGGACGATATACACAAGCTGGCAATTAGGGCATTTGTATGATGTGTGTCTTCTTTTCAGGCAACAATGAAAACAGCGAGTCTGACACATGGCTCCTTTTGCACACATTGCTCACCTACACATATGACATTGAGATGTGCAGGCGTAAAGCCTCTCAGCTCTCTCCATCTCCCTTTCCACACATCTCACAGGGTAGAAAATACGCTGTGAAATACAGCCGCAGGCCGCAGACCGGACTGCAACTTAGCACCAGTAAAGCTGCCGTCATCGAAATGACCCTACCCATGTGACAGGGTGTCATGCCATACCAAGCCTTACGACATTAAAAAACACATACACAGAGAGACATCAGAAATACCCGTCGCAGCTGACCCCGAGATCGAGTGTCCTGGCTCGCTCCGGGGACGGCACGGTGGGTGGGGCTGCTGTGAGTGGCAAGGTGGGAGATTGAGACTAGGCGTGGATGGTGGGCCCAGCCAAGAAGGGCTGAGGAGCGTGTTATCACAGTGGTCCAGGTCTCTAGCTCGGGCTGGCAGGATTTTACAAACAAGAATCAACGCTTTAGTCTCAGTGGTTTCAGTCCCGAGTGACAGATTCGTACCAGGTTGATTGCCAGACTGCATCACTGTCACAACAGTGTTTACTAAATGAAAGGATTGAGTGCCAGAGACATGAATAGCTCATGAAAGTATAAATGGCCCTCGAACAGCAGGCTGCATGCGTGTGGTGTATTTTTAGAGCTCCATTGCAGATGATCATCTGCATGAAACCGTAGACAAACACAGAAACCATCCTGCTTCACATCTCTGGGTTCTCCTAAAAGCAAACATGAAGTTTCATAAAACTGCTTCCATTAATATCCGTGCAAGATGCAATATCTGTATCTGCCATCGAGCGCCACGCACCCTTTCCTCTACAGAGCCTTATATTTCCAGGCGGCTCCAGGTCCTAGAAAATTGCATTTGGTTATTTTATCAGGAAGAGACTCAGACTTTCATCGTGCAGCAATATCCTGCACAAATAATTACTTTAATATCATCGTGTTTACAAACAGAACATCAGATGGGCTTCTGCACAAAGTTTCCTTCCCTTTCTGAAACACAGGTGAAACACTATTACATGTGTAGCTAATTCAGCACCTGAATTATTTAGTCATTCTGCAAAGGTGAATTATTTACTACACACTTCCTACTGGAGCTTCTGTGCGCATTGGCTGAGGCCCACGAGCCAAAGCGGCTGTGTTCTCAGCATTGTTAGCGGGGGGCTGTTTCTGCTCACGACGGCTGGCAGCATAGGCCTGTCTTCACATCAGTGGAAAAATAAACCTCTCTAAGTAAATCTGTATCATATCACAGCCCCGGAGTTGTGTTTGTGCCTCTAATCTCGAGGAAGCAGCTGAGAGTAAAAAAACTCCCCCGACGCGGGCTATATATACCTCACACTCCGAGACAACTAGATAAGGTTTTATACATAACAAGAGGTCTGTGTGTATACTCTGCAGCCACTTCGGTTGGACCGGGTAACACCCTGCTGAATCAGCTCACCCGCGACCACTCTGGGATGTTGATAAGTTGTTTGTTTTAGGGACTCCAGCTGCCAGACCTGAAACCTAGTTGTTTGCTGTAGTCGCTTCTCATCAGCTTCTCCTGCTGGACCCTACAGCGCATCTCACCGTGACGGAGAAATCCAGCAGCAGCTCCTGAAACCCACTGCACAACACATCCACACTGAAAGAGCACGTGCATGATGAAAAAACGCTGCGGGCCTGGTTAGAGCTGCGTGCTGAGGGCAATTAATGAAATTCAACGAGATACTGTGATACTCCACAGGCCCTGTCCCATAATCTCAGAGGCTGGGAGACGACTGGCAGCGGATGTTTAAGATCTACAGGGATTAAATAAAAACAGAGCTGTCGCAACACATCTGGCTTTGCAGTTAAACCGAATGTCAAATATGCTGTATAACATCATAGTATAATCTGCTGTTCGGGTTGAGGGAGGCAGGTGGATTAAGCAAAGAAACTGTCCACACATTACAAATTAAATAAATATATTCAATTCATAGTGTCTGTCACATCATTTGTACATTTACAGAGGATGACATGGTGTCTTACAAATCTTGGAGCCTAACGGATAGAAACAGTCGTTTCTCCGTATTTAATTTCTAAATTAGTCAAGGGTTGTCAAAACACATCAAAATTGTGTACAATGATGCTCACATTATTCACCATAATTAGGAAATCAATGATATTAGTGTCAGACTTTCTTTAACCTTTCTTTTGACCGGCCGGGCTTTTACGCAAGGTCTTACAACTGACGGCTTAATAAGAGCCTCTGCTTTAGACAACAAGGGGAAGTGAGCCGTCGACCTTGCGGAGCCCCGTCCACCCGAATGTGGCCTGAGACTCGAAACAAGCACCGTATTGTCTACGGGAGGTTTGACATTCTCTCCGTAAGTAAGAGGAGAATCTCACATACAGCGTGTCCTAACAACATGTGATCCCCATCGAAATAGTTTCCACCATGATATCAGCCTGAATCAAGACGACAAAAGGCTGCATTGTCCGGCCTGATGTCGACTGGGCTGAACAAGAGCAGCCTGAAGATTTCATTCCTCCATCAATGGAAATGATGCACTGAGCAAATTCTCTGCTTCGGATAAGGGAGTTAACTCCATTAAGTTTTCGCAAAAGACCTCACATTGGAGGTTAATGGTTGAAAACTATAACTGAGCACCAGAGGCTGTCAGGTTGGATCTGATCAATCAACAGGATTAAAAATACTTCACAAAAGGAACGCCGTGGGCTCTGTCATGTCACATCCTCTGTGTGGGGACGACCACCAGCGTAGAGTGAGGTCAGATTACAGCTTATTTTACTGTGGTGCGCTCGGAGGAAGGAAGTGTGGAGCAGAGGAAGGGGAGACGTGCAAACGAAGGCAGGAAACACGCCGCAGACCGAGCGCATTCTGCGTGTCCGGTCCACACGACCACGGAAACAACAGACTCTTGCTCACATGCACAGCGACACATCCACGCGGCACACGTAAATACACACATCCCATCTCTGGCCACGATAAAGCACACATCACCGTATGAAGGAAAAAAAATGTTTGCCTGAGGCCCTCCGCCCACTCCAGCCCTGCAGACAGAGAGCGACATCTCAGGGAACTGTGACATTGAAGCTGACACATCTTTTGAAGGCAACAGATGAAGTGAGGCTTGCCACTGTGGGACAATGGGAATTAACCAAATTAGCTTGGATTTAAGCAGGGTGGAGAATGGAGGCCGTCTATTCTTCGTGACAGAGCTTTTCAAAGTCAACCCTTAAATTGCAGCTTAAATTGCTTTCTAGAGGCCATAATAAATGAATCATGAAACTGAAATCATGTTAAATTATAACATACTTTCAAATGTATAGCATCTCAAGCCATGAAGTAATCCATGAGTGGTTCAGAGGCGAACAAAATGCCTGATTTAAAGAGCTTTCATGTAACGCACAAGGAGTACCTGTGGTCAAAATCAAACCCATATATGAGTTCTAAATACAGTGAGTATAAACTTAAGCATTTAAATGGAGCATGGATAAAAAGACAATAAACAAGAATTGTCTTTCCTCACATTGGTCAAGTTGGAGTGAGTGAGTTGGAAAACCCCTCTTCTTCTATTACTTCCCTGAAGCCGTCGGCCTTTCAGGTCCACAATTACTTTCTAAAAGCAGAGTTATGCAAACCTGTCACATCAAAGAAGGGTTTATATGAGGTGATAATGTCACCTTGAACGTTGTAGACTTACTTTGCCATTCTGTGAAATACATATGTGTTAAGTACCACTTCATTTCAACTGGATATAAATCATTCAATCAAATATTAAAATATTGAAACAGTCGATTCATTTATTCTTTCACTGAGATATTTTTTTTCGACTCTGTAATTTGACTAAACCTTCAGGTCTAATAAAGATTTTTACTCTTTTAAACTTACTACCAAACGCAAATCCTCAGATGGATTCAACCTTTTAAGAAAATGTCTCGTTGAAACAGCCCCGAGCTCAGATCATTGATTGATTTTCGATACTGAAGGGCTTTTTGATTACATGTGCATATGAACACGTGGGAGGGTGTGTGTCTGTGAGTGTGCAGTGCAGATGTGGATCAGGCGAGGGTTAACATCCAAGGGAAGAACGGGGAATCGCCTGAGGTTATATCAGCAGCCTCCTTTTGCAACAGAACACCTTTAGTGTCACATAACACTGTCGCACAGACACAGGGTCTGTTCAGGATGTCATGTACGACTTGGTTCCTTACAAGTCGGAGGATTTTATTGTATTTTTGCAGAGGCAACATCCACAGAGTCCCAGATTATACTTCCCCTCTCGATCGGAGGGCGGGGTATTCATTTCTGTTCCACACACACACACAACTAGGTCATTTTGAACAAGATCGAATATTTAAATCTGTTTTATCTGTTACACTGTTAAAATTTGTCTCACAAGCACAAAGTTGGGCCTGACTTACGGCAGATAAAAAGCTTTGACAAACATATAAGGGCTTATTCACAGCCGCAGTGTGTGCTCCAGATCTTGCGGCTGCATGCGCTGGGAAAAAACACACAGATCAACCCCACGTACATCGACTAGAGCCGACACCTCTGCTCCAACCATGGTGTGAGAAAGGAGAAGGAAATGAACAATGTGTGTTTCTTTCGTTTCCAAACCACGGGGGGAAATCTGTGGGTGAACCGGTTACTCACTGTCACCGTGGTGGGACACAAATGTGGGTCACGAGGCGATTTGGCAAAGGCTGTGAAGAACGTCGATGGTGGACCAATGACTCAGATAAATATGGGGTGAAATGAAGGTCTCTGTGTCACCACAAGTGAGAATCATTCATCGGGGAGCCACATTTCTATTACAGAACATGTTACTATGTATGCTACTGTAAACACCTGCTTTGATAAAATACTCAACAGAAGCAGCAGGAAAACATGAAATGTAACTTCATCCATTTTATATAATAACTAGTGCAGTGTCTGTTCTCAACCTGCCTGTTTGGAATGGGAATAGTTGGTTTGGCCTGTGGTAATACTGGTTGCAGGTTTCTTTTTGAAACTGTAAAAGTGACCTGCAGTAATTGAACTGCAGCAAGCAAAGAATTTGCTGTTGTCGTGAATATGCTATGACTCCCAGTAACTTCTGCTGCAGAGCTCTGGCCGCCTATTTATTCAATTATTTTTTAATGTAACCAAATGGCACCAAATTCAACACTGCCATCTCTTGGGCCCTTAACAATACACATACCAAGTATGAAACTGATAAGGTGAACAGTTCTCGAGCCACATGCAGACCGACAGAGAGATTTCTTTCTACAAAACGTATTTCCAAGATTTATATCTCCCAACCCACCATCCACTTTCATCAAAGATATGATCCTCTCAAGCTTGGAATCTATGCAGGTTACTACGGTCGAAGGGGAAGCACCCAAGGGAGAATCCAGAGCCGGAGCCTGGGTCTCTGCGGTGCGATCAAGGAGGGGTAAAAGTGAGGATTGGGGAGGCAGGAAGAAGGAAGAATGAAGCTGTGCAGCTGGGCCCAGAGATCTGTGGAAAACTCCCAACAAAGGCACAGGAAAACTGGGAAGGCCAGGGCAGGTCCTCTGGGACGGTCACAGGCCCAGCGAGGGGGAGGCCTCCTCACTCCTGACGCGCCTGAAGAAAACACAGACCCTTTGTCTTTGGAAATAAAGTCAATTTTTCTCCCCAAGGTTACAGGGACGCTTCCTCGCTGTGCTCATGGTTTGACAACCCAGGAGTATTTTGTCATGCAGGAGCGACAAATGATGGGGAAATAAAAGATCGGCGAGGAGACAGAGAGTCTGATTCAAACAAGATGAGAGAATAAAAATAAAAAATAACACTGTTGAGTCCCAGAGTGGGAGTACAAACTACGACAGGCTCCAGGAATAAATCACGTCTGATTTGCATTACTTTTCAAGTTTTTTTTGCCTCCATCTGAGTGAACATGCTTCACAACATATTCGGCTTTAAGGCTTGATGCCTCCACTACTGGGCGTGTTCAACTGGGCAACATAAATGAGAGGCTTTACATCATTTTCCCTGGAACGGGGCATTACGAGCCCTGTCAGCTGGCAAATGGAAAGGAAAGTTGGCACGAGCATGGAATAGGCAGGGGCAGTAGAAAAAGGAAAGTCGAGAGCGACAGGATCAGGTACTTGCTCAAGTACGGTGCCTGGCTCGATGCCACTTCAATCAGCCCGACTGACAAATAATGAATCAAAGCCCATCAGATTAACGGAAATATGTTTGTGTAAAACGGAGGGCGCTTCAAATATTAAAAAGAAGATGCAGCGGCAGCAGGTATCGGGGACAGAGCGGCGGTGGTATTAAAAAACTTAAATGGCTCGAGTGCAGTCTAAACAAAGGGGCATTCACACGCTGAATAAGATCCACCTCTTCTGAAACAAAAAACAGTAAAAGACAAGTCGCAGAGGAGGCCAAAACACACCCTCATTTCTGGGAAAGCTGCTGGAGTGAGTTTGGTGCATGGTATGTGATGTTGGTGGGACTGTTGAAACTGTCCAGATATAACTCTGTGTTTGTGTGTGTGTGTGTGTGTGTGTGTGTGTTTAGCTCCATTCAGGGAGCAGTCAACTTGGGTTTAGCAGTCTGGTACACAATGAGGATTCACAGCCTCTGGGCACGACGACTGACTGTGCCAAAGATAGAGGGTCGGCGGGGGGGAAGTGGAGCGGTGGGGTGGGGGGGTTGTAGGGGGCTATCCTATTTAAAACTGCACTATCATTGCCACTGCAAACGGCGCTGGGATACTGTATCAGTCAGGGTGTTCCTTGAGCTGGTCCTCTGGCCCGACAATGATCTGAGAAGAAGTAAACAGACTCGACACTGTGCTGTCGTTGCAGCTCTCGAGGCCTGTGTCGCACACTTCACACTAGCGAAATCCATGTGGCTTAACAACACACAGAAAAAGCATAAACTACCGTGGATGTCTTTTCAGTTACCACCTCTGCCAAGGAGGTTATGTATTAGTCGCTGTTTTTCTGACTGTTATCACGCAAAAACTACTGGAAGGATTACCGCGGAATTTGGTGGAATGGTGGATTATGCATGATTGTGGCTATCATCTGACAAAAAATTAGCATCTGGGAACAACGGCCAACATTTTTTCATAAATGGTCCCCAGTCCCCATAAATTCAGTCAACCTGCACCAAATTACACTGATAGATACAAGTCCCCTAAATATGCCTGATTTTAAAAACCACAACTAAATGTAACTGGTTCTTTGCTGATCCATACCACTTTCTTCAACCAAGTTTTGTGCTCATCCATCAAGTAGCTTGTGTGAAAAACTGCTAATTAACAGACAAATGCAGTTTTAAACATAACCTCCTTGACGGATGTTTCACCTCGTCTCTTTAAGTAGCTCTTTTCATCATTGAGGATGACCTTCCTCCAATGGACAAGCAGGAAAAGGCTCTGAAGTAATAACAGTCATCTGCACACACTAAAGTGCTTTTCAAAGAGCGAGACTGCATTGACTTTTTCACAAGTTGCTTCGCTGTAACACAGGCCCGTGTGAGCTTTGAAATAAAATCCCCAGTCAAGGGATTTCACACAGTCAAGACACCGCAATTGCAACATACCTGACACATACCGTATATTTCTGTCTCGAGGCACCAGGTAGCAGAAAATATTTATTGGGTTATCTGTGGACACGCCCCTCTGAGAGCTCTTCACATTTACAGAGGAAGATCAAAGTTCAAGGAGCCATCGCTGCTCGTCTGTGAGCGCTGCCGGGCCTTCTGGGAAAAAACACACAGCATTCCCACAGCCCTGGAAATGAGCTTTGCCCTGAGGTTAACCAGCTTCAGACACTGTGTCAGTGAGAAGACAGGCGGTGGGACCAAAAACACCGTGCAACTTCCAAACCCAAATTAGATGTTTTTCCTCCCCGCTACGGTCTGATGGTGGCTTCAATCAAACAACAGAAAACAATTCGTAGTAATTCAGAAATCCCGCCTCCAACTTTTCTCCGAACCTGCGCATCAATGGTTTCTAGTAAATGGTGTGAATGCCGCTTCATGTATCGGCGTCTGGCTCGTGACAAATGAACTGCTGACTGAGAGAAGGGCAGGGTGACACGCTGGCAGACGAAGGCCTCGGAGGCTCAGAGGTAGACCTGAAATAGCCCTGCTGCTGCATTACAGCATTACATCACAGCTGACTTCACCGGCATGGCTGCCGCTGCATCATGCCACCGCCAAGATGTCATGGGATGGAAACAACTGGATGCAGCGGCTGTGAGTCACACACCCCAGCCGTCAACAAGGGGAGCGCTCTGGTGATCGGTGCAGTACCCGGTGTCCTGCAAGCAGCAATGGGATGATGGTCTGCACAAGCAAACACCACACTTCCTGTATAATTCAAATGAATGCACAACGACCAATACGTACTTTTTTTTTTTTTTTTTTGTTTGTTTCCCTCCATCACTGACAAGGCACAATGTATCGGCTTACATTCCTTATGACACATGCACTGCAGAAACCAGAAACACAACTTGGTTTCTGTTTTTCCACAATCACCACATTAGAAGAATGACTGCTCCTTGGTCCTGACAGCTCCGTCAAAACCGTGACCGCATTCAAGTCAAACAGAGTAGGAGCTGAGCGAGTGCCTGCGGGGACGAGACCAAACATCGCCTGTGGGATTCTTCTCCCCACCAGTCCCTCATTAAACCATACCTGACATGCTTTTTGGAGCTAATGTCTGTTTGAGCCCAGTAGTGGGAGCAGTCGTAACCATTATATATAGCAGGAAATCAGGCGTATTGTCTGTAAAGTAGCAGAACGAGTTGGTTAACATGCTTGACCTCTGCTGCCGTGCCCCACATTAACAACTCTTCCCTGGAGACAGGAACTGTGGCGGGTTTCACACAGAGCAGATGTCGGCTGCGATGACAGATAGATGACAGTCTCTGACAAATCTATAATTTAGCTCAATGATACTCAAAAGTCATTAAGTGTCTGCTGACACCGGGTTTAAATATTTATCCTCTTCAATTGAGTAGACTAGCACTTTTGAAAAGCCACAGAAATATTTGTGGCTTTCAATTTTAGTCAAATGTTAAAGGCTGGATTTATTCGAGTGAAATGGAATTAACAGATTAGAGGATATGAATTTTTGGTGCTAAAATATGATACAGCAATGATTCCTAAGATGTTATGATATTTATATTTACAGTTTAACTATAAAGGTAATTATAAATAAAAAGATAAGACAGATGGAACCAAATAATTAGAATTAGATTTACAAAAGTACACATACATGCATTCTTTAGTCTGTAAAATGAAAATTTCATATGATTGCATATCGGCAAACAAAACAGATACCAATGTGTATGGTAAAAATCATATCGGCCAATTTTTATTTACCATCGGATAAATATATTGGGCTCCAAAGCTGATATATAATTCAAATTCATATTTAAACTTGCCTCTGGGAAACGTATGATCCAACAGAATATGAAAAACCATGTGGAATCACCAGATTATCCTAAATGATGGATACCAATATATATTCATACCAATAAGAAATAAGTGTCTTTCAATATTAAAGATAAAATCAAATGCAACTTAATACAGCAGCTACTATTCTACCTGAATATTTAGTATCACTCCTTTAACACATGGTCACAACGAATTTTCCTGCTCAGTAAACTTCAAGTGAACAAATCTTTCGACTCGTGACACAGATGTGTTCTGCTGACGAAACAGCCTGAGGCTATTTAGAGAAGCATGTGCTCAACACACATGGAACAGCTCAGCCCAGTGACGCCGACAGAGGTCTGTCCAGACCCTGGAGAAAATGACCAACAATCACGAGAGTGTACACCCGTGCTCTGGAAACAGGCAGACTTCTTCTTCCTGGAAATCGATGGCGGCCTTGCGTGTGAGGGACTGCGTCATCTCATCAGCAGAGCAACCAATCTACAAAAGAGCGGCCATTCTGGACTTAACAACTGTGTTCTTCAAGATGATAAATCATCTTGAAGGGATTGGACGTGCATGTGTGAAATATCACTGCGGTGCTGATGCACAGTGCTGCGAGCTGTGTGACGGGCGGCGAAGAAACCCGGTGACCAACTCCAGTTACTGAATGTTGATAACTGAGCATCTGAGAGTAGAAGCCCAGCTCGTTTGAAGGCAACGACATGAAGCACGTGGCCCAGACTGACAGACAGACTGCATGCCTACAGTGTGGGCCCCTCAGCAGCCCCGTACAAAATACCAGGCGGTCACCACAGGCAGGGACTGGATGCTACACCTGCCTCAGCAGAGCTACTCCCACCTCCAAGCATGATGCATCCACATAAACACACACACACCCACACACACATAATGTGAATATTCTCCTTGGGGTCCAGTTGGAGACGATACAGGGGATGAGCCTGACTGCCACAATCACACATCATTGCCCTGCTTTATTGGTGTGGTTACATCACCCTGAGCCACGGTCCCCTCCTCCCTGGGTGTGATAAGGTTTCAGGAACACTGGACACACAAACCAGGCCATGTGCTCCTGTGTCCCGTCTGCCAAAATAACTCAGCAGTTTATAATACAGTACGTTTAAGGTTTCAGTGCCGTCTGCCCAGGTTTCGTAGGAAACTGTATGCGTGTAACCTTTTACCATGTCAACACGACTGAAGTTTAAGATGCAAGCTGCCGTCCCGGAGCTTTTCAAACTTCTGATGAGTCAAACCTACAGATGCTCAGGTGGGCCCCTCCACACATGATGGAATGTGTGGCCCCCTTTGTGACTGACGTGAGTCACTTTGAGTCACCGCCGTGTCGAGAACACAACTCAGAAGAAAACAGAGATCCTGAGGAGGAAAAAACACGTTCTGTTTCCAAGCAGTCAAACGCTTTTCATCAATTGTCTCCATGAATTGTGTAACACCTGCATGGCCTTCTATTATTAGAGAATGAGGAACCGTGTCACACTTGTACATGTCACAAACATGAAGAAGATGATGGTGAGTAGCAGGAGAAGGTGGAAGAGGGAGGAGTTGGAGGGGGACTGAGGTCATGGTGTGACAGGATTTGTTACATGACTATTCAACATCTATGTGCATTCCTTCCTCCATCATCCTCCCACTACAGGAGATAAGGGAAACATGAAGTCTCGCTCTAATTAAAGTAATTCCCCCAATATTGATTGAGTTCAAGTTACATTAGAAAAAGTAATCTATCCTTTCAGCCTGTGTCCAATTTAACACACATTACAGTCTTTACCTCCACTTCAACATAGGCATTTCACACTTTTTTTAAAGGTGACAGGGCCTAAATTGGTACACCCCATTGAGACCACATGAAATCACCTATAGGCGAACTCCACTACAACTGCACAGTAGCCGATAAATGATGCTCTGCCTCACGAAGTTCACTCTGGATCTGGAGGGTTCCCGTGTCTGACCAGGAACGATCCAGTCCACCGGTACACACCAGCTCGTGTATCCTCCTAGATCACGACGCGTTTAGAAAGCGCGTCCTCCGACGCTGCGCCTTCCGTATGGGCGACCGCAGGAGCCAGCCACGAAATAACGATCCAACTTACCCTTATTACCAGCAGCTCAGACGATCCCCAGCAGAGAAACCGAGGGAGTGGGAGAAAAATTAAAATTAAATCCGGGTAAACAGATGTTTCTCCAGGCAGTGGATGAGTGGTTTGTCACATCATCCTGACAGCGGCGCAGGAATCAAACGCGCGTCTTCGTTGTCCACCCCGCAGATGTGTAAACTGTGTGTGTGTGTGTCTCTCTCTCTCTCTATGTGAATGTGTGTTTTTAAAGCCAAGCCCGGTGCCGTGGTGGGTTTGGATCCGGTCACTCAGGAGCGCACCGGCAGCTCAGGCAGTCCGGGAGGATGTGGCCGAAATGTGGGATCTGCCGTCCGGTTCGCTGCCTCCCCGCTGCGGACAGAGCATTCCCACACCGCTCCATGGATCGACCCGGGGTAAGTTTTTTTTTCCTCCCCTGCCGGTTGTAGCCTAATTCAGATCGCTGGAGAGTCTGTCAGCCCCGCCCTGGGCTGGAGACGAGAAGGCAAGCCCGTCGAGATCAGCGACCAATCGGTGCGTACACAGGGAGGCGCTGCTTCTCCCGGTGAGAGGCGGTGACTAAGCGATATTCGGATCCAGACCCAGAGGGGGGTCCTGGGACAGAAACCAGGGTTCAACAAGCTCTGTGATCCACAGTGGTCCAAATCAACACTGATCCGGGACAGGCCCGTAAGTCTCAACAGGGGAATTCAACGTTAATAATATTGATGATGTTATTTGGGATGATTCTTAAATGGGAGGATAAACCTAAATCAAACAAATCAAGGTTTTTAATACATAAACATATGCTAATTTGT
This sequence comes from Platichthys flesus, assembly GCF_949316205.1. Lineage (NCBI taxonomy): Eukaryota > Metazoa > Chordata > Actinopteri > Pleuronectiformes > Pleuronectidae > Platichthys > Platichthys flesus. The sequence goes on along the minus strand of NC_084960.1, from coordinate 11,483,617 downwards.
GGATGCATTTGTACATAATGTAGATGATTTGTTTCCTGGAACTCATGAAGTTAAGATCAAATTACTTAAGTCTATCATCAATTGTCACTATATTCACTTAAATGGGCCTTACACATGTGTTATGTATAAGAAATCGAAAAACCAACTTCACACAAAGATACTTTCAAAATAAATTGACGAAAAATGGTATATTAATAATGCAAAATTGACCATTTATGATCAATGTTACATTCCTGTTTTGTGATTTTTGCAACTGAATCAGAGTTTGGAGAATATATACTTTTACAAAAGCAGACAACAAAATTCCACTCATTATACATATGCAAGACCATAATGTACAGAAACCCCCTCCATTATTCATCACCTTCACTCACATGAATCAGCCAAGCTTACAAATCGTCAACCGGCCAAAGGAATATATTCAGATAGAGACACACAGACACAAACACGTGCACAAAACACACACACACTCACAAACGCTGAAAGATTCAAATATGTCTCCATGTATGGACAAACCGTGCAATGCTGCCACATGACTCAGAGATAATCATTACATCACATGATATCAGTGATCAGCAGGATAACCGCACATGAACTCTGTGCTCTCACTACCTTCGGTTTCCGTGAAGTCTATACAGCTCTGCTTTTTTTTACTGAGCCAAAGAGAGATAGACAGATATATAGATAGATAGATAGATCGATAGATAGAGCTCTTCTACTGCACCAGGTAACACACTGCTGCTGCTGCTGCTGCTGTGTCTGATGAAAAGACCATTATGGTGCATTCCATCCTAGTTTCAGTGAAAGTTCAGATGCACCGGGGAATATTGTGCAGGAGAGAGATGGATGTTAGGACGCCGATGGTTTCTGAGGTGCTGACAAGGGGCACCATGTACACAGCTCTCCTCAGATGAGGTTTCAGGGCACAAGAGGCTCATGTTCCTGGAAAACGTCTCCTTCGTGGTTGCTTTGAGGCACATTACTCGATTAAGACACCCTCCCCCGAGCGTGGCAGCCACCTCTTTTCTGCTATAAAACTAAAGGAAGACATAACATGGTCTCATTTTCATGCTGACAGAGCCCATGATTTGTTTGTGTGTCTAGAACAAGGGATCATAAGAGAGGCTGACTACCTTTTTATTCAGTAGGTCTAGACAAAATATGAGCAGTACAACTTTTGCAAGTGGTGGAGGAATTATTGAGATCCTTTATCAAAGTAATATAGGAGAAATCTGTTGCAAGAATCATCCTGGTTTTACCAATCACTGCATCACCAAACACAAATTTACAACAGGCAGGTCTCACAACAACATGGTCTTGTGAATGCTTCACAGGGTTTTCCCTCAGCTCTATTCTCCTCTCCGCCTTGCACCTACAGGTTTCCTCCCTGCCGGGGTGACTGATAGCCACGCCGCAAATCGAGCTGATTCTGAGACACGCTCCTAAATTATGCATCAGTTAGAATTTCAACTGTAGCAACGAGTTTATCGCTCTTCATCGACCATTTCACGTACACTCAGGTATGTAAAGACCGTTCAGGGGCCTACCAGGGGTCCCTGATTGATATACCACAAAGTCACTGTAATTAATGGTGAAGTGTCCCTGGGGGACTGAGGAAAGTTGAAGCCGGGGCAAAGGCAGCATTGAGGAAGCAACGCAGGGCCTGTAGGAGCACCCAAGGGCCCCTGATTCCCCATCCATCAGATGCAGATAAAAGGGTTGAGTTCAAGGGTAGCGTTTAACCAAAAGGACATTGTCAGATGCTCCATAAACGGTTTCCTCTCCTTCGACCAAGCAGAGAAGTGGAGGGGAGCCATTATTTCTGGGTTAAGAGGTTGGTTTCGTTTCCTCATTCATGGGCGATAGAGTTTACCACATCTACAGAGGAGGGCAAATACGGTTTAAACGTATGTGCAAGCTTTTAACTCTCAGACTATTTCTGAGTTAATTGATTATTTTTTTTAAATGTCATTGAATTTTTTTACGCCTAAAGGAAACACACTTTAATCCTCAAATAGGACGTGTTTGCTCCTATTGCTCTGATTGCACAATCAGTTCCTGGGTGAAGAGCTGAAGTTAAAATAGAGTGTAGGCTGGTTTTCACTCAGTGATGACAACATACTGCATGTACATTACTGGCAAAAAGCAACCCACTGTTGCAGAATACCACCGCAGGAAGGAGGCTGTTGAAGAAATGAAAAACAGCAAAAAGGATTTCACTGTGTGGTCGTGTTGAGATTCATAATCTCTTGTATTTGTGATAAGGCTGGCGAAAATCCCATCTCCCTGCCTGTCCCCGCCTGCTTGACCCGACGGTGGTTTCCTCTTGGAGCCACAGGTGTGAGCGGAGACAAGGCTCCTGTTATCAGGGCAGACAGAGAAAGGTCATTGGACTAGAGATATCAGCACAAGCTCAATCAATACAGCTGGAAGGCCGAATGATCTACTAACATGACCCTCAAACTGCCACTGACTCTCTGCTCTTTAATAATAAAAGCAATCAGAATTGTTTTAAAAATGAAATGGATTTCTAGAAATCAACCTGCAACCCTCCTTCTCTGTCTAGTTACCTCCCAGCAGGTTCTGACCCCTAGCTTGGGAACCACTGCACCAATACATCACACTTCTTCTACATTGCAGGAACAAACAGAACAAAGGCATATTTGTTGTCTAGATGAACAAAAGGAAAATGGTGTGTCTACACACCAGTGGCTCTTAAAAACACTGTGAGCATGAGATCGCAGGTGTGGAGAAAGAAAAGCTTGGTTTCAGCTTAAGTCGCTGTGTGAACCGGGTCTCGTACATAGTGATTATCCTGCCCCCCCCTCCATGTGAGAGCCAGCCACCAGTGCAGCACACACCCAACCGCTATATGCAGCAAACAAGAAAACACATGTATCATTTATTAATCAATTAATAATTAATCCCAGCAAACACCAAGGATGCAGATGTCTGATAGCTGTAAGAAAAAAGCCTCCATTGTCTAAATGAATGATGTTTGTCACAACAACAACCATGTGTGCGATTATTTGGCCTTGCTGTCTGCGCTTCTATTTTCGGACATGTGGTCCATGGGTGAAAATGAAAACAATATAATAAGATAAAACTTGTGTTGCTGTTTTCGGACATGACCTGCGAAATAACTCCAGAGAACTGGGTCTGGATTTTCTCCAGAGTTTTCTTTTCAAGCATTGACATCACAGCAGGAGATTCTCCGCTCAGACGTGTTCAGAACAGCAGCATATCCCCCGCAGGATGCATCACATCGGCTCCTCTAGAGTTTCTGAGGACTTCATATCAGAGGGCCAGGAGGAGAAAGTCCGCAGAAACACCTGAGAGTTCAGTGTGTGAGAGTGCAGTGCATGTCTAACATAGGCTTGTGTCTGAACTGACAAACTGGTACTTTCTATTCAAATCATAAACAACACATGAAACATTGTGATATCATTTTGGTCGGTCCATTTATGTAACTTGTTTGAAAGCATATTTTTATGCAACCAAAGATAGCAGTGCCAGGCTGTCGCTGTAGTGGAACTATATACAGCACATGCATATACACATATATTTATAGCTTAATGTTGAAGCTAAATCAAATTGAAACAAGTCACTCTGGAAATCAAAAACAAATATTAGCTACCTCCTTTCTAAACACAGCATGAATAGAGGATATCACGCGAAGCACACAAACATTTGTTCTTAATGTGACTCTCTGACTCATGCTGTAGTAGGATATTTTCAGTCTGCCTGCATTCTGCTCGTCCATCTGCACACAGTTGAGTCTTTGGCGTCCCCGCTCAGCGTCACTATCGCTGAGGTGGCCGCAGGAATTGAAAGTGGTCCAGAATGCAACACTGCAGCCAAGCCGCGGCTGCTAAGATTATCTGAGGCAGCGACAATGAAAACTCGCCCCGGCCCAGACTTCACTGTCACCGCTGACAGGCAGTGGAAACACAGTCAGAGAAAACAATGGCCTTCAACAGTCCAGCAGCCACGGCAAAGTCAACAAGCCGTGCTAGGGCTCTTCTACTGAACATGCTCAGCAGATTTCTGTCTGGCTCAGTCATGTCAGTCCAGTTCTTTGTGTCCATAATTACAGCACCACATTTCTCATGTGTTTCCATTAGAGTTTTGCAATTTGTGACATCACAAAAGGAGGTGATAAGATATAGCGCAGAATATGTGCAATGAGACCTGGTAACTAGCTAAGCAAATATTTAGACTAGGAATTTTTATGGAACTTTTTATGTCGATGTAGTGTATCAGCTTACCCGCAGCCCAAGGACGTGTGCCCTTCACCTGTTCCTGCAATGACACACGCGCAAATGCACACACGCACATGCACTTGCACACACGCTCAAATGCACACATGCACATGCACATATACACATACCACCTCATGAGTATCTGGCATCTCTCCAATGATTCGACCCCATGCAGGCGGGGAGGCCTCTGTGAGGGGGAATATTTTTAGTAATATTTCTGTCTATGCTATCATATTTTCTTTCTGACTCATTGAACACAAGACAGAATATGAAAAACATAAGACGTTTACAGAAATACAAAAATACCGAGCACAATACTTAGTATAACACTCATATGAGCATAGTATTTAGAGTATGAAAACTGCTAAATTTATGTATTTTATCACTTAAGCATGCAATACGATGTAACATTGATTTACAAATCTATTTGTACATAATTGTTGATACAAAAAAAAATTCTAAAACAATAATTCCATGCAACCTTCAAACCGAGCTCTTATTTACTCCTGTGGACCCTCGTCTAGGCAGGTCATGTGATGTGCTCTGCAAACATGAAAACCATATGAGTTCCCTCTGTCTGCAACTCTTTTTGTCTGTAAACTTAATCAAATCATGAATCTTGTTTCACTTTATTACAGACAAAAAAGTGGCAAAACCCCGACACAGCTTCAGAAGAAGACTCCCAGTCAGCCATTAGACAGGGATGTATTTGAAATCATGCTGCAGCTGCAAAAAGCTCTGGACGATCTGGGGAGGAGTACTTAGTCCAACAGGCAGAAAAACAAGGCTGCTGAACATCACAACAAGAGAGGGCCTGGGCTTTGAAAAGAGGAGGCATTGTGCATTCAAGAGTAAAAGCTGCAGCGGGAACAGACAGACCATCAAGCTTTAAATTCAGGTCAAAACATGTGGATAAGGATCTGAAGCCCCTTTACAGTATCAACAGTGACAAACACATTCGGATGAAAGACAGAATTCTAATCCTAAACTTCAATGGCTCCAACTGCAGCTACAGGATACTCTGCAGGATCTCCACAGGAAAAGTTTGCATTATCTTTACCTTATTGACAGTGAAACGCATAAAAAACAGAAAGCAAAATTAGGCTATTATGTTTTATTAAGATTAAGATTAAGTGCATTTATTAGTCCCAAACACATGCACAGACATGCAAAGGCACAGTCATGCATGTAGGGAAATTTAATTTCTGCTTTTGACCCATCTGGTGCAAACACAGAGCAGTGAGCGACCATGTACGGCGCTCGGGGAGCAGATGTTGGGGGAGTAAGGTGCCTTGCTCAGGGGCACTAGACAGGGTAGGGAGACTCTTGGATTACTGGACAGATCAATCCAGGTTTGTCTTTTAGTTGTCTCTCCATGGAGTTGAACCAAAGACGAACCAGAGACCTTCTCTGCCCATAGTCAAAGTTTCTGCCACTAGACCACCGCCTCTCAAAAACATTCATCTGCAGTCTCCTTTTTTCTTTACCCCGATCAAGTTTACCTTGATATCTGAAACACCTATTTTTCTTTTTCATCAATTACTATAGAACAAGTCATCCAATCTATTTCAAACACTTATCGCCATTAATTCATCCTCATTTACTCATTCATCTATTGGTCTTCGCCTCCATTCTAATACCTATCACTGCAGTCCCGAGCTCTAAGGTCAGAATTCCTCCGTGTAACGGCTCAGCAAACTTTTACTTCCGCTCATGAAATAGCAGTGGGTGGCATGGCCATGTCACATACTCTGAGTCTTCCAGAGACCCACATGGACTCACGGTGCCTGGGGCCAAGCTGGCGCCATCCACTTCCTGGGCACAGGCAGGCATGAGCAAACCAGCTCTATATATAACTTCCTATAAGAGGGCACTGTTTTCAAATGAGGCTGAGAAGATAAGACAGCGGCAGGAAAAGGTCGCTGTTTGGAAGGTAACGCTGATCAGCATGTGTGGCTGTGAAGAGCAGCAGGAGAAAAAAATTGTCCTATAGAGACTGATTTGTGAAAGAAAAGAAATTATGTTTATTCATCCAAATTTATCAGGATATATTTTTGGAATGCCCACATTTAAGGTTGTATACAATAATGAGTAGCTGACATAACATGCAATGTGAATTAATAATGAAATATAAAAATGTTCTAAATAAATATCGATACATTAGTAAAACAACAACAATGATTCCACACAAGCCCGAAATTATCAGAATTATGCGAAGAAAAGTAAAAGAAAATCAAAATAAATCTTCCCTTTCACACCCTGGAAACGTGAACAGGGAAAAACTACAATGTATATATTTTTATTATTGAAAAAATATTTTAGATACTATATATATATATTAGATAGATATTATTGGAAAATGTACTAAAATATATTGAAAAGAGTATATTAAAATGAATCAGGTATAAAGTGGACACAATACATATTTAAATAACAGTTATATAGCCTAAACAAGCATGGGGATAAAAAGATAAAAAGATAGAAAGATCAGAAAGTTAGAAAGAAAAACAGAGAGACAGAAAAAAGAGAGACCAAAAGAAAGACAGACAGACAGACAGAAAGTTATTGAAGCAGGGGCTCATATGTATAAGAAAAAATGTTAAATTTGTGATTTGGTGAAATAGGTGTTATAGATATTCACCAGGAGAAGTGTTACTTCTCCATCGATCGATTATCGCACACCGATTCACATCCTCCAGGAAAAAGGGTGCACGGCTCCTTTAAGAGATTCAAAACAGTCATGTACTTCCTGTGTGCTAGCTCCGGTGTTAACTGCGACAACACTTTTATACACTATTATCATTAGAAGGTCAACAAGTAATAGAAACGTATTTCTGACTTTACAGAGAGACAGGGTGGTTAACAGTGGGTTTGGATGACGTGATGGCAGGCAGGAAAAGAAAGATGGCGGCGGCAGCAGGTGAGCAAGATGTAAATACACGTGAAAAGCAGACAGGTGAGGAAGAGGAGAAGAGAAGTGGGAGTTTAACTGGGAATGACCTGCAGCTCAGACTGGGAGAGGAGTTCTTCCAGCAGCCTTGTATCAGTCTGGCTAAAGCATTCCTGGGAAAGGTAAGTTACTGACACCTCCTCTGAAGGCGATCTGATGCTCTGCAGAGGATCATACGATGCATGTGGAGAATTGGTAGAAGACTGGAGCATGGGGCTTCTTTAATGCGTCTGTCAGACCTGTGGATGTAACACAGCTGCTGTCACTGTGGACCATAAACTGAATGTTCTTACAAAACCCAAGGCAACTATAAAATACATCCAGGTCCAGATAAATTACAAGTAATAACTTACTTTGTCTCGCTACTTCCTGCTCCTGTCACACTTTACAACCAGCACTGATTCAACTCAGGTTTACCTTCGTTGAGTCGGTGCCATATGTCCAGTGTTGTGCTATTTCAATATTTGTTTGCATTTATTTACATTGTGTATATCCTGTTTATGTATATATTGCAATTTTTCTACTTAAACGTTACTTTCTTATTCGTCCTTATCCCCTTGCTGCTGTAACATGTAAAATCCCCTATAGTGAGACTATTTCATAATTTCAATCAAATGTTTGACCGAAGTAAACAATTTCAACTACTGATATTTTAGGCAATATAAAAATACTTAAGTCATTAAACGTAAGATTTAATTGTCGAATCGCGATGACAAAAAGTGATTGAGGTTTGATATTTTATAGATAAACTGTAAACTTGATTATAAATAACTTTGTATTCTGTGAAATAAACGTTTTCATATCAGCAAAGAGAAACACAGATCTGTGAAAGGCTCATGTCGGCCAGTACAGGTATTAGCGGCCAACTGATAAATTAGTCAGGCTCTACTTTAAAATGCCAAAGATGCCTGTCTGGTGTAATAATGACATTACAAGCTCCCAAAACCTTTTATCACATCTTTAAATGTCAGGTTTCGTCAGTTTAAAACCCAGAAATTAATAGTTTTTTTTTTGTGCCATTCTTACTAAATGGATGATGATTTGTTCTCAATTAACCTTCTATGTATTAGCTGTATAAACACAATCTGCCTCATTCCTTATCCCTGCAGGTGCTGGTCCGCAGGTGTGCAGATGGCGCTGAGCTGCGAGGGAGAATAGTGGAAACTGAAGCCTACCTGGGTGGAGAGGACCGAGCCTCACACTCAGCGGGAGGCAAACGCACAAAGAGGAACACGGCCATGTTCATGAAGCCAGGCACAATTTATGTGTATCCCATTTATGGCATCCACCTCTGCATGAATGTGTCCAGTGAAGGTAAAAACATGACGCGCCAGAGATACACGCCACATGTTGTGTTCACTTTGATAGCCATGTCTACTGATGCATGCAAACAGAAAAGAAGTTATAAAACTGTTGTTTTCTCTTCAAAGTGTTATCAGTAGTATGACGTTTAACTGATACTGTGTGTATCAAGTTGTGTTTGCAATTGTCGGTGGGTAAAGAGCAAAAGGAAGGAGACGAAGTGGAGCCATGCAGACTTATGCATATTGTTTGGTTTGTCGCAGGGGAGGGGGCTGCCGTGCTGCTGCGCTCTGTCGAGCCCCTACAGGGTCAGTCCGTCATGAGGAGGCTGAGGGAAGCCAGACGCAAAGAGGGAGCCCGACAACTTAAGGACAAAGAGCTCTGCAACGGGCCTTCGAAGCTGTGCCAAGCTCTAGATATACCACGCGGTTTTGACTGTCGAGACCTGGCCTCAGATCCAGAGGTGTGGCTGGAAGGGGACCCCAACACAAGTCCAGCAGAAACTAACAATATAGTAGCGGCACCACGTGTTGGAATCGAGTCCCATGGCGAATGGGCCAAGAAGCCATGGCGGTTTTATCTTCGAGGGCATCCCTGTGTTAGTGTATTGAATAAAGAAGCAGAGAGACAGCCTCAGCCTGGAAATGTCATAAATGATTTAGGTTCCTCAGACGTGCAGCCTGACACAGGACAGAACCATGTCAAAAGGACTTAACAGGATGATTCCTGAAAAACACTCCTCCATCTGTTCCCTCTGTGGACTTCACCATTTAAGTAGAATAAAAACTACAGAATTTTCTCCACTAACTCCCTTACATCATCTTGATCTTAAAAATTCTTAGGACAAGATGGTAAAATAAAATCCATGATCAGTTCAGATTCTAAATTCAGCTCTGTCACGCATCTGTCTATCTCTCTTTCTTCCATCTGTGTTTTTTAATAAACATTCGTACTTGGACAATTCTCTTGTCAGTGGTTTCACAGATGTTTGGAACGCTCTGCTTCCCTCAGAGCAAAAACAGACCGTCTCATATTTAGAGTCTTCCCTTTCTTGCCGTCTTTCGCTCTCGACCTCTGGGATTCCTGGCAAGAGGTATCTGGAAGTCTGGAATGATGATTACTCTATGTGCCCCTCTGTGGTCAGTCCAGATGATCGTCACATCTGGGAGAGGAGGTTGAAACCCAACCACACCAACCTTTGACATACTCACAGTGAACACATGAGGTATTTTCTCTTATGTACAAAATAATTTAATATTGTAAACAAACATTTGGCTCGTAAAGCTAAAACACTTTCTACACCTTGTAAATCTGCACACATTAATGCAATCGCTTTGTGTTCTGATTATGAAATCCTGATATTGCTGTGAGCACAGCAGGTTATTAACCGCTCATTTTTTCCAGTGGGTGAGAGCAGATAACGTCTCTGTGCCACTACTCCATGGGTGACTGGAAGATTGAAATAATGGGATCCTCGTGGTTGGTCACCACAAGGACACTACGGAACTTGTCAAACAGAGTCTTGAGCTGCGAACGCCTCATGTTCTCATTGTACATAATCTCTTCCAGGTGATGATGCCCCCGGAAATAGTGCAGCAGCCTGAAAGCAGTCAACACAACAGGCAGAGGAGTGAGTCATTCTTCTGGATCATTACCGGGAGTAAATCAACCATGAGGCAAGACTTTCACAACTCTGATAAAAAATGTTTTACTGTGCAGGTCACAGATTCCCTGATTGTTGCTTCCTGCTAATCTTACCTTCAAAATCCTATCAGCTAACAGCTGGTTAGTTATGTTCTCAGGTTAATGCAGATAAAATAACCTACACAAATATCTTATTTAATAAAAGACATAGAACCGATACATTGAATTTCTCACTGGTCTTCCTTAAGAATATATAACATCTGTTCATGGCACTGCCATAACGCAAAGAGCAAAGGAAAGACTAGAAACATTTGATACAAAAGTAAAGAAATATATATATATATATATTTGATATGTATATTAGAGGCAGGTTTGGTTACCTGGCAAACATCCGCAGATCCTCTGGATTTTGTGCTGCAGGGATGTTAAGTATAACCTGCCTCTCATGCTCTGACAGGCTGGCGAGCAGCGTCTCGGTCATCCTTTTATTTAGTGGAGAGTCTCCACCAGGCAGCAGCTCGGCACTGGAGTTGTCCATACTGGGACTGGTGAGGGTCATATCATCGCTGCTGGCTACAGACACAGAACAGACACATAGTCAAAGATTATGTACCGGATACACCTGTTTGAACAGAGGCAGATTTGTGTGCTGAAAGAGAACATACTTGGGGAACCGAAGCTGAGAGCACTAGGGGTACTGAGACTTCGGCCTCCTACTCTGGCGGCCAGCGGAGGGTCTTCTTCCCTCAGCCCAGGCTCGTCCTCGTTGGGCGCTACCAGCAGGCAAACATAAGTGTGCAGCTGGATCATGAGGCGGCGCTGAAGCATCCACACCACCATTTGAATCAGCTGGGCCTGTTCAAGGGCAGAGCAGCAAACATTACGAGTCAAGCATAGCCATTACAAGTGGAGTAGAGGACAAACACGGAACGCTGAACACGCTCATGTTCCCAACAGGGTCTCGGATGTTTTAACTCAGTCGTGGTGAACACAAAAGCTCAAAATAGAGGCACAAGAAATAACCACGGTCTGATCTTGTTCTCATAAAAAATGGAGGCTGCAGACGCTGTAGCTGATGTGCCTTTGCCATTTATAATTCATCCCTGATGCTCATACTGCTGACGGGCCTGTCCTTACAAGACACCATCTAGATATATATTATTAGCACTGTAAATACTATGAATTCACTGAAAACTAATGTAATTTGTTTGCTCTTAATTTGTAAATAATCTGTTTTTGTTCTAGTAGATTGTTCTTAAATATAAAAATGTTCATAACACATAAGAAAAAACAGAGGACAAAGTAAAAGCCAAGGAGGTTGTCTCACTCGTTTGTAATATAAATGTTCTGTTATGTTATGTTATATAGTTTTGCATAGTATTTCATCCGCAGCAATAATCCTACCTCCTGTGCAGGTGCATCCAGGGGGTTTCGGAACTCAGCCAGCGAGACAGGTAGTGAGAACTTGGCTAACATGGTTGGAAGATCATGACCAGGAAACTGCTGAGCAAAGTGCTCAGCCAGCGTTGAGTATCTGTCCAGGGAGAGACAGGACATGTTACTCCACATCACAAAGCTTGACCATTAACACAACAATGTTGAATCAATTTCCCATAGTGTTTTAAAGGAAAGTCTATTTTATAGAGTTAATAACTCATGCTGTAGAGCCAGCTAGGTGGGTGTACAGAAATAATATTTATTATTATTACGTCATTAGTTGTGCAGTAACCAGTTAACCCAACTGGTAAACACATATGAGAGACACTCACAGGCAGATGTTGGCATGAGGAGACAGCATGTACACGTTGTTCTCGCACAGTGGGTAGATGATGATCGCTTTGCCCCAGTAAACCAAGTGTGCTGCGATTTGAAATATCTGAGTGGGAAATATTTTGCAAATACAATCAATGAAGTTAAATAAAAGCAACCAAACATCAGCATCTAAACCCTAAAAATGTGTTGAAGTAAATATTGAAAACATTTAATTTGACACTATAAACAGGAACTGAATTTATATACATTGGCCACTAGATGGCGGTAAGACGCCATCCAAAGAGTAAACTCCTTTACTAGTATAGTGTTAATACGATCTCAGACTAGTACTAGTACTACATTCATGAATTCATTTTTAGGATTTGCATATAAACATGTTTTGAAATACAGTACTATCACTTATTTGTGATCACTGAATGAGCATAGTCATTATATGCTGTTATGAATATTTCTTAAAGCTGTGTGTGTTGTAAAGGGCAGCAATGGTGCACGTGGTGAGGCTGGTCTGCACCTGGAGTAAGGCCAGGTCAGTGTCCTGGGCGAGCTGCTGCAGGTTTTTCACAGCTGAGCACGTCTTGATGAGTCGCACCATTGCAGGCGAACAGTCCAGAGGGAGCTGACTCAGTAGAGCCTTCTCACTTTCCAGTAGCAACAGAGCATGATACGGTCTGGAGGATCAAACAACATACCACGCAGTAGAAATCAGCTTTAGGTCCAGTCAATGAACAGAGCAACTAGGTGTATTCCAGAGCACAAACTGACCAATATGATGAATTAAAATTGACCGTTGCATATTTTTCTCAGCTGCAAAATATAGGAATGAAAATGAGAAGCAGATGGTGATCACACCTCTACTGTAGTAATGATGAAGAAACAATAGGTGGCAGTATGGACCCACAGAAAATGTGGTTTTCCCCAGACACTAAAATATAAAGTCAGAGTCCTGGAGTTAACAAAATAAGACACTTAATCAGCTGTTAAAGATGCAATAATTTAAAATAACAAATGAGTGGATTAACAGTGTATCCAATAACACAAATTCAGAATTATAATAATCCTGTTAAATGAGATGGTGAAGTATAGGGTCTGTTACAGTCATGAGATTATTACTTCCTATTATAACTGAATATTTTCCTTAACCAGCTCAACTTCTAAGATGACTCATTTTAATGACTTGCAGCCGGGTCAGATTAGAAATTAAAACTAAGGTTCTGCATTTATGGGCAGGAAGGGAGTAAAGAAAACAACAACTATGTTATACATTTCCTACATAGTCAAATGAAATGTAAAATGTTAAAGGAACCTCATTTAAATATCATATTAGGACATGTGATAAGACTTGTGATGTGTTTATGCTGTGTGAAGGGGGCTGCTGGATGGAGTATCTGTGGATGTTTGTGAAAAGCCATTTTTTCTATAATAGTTTGTAGGTGCTGACTGAGGGGCTCCCAGAGGTTTTTGTTTGAAGCTTCAACTCGGAGTGTCAAAATATTCCCTATATGATTTAGTGTAAGCAATCTAGTCTTCTCCGGTTCAAATATGGTTATGTACAAAGAAAGACGTACTGTAACACACCTTATGGCCTTAAGGCTGCACTCTAATGCCTCTGGGGGTATGTGGTTGCCACCAATCCTGTGGATCTTGTGGGGTAAACAGAAACTCACCTCCAGCCAGTTGTTAATATGTAGTCGCACAACACCAGTTGTACAAAGGCTGAAAAAAATGTTAATATCATCATTAGTATTAACATAAGATGACAAAGTTCTTTTGCTGAATAAATGTAAAAAAAAATAATATATATATATACAAATTAATAAATATACATATAATATCATAACTTTCTGGCAAATTCCAATCGTGAATCTGTAAAAAGGTCATTATTAAATCAAAATTCATTCACAAACATCAATATCTGGACAGATATTGCAAATAAAGGCTTCTTGCATTATCTTAGCGGTAAACCTAAATATCAGAGTCAGCTATGTGGACATTATATACTGTGAATGGGACGAAAAGAACAAAACAAAGCCAATACAACAATGAGCCTAATCACACACCTGTCATATGCCTCCTTCAGGTCCCTGGCTAGTTTACATTTAGGAAGAATTTGTCTGAATGGGGACTGGGGGCTTCCATCTGCTGTCGTCAAAGAAAAGAGAAACAGGGATCTTGTGTGATTTTTTTGTTAATGAGCATCTAAGTGCTCAAACAATAACGCATCACCATACAGAACAAATCCTGACAAGCTGCAATGTTCTATAATACAAAAAGACACTGCAGTGAATTTGCCATCAGGCCTGTGGTGTGAGGAGTGTGCGTCTCACTCTCAGTCGTGGTAGTGATCTCATCCTGGACGGCCAGCATCAGTTTGGCCTCTCTGGTCAGGTACTGGCAGCGCCGCTCCTCGTGCTGCAGAGCGATGGCGATGCGGCGCGACAGGTTGTGCATGCAGCTGATGACGGAGGGATCGGCGTTCGCCTGTGGAGGCCAAAGACGAGAGGGAACAAACACAAAAACACGTTGTTAGAACTGAACTCAGTGCTTACACATTCTACTACATTTACAGCACCAGTGCCTTTATATGTAGCTCCACATTTCAAGTCAATAATTGATGGACCTTCATGTGACATTAAAGATCTTAGCAGGTAGCATGCTAAATAAAACGGCATGAAACTTTAAAAGGGTTATAATTTGTCATTTTTATGACATATAACGTTAATACTGCTAACAGTATAATGTTAGAATTATGTTGAAATATTTATTTTCGTTTTGGGGTCATCTCTGTTATATTTCTGTAGTTTAGTAGTGGTTCTTAATTGCACTGCATTATACTGAGAGAAGTTTAAAATATTCTGTCTTCCTCTGGAATGTAAATAAAGACAAAACCAATGTGAGACATAAACAAATTAATCTCTTTGCATTGTTAAATATCTATGGTGGTACTCTTTGTGTAATAAAATGACAAAAAAATTATAAACAAGCAGATTGACATAAAATAACCTGCTGGTGTACAAATTTGAACTGTGGAGTCAATCAAAACTGAATAGTCATATCTTGTTCAAACACGTATATTACTGTAAATATATAAAAAAAACAATAACAACCCACACTGTGAAAACACAGAATGACACTGTATTTTTTCTGGACAGTCCCAGGGTTCTTCCACCTCAGTAACTAGGCAGATATCATTGAGAAAACATGAGTGTGCACCCCCCCCCCCCCCCCCACCCCAAGCTTTACTGACACTTTCAAGTTACAGTGACTCAGCATGGGCAGGAACCGGCGGCGCCTTGAAGGCCAGCATGATTAAGCATAGCACCTCGGCCCTGCCGCCCTCAGGGTTCCAGTGTTCTCACAGATAGAGTATAGTGGAATATTATCACTCATACACACACCACACAGAATAACAGAACACAACATGTGTGTCCCACCCACACTCAGCTGACTTTATCGTGCCATCATTAAGATTGATGGCACTAATATTAGAATATAAAAATGTATACTCATTTATATTAACTGATAGCTCATTATGGCACCAAACACCCAAGCAGTCAACATGTCACTATGATCTCAACAATTAACAATGCAAATATGAAGAACTCTTTTCATACCCTGAGTGCAAACACCACATTAAACAAGATCATCGTGGGCATCTCTCTCTTTGGGGAAGGATCTGTTTTAGAAACCTACATTGAAAGAAGACCAATTTTGAAATGATGCATTATATAAACAAGGTTTACAATAATATCAGCAAAATACAAATAAGACAAGTCAGTTTATTAGGTAATTGAACAATTGAAATGTAATACAGACCAGAAATAAATCCTGCTTAATGAAGGTTATAATGTTTTTGTTATTTTACTGAAACTATTTTTAAATCGACTGTATAGTCTTTTTGAAGGACGCAGTTCAAGGTGCTGTTGAACTGTATTATCTTTTTACAGAGCAATTTTCTGATATTTCCTCTGTGGGACAAAATAAAACCAGTTCAATGCAGTTTAATAACAATAAAGTTAAAACAACATCTCTCTCAACTTTCTCATAATAAGTTGAATTGGTGTAAACTATAACCTTGATGATGGTAGGATTTGTTGCAGGCCGGCTGTATTAGATTGCATTAGTTGCACTAGCAGAAGGCCAATGATACATTTGGAATAAAAGCTGCACAAGTACAATGATATGCAGCAGAGGACAAAAATCCAGCAATAAATCAACCGAGTTTGTGATTGATGAAAAGTTTTTTTGTTGAGACCGTGTCACATAAGTGTTGAACAAACTGACTTTGTAAATAAACTACATGGTTTAACATCTTCTTTTCATTTTCTTTATTTTCTATATCTACTGTGAAATTTGCTTTATCTGTCCCACACAGGCAGTGAATCCTCAGACCAAGAAGGAACTGTCAGTAGGGGGCCCTGCTGTGGTCAAAACGCATCTGCCAAAATTCAAAGCTGATATATACTTTGTGGATCAATTATGAATGACCTCAAAGATTCATCAAAGCCAGGTGGCAAGACGCATAAACATTATGATGATATTCCCTCTAGGAAATTTCAAGAAAGTCCATGGACCTTTAGTGCATGCCTAAAAGCAGCTTTACAGACAGTTTACCACATATTTTCATGAGGCCTCATTTATTTCTACCTGAATGATGGGTGGATGTTGAAGGAGAGTCGGGTGACCCACAAACCGAACATTGTCTATTTTCAGTTCAAACTTCTTTCCACAAATGTCGGATTTGGTGGCCAGGATGGTGGCTAGGATGATGTCAGAGAACCTAAGAGAAGGACGATCAGGTTCGATGAGAAAGTGCTCAGGGTGGGGAGAGAGGTTAGAGCTCAGAGACAGCTTGGACGAGTGAGAAAGTGTAAATTAGCTCAGTTTGTTTACATGTTTCACAGTCCTGTCTACGAGAGATGTGGCATTAATTAGATGCATCTGCCTGTAATATAATTCCACAGTTAGAGTATAAATTAAAAAAGCTTGTGTGGCTACTGGAGAGGAGAAAAGAAGAAGAGCTCTCCTGGAGGAAAAAGTGAACTCACTGTATGATTATAGAACGTGAAAGACTCATGCTGGTTTGACTCGAGGGATGAAAATCAAGCCGAAGACTTTTAGTATAATATTGTAACTCATTAAAGACTTACCTCTCTAGCACAATTTGAGAAGAATGTTTTGCAGTTTGATTTGGATTTTGTTTCAAAATGCTAGACTAAATTGTATTAATATAAATTACAACTTAAGTTATAATTATTTTTAATGTAATTATTGTGATGTAAAATGTATATATATATATATATATATATTTATTTATTCTTCTGTTCAAAAAGGCACACAGTACAGAGGAAAGCAACACTGAAAACCCAATTAACCAAACACTGATTCTCTGGATCTGCTACAGACTATTTACAGGGATTTTTTTTATATAAAATTAGGGTTGGGGATCCATATAGGACACAAATTAGGAAAGAAGGGGGTAAAAAAAAAAAAGGCAGGGGTGATCTAAGCAAAGGAAAGGTGGTTTAGAATGATTTGGTCTTACCCTGCTACCAACTGTTCGTCAGTTAGTGGAGATTGTTCCCTGAAATGGGAATGGGGCCATAAAAAAGAAGAAAAAAGCAAACAAAAGGGAAAATGCAACAAACAATTGGGCTGGATGCATAAAATGGACATTAAAAACACTCCGAACAAACATGTGATTCTGCGAAGTCAGAACGCAGCGTGCATGTCGATTCAAGGGTTTATATTATTTTGGCTGACTAACCTCTATCTTTATATGAACGTAAAATGCTCACTTGGGGCTTGACATGTTTCAATACCATTTTCTCCTTCACAATAACTGGATTTTGCATGTTGCCTGATGCTGATCCAATACCAGTGCTTTAAAATGTTTTTATTATTAGTTAAAGTTTTTTAGCCCTCTATTGAAGTGATCAGCCTGGCTCAGGTTAAACCTTAAATGTAAAATGCAGTGAGTTGATATATGTTTTAAAGTGACACCACCGGTACAAGACCAACAAGAGATTCAGCCCCATGAGCTAAATTGACCGTGGGCCAGCCCCTCAATTCTTCTTGAATAAAAAAAAGTTTCTTTGGGGAGCAGTAGCAAAAGGAAGAAAACATATTAAAAGTAAGAGAGTCATGTGGATCTCAGAAGGGGCTGCAGTCAGTTTTATTATTAATATAAATCTGTTAATATTAGATTAGATAGAATAAAATTACCTCGAGTCACCATCCTGATCTTCAAGAATATCCCCAGTTGTGTTCTGTGCATATGGACTCCGCTGTTTAGCTTGTGGACAGAAATAACAGTGTTAGTTACCATGTATATTGCAGTTTGAGAAATAACAGCGTGAATGTTTCAGGGAAGTCTCATGTTAAACTCAGTGCTCTTATGGTATGAGATGTCATTGCCCTTTCCAATGTGGTACAAGGGTTTGACAATCAAGATTATAAGTTATAAATCTAAGTTATCTTGTGATGCCACGTAACATCATTGTCAGATCTCAGTTGGTTGTCCACTTGTGTAACAGCTGGATGTGTTTTACATGGTGTGGAAAAAAATAGCAAAATCAAAGTCATATTAATTGTTTATCATTGTTTATTCAAACAACGCCTCTTATCTGTCAAACGGTTCCACCGGCACTGAGACAGTCTAAATACACACAAGAACGTGGACGAACTATTGATCTAATTGAGTTTTCTTCGAGTCAATAAAAGGTGTGACCCCTCTGCCTGAATCTCTTCATGGTATAAAGAAAAAACTCATTGCTGAGTAGTTGAATTACACTGGATAAGACCGTGAAGTGTAACTATAACCAGGTCCAGGTCTTGTACACGTGTGAGTGACTGAGAGAAACCCTTGCAGGTATTGGACAGCCTGTGCTTCATGCTGATGCTTTGCCCTCCTACCTGGGAGAGATGACGGATACTCCGCCGCTCTCTGGAAAGGGTACCGGAAAAGGAGCTTGTTCCCTCGGCTGCCGGAGCTCACCAGTATGACGCTGATGGGGCTGGTTTTATCGCCAGTTTTGTACACGCTGTTTGGCGACCGGCTATACATAGATTTTCGGTCATCAGGTAAACCGCCCGATGGGTTTAGCATCATGTTAGCATCCCAGCTAACTTTGCGTTAGCCTAACCAAACCAAACAAAGTCAGCAGCGAACAGTGAATTTCAACAAACTAACAAGTGGAGCTTGTTATAATGTTCAGCTCACACAGACACCTGTCATGGATACTAAACTACAACTTGTTCTACTTTAGGGCCGAGCTATAAAGTCTGTGCGTTCATCACTGTGCTCCTCAAGTTGTTGTGTGTCACTTCGAAAAGTCGTCGAGTGGAACAAGAAACAGCGGCTATAACGTTCCTAACCCCAGTTTGCTTGCTTTCTGTGAATATATAAAATCGTAAGACCATAATAATAAAATTAAACTGTGTGACACATGGAACAAACACAGCAGTGCATGTTGAATTGACAGCTGATAACGGTGTACTAGGAAATATTACTGGTCCTTCCTTCATAGATAAAGTGAAATTGACAGCCACCAGCAGAAACCCATGGCTGTTCACATGAGCTGTATATTAAAACTGAAAGGCTGCTTTGAGCTTCTGCAGCAGTAATAGAATCAGTTTAAAAAGTATTAAGGCTTTCACAAATTTTCACATCATGGCAAAATGAAAACCCATCTTACATGTTATATACATTTATTAAAATATCAGTATTTATTATTTAGAAAAGTAGTCAGATTTTTAATCCTGTCCTGTGCAGCAGCTCCATTGGCAGCCGTCACAGTTTGAGTCTTCCTGGGTGAGTCTCTACAGGGGGGCAGCGTAGTGTGAGGGTCTCAGGTCCTTAGTAGACCTAATAGGATCTGAAGAAAACATGAAGTCTTCTCTGTCTCGTACCTGTTGCCAGCGCAGTCGTGTTCTTCAGACCTGGTTTGGTTATATGAATCAAAGTGGCTCCGGGGGGAAAATGGCCAAAGGGATATTTTTTCCCCAGACTTCTCTTCTTATTACATTACATCTAGATGTCAGATCCAATCTGTGAGGTAAAGCTTTTGCATTAGCTCTTAAAATGGAAATTTGTATGTTAAACTAAAACTCTACTAATAGATGAACTATGAGACAATGCACAGACAATCAAAGGGCACTCTGCTACAACTTTATGTCTATAAAACGACCAGATTGAAAGAGACACAGATGTAGGTCATACATTTGTGTGGTTTGCTAATTTCTTGGCTATTTTTCATTTTTGTGTTGTCATTTTTCATCTTTGTGGTTGTTCGTTGTCATTTGCTTGTCTTTGTAGTTTTTTGTGTCTCTTTGTAATTGCGAGGCATCATTTTGAAGTGTCTTTATAAAAACCCTTATGACAAATGATTGTAATTGAGGCTTCATATTTTAAAGTTTAATCAGAAATCTTTATTGTGAATAATACACATAGAATCACATGTACAAGACTTTTGTTTTCTGTAAAATGTACACACATAAATTCCCATCTTTTCTGCGTTCTAGGGGTCAAAAGTACGGTGGCCCTGAGAGCTCAAGTACGGTGGCCCTGAGAGCTCAACGAACAGCAACTTAAGAAAACACATGCAAGTTGACAAAACAGATGCAAGTTGACAAAACACAAGCAAAGTAAGAAAACATTTTAATCAATTTCACAACACAACACATAACAGAAACGCGCGGCAAATAGACAAATGCGCTGCAAATAGACAAACGCGCTGCAAATAGAGGCGACAACACAACGGAAGTGTTTCCAGAGAACAGCTAAAAGGGATGGACACCGCTGCCACAGGAGACAGTAAAACGTCCACTACATCATACAAATTCGGTTCCGCACAGGGGTTGGCAACCCGCGGCTCTGGAGCCGAACGCGGCTCCTCTGCCCCTCTGCAGTGGCTCCCTGTACAGTGTTGTGTATATGTTTCGCGACCGCTGAACTTAACGAATCAGTTTTCATATTATTAACGTGAACGTCACGTTCATTTTTTAAATCATCATCGTATCAGGCCATCATGAAATACAAGGAGCGGGCATGTGTGTGTGTGTGTCCGTGTGTGTTTGTGTATGTGTGTGGCAGCGCACACACACAAACACATACCCCTGCCCCCCCCCCCCCAACACACACACACACACACGCCTGCTCCTGGTATTTCATGATGGCCTGATACGATGATGATTTAAAAAATGAACGTGATGTTCATTCTCGTTCATCGTTACGTTCACGTTAATAATATGAAAACTGATTCGATAAGTTCAGCGATCGCGAAACATATACACAACACTGTACAGGGAGCCACTGCAGAGGGGCAGAGGAGCCGCGTTCGGCTCCAGAGCCGCGGGTTGCCAACCCCTGTGCGGAACCGAATTTGTATGATGTATTGGACGTTTTTGTGTCTCCTGTGGCAGCAGTGTCCATCCCTTTTAGCTGTTCTCTGGAAACACTTCCGTTGTGTTGTTGCCTCTATTTGCATCGCGTGTGTCTATTTGTTCCGTGTTTCTGTAATGTGTTGTGTTGTGTTGTAAGAAGTTTTCTTACTTTGCTTGTGTTTTGTCAACTTGCATTAGCTCTCAGGGCCACCATACAAAGGTCATTTTGACCTCACAAAGCACTTTTTCGGCAATAACATTCTCACACAATCTGTGATTTAACATTTGACCCTTATCTTGCTGTTTAAAAAAAACAGTAGCTCTAAACAGTGACGTTGGTTCTACTCAGAGTCCCACGTGTATTTCCTGGTTTGTGTAGCTGCTTCGACTCAAAGCAACCAGCATCCCCCAGTCAGAATAATGTCACTGATAGTCCGTTAATCACTGGATCCTCCTGTGAGGTTTTTCCAGTTTTTATCACCGACTGGAGCTTTGGTGTTTTTCATCAATGACTTTTCTTCGACTCCCTGATGCGGAAACTCAGACACTGTACTTATCTCTTATTTTGCTTCTGTAGCTGCTTTCAAACATGCACCGAACTCCAGATAATATCCGCACATTGTCCGGAGGGGCTGTTTGTGAGATCTTAAACTTCCCGACTTTCTCCGGCCAGCCCCCTTGTAGAGACTCTGTAGAATGTCTGAATGAGCTGAAGTGAGAAAACAGCAGGAGGTCATAGCCAGGATTTTCGGCAGACAGATTATAAAGCAATATGAGGAACCTTGAACAGATTATTGAGGTTGGTAGAGACTAAGCATGATGCTTGGAGCCGAACATCACATATACATTGTGTGGTGATTTTGTGTATCGTTTGCCACGTCCGTGATTGGTGTTGACAGGGCAATTAATAATAATTGGGGTCCTCACTCAGGGCGCCCCCACTTCAAAACAAAAGCGGTCTGTTCAGAAACAACACGGGGAACATGGTGCAGCAGCAACAGCAGGATCAAGGCCAGAGGCAGCAAAAGTCATTGTGTTTCTGGTTTAGCCGATTCAGCTTTACTGGGTTTTTATGATCATCTCCTTCAGCGCCAGTCGGAGAGTATTCCTGCCACACGGCTAATCCTAAAGTTTTGGAGTTTAGATGCGCGAGAGATGGCATCAAATATATTATTTCAGGGTGCAGGAGATGCTTATCCCACTGATCTATAATCAACAATGATGCTGAATCCTGGCCGTGGAAGGAATCGGGGTCGGTAGATGCAGTTCATCTCAGCCATGGGTGATGCTGGAGCTCTGTCAGGGTGGAGCGCAGCGCGGGGTCTTTCATCAAACACAGTCGAAGGAAATCTTTGCAGTTTTCGGATGGTTTAGAGGGCATTTTCAGTTTCCTTTGGAGAAAGTCTTCTGTAGAAAAGTTTTTTCTCTGGAGTATTTCAAAGAGGACAGCCCCAAGCTGCCACACTGTGGTTGGACCAGGCGTGTAGCAAGATTGGAAGCACCACTCTGGAGGTTTGTATGCTTCGGTGCCACTGAATATGGTGAATATTGTGTCTTTTTCTACAATTTTACTCATACCAAAGTCAATGAGGCGAACCTCTGGGACCCTAGATCCTGTATCAATTAAGATATTCTCGAGTTTTATGTCGCGGTGAAATATTTGCCTCTTCTCCAGTCCAATAGCAGCATCCACGAGCTGTCTCATCAGGATTTTGGCCTTCCACTCCGGTACAGTCCCATGGTCATTTGTGTAATTGAGAAGGTCCTTGCAATGGAATGGTCTCTCCAGCACCAGTATCAACTCGTTGCCCAGGTCATACCAGTCCAGTAATTCTATCGGTGCAGACATCCCCTCAGAGTCATTTTTTTCAGCTGCTAGTTTCATCATTATGGCCACCTCTGTGGGGAGCTCCCTCCCATTTAAGCACACTGGTTTGAGGAGACTTTTATCCTCTACGTGTTTGATGGCAACTGGCTGCCAGTCTGCTTTGCGGAAGCCAGCAAACACGGATCCGAAACCTCCTTTGCCAATCTGATCCAGCTGCCAGTATTGGCGTACAAAGTTAGCTCTTTGGCGTTTTATTAAGACCCTCCTCCTGTTCTTTACTCTTCTCACTCTCAACGATTTCTTCCTTCGGTCTCTCACTTCAGCTGAGGAACAAAAAAACAAGAAACATCAGCTTGTTGTCAGCGAAAGGCACAAATATGTCATTCAATGGAAATCATTTTTCTGTGCCTCCTAAAATGACACCAGTCTTTTGTTACCTTGGTTCATACATTTGAAACCATAAATTCACTTTCTTTTCAAGAGTGAGAGAAAAAAAAAAACATCCCAAGGAACATTATCTGCAGTGGGTTCATTGGATACCCCACTCAAACAAGGAGACTGTTTCGGGAATGGATGTTGCTCTTACATTTTTCAATGTCATTTCTCAGTGTTTTCAGCATCTCAGATGCAATCTCATTCACCTCCATTACACTAAGGTCAATGTAAAAAGGTTTTGGACAGATATCTCAGAACCCAAACAAATAAAACCAGAACTTTCTCCACTAAAATACAAAACTAACCAATACTCCAGTTTCTCTGCAATTGCTAGTCAACTTTCTAACCCTTATGTAAACGATGAAACATTCTCAACTGTAGTTTCACATCATGAACTTACCTTTAGTAGGGGCAACGTCCACCAAGCTGGAGGCAGACTCCTTGTCAGATTCTCTCTTTGTCTTTCCTGCTTGTCCGTCATTATTTTTGCTGACCTTCCTTTTCCTTGCCTTAACCCTGCAATCCTTCAGATCGGGTCCATCAGCCTCAGAACTGTTCTTCATTTCTGTCTGGAGTGTGTGAGGGGTCTCACCGGGATCCATCTCTCTCAAGTTACTGGTCATTAGGATGGTTTTAAAGCTGTTCTTGACAGTAAATATGAATATTAATCCAACACTTTCCACAGAGACTTTCCAGTCGGCATGAGAATCTTCAAAGCCAAATGAATGACCTCGCACACGGTATTTATCTTCTCTTTTGTCTTTGATCCTAAGTTGACTAAGATGACTTTGATGTTGGTTGCCATGCCAATAACCCATACAAAATTTGTCGTTGAAGTGTTGTTATGTTTAACAATAAAATATATTTTTGTTTTATTTGAACGATTCTGGGTTATCCACTGAAAGTCATGATGCTACACAATTTGATTAATACATGCACAGTGTAGAATTCTTCATATTCGCTATTTCTTCATACTAGACTTTCACTTTTCATCTCCCTATAGTAAGTGTAGAAGACATCCAGCATTTATATTTTATCACAATTAAGATTTAACATATTCATTTAAAATTATTAAAAATCACAGAGAAATTATATAAAATTAGTTTCTAGAGTCACATATTTCTGAATACTAACCCTTACACTACAGGGCATGTACTCTGTGTTAATCTATAGTACATGTAATTCAATATATGGGGTTTGTGTTTCTAAGAAATTGGCTGCTGAGTGGTTAATGGGCTGAGGCCATTATAGAAGGAGAACAAATGGAACTGCAGTGGGATTGTGGTATTACAGAATGTTTGTGTGGTATTTGTGTGGTGCGACAAAGAAAGTATGAACGCTAAGTCCAAACTTAGCAGGAATCCCAATGAAGCTGCCTTTACTGATAATAATTATTCACCCAAATCCGCCTTCCACTCTGGAAACCCGTAAAATGTGTTGGAGCTTTATGTGGTGCCGGTGGCTGGGTTTCTGTTGAAAGTGAGTGCCAAACGACGAATTAAATAAAGTTTAACAAAGACGAAAGAACCCGTGGCGGCAGGTGAACCCCACGCAGCGTTCTTCCACCACAAGTTCACATTCCCGACAGCGTATTCAGACACCTTGGAAAACCATATTAATACTTTGTATTCTGGGAAGCATCAGTTAATCATTCTTAGTAACATCGTATTCAGATGAATGAAAACAATCACTGGGGGATTTAGGGCTTTGGATTAACTATTATACAAAATATTGACAGCGTCCCAGTGCAAAGGCCTCTCAGCTTCTGACATTACCTTTAAATGATAAAGCCTTCTTTTTATAATATAAAGACGTTACATGGAGTTTAACAGGATAAATATTCTTGCATATTCGAAAACTGGGGGAAAAAGCTTTGAAAGGTTGAAACTCTGTGTTTGAAATCAATATATTTTTTAAGTTTTGTGAGACTCAAACTTAATTGAAAATCCCTCCAGAATACTTACATTTTCACCACTTTCTAATTTTCTGACAATTTTTTAAAGAATTTGAGCATGTTTAAGCCCTCAAAAAGCCAATTCCTTTGCCTGCATAATAATAATCCTTACAATTTCAATAGGGCCTCACTGTCTGTCAGTGCCTGTCAGTGTTCAGGCCCTAACTATAAAACCACAGACAGCCAATAATGCTTTATTTTTGTCTTTCTCTTTCTTTCTTGCTATAAATAAACAAAACGATAAGAAAATATGATGGCCAACACATGCTTTCTTTCTTTCTTTCTTTCTTTCTTTCTTTCTTTCTTTCTTTCTCTCTTTCTTTCTTTCTATAGATAGATAAAACCATATGAAAATATGAATTAATTTCAGCCTATTAACCCATTCAACCTTTTAATTTAATTCTAAGATATCTATTAAACACCTGCCTGTCCAGCCGTGTTTTGAGAAAATGGTTCAGTTTGGCAACCAGCCATTGCCCTCATGATGCAGAATTTTGATGGTATGGTATCATTTATTTCAGACGGCCGCACCCATTTATATCAAACTGCACAATTTTCAAGAAGCCAAATTAGCAGGCAAAAGTATTTTCCTTGCAATAGACAAGTCATAAGAAATACTTAATTTACTTCAATCCTGAATTAAGCATAAATACCGATTGTATAGACTTGAGGATAGATTAGCATTGTCCTCAGTGACAGACGATGGATCATGATCTCATCAATTTAGCTGTTCCTTTTTTATTTTTTGCTATTTGCGTGAATTCATGTAAATCATTATAATAAAAATTTGCACTGAGCCAATGAGTAGAAGAATACATAAGATACACCTCTATGAATAAATGATCACACATAAATACATGTCTTCATTTAGCCTTTTATTTAATGCAATTGGGAAAAGTTTCACTGTAGGACGTTGTAGTTATAGGGCTGTTCCACATTATTTGAATGTGACCTGCGTCCCCTGAGCCTCAGTGGTACTGTCTGCCCAGGGCGGACACCACCACAGACAGGAACTTCTGCCAGGCCTCCTGGACCTCAGCGGTGAAGACGGAGGGGCCGAACTTGGCTGCCACGCACACACTGATGCACTCAGCAAGAAGCTGTGAGGGAGACAGACAGACAGGGATGCATTAATAGAACTGATCATAGAACAGTTAGAATGGGTGCAGGCAGAGTCAGAGATGGTCACCTACCCTGAAGTTATCAGGATCCACGTGAAGCTTCTCAGAGTGCATCGTGCTCAGTGCAGAGTAGACGCCCTTGATGTCGTCCAGGCTCTTCACAGCTCTTTCCAGCCCACCCATCACTGTCTTGCCATGCTTGGCGACTTTTTCACTTCCCAGGATGGCGGCCGTGGTGGACAGGTCGCCAAAGGTTGAGAAGTGTCGCTGTGTCCACGGATACACAATCAAAAGCCTGAAATGATCACAACACAGAAATAGAAGAAAGACACAATGGTCAGTGACACACTATAACAAAGCACCAAGAAAACGACCATAATATAATACTAATAATAGTAATCATAATAATGACAATAACAAAAATAATAATAATAATAACGACTTTGTCTCTATACAAAGTAACAAAGTGCAACAGAAAGAAACATATAAAGCTACTTGTATATAAATGTGTATGTGAATAGGTAGGTTACCTGGTCAGAGCCTGGGGTCCAATCTCCCCCACATCGATTTTTCCCCAAAGGGAAATGATGGCGCTGCGCTCACTATCTGTCCACTGGACCATGGTGATGGCGTTAAGTTTTCCTTGATCTTTTTCTGATGAGAAAAAAGAGACAACCTCTGATCACAAACTTTCAGAAAAGACCTGCCTTTCTCTGGGTTTTATTAATTACCCAATGCCACACCTCTCAGTCCTTGAAGCATTTGATTGGTCCAGATTTGAGGGGAAGTTGGTTGGGTTGTCACCTGCAGGGGAGCTCTGCCTGGAGAAAACTGATAAGAATATAATGCAGATTATAAAGGCTTATAAATTGAAAAATGACTTTCAATAAATAACCCAAAGCATGCCATTATGTTTGATTCAGTAATCAGTTTTAACATTATTTTCAATTTGCTGAAATAGTTGTATTCGTTACACAGTTTGGGCATTGTCCTCATTTTCATGATTCATTTTTGTTTTTTTATTAATTGTATTCCCTTTGAAAACCCGAATTTACTAAAGTGCTGATTGCAGAACTCTTTTGTAAATTTTGTGTTTAGTGATTTTTAGGAAATGTTTAAAGTCACCACAGCATTTCATACTAAATATGCTCCTCTCAAAATTACAAAGGGTTACCTTTTGATATCGGAATGTATATTATATTCCTGCTGACTTAGAAACAAGTAACTTAGTTGTAATAATCATTTCAAAATCATCAAGTATTATCACTTAATGTGTTAATTTGCCTTGATTTACCAGTAACACTGAAGATCATTACAGTTGTTTCCATTTTTCGGTTTGAAAAACAAGTCTTTAAGTTGTGCATGAAGCTCTCACAGATGCAGGGGTTGTACTACTTTGTAACAGATTCAGTTCTAAGACAACATGTGAGGCTGCTCACAGAGACGGTCTGATCATGTTTATATGGGTTAGAATCTAAGTTCTACTCTAACATTGATGAAGATTTAGGTTGTTTTAATTTGAAAAGAAAAATAACTGCCTTAATTTAACATCAATATCCTCATAATGACACAAGTGTTCTCCATGAATGAGCTCTTGAATGAGCAAATGTATTAAAAGACTACATTTATAGGCCATTAAAAAGGCTCTTTAGGCAGGTAGGGTAACTAATTCCATTAAATTCATGTCATGTTATTTTTTTGTGGATGTGTAGACATATTAAAAAACCATTAGATTTTAAGTGATATAAATTAACTGAGTCAAATAAATAAATTCATGGAGAAGGGAGTGGTTGCATTTATCTCAAAAAATGCTCTGGAAACTTTATCAATTTCTTTGATAGAGGTGTGGTCTGCTTTGATGGGTGCGGTGCAGTTTGGTTTGATATAAAAAAGACCGTTGGCAACTGACATCATCTTCGCATGAGAGTTTTTCTTTCTTTCTGTTGTGAAAACTTGAAGAAAAGGCAGACATGAGTCTCTCCGGGAAAGACAAGCGCGTGGTGAAGGCTATCTGGGAAAAAATGTCCTCGAAGTCCGATGTAATTGGAGCTGAGGCTCTTGGCAGGTACAAGCCTTCTGTCATTTGTCTTTTTACTTTATATGTACATGCTTTAACATGCTTTATTCATAATTTATTTTGATCTCCATCTGGCAGGATGCTGGTTAGTTACCCGCAGACTAAGACCTACTTCTCGCACTGGGCGGACCTGAGTCCTAGCTCCGCTCCGGTGAGGAAGCATGGAGCCACCATCATGGCGGCTGTTGGAGATGCCGTCGGACACATGGATGATCTTCAAGGATTCCTCTCCAAATACAGCGAGCTGCACGCCTTCAAGCTCAGGGTGGACCCTACCAACTTCAAGGTATAGCCTCGGTTACCACTGGCTCTCTGGCCCACATCTTTCCTGTATCTGATAGAAATCTGTTTCAGATTTATGGTAGCCTGAGCATTTTTTCACATGTTGCTGACTTGTTCTTCAACCACAGATCCTGGCCCACAACATGATCCTGGTAATGGCCATGTACTTCCCAAAAGACTTCACTGCAGAGGTGCATGTCTCTGTTGACAAGTTCCTGCAGTGTCTGGCTCTGGCTCTGTCCGAGAAATACCGTTAAACTGCAGTGAGCAGCGACTGCATGTTGGCCACTATGTCATCCACAGAAATGTCATAATGCCTTTATTTTTTTAAAGGAAAGGCCCCGGTAAATAAATCAAATAAATCAAAAGCTTTCAGAGGTTGGTCTTCTCGTCCTTGTCTGTTATTCGCTTTCGGGTCTCTCGCATTTATAAAATGAAATAAAATAAAATAAAATAAGATGAAATGAAATGAAATGAAATTTAATTTAATACAATTTAATACAATTTAATGATGATGATGATTATTGTTAGTAGTAGTAGAAATATCATCATTACAAGCAGAAGGATATTAATTATTATAAAATACTTTAACATTATTGCAGCATTTCATTGGCAATATAGAGCAAAAGATAGAATAAGCTCAAATGGAAATGTACATAAGGTGTGTTTGAGAGAGAGAGAGAGAGAGAGAGAGAGAGAGAGAGAGAGAGAGAGAGTAGGTAGGTTGTCTGTGAGTCTGTGGCACAGACTATGCATAAGGATATAAGCATCTCTCACTCACTCACTCACTCACTCACTCACAATGTTAACGCTAATTCTTCTTCCCATATTATTATTTTCCTTTTTCGTTGACATTTGACTATGTAGCCTCGGTTTCATGTATAACTTAATTGTGTTTTTGGAAGCTGTACGAAAACCAAATATGTTTTTCAAGATGTTTTTTTTAATGTAAGACTAAATATACATTTTCAAATAATGCCTGTGTTGTTTAGCTTTCACTGATAATGATCTGATACACTCATGCCGTTACCTGACACAAAAACATTATAACATATCTCTCCACAAGCGTTTCTGAAGCTTATCTTAAGTAGAGGAATGCGCTTGCACAGGGTGGATCCCCTCGGAAGGGAACCAGGAGCAACTTTACAAGTGTGCAGTGGATGTGATCATGCAAAAATCTATATAATCTAAACAGTAAATATGTTTGATATTCAGTATGTAGGTAGTCAGAGATACTAGTCCCACTATGGGGAAATGTATCGTGTTACAGCAGTGAAAAATAAAAACTATCAATGCCATGTCATTGATATTGAAATGGTATGGATCGAAAATGATGATTGGACAGTTAGTGATTCTGACAAATCTTTATTTACAACGATTTTTATCATTGAAGTTTCTCACAAAATAGAACAATTTATTCCATCATCTTTCCATTGAATAAACTCAAACCCATTTTAACCTTAACCTTTAACTTTCTGGTACACAAGCCCGGACAAATACAACAAATACATATTTGTAGTGACTCCTGTAAAAAAAAAAAACATTATTGAGATACTTCATGAATATTGTAATGAGAAGACGAGACATAAGACAATTATCATTCATCTTGGAAAAAAAAACATTTACTATATTAGAATTTGGCAACCCAGTTGTATTATATTTTTTCTAAGTTTCTTGTTAAAGGAAATGTGATCTCTCACCATATGACGTCAGTGGCGCTGGCAGTCACCCAGTCCAGCTCCGCGCACTGTTTCGAGTGTTGGCAACGTCAGTGAAAATTCCAAACACCGGATTGGGTCCAAATATGACAAACCGAATTAAACAGGAAGGGCTTTGATGCAAAGATTAAAACTATGAATAATCACATATAGGTTTTATTGTTTCATCACAATGTCGAAAGTTCTTATCAGATGCGTTGTTGAGTGTAAAACGGACACGTTCTTACATGACAGTGTGGTAGCGCCCTCTAGTTGAAGCGCATCTCTTTTCCACCATCATTGTAGTACTGCAGCTGGGTTGTGCTCCTCCATCTTGTGAGTATAATTCTTCAGGTGCACATGTGTAACAGCTTGAACGTTCACTGTGAATCAAAGCTGAGCTGAGAGAAGCAGCACAGGGTCCAGATGCTGCGGCTGTCCGCCCAGTGCCCCTCCACACCTCCGCCACCCTGACCGTGAATGCTTCAACCGCCACCGCTAGAGGACAGCCCATGACTTCATATAATTTTAATCATAAATAGGAAGGTCGTTTGCAGTGACATGCTCATGGTCTTCTTTGTGGAAAACAAGCGTTGTGTTTTTCACGCAAACTACTTCCTCATTATTTCCCCCAAGACAATAAAAATGTGAACTCACAATATGTCTCCTGCCTGTCACTGCATCTGTACTTTAAGTACATCCAATCATACCTGACACTGTTTCTAATGACTCATCTGTTGTAAACCAACTCTGATGCAGAAATTAAGAGTATGGTTGGACCATTACAACTGTTTGTGTGTGTGTGGGGGGGGGGGGGGGGGGTATATTTTGTTCAAGGCTAGTTTGAGTTTATGGTTATGGTTATGGTAGTGTCCTATGAAGTCATGGAGACAGGATGTGTTTTTTTAATTTGTGTGAGTGTGTATTATAATGTATAAAACCAAGTCTTAACCCTCAAACATCCCATTGAAAAAGTGAGGACCGGTTTTCACTCTGTAGGTTCTATCCTTAAAATGTACCTCACAAAGATAGAAGCACCGGAACACAACTGATTTTAAATGAATAACTTCTTGAAGAAACATTGAAATGATGAGTGAAAACTGGCTTGATGGATCACACAGGACACTAATAAAACACACAAGATGTTTAAATACAAGTTTCATTTAGTTATGTGTGTGTTGCTCGGCTCTTCATTGGTACTGACTCTGAAGTGCGTCTACCACAGCAGAAAGAAACTTCTGCCAGGTGGCTTGGACCTGAGGGCCCATGGCGCTCCTGAGTTTGCAGGCGACGGTGATGGTGATGCAGTCTGCCAGGAGCTGCAAAACCAGAACACGTCACGAAATTGTGTTTGTGTGTGAGTCATATTGGTTAAATATGTACGATAGACTAACCCTGAAGTTATCAGGATCCACATGGAGTTCTTCATAGTGCAGCTGGCTCAGAGCAGTATATGTGTCTTTGATGTTGTCCATGTTCTTCACTGCTTCATCCAGTGCCCTCAGCACCACTCGGCCGTGCGCTGCCACTTTGGCATTGTTCAAAACAGCAGAGGCGGTGAAGAGTTCTCCTAATGAACCAAAATAACGCTCTGTCCAGGGGTACACGATCAAAACTCTGTCAACACAAGGGGTATAGACATTTCACCTATAGTGAAAACAGGGTTTGTGTTTAGTTCACACATTTGTTGGACTCTGAAATAAGTTATGGAAAACCATAGTTTTTAAAATACCTCATGGAAACTTCAGGCAACGAGATAAAAATCAGAAATGTTAGCTGTATTTCTTTAATTTAGCCTCTTGCAAACACAGATGATGATATAAAGCCATGCATTATTATTCTTTAAAATAAATAAGCAGCCACCTGCAATTTGCAAATAAGGGGTTTACATTTTTCATGAAACAAATAGTGGATATAATAAATCCTGCCATTCCAAACAAACAAATACTATCCAAACGTTTTCAGTCATCAAAATACACACTTGTACTCCATGTATTCTACACACACACAAATATTTATATATATATATAAACATGATATGAAATTTGTCACAGTCACATCCTCTACCTTGCCAAAGCTTCTGGTCCAACCTCGTCGATATTAATTTGTTCCCAAACAGCTCTGACCGTGCTGCGCTCCTGGTCTGTCCACTTCACCATGGCGTCTGTGTCATCAGTTATAATAATAATATTTTGTTCAACGAAGAGAGCAGCAGAGAGCGCGTCGGATTTCAGCAGTTTACACACTGTAGGATGATGAAGATGGTCGGCAACTGATAGACTGGGATTAATGTGTTATATCCAAGGTACCTGGCGGTAAAAATTGCTTCTCACATAAACCTTATTCATCATCTTTCCAAATTCCCTTGGCCATCAGTCACTTTCCAGAAGCTGCTGAACTTAGATTAAACTAAGCCTTCATTATCTGAATATTCAAGGCTCCTTCCGCCCAAATAAACCCTCAAGTCAACTGATATCACCTACACTTGGCTCATGATACACTAATTTATTTCTTGTCCTTCAGTGACCTGATGCCGTGGAATTTGTGTTTTATTTTGACCAAAGAAACAAACAAGTGATAAATTTTGTGCTTTCTTTGTTTTCAAGATACAGTGACAGTGAGTGACACATGATTTACCAGCTGACATAAAGAGGTCAAGGCTTCTATAGCACAGCACCGCCACGGTTTCAGTGAACCTTAATGGTCTTGAGGAATAAATAAGTGTTTGCCTCATGTGTTTTATGACAAGAAGATTAAGTGTGTTGTGAAAAGACATTTAATACATATTTATTTATTTATTTGTTCAACTGTTTCACATGTGATATTTTATACCATTGTCATGCAATCAATTCATTTATTATACATTTTTCATACCCATCACCACACAATTGTAACACATCTTTCACAAAGGTTTCGTAACATTTTTCCTTTATGGATTTAAGGAGGTTAGCCTCCTATGACATGAAATAGCCTAGATGAGGTGAACAAGTTATTTACTAAGTAATATTGTTTAAGTAATTTATTTTGTCATGCACCAAACATGTGCCCAGACAAGAAACTACAAACATGACTAGTGCAGCAGCAGAATCTTAGCAAGAGGCCAGAAGGGCTTAACCTTCATACACGTCAGAATCTAAATTAGAGCACAAACTTTCTCCTTAGACATTAACTAAACTTTAGCATCGACTTTGTCTTGAAAAATTCTAATTACATACCAGCTCTGTTTACTTTAAAACAGAACAGAAAAACCTATGTATATGCTAATGATATAATAGAAAATAAAAAAATATTTGGCGCTTTTCATTTTTTTACTTCTTCCAGATCACACAGTTGACTGTTTTGTTATTTTCCTCTGAGTGGAAGCAGCAAGATGACCACATCTCATCTGAGCACAGACAGACCTCTGATGCTCAGGTTAAGGGTCAAGTAGATACAGAGACACAATTGTCCCAGCTGCCATTGGCTTTTAAATTGTTTTATTTCAATTCATTAAAACCCTGAAGTTGAATTTTTATTTTTTCAGAATTTTGTTTGTTGCTATTTCAAGTCTTTTATAATGTATTTATTGTCCTTGTCTTATGTTCAGCTTGAGGTTTGTGTCAATACTGCTGTCTGTACTTTGCCCAGATGGGTAAAACACAGACTGTTAATAATGTTTAAATGATATTTTTTGACTCGACCAACGCATTGTAATTTGTTTGTGAGCTGGAGACCTGCGTTAGTAAATATGTTTGTAAACTCAAGAATAGTTATTTGATGAATTCTGGTATTAACATTTGTTTGGTAAGTCTGGTAAGCCTTCATTCCAACATACGTGTATCAACACAACCCTGGTGACACGAAGAACATATGACATCTAATCTGTTGTTAATCAGTGGATACAAATGAGTATTCACAGATGTTTATTTTATTGAGTTTTTATTGACAGTTACTGTCACTGTCTGACTAGTAAATATCCATAAACACTTACAATGAATAGTTGTATAAACCAATCACTAAATTGAGAACAGGCAACAAAATCACCCAGGGTTCATTATTTGTTAGTTGTTATATTGAAGAAATTCATTTCAGTTTCTATAAGAAAAATAAAGACATAGATTTTGACTTTTACAAATGATCACAGACACAAAAGAATGCATTTTAATCCAGTTTTATTTTTATTGTCAGCACTTGTAGGGCTGTTCCACATTATTTGAATGTGACCTGCGTCCCCTGAGACTCAGTGGTACTGTCTGCCCAGGGCGGACACCACCACAGACAGGAACTTCTGCCAGGCCTCCTGGACCTCAGCGGTGAAGACGGAGGGGCCGAACTTGGCTGCCACGCACACACTGATGCACTCAGCAAGAAGCTGTGAGGGAGACAGACAGACAGGGATGCATTAATAGAACTGATCATAGAACAGTTAGAATGGGTGAAGGCAGAGTCAGAGATGGTCACCTACCCTGAAGTTATCAGGATCCACGTGAAGCTTCTCAGAGTGCATCGTGCTCAATGCAGAGTAGACGCCCTTGATGTCGTCCAGGCTCTTCACAGCTCTCTCCAGCCCACCCATCACTGTCTTGCCATGCTTGGCGACTTTTTCACTTCCCAGGATGGCGGCGGTGGTGGACAGGTCGCCAAAGGTTGAGAAGTGTCTCTGTGTCCACGGATACACAATCAAAAGCCTGAAATGATCACAACACAGAAATGGAAGAAAGACACAATGGTCAGTGATACACTTAATAACAAGGTGAGGATACAAAGCCCCATGAAAAATGATATTTTAGGAGTAAGAACAAGAATAAGAATAAGAAAATAAATAAGAATAAACTTCTGTTAAGTAATTTTCTTAACAAAGGTACAAAACACAACTGATGTATGAGAATAGACAGGTCACCTGGTCAGAGCCTGGGGTCCAATCTCCCCCACATCGATTTTCCCCCATAGGGCAATGATGGAGCTGCGCTCGCTATCTGTCCACTGGACCATGGTGACGGTTTGAAAATCTCCTTCAGACTTAAGTCAAACTGGTTTTCTGACCTCGAGCCTTTTATGTCTGAATTAAAATGTCTGGTACGTTTTATTCGGTACTGGTAGCTCCACCTCTCCGCCCAGCAGACATTTGATTAGACCAGATGCATCCAGCGATTAATGACGTGCACCAATGTGCGTTGCCAAATTGGCAACGATAGGTGCCAATCGAGGGGAGTGACGTTACTTGGAACAGAATGGATATTTTTTTTTAAAGATAGCGTACACAAGATATGAGAAAACTGTTTGTATGAACTGCTGCTTTTTAATTAAGATTTCAACTGCACATCTTGAATATAGTAATTAGTTTGTAATAGAGCACAACAGTTCTGCAATAAAATTAAACTTTCATGAATGGTATAGCATAATAATATTGGACTGTTTGGAAAAAGTGTTACTTCAGCTGCAGGATTATCTTGGAGTAGATTTGGAGTTTGTGCTCCAACACGCAGGAGGTGCTTCAGTTTCGTTTGAAACCCTTACACATACAAGAAACCTCTGCTCTGTGAACAATAAACTGAGTAGAACGCATGTTGAAGTTGAATCATATTATAAACATTGTTATGATATAATATGGTGTTATATTATAACTAATCCAAGAAAATAATTTACATAAAAACATTTTTAATAACATTAATTACAAAGTGCATAAAAGACACATACATACACATAAATCTGAAGAACAATACATTCTGATACATGAATTGAACAGAATGGATATTCAGGTTTGACTCTGTAAATTATCACATGTATTTTTGATACAGCTACACATTTGATAATAACAATAATAACAATAATCATAATACCAACCATCATATTGTAAAACTGTTATAATATCCTTAACTTTATATTGTGTATAATTATCCTCAATATAATGGTTTGTAATCGTAATAATAATTTATGTTTAATCTTGCTGAATAGAAAGAAACATACATACACACACAAATATTATATATATATATATATATATGCATTTATATATATAATATGTGTGTTAATGTATCAAGTAAAAATAAAATATAATTTGCAGAGTCAAACTTGAATATCAATATATTATAGATTATGACGTTTCCCCTCAATATTACCTATTAATTATGACTTAAAAGTGACTTTTATGTGTAAATTATTTTGCCTTTTTCTCATTTATATTATTCTTTTCAACTGTCCTTTTCAATAAAGTCCAAACCTCCATCATTTACTTGGCAGCTTTTGATTAATAGGGAGTGGTAACTTAAACTTTTTTTTATCAAATACAAACTGGCAATGAAAACATCTCGCAGTTTTTTTATCGGAGGTGTGGTTTGGATTGGATCCGCGGGCGTGGCGCTGTTTGGTTTGATATAAGGTCTCTTTGACAAAACCCTCCTCCACAGCTTGTTCTGATCAATATTCTCTCAGAATCCCTGGAAATCAAAAGCAGCCATGAGTCTCTCAGCGAAAGACAAGAGCCTGGTGAGAGGCCTGTGGGCCAAAGCTGAGGGGAGGGTCCTGGACATCGGTGGCGAGGCTCTGGGCAGGTATGAGATCCACGTGTAATTAAATGCAACCTTACTATTATACCATTGCCACAACTCATTTTAAATTGTGTGTGTTTGTATTCTTTAGGATGCTGGTTTCCTACCCTCAAACCAAGACCTACTTCGCAGAGTGGGGAACTGATCTGACTCCTCAATCCCAGAAGGTGAGGCATCACGGAGGAGTCATCATGGGAGCCGTGGGCATGGGCGTGAAATACATCGATACTCTCACCGAAGCCATGAGCTCCCTCAGTGAGCTGCACGCCTTCACGCTCCGTGTGGATCCTTCCAACTTCAAGGTGAGAGCGCATCAGAAAGACGTCTCTGTCAAAATCTGTAAACATCTCAAACAAATGACAACCTATAACCCCAACATATGAAATTCGGGCATACATGTTCTGGTCTTGTCCAATGGGGTGTTTCGTATTCAGGTTTTTAATTACTAACTTCATCTAACCATGTTTTTCTTGCACAACTGTAGATCCTGGCCCACAGCATCATCCTGGTTATGGCCATGTACTACCCCAAAGAGTTCACCGCAGAGGTCCATGTCTCCTTTGACAAGTTCCTGAGCTGCCTGGCCTGGGCTCTGTCCGAGAAGTACCGCTAAAACTGGAGCAAGGCAGGAGCGCCCACTGAATTCACATATGGCGCATCGTCGTCCCAGTGTGCCCAGCAACACTGTCGACATGTAGTGGGCTTGTTCAATAAAAATACAAACAATAAAAGAAAAGGTGCAGTTTCCGTTTGATCATTTCCAGGGAAGAAGGAAATTCAACCAAGCCTTGGTTTAATAAAAATAATAATGCTTACAACATTATACCTTGAATAAAATCTTAAAACTAACAATCTAGTAGCATTTTTGTTGACAACAAAAGCTTCAGCTAAATGAAATGTAATGTCATGTAACAATTATTTTTATGATTTTATTGTTATTATGAACTGTTCATTAAATATTAGACATGTAATTCAGAATATGTTTGCTTTACTAAATGAACAAACTGTGAACACCCGGAGACTTTGGCTTGGTGTAGTGACTGACTAGTGATCGATCTGTCATCTTAAAGAATCGGTATCAGGTCATTCAAATGAAGATCAATTTTAATCAGAGCATACTTTTTTTAAACCCAGCCGTATATCGAAACAGCAATTCAGAAATCCGGAAATTCACGACAGGGCGATTGAAACAAGCGTGATTGGGAGATTAAAATGGGAGCGTTTAAAGTTGACTAATTGGGGTGGACAGAATATAATTTTCCCACTAGATCCAGGCCTCTTTAAAAAAAAGAAGTGATTGACTTAAACTTTTCAAGTTGTGGGGGGGTCTTTCCCGATTGTTAGTTGCTATAACATCACCATGAAACTACTAAGTAATATCACGAATGTATGTGGGTAATCTGACGTGAGAGTATTCATTTTGATGACAAGGACAGAGCAGTGTAACACTTTTAAGCTCTGAAATATAAAAATGCATTAAAGGACATAGGAATTCAATCAATATTAAATAAAATATACAGCCTTCAAAGAACGGGATCATCTGTGAGACTGGGGTAAATGGCTGCATTCTTTCACTCGAGCGCCCTCTGCTGGTGCTAAATAACAGTGTGTTTCAGATGATGAATGGTAAATATGAATGGCTTTAAAGAAATTAAATCTATTCCATTTATCATAATTCAACTCCACAAATAGTTCCAATCTTCTAATAATTGTGCTAATCACCACCAAAGCAAACTGTTAACAGGCTGAGAGCTGAGCAGATAGTAAATGTTCTAGAAAAATCACTTTGTCCCGACCGGCAGCCTCATCCAATCACTGGTGCTAAAGGGCAGGAGCAGTGTTGCTTTACAAACTGCATGTGGTGCTGGTGAGCGGATTAACTGAAAACGTGGAGCGGACAGTGTAGTATTAGGACGGTTCTGACATTTGATTTGAAGACTTCCCAAATAAACCACACTGACACAAATGATCACAGAAGAAGCAGACAACAGTGTTATTTGTTTCATCATTCATTTATTGTTCATTATGCAGAGAGAGCTGATGCTGCAGACTCTGTCATCTTCTCCTGCTGTTTATCTGTATTTCTCAGCCAGGGCCAGAGCCAGAGCAGCCAGGAACTTGTCCATACACACATGGACCTCAGGGGCGAAGTCCTCTGGGAACATGATGGCCATGACCACAAGGATGTTGTGGGAGTGGGAGAGGATCTGTGAAAATAAATGAAAGAACACATATTACATGTAAGGAGATTTTAACTCCTAACCTACTTCTTTGTGTCGTTAGGTCAGGCTCTACTATACTTCATGTAGGACCTACACTGAGATCAGGTTATTTGAAGGAAACAGTGTTCATACAATCATCGTACAACAATAAACAGACTCCAAGTCACAGGTGCTTCATATGAATTACACACTTAAGTTGTGTACCTTGAAGTTGGCAGGGTCCACTCTCAGGTTGAAGGCGTGCAGCTCACTGAGGCTCAGAAGACCTGCTTTCAGGTCGTCCAGTTGGCTCACAGCATACTCAACTCCACCAATGACGGTCAGTCCTTGCTTCAACACCTGGGCAGAGCCGGGGCTCAGGTCCTTCCAGTGGGAGAAGTAGGTCTTTGTCTGCGGGTACACGATCAGCATCCTGGGTTTAAAAGAAAAGAGCAAAAGTAAGTGTAAGTGAATCAGTCAAAGCTCAGGTAGGCTACATCCGTCAGTGTTTGGGTCATAATTACCTGTTCAGAGCATCAGCACCGATGTCCTGTGCCTTTGAAGCCATTTTGGCGCAGAAGGCCTTGACTGTGTCCTTGTCCTTAGCAGTGAGACTAGTCATCTTGCCTGGAGCTTGAGAGTCGCTGAATGCTCTGATCAGCAGAGGCTTTGGGGTTTTAAAGCCTGAAACAAAACATGGACACACCCGGGAACACTTCCAAGATATGGAGCACAGGGGGATCCTCTACAGGTTCTAGCCCCCAAGAGATAAACAGAAATCTTGACATGGGGGCTCTGCAGGCCCCATCGCTTCTCCCCAAAGAGATACAATCTTCCACAGTAACAATAGATTGCTTTAGAAAGACAGC
The DNA here is from genome assembly GCF_949316205.1 of Platichthys flesus. Taxonomy (NCBI): domain Eukaryota; kingdom Metazoa; phylum Chordata; class Actinopteri; order Pleuronectiformes; family Pleuronectidae; genus Platichthys; species Platichthys flesus. Next base: position 11,443,314 of record NC_084960.1, on the reverse strand, counting down.
CACTAACAGAGTAAAGGAGCCCAGGCATCACGGAGGAGATGATCTGTGTCTATTGTACATTTTCTATAACATCAATACTGGATGAGGTGACTATTGTTTAATGTAAAGTTTACATGTAGACCTACACACATTCTGTGAGCAGTTACCCTGTATACTTTATCTCTGGCACTGCTCAATGATTCATATATATGTATTTACCTTTATTAAAGTGAGTTATAGAAAAAAATATATTCAATGAATAAAAGTATTAAGGCCAATATACTTTCCATTATCTTTCATAAAGCACTTTTCCAAATACAGTTACAGTGCTTTACTAACCTATATTTAAAAATGATAAAAATAGTCAAATTTATTATAGCCAGTTTTAAAAACATTAAAGTTTAAAATGTTCTAATTTAATATATTTTAATCCTGTTTTTGTCTTATTCATTTCTTAGCCTTCTATTTAATTTAATTTATTTTAATTTAATTATATTTTACTCTATATTACTTTAATTTCCCTCTGTGTTTTTATCATTATCAGTAAGGCCTCTAGACCTTCAAACAGGCTGTGAGCAGTTAACCTGTATACTGTATCCCTGGCTCAGCTGAATAATTCATTTATATGTAACTTATTAAGTTAGGTCAATATGATTAAAGCCAGTATCAAAAACTTTTTTAATTTAATGTGTTTTTATCTCGTTTTGTTTTGTTGACTTTTATTACATTTCTTTAATTTACTATAATTTACTTTATTTTCCCTCTGTGTTTTTATCGCGCAACAGTTTTGTCACTGTGACAAAAAGAGGAAAAAGCTATAGATTATTTGTTGTGTTATTCTGTATATGAGATGTCAAAAAAATATCCTCTATAATGTCATAAAAGTTGTTAAATATAAACTAATTTGAAGTTAAATTATTGTTTCTATATCACAATGTAAATGTTTGAAGCCACAATTATAAGCAAACATTTTAGATAGAAGGGTTTGACAATATTATAGAAAGCTGTGTAAATATTTATGATATGATTTTTTTTCTAATCTTATTTCCGAGTTTGGTTTAGTACCGTTTTTTTCTTTTAAATTCATGTATATTGAAGATGAGCTAAAAATAGGCTGCATGCTGAGCAGAGATACACCTGAAGTCTATCAGTGGAAACACCTGCTGCTTGTTCCACAGTCTTTTCTTTCTGTTCACTCCAGCTGATCATTCACATCATTACTGATCCTTGTGATCAATAATCAAATAAATGTATAAACCACTGTCCGAGGTGCTGATCCTCTGACGACCTGAGATGTGGGAGCTGTCCATGGTGCTCGCAGTCACTCACACTGATGAGCTGGATAGAGAATCACTGCTGATAATGTATCTTTAATTGTGCTTAAATCAAACTGTGAGTATGTCATCATTTGAGATTTGATACAGACACAAAGAGAAAATAAGCCTCAGACGAGAGTGGATTAGTTTTTACTCCATGAATCCCTTTAAGACCCATTTTGGATCAGTTACCATCTGCATATTAATCATTGTAGTTCTTTTGTGTTACTTTGAATTGTTGAGTGTCTCTGTTGGGCCGCGGGATGTTACACATAACTTGAACTATTTCCTTTGGACAATCTAAGTGATGCAGATAGACTCTTATCTTTTCACTGTTTCAAACCAACAACACTTTGTCCTGCCCAGCAGCCTCATCCAATCACTGGCTCTGGGCCAGGGGCAGCGTTTCTTCATAAACTGCATGTGGTGCCAGTGAGAACAGGATATACTGAAAACCTAAAGCCGACACAATGGTTGAATGGACAGACTTTGAGCGCGACACCATCAAGAACATCTTCTCCGAGATTAGCTATGAAGACGTAGGCCCCGCTGCTCTTTCCAGGTGACACATATATTTTGAGGATAAATATTAGAAATAAGATTATGCGCTTAAATGGTCAATTCTCTGAACATGTTTCATGTGTTAATCTGAGCCTGTAAAAGAAGTGTCACTGGAATATTTCCCCAGGTGTCTGGTTGTCTACCCCTGGACTCAGAGGTATTTCGGCAACCTTGGAAACCTCTACAACGCCGCAGCCATCTCCTCAAACCCAATGGTTGCAAAACATGGGACAACTATCCTGCGTGGTCTGGACCAGGCAATGAAGAACATGGACAACATCAAGGAAACCTACGCTGAGCTGAGTGTGCTGCAAAAATTCACAAACTTATATATACTTTTTGTTTACATAACCTGCCATTTACACATTGTCTTATATATAACAATAACAACATAAGGACATAAGAATAAATCAATAATGATAATAAAACACAAATGTAATCATATATACATTATGCACACATACATAAATACATACCTATGCACGTATGTATGTATGTATGTATGTATGTATGTATGTATGTATGTATGTATGTTTGTATGTATATATACAAAATTCACCACAACTTTGATTTTAGAGATGTGTTCACATAAAAAGGCAGCATTAGTTTTAGAATTTTTCAATCTTTTCACTTCTTTATAAAAATTATTCCCACCATTCCATGTCCTTTTGTTACACCGTTTGTTTCAAGTTATCTGCTGAAGATGTTGTTTATAAAAAAAATGTTATTAAGTGTTCAAGAGACGTCTTCAAATGTTTTTTCAGACTGATCAACAACATTCAGTTGACAATAATGTCAAACTGGGAAAAGTGGATACTCTACATTAGAGAAAATTTGAACCAAAGAGTTGCACGTTTTTGCAAAAGAAAAAAAAAAAACATTTAAGCAAGTTAGGATTGACAATCAAGATAGTTGCCAGTAAAATTTCGGCCAATCAACCAAACAATTAACCACAGAGCAGCTAGAGTTCAGAACTTAATGTGTTGTCTATCCTTTGTTTATTCTTGTTGACTTATTTTGTCTTTGCAGTATTAGGACGGTTCTGACATTAGAACTGAAGACTTCACAAATAAACAACACTGACACAAATGATCACAAAAGAAGCAGAAAACAGTGTTATTTTTTTCATCATTCATTTATTGTTCATTATGCAGAGAGAGCTGATGCTGCAGACTCTGTCATCTTCTCCTGCTGTTTATCTGTATTTCTCAGCCAGGGCCAGAGCCAGAGCAGCCAGGAACTTGTCCATACACACATGGACCTCAGGGGTGAAGTCCTCTGGGAACGTGATGGCCATGACCACAAGGATGTTGTGGGAGAGGATCTGTGAAAATAAAAATCACACACATGTTACATGAATTGGGATTTTAACTCCTAACCCATTTCTTTGTGTTGTCAGGTCAGGCTCTACTACACTTCATGTAGGACCTACACTGAGATCAGGTTATTTGAAGGAAACAGTGTTCATACAATCATCGTACAACAATAAACAGACTCTCAGTCACAGGTGCTTCATATGAATTACAGACTTAAGTTGTGTACCTTGAAGTTGGCAGGGTCCACTCTCAGGGTGAAGGCGTGCAGCTCACTGAGGCTCAGAAGACCTGCTTTCAGGTCGTCCAGTTGGCTCACAGCATACTCAACTCCACCCATGACAGTCTTTCCGTGCTTCAACACCTGGGCAGAGCCGGGGCTCAGGTCCTTCCAGTGGGAGAAGTAAGTCTTGGTCTGCGGGTACACGATCAGCATCCTGGGTTTAAAAGAAAGACAGAAAGAAAAGAGAAGAAAGTCAGTGTAAATGAATCAGTCAAAGCTCAGGTAGGTTACATCTGTCAGTGTTTGGCTGATATTTACCTGTTCAGAGCATCAGCACCGATGTCCTGTGCCTTTGAAGCCATTTTGGCCCAGAAGGCCTTGACTGTTTCCTTGTCCTTAGCAGTGAGACTGGTCATCTTGTCTGGAGCTTGAGAGTCGCTGAATGCTCCGATCAGCTGAGACTGTGGGGGTTTTAAGCCTGAAACAGAGCCTGGCCACACCCGGGTCCACCTCCAAGATATGGAGCACATGGGCGATTCTCTTCAGATTTTATCCCTGGCACATCTCATTGATTAACATATTTACCTACCCTATTTTTTAAAGTAAAATATATTAAAACAAATTTCATTAATTATAGTATCAGAAAAAAATATTTTTTCTTATTTTTTCACAAGTTACTTTTTGAAAACATAGTAACAGGGGGCATTACTAGCCTGTGAAAAAAGTATTAAATTAGTAAATAGGATTATAGCCAGTATGAAAAAGGTTTTAATTGAACATGTTTTAATCTTGCTTTATTTTAGTCTCTCTTTAGCCTTTTATTTTAGTCTATTTTAGTTTGTTATATTTGAACCTATTATACTTTATATTCCCTCCGTGTTTTTATCGTACAGCAGTTTGCTCAACTCTCTAAAAATGATGAAAACACATCTCTAATGAAATTAGTTATGTAATTTACTATATGAGTCAATGGTCAACCTTTGATTTCAGATTATGAAATAACCTCTAAAATACTTTGAAAGTTGTTCAATAGGCACTTAAGTTGAAGTTAAATTATTGTTTCTATATCACAATGAACAAGTTTAAAGCCACAATTAAAAATAAAAACATTTTAAAGAATGGTTTTACAATATTAAAAAGTGTTGTGTACATATTCCTCATATTTCTCTCTGTTCACTTCAGCTGATCATTCAACATCATTTACTGATCTTATGTGTTCAATAATCAAATATGTGTTCAAACCACTGTTCGAAGGGCTTATCCTCAGATGACCTGAGATGTGGGAGCTGTCCATGGTGCTCTCAGTCTCTGACAGACAAGAAAAGAAAATAAGCCTCAGCTAAGACTGGATTCATTTTTACTCCATGAATCCCTTTAAGACCCATTTGGGAACAGTGATTAGTACTGTATATTAATAATTGCAGCTATTTTGTGTTACTTTGAAATGTTGAGTGGCTCTCTGGGGTGTTACACAGAACTTGAACTATTTCCTTGGAGACAATCTAAGTGGTGCAGATAGACTCTTATCTTTTCACTTTTCAAACCCACAACACTTTGTCCCACCCAGCAGCCTCATCCAATCACTGGCTTTGGGCCTGGAGCAGCGTTGCTTTATAAGCTGCATGTGGTGCTGGTGAGAACAGGATTTACTGAAAACCTAAAGCCGACACAATGGTTGAATGGACAGACTTCGAGCGCGCCACCATCAAGGACATCTTCTCCAAGATTAACTATGAAGAAGTGGGCCCTGCTGCTCTTTCCAGGTGACACATATATTTGATATAAGGGGAATTGTTTGAAATGGTATTGTGTGCGTACATTTTAATTTTCTTGGAAAGTGTTTCCTGTGTTAATCTGAACCTGTAACAATATGTTTCGCTGGCATGTTTCCTCAGGTGTCTGGTTGTATACCCCTGGACTCAGAGGTATTTCGGCAACTTTGGTAACCTCTACAACGCCGCAGCCATCATGGCAAACCCATTGGTTGCAAAACATGGGACAACTATCCTGCACGGTCTGGACCGGGCTATGAAGAACATGGACAACATCAAGGAAACCTACGCTGAGCTGAGTGTGCTGCACTCTGAGAAACTGCACGTGGATCCTGACAACTTCAAGGTAGAAGACTGTGGAGCTGTTGTTGTCTTCATGTGATGAGTGTGTTTGACAGAGAAGCCTCCTCACCCTTCATGTTTTGTTGTGTTGCAGCTGCTGGCCGACTGCCTGACCATCGTGCTCGCTGCTGGGATGGGTTCAGACTTCAGTGGTGAAGTGCAGGCAGCTTTCCAGAAGTTCATGTCCGTGGTGGTGTCCTCCCTGGGAAGACAGTACCACTAGAGAGCTGCAGCACATGAGGAGAACATCAAATTCATTCAGAGCCTCTTGGTTTGGTCTCAAAAGCCAATAAAATAAATGACAAATTAAACATGTTGTCTACGTGTGATTATATTCAGGATAAGTGTGAGCATGAAGTGTAAAGTATTTGAGATAAATCATTTTTTTACAGTAACAACAGGGCTGATAAAAAGTGGTGAAAGATGGTTGTAGCATTTCTGCTGCTACAGTCTGTGTATAGATGAATACTCACACAGAACAACTGACCAAAATTATCAAATTAGTTTACTAATATAGTTTACACTTATACATAACCTGTTGCATGAGGAGATTAATATACAAACTCAAGCCAAATATGTCAGACCAATCAACAATATTCAGTTCACAATAATTTAAAACTGAGGAAAGCAGATACTTTTCACTTTAGAGGAAATTTAACCACAGAGTGTTGAAAGTTTAAGCAAAATAAAAACAAAACAAAAAATAGAAGGTCCAAGCTAGGATTTACAATCAAAATAGTTGCCAGTAAAAAAATTCTGCCCATCACCTAATCAATTAAACACAGAGTATCTGCAGCTCTGAGCTAAATGTGTTTATCTGACTTTACAAATATACTTATACTGGTACATAATCTGTTGCCGCAGGAAACTCATATTCAAACTCAAGTCAGACAATGATAAAAGCAAGTACCTTCTACTTACAATTTATAAGTTGTCTTATCCAGAACAAAAACAACATAATGACATTTAAGAATAATAACACCAACATTTAAACATAAACACATTTTGCACACCCACAGACAATAATACATTCTGACATAGATATGTATATATGGGAGAGACGGTGGTCTAGTGGCAGAAACTTGGACTATGGTCAGAGAAGGTCTCTGGTTCGTCTCTGGTTCGTCTCCACGGAGAGACAACAAAAAGACGAACCTGGATTGATCTTTGCAAAAATCCAAGAGGATTCTCCCTACCCTGTCTAGTGCCCCTGAGCAAGGCACCTTACTCCCCCAACATCTGCTCCCCGAGCGCCGTACATGGTCGCTCACTGCTCTGTGTGTCCTGCACCAGATGGGTCAAAAGCAGAGATTAAATTTCCTACCCGCATGAGTGTGTCTTTGCATGTCTGTGCATGTGTTTGGCACTAATAAATGCATCTTAATCTTAATCTTAATATACATCAAAATTCACCAAAACTGTGTTTTTAAAGATGTATGTACCCAAAAGGCAGCAACAGTTAAAAAATGTCTCTATCGTCGCTGTAAAAACTATTTCAGCTATTCCATGTTCACTTGTTATGTTCCGTGTTTCAATTTAACTGCTGATGTTTTGTTCAAATTTGAGAAACTTGAACCAAAGAGTGTTGGAAGTATTTGCACAAAAAAAAGAAAAATTACATAAAAAAGAATGTCCAAGTTAGGATTGAGAATCAAAATTTCAGCCCATCACCTAACTTCTTAACTTCAGAGTAGCTGGATTTCAGACGTAGATGTGTTGTCTATTATTTGTTTATTTTTGTTGACTTTTTTTGTCTTTGTGCTATTAGGACATTTGATTTGAAGACTTCACAAATAAACAACACTGACACAAATGATCGTAAAAGAAGCAGAAAACATTGTGTTTTTTCATTTCATCATTCATTTATTGTTCATCATGCAGAGAGAACTGATGCTGCAGACTCCGTCATCTTCTCCTGCTGTTTATCTGTATTTCTCAGCCAGGGCCAGAGCCAGAGCAGCCAGGAACTTGTCCATACACACATGGACCTCAGGGGTGAAGTCCTCTGGGAACATGATGGCCATGACCACAAGGATGTTGTGGGAGAGGATCTGTGAATATAAATATCACACACATGTTACATGAATTGGGATTTTAACTCCTAACCCACTTCTTTGTGTTGTCAGGTCAGGCTCTACTACACTTCATGTAGGACCTACACTGAGATCAGGTTATTTGAAGGAAACAGTGTTCATCCAATCATCGTACAACAATAAACAGACTCCACAGTAACAGGTGCTTCATATGAATTACAGACATAAGTTGTGTACCTTGAAGTTGGCAGGGTCCACTCTCAGGGTGAAGGCGTGCAGCTCACTGAGGCTCAGAAGACCTGCTTTCAGGTCGTCCAGTTGGCTCACAGCATACTCAACTCCACCCATGACGGTCTTTCCGTGCTTCAACACCTGGGCAGAGCCGGGGCTCAGGTCCTTCCAGTGGGAGAAGTAAGTCTTGGTCTGCGGGTACACGATCAGCATCCTGGGTTTAAAAGAAAGACAGAAAGAAAAGAGAAGAAAGTGAGTGTAAATGAATCAGTCAAAGCTCAGGTAGGTTACATCCATCAGTGTTTGGCTGATATTTACCTGTTCAGAGCATCAGCACCGATGTCCTGTGCCTTTGAAGCCATTTTGGCCCAGAAGGCCTTGACTGTTTCCTTGTCCTTAGCAGTGAGAGTAGTCATCTTGTCTGGAGCTTGAGAGTCGCTGAATGCTCTGATCAGCTGAGACTGTGGGGGTTTTAAGCCTGAAACAGAGCCTGGCCACACCCGGGTCCACCTCCAAGATATGGAGCACAGGGCGAACCTCTTTAGATTTTATCTCTAGCACAGCTCAATGAATCGTATGTTGCCTACCGTAACTTTATGAAAGTGAACTATATTAAAACATATTTCACCAATAAAAGTATGAGAACAAATACATTTTTTCTCATACTATTTCTAATGAAATTAGTTTAGTTTATGAGATGTCTATGGTCAACCTTTTACCTCTGATAAATCTACAATTTCTTATGTTGTTAAATATTCACTCAAGTTGATGTTAAATTATGGTTTATATATCACAATGAACAAGTTTTAGGCCACAATTAAACCGAAAAAAATGTAATGAATGGTTTAACATATTCCTGATATTTTTCTCTGTTCACTCGAGCTGATCATTAAACATCAATGACTTATCTTAAGGGATCAATAATCAAATAAAAATATAAACCACTGTCCAAGGTGCTGATCCTCAGATGACCTGAGATGTGAGAGCTGTCCATGGTGCTCGCAGTCTCTCACGCTGATGATCTGGATTCAGGCTCACTGATGATAATTTATCTATAACTGTGCAAAAATCAAACTGTGAGTATGTCACTATGTCATCATTTGAGATTTGATACAGACAGAAAGAGAAAATAAGCCTCAGAAGAGACTGGATTAGTTTTTACTCCATAAATCCCTTTAAGACCCATTTGGGATCAGTGACCATCTGTATATTAATCATTGTGGCTCTTTTGTGTTACTTTGAATTGATAAGTGTCTCTTTGGGCCCGTGGGGTGTTGCACAGAACTTTAACTATTTCCTAGGAGACAAGGTGGTGCAGATAGACTCTTATCTTTTCACTTTTTCAAACCCACAACACTTTGTCCCGCCCAGCAGCCTCATCCAATCACTGGCTTTGGGCCTGGAGCAGCGTTGCTTTATAAGCTGCATGTGGTGCTGGTGAGAACAGGATTTACTGAAAACCTAAAGCCGACACAATGGTTGAATGGACAGACTTCGAGCGCGCCACTATCAAGGACATCTTCTCCAAGATTAACTATGAAGAAGTGGGCCCTGCTGCTCTTTCCAGGTGACACATATATTTGATATAAGGGGAATTGTTTGAAATGGTATTGTGTGCGTACATTTTAATTTTCTTGGAAAGTGTTTCCTGTGTTAATCTGAACCTGCAAAAATATGTTTCGCTGGCATGTTTCCTCAGGTGTCTGGTGGTATACCCCTGGACTCAGAGGTATTTCGGCAACTTTGGTAACCTCTACAACGCCGCAGCCATCATGGCAAACCCATTGGTTGCAAAACATGGGACAACTATCCTGCACGGTCTGGACCGGGCTATGAAGAACATGGACAACATCAAGGAAACCTACGCTGAGCTGAGTGTGCTGCACTCTGAGAAACTGCACGTGGATCCTGACAACTTCAAGGTAGAAGACTGTGGAGCTGTTGTTGTCTTCATGTGATGAGTGTGTTTGACAGAGAAGCCTCCTCACCCTTCATGTTGTGTTGTGTTGCAGCTGCTGGCCGACTGCCTGACCATCGTGCTCGCTGCTGGGATGGGTTCAGACTTCAGTGGAGAAGTGCAGGCAGCTTTCCAGAAGTTCATGTCCGTGGTGGTGTCCTCCCTGGGAAGACAGTACCACTAGAGAGCTGCAGCACAAGAGGAGAACATCACATTCATTCAGAGCCTCTTGGTTTTGGTCTCAAAAGCAAATAAAATAAATGACAAATTAAACATGTTGTCTACCTGTGATTATATCCAGGATAAGTGTGAGCATGAAGTGTAAAGTATTTGAGATAAATCATTTTTTTACAGTAACAACAGGGCTGATAAAAAGTGGTGAAAGATGTTTGTAGCATTTCTGCTGCTACAGTCTGTGTATAGATGAATACTCACACAGAACTACTGACCAAAATGATCAAATTAGTTTACTAATATAGTTTACACTTATACATAACCTGTTGCATGAGGAGATTAATATACAAACTCAAGCCAAATATGTCAGACCAATCAACAATATTCAGTTCACAATAATTTAAAACTGAGGAAAGCAGATACTTTTCACTTTAGAGGAAATTTAACCACAGAGTGTTGAAAGTTTAAGCAAAGTAAAAACAAAACAAAAAATAGAAGGTCCAAGCTAGGATTTACAATCAAAATAGTTGCCAGTAAAAAAATTCTGCCCATCACCTAATCAATTAAACAGAGTAGCTGCAGCTCTGAGCTAAATGTGTTTATCTGACTTTACAAATATACTTATACTGGTACATAATCTGTTGCCACAGGAAACTCATATTCAAACTCAAGTCAGACAATGATAAAAGCAAGTACCTTCTACTTGCCATTTATAAGTTGTCTTATCCAGAACAAAAACAACACAATGACATATAAGAATAATAACACCAACATTTAAACATAAACACATTTTGCACACCCACAGACAATAATACATTCTGACATAGATATGTATATATGGGAGAGACGGTGGTCTAGTGGCAGAAACTTGGACTATGGTCAGAGAAGGTCTCTGGTTCGTCTCTGGTTCGTCTCCACGGAGAGACAACAAAAAGACGAACCTGGATTGATCTTTGCAAAAATCCAAGAGGATTCTCCCTACCCTGTCTATTGCCCCTGAGCAAGGCACCTTACTCCCCCAACATCTGCTCCCTGAGCGCCGTACATGGTCGCTCACTGCTCTGTGTGTCCTGCACCAGATGGGTCAAAAGCAGAGATTAAATTTCCTACCCGCATGAGTGTGTCTTTGCATGTCTGTGCATGTGTTTGGCACTAATAAACGCATCTTAATCTTAATCTTAATATACATCAAAATTCACCAAAACTGTGTTTTTAAAGATGTATGTACCCAAAAGGCAGCAACAGTTAAAAAATGTCTCTATAGTCGCTGTAAAAACTATTTCAGCTATTCCATGTTCACTTGTTATGTTCCGTGTTTCAATTTAACTGCTGATGTTTTGTTCAAATTTGAGAAACTTGAACCAAAGAGTGTTGGAAGTATTTGCACAAAAAAAAGAAAAATTATATAAAAAAGAATGTCCAAGTTAGGATTGAGAATCAAAATTTCAGCCCATCACCTAACTTCTTAACTTCAGGGTAGCTGGATTTCAGACCTAGATGTGTTGTCTATTATTTGTTTATTTTTGTTGACTTTTTTTCTCTTTGTGCTATTAGGACATTTTATTTGAAGACTTCACAAATAAACAACACTGACACAAATGATCGCAAAAGAAGCAGAAAACATTGTGTTTTTTCATTTCATCATTCATTTATTGTTCATCATGCAGAGAGAACTGATGCTGCAGACTCCGTCATCTTCTCCTGCTGTTTATCTGTATTTCTCAGCCAGGGCCAGAGCCAGAGCAGCCAGGAACTTGTCCATACACACATGGACCTCAGGGGTGAAGTCCTCTGGGAACATGATGGCCATGACCACAAGGATGTTGTGGGAGAGGATCTGTGAATATAAATATCACACACATGTTACATGAATTGGGATTTTAACTCCTAACCCACTTCTTTGTGTTGTCAGGTCAGGCTCTACTACACTTCATGTAGGACCTACACTGAGATCAGGTTATTTTAAGGAAACAGTGTTCATCCAATCATTGTACAACAACAAACAGACTCTCAGTCACAGGTGCTTCATATGAATTACAGACTTAAGTTGTGTACCTTGAAGTTGGCAGGGTCCACTCTCAGGGTGAAGGCGTGCAGCTCACTGAGGCTCAGAAGACCTGCTTTCAGGTCGTCCAGTTGGCTCACAGCATACTCAACTCCACCCATGACAGTCTTTCCGTGCTTCAACACCTGGGCAGAGCCGGGGCTCAGGTCCTTCCAGTGGGAGAAGTAGGTCTTTGTCTGCGGGTACACGATCAGCATCCTGGGTTTAAAAGAAAGACAGAAAGAAAAGAGAAGAAAGTGAGTGTAAATGAATCAGTCAAAGCTCAGGTAGGTTACATCCGTCAGTGTTTGGCTGATATTTACCTGTTCAGAGCATCAGCACCGATGTCCTGTGCCTTTGAAGCCATTTTGGCCCAGAAGGCCTTGACCGTTTCCTTGTCCTTAGCAGTGAGACTGGTCATCTTGTCTGTAGTTAGACTGTTTGCATTATCAGCGCAAACCGTAGGGGTTTTATACTCATGACCAAGTGAAGTCACACCCAAGACCGCCATCAAGATAGGCTGCATGAGGTGGTCCCAGTGATGGGCTGCAGCTTGAACAAGATTTAAATATAAACATCCCAGTTGCTCTGGGATAAGAACTCTTTTTTTGATAAACTATAAAAGGCAAAAAATACAATTAGGGCTGTATGGGGTATATCACTGACTGTAGTGTTCTGGCAGGTGTGACAGATGGAAAAGGTTTATTTTGTTAAAGAGTAATAAAACATTCACAGACCAATCAAGTCGAATTCAAACTGATTTTAAAACTCTGCAGCCAAATAAAATAATTGGATTTGTTTATCAGTTGGAAATGTTCCAGTGTGATGATAGATGTCATTTTCTGTTTTCTGCCAACTTGGTGAGTTTCTGGGGCTTATCTGAGCCAGCACCCTGCAGCAGGGAGGGTGGATCCAAGCAGCAATAGATAAGCTAATGTAAGCTGCTGTCTTCACTGGACACTTATTCACAGTATTTGATCATTCATCCTACATAAATTAACTGACTTGGAGACAGTGTCAGCCAGAAAACACAAACACTGTATGAACAGATCATTGAGAATGTTGGTCTGAGTGATCAAATAAAAAAGAACCAGCTAGCTTATGATTGGCTGGTGGGTGTAACCCTTTAATATATGGAGCAGACAGATGCCACTTGTTACACTGGTATGTTATCTCACTGACTCCTCCCAGAGTCAAGCAGCTGTGTGAGGATAGCGGCTGTTGCCGTGACCCTGTTTTACCTACATGTATGTATATATATATATTTTTATATATATCCATAGATATATATTTAAGTACACCAAACTAAGTAACATAAGTACACATTTTGGAAAAAAGTGTATACATATCAAAACATAGATTTGTATGTGTATGCTACACAGATATATACATTACAGTGCATATGCGTCACCACACACCAATGAGGATATTAGCAGTCATTTTGTAATTTTTGACTTTTGTGTGGTTAAACTGTCAAACTCTCATATGAACGATATATGTTTTACTTACTTTTCCTGCTGAGCCCCTAAGAAGGATGGACCTGGCTCCAAGGTTGTTTGCATCTATTCTCAACATCATGTGCAGACATCAACGTTTTGAGCTTCTTTTATAAAGTAAATAATAATACAATAATAAAATACCATGAGGTAAAAGTGACCACTTGTTATAGAAAGCCACAGAATAAACATACCTCATAGGCTTCCAAAAGAATGTTAGTTATTTTCTGTTGGCAAAGTCATGAGGAAATGAATCTTAAATATATAATGTTGTTCATATTAGACTTGATGATTCTGATGTAAAGAGTGATTTTTAAACAAGCAACTTAAGCTGAGACAGAGTGAATGGGTTTAAGGCCTGTTGATCATCATGGGTCTCAATTCTTAAAAAGTGCTCAGGGATGTGCTGGAGTCTCAGGCAAGAATGACGACGCCCTCTACTGGAGATTTTCCACATGACCTGGAAATAATATATCAATTATGAGTTAAATATGATTTTACTGAAATAAAGTCTGTATAAAATCACATTAAAAAATATATAAGAGACAAAAGGTTTGTTTCTGCTTTCCCCTGAGAAACATTTTCATCATGAGAAACTGGGCTCTGAAACACATATGTTACATGACTGGTGACAATTTACATGCAAAATAAAGAAATACTGAATGAATGCAAGAGAGACAGTGTGTTCCACATTTATTATTTTTTTTAAAACACACGAGAAGCAACACAAACTGAATTTTCAGATAAACCTTCAAAAAACAGCAAATGAAGAGCTGTGTGGTTATATTGAGTCAGCGTGAGCTTAAAAATTCTACATGTATAAAAAGATATACTTAAATAAAAAATTTAAAGTTTATAAAAGTTGAATTGCCTAAAAGTGGAAATGAAAACTGTGAAAAAACTTTTAAAAAGTAATAGAAATTTTGACATCCATAGCCTGTGCATTTTTGTTCAAAGAATTTGATTTTAGGCAGTTTATATTGACATATATTATTTTGAAATTCATATCTTACATGTCATGTCCGTTACAGAACCCAATCAGTCACTTCCTAGTTCCCTGACGAATCTTACCGTGGTAGAGGTGGCTCCACCAGCGCCTTCAGTCGTTTCTCCACAAAGTTAAATCTTTCAACTACAGAATATTACAAACAAAAACACAGACATGTTCTACTCTTTCTTTACAGCCATCCTTTTTACCTTCAGTTATAAAAAACAAAACAAAGACCAAAGTACCGTAGCCCCTGACCCTTCTCTTCTTCAACACTGATGCTCGGCCTGTGTTCATTCTATCACCACATTATACAGTTTGTCAAAGAGCTGATAGGAGAAATACATCTTTCAGAAATGTCGTCGACTCATAAAATAAAATGTTGTTCTCTGGTTAAAAAGGTGGAACTGCCTAGGAATTAAGAATCACGATCCTTGGACGTCATGAATTTAAAAAAAAAATCAATATCAAAAATACTCTAGTGTAAATAAATCCTGTGTATAAATATTGGTATATTGTTGAACTGGTGTTTTTCTGTGTTGAATTGTTGTGGCACCAATGAGCTAGTTGATGCAAGGACACTTATCTGATGTGAGAGAAGTGGCTTTTGTTATTCCGAATGACTGTGACGGTCACACATAACGATGCTGCTGTGGAACAACCATTGCATGAATTACATTGACAACATATTGCTTTATATAGAAACTAATATGAGATTTGTGTGAAGTATAATGTGATTGTGGTGAAGTGTTTTGATGGCGTCACTAAGAACTGTGTCGATAGCTGGATTATTCTCACACTACACTGATGTTTATGCAGAACTTTGTTTGCTTCTCTAGATTGCACCACACAAGAAATCCATGTTTTTAAGAAGCACTGTGATAAACAAAAAAAAACTACTGTGCACAAAGAGCAACAGGTAACAATGGTGCAAGATGTCATGTAATAATCTGCACATTATCTTGAACTTAAATTATGGAGGGTGGAAACAAACAGTCTAAATCGCATACATACACACACACACACATACGCACGAAAACACAAAGTTTCTTAATTACACAATGAAATAAAAAGATCACACTGTGATATGAGCAGTTGCAGTGGATTGGCTGTTGAGATACAGAAGGAGCGTGGTTCATTTCGTTTCACCGAAAGGAGGAGACGAGCCCAAGAGAGGAGACTTAGGTGTAACCTAGTAAAAATACAAAACAAAAGTATTATATATGAGAACTTTTATGTATTTTCAAAGTGTCAGGCTATTCTGTTGCTTCTTAGTCTCGAAAAATGAAAGTTTTAATCACACATAATGCTCTTTGAATTGGATTTAGTATATCTGAAAGGTACTATGTAAATAAAGTTGTACTGATTAATGTGCCATGTATACTGCAAAAAAACTATGAAACAGTCTATTGAAGGACCTGGTATAAAGGAGAACAACTTCATATTCTGTACAGTTATATTTCCTGTGTGGGAAAACACTCACGGGAGAAGGAGGCTTAGCAAAGTTGAGGTGAGCGTACAGAAGTACAGCGATGTCGTTCTGGCTGGCCTCCAGGGCGATGGACAGCGCAGTGCTGCCGTCCTGTAAACACCGCAACAAGGCAATCATGGGTTTGTCCAAAAAAAGAGATAGAGGTAGGAAGGGAGGATACTAGGCTTACATTATCGGTGAGAGTGGCATCACATCCCGGCACAGACAGTAGCTGACGCACAATGTCCACATGACCATGTTCACAGGCACACATGAGCGCTGTGGAGCCGTCATCATCGCGGATGTTGACCTGAGCCCCACAGGAGAGCAGCGCCCGCACCATGTCCCCTCGGCCGTGGCTGACTGCTAGCATCAGCGCTGTCTGACCGGCCTACAAAACACACATCATTAAAAATTTGTAACATCATCTTCAACATGTGGAGCTAAATTACAGATGTTTGTTTTCATGCTGCAGTGTGCATCTGCACAGCAAACCCTGCTCTGCATCATGAGAAACAACACCTATAAACACTAATACAGCTCTGATATGTGTTTGGTAGTGTATGGAGTTGCAATACAAGCTTGTGAGCAGTAGAGGGCACACCTGGCTGGCCTTGGCATTGACGTCCCCTGTGCGCAGCAGCTGCAGGACGGTCTGAAGGTCACTGTCAGAGTGGAAGGCCGCGAGAGCTGTCAGCATGATGGCTGTGTAGCCCGCCTTGTTCTGCTTGTCAGCATTACATAGGCCTGTAATGTGCACACGGCAATCAGTGTGAGAGGAGACACAACAGCAGCAGAGACAATAACAGGGATAAAGTACCTACTTGAGAAAGGATTCCATCAAGACACTAATGATCGATGCAGTAGAATTTGTTCAATCTAAATATTAAACAAATACAAATGTCTTGATTTCAATCAAAGCTGGATCATAATTTCCTATTATGTTTTGTCAGTATTTAATTCAATTTTTTTTTTTTGAATTTTTTGTTTCAGGAAAAACACAGAAAACATGCATGTTATTCACATCCAGGCTTAAGTCAGTCTTGTTTTGTCTTATCTATGGTACTCCCTGATTTCTACTAAATTAATTTGAGTCCTTCGGAGGTTGCAAAAGCAGAAAAAGTAGTAAACCATACACTGGTAAGAGCGGGTGATGTAAATAGGAAATCCTCCGTAGACCAGAATATCTACATTTTGGAATGCATTGAATCACAGCTAGATACAAACACAGCTCACCAGTGTCCAGCAGCAGCTTCACCACAGGGAAGTTGGAGTGGGACACGGTGTAGTGAAGCGCTGTGTTCCCATTGCCATCGGCCATGTTGATCACAAACTCCAGCAGCTGAGGGGAGACGGAGGCGAAGGCGTCCATATAGGCCTTGACGACAGCCGTGTCTGCGGCTTTGTGACAGGACACGCGCAGCCACTCCTGCAGCACGGTGGTGTAGGCCGCTCTCTGAGGTCAGACACAATGAGGACACACGGCCACTTGAGAGACAGGTGTGGAAATGCAGACTGAGCGTCACAAACAGACCTCAGAAGAAACATACAGGAAATGTGCTATTTGCTCCTCTGGTATGTGAACAAATTGCTGAAATAAATGTTGTTTATTTGCTTTTCTCCACAAATGTGTGCTAAAGACAAATCAATCTCTGAGGTGTTTCTGCTTGTTGCTGGATCTAGGTAGGGCGCCCACACCAAGGCCAAACAGTCCTCTTAAACTCAATCGAGCTATACTTAATTTCCCTCGCTCATAGATATCAGTTCCCTTAACGTACCAGATTTTTTTTCATTGAGAAAAGAAAATCAGAAAAGAAAACTCCTTGATTGATTGACTAAACCTTCCATCAAGTTTCATGGCAATCCATTCAGTTTTTTTTGTGTAATCTTGCTTACAAACAAACAAACAGGCCGGGGGTGAGAAAATAACCTCTTTGAGAAGCAGTTTTGATTGTTGTTATCATGTTTAATAATCTGAATTGAACACATACTGCTCCTTGTTGGCTGAAGGCATTGGATTCCCCCAGGGCTTTCTGCAGGCCGCTCAGAGCCGACATCAGGCCGTCACTCAGCTCAAGTCTGAGAGAGACAAAGAAACGACACACTGTCAGTCACTGTCACTCCCAGCTTGATGCTCACAGACAGACTGTCTGTTTAAATGTATGTTTGTTTACCTGACTTGTTTATCTGATGCTGGGTCAGTGTCAGTCGTGTTGCTTTCAGCTGCTTGATTTGACTGCGATTGGCCGGAAAGGACAGTGGCTTCTGACTGGACGCTGTATTGCTGCTCGGTGACCTCAGTGGTTTTAGTGACACACAACGATGAAGAGCTGGTAACGTGTGTGGAGCTTTGCCCAGGAGTCAGTTCAGAGCTCGATGACGTGGAGCTGATCTCCGGTGACGATGTGTGCATTTCTGATGACTGGCTGGTGGCCTCTGTGGAGGCAGAGTAGTTTGCTGGACACGGGGGAGTCGGGTAGGGGTCAGAGGCTGGTGGCTGTGAGGCACATTTTTGCTCAACAGTGTCCGTTGCTGGTGACTGGGACACTGTGTCCTGCAGTGTTGCGTCTGCTGTTGCAGACTGGCTGGGTCTCTGCTGTGTTTCTGGAACGACGGCTGGTTGTTCGGTGGCAGTCTGCTGAGGTACACCGTGGCTTTCCAGGGGCTGAGAGACCACAGCGTGGGTTGTTTGCTGGTGCAGGACGGAGGATTCTGTCAGTTTTTCTCGGGCCTCGTGATATTCACTGGAGTCACTCGCTTCATCTGAAGTCTCACTGCTGCTGTCGTCTGACGATGTGGATTCATAACTGCAAGAGAAGATGACGATCAA
Source organism: Platichthys flesus (assembly GCF_949316205.1). NCBI lineage: Eukaryota > Metazoa > Chordata > Actinopteri > Pleuronectiformes > Pleuronectidae > Platichthys > Platichthys flesus. The sequence continues at coordinate 11,424,584 of NC_084960.1, read as the reverse complement.
AAGTCAAACTGTAACTATTTGCAACTCAACCCTGTTCAACTATCGCACGTAAGCAGAAAATGCAAGTGCACTTTGTATTAACCGGGTCTGACCCTTGGGGAGAGCAGACAATGTGTGAAAGAATTTAACATCCCAGATCAAGGATGAAACTGTTACCAGGGAAGAAAGTGCCTGCCTCAGCACTAAGGGAATGGAAATGACTGACTTGTGGTCTGTAATCACTGTCACTTACCCTCCATTGACCCCAATAAACTGCAGGTTTTTCTTAGTGGAGGGAGACCCTGGTTCACCCTCTGCTTTCCGCTTCATGATGGACCTCAGAGACTGAGGTGACGAGGCTGGAAAAGACACCAGTAATCACACATACAGCCGGACGCATGTCAGCTAATTAAAACAAGTTTGAATCAATGGGTTTTTAACAGAGCGCAGTCCAGTTACCTGTCTTGGATCCTTCTTGTGACTGGACAGCCTCTGTGTTTGTATGCAGGTGAGTCTCTCCTCCTTTAGATTGCATCAAACTAATCTGATTTATAGATGTGCCGACAGCGATGGCAGGACTAGCCACAGGGACAGAGGTGGACAGCTCGCTCTTTAGGACGTCGCGCACCTGCTTGGAGCTGACAGCGATCGGCAACTCAACCAGAACATCTGTGAGACAGAGACACAGTCAACTTTCGAGCCTCAACTCTGCTCTACTAGTAAATTGTTAACATAAACTCATATATCCTATTGAGTTTATTGGTCAGCTTATTGCTAACACTCGACAATCAAATACAACCTGATATAATAAATGTAATATGTGAACAATTCTTGATTATAATATACAGTAAGAGAGGTGCTGATTCTCTCTATGGTATTTTCTCAGACTCAAGTTAAATTCAGAGTTCTTTCTAAAAGTGATGTATATTCAAATCAGGGGCTCAAAAGCTCACAGACACAATCAAAGAACTTGCTTCATAAAAGTCTGTAGCATTGGACTGTATTTCACTGTTGGGCTATAAGTACTAAACTGGTAATGCTTATTCTTGGTCATACACTACCAGCCTGATCCTGACCTTCAGCTTGTCCTATGTGGTAGCCCTCTGAAAGTCCACCAGCTTGGAGGGGGGAGGGGGAGCTGCAGGTCTCTGCACGGAGCAGTGTGCACACCTCTACCACTTTGGGCTGCTCCAGTGTGTACACCTGGATTCCCACGGTCCTCTGCTGCGTCTGTTGGGGCTGCTGTGTGAAGCTGACCAGAGTGTGCAGGCTGCAGCCTTGTGGCTCCTGCCAGCCCATGCTGGTAGCCATGACCGGATGCTCTGCCTGAGGAGCTTTCTGGACTGATGCGACCTGCTGCTGTGCAGCTTGCAGCTCCTGCATTGTCCTCTTTAGTTTGCCCTCAAGCTGACCCACTTGATTCCTAAGAGCCTCTTTCTCAGGCACCAGCCCCAGGTCCTCCTCCCGAACCCCGACTCCCACCTGACGAGTGCCCCTCGAGGCCTCTGGTCCCACCCCGACAGTGCGCACTTCCCGTTTTGCATCCGGCCGGGCTCCACCCACGATTACTGTGTCCTCAATCTCACACCCAGAATCTTGTTTAGGGCCCTCTGGGGTGGAGGGAGACAGAGGTCCTGCTGGTTTGTTGCTGCTTTTAGTTCCAGTGCCCTGTTCTTCTTCTGGGATGTCGATATAGAGCTCCCCTCTGGAACGGCCTCTGTTAAAACTCAGAGTGTGACCCAGGAATTTTTGGCTCTTAAGCTGGACGCTGAGCTGCCGCTTCTCCTCCTGCAGCACAGAGATTTTCACCTGGAGTACAGGGATGGTCTTCACCTGATCCTCCAGCTCCCTTATCTTCCTGAGGGCTGTTGCCATCTGCTCCCTGACATGCTGGAGGTGGGCTGGTGTTGGGGTCACCGGGGTGGACAACCCAGAACTCATTGGGGTGAAGGATCCACCTCCACCATGGGCCCGATTGAAGCTGTGTGCACTGCTGATGGAGGTGTTAGAGCCTGCCACACTGCTGTGCATGCTTCCCAGGTTGGAGAATCTACGCCCCTCTTTCTCCTCCTCCAGTTTCCTTCGTGCATCCAAAAGGGTCTTCTCCACCCGGGCAGTGCTGAAGCTGGGTCTCTGCGTCGTGTGAAAGCCTGGAGCACAGTAGGAGAAGGAGGAGTGGCGGCTGTCCATGCTGGTGTTGGAGCACAGAGATTCCGTGGACGTCCACCAGGAGCCGGCATAGCCATAACCACGGGGCAGGGAGCCATAGCGCGGCCTACGCTGGACAGGCACCCTCTTAATAGTATTTCCCTTCTCTATGTCGTTCACATATTTGAGGAAGTCCAGGTCCAGACGGTAGCCATAGGGGGTCTCCACTGAGTAGGGCGCCTCCTGTTCTTTGCCGTGCAGGGAAGGGGGAGCAGGTGGGTTGAGTTTCCCTGAGGGGGAAGGAAATCAACTTTAAACAAACGGAAATCTGCGTCTAATCTTGGGCTCAGACTTTAGAAAATAGCATTAACTCTGGGCTACTGTGTGTTTATGTATGAACTCTGTAGCAATCTCCAAATTAGGCACAAAATGGATCATGCAGTTCCCCCATAACCCTACCTGGAAAGTGTTGGGATATCGTAAATACTACCTTACTTACAAGTGGACTTGACAGTTTATAAAACATGAATATGAAATAAAAAATAAATGGTGGTTGCACCTGGGAAGCCGGGGTCCATATGCAGCACCTGAGCCATGATGAGCCTGTGGCTGGTTTTCAAACAGTCATCCACCAAATCTCACCTGTGGAAACACATTCAGTTTGAAATTAGGAACGAGCATTTCAAACCATCCCTTGATCCATTGATCTATTATCTATACATCTATGCTTTTGAGGGTTACAGTGGGAGCTGGAGCCAATAGCAGCTAAGATTGGGTGAGAGGCCGGGTACACCCTGGACAGGTTGCCAGCATATCGCAGGACCAACACACAGTTACAGTTAACTGGAGCACCTGAAGAAAACACGGGATTCAAACCAGGAACCTTCTAGCTGTGATGATATAGTTATACGTACAAACTACTAGAAATAAGAAAGAACAAGAAGTTCCTTCTCTTGCAGAAATAACAAGAGAAGAGTTAATAATGCATGATTGCGTATGCCCACTAGAATCCTGATAAGATCAGTGTTTAAAATGTTTACACTGTACAGATGTGATCGCTTCACTACATGTGGCTCCTATTTGAGCAATAACTTATTGCTTTTTTTTGGGGGGGGGGGCATTTTGTTCTTTTTGTATTATGCAAGAAAGAAAATGTCTGCCTCTTTCCCTACCTCATCCACCGCCTCTAATTTTATCTGTCCATTTTTCGCTGTGCAGCGGGTCGCAGTCGATTGTGTGTTTGTTTCTGTTCTTAGCATCGAGAGAAGAAGTTTCCTGGCAGCGGCTAATTCCAGGGCCGAGGGTTTCGAGACTGCCAGTTACAACCTTATTAGGAATCATCTGCGCACACGCTAAGTTCGCCTCTCGAATCAGGTTTTACAGACACACTCTCCCTCGCTTTCTCCACATCTCTCCCCTCCTCCTCTTTATGCTTTTTCTGGCGATTTCTCCCCCTCTCTCAACATCAGCTGACGATCAGGAGGTTTCAGCCGGTCACTGTCTCTCTCCATTTCCTTCCAGATAACTATAACAAAGAAGGCATAGTGAACTGCTGAGAGTACTACAGAAACCCTTTTTTCATACCAGAAACAACAGATTTTGGTTTTGTTTCCTCCAACAGAGAGAAACCCAGTGCCGGTGATGTCGTAGTGGTGCCCATATCGGCGACGGTGCCTCTGAGTTTGTGTCTGCTTGGAAAAGATTAACTTTCTAGGTCATCACTTTGTGGGAACTGGTGGATGTAATGTTTAAGCCATCCACAGAGTCAGCCAGATGAACATGGATACAGACTTTAAAGACCTACGATCAAAAGTCTGGACAGCAAGCCTCCACTTTTCTTTTTTATTTAGGACACACTCAGTTCACTTTGGTTTAAAGCTGCTTCTTGTGACTCATCACTGCTGGCTCAGTGAGAAAAGTAGGACACTTGGAAACACTGACTGAACTGACTTGGTATTTCTGAAGTCCTGTTGTCCGTCGCGGTGTGATTTTCCCTTATCTGTGTCCCTTCAGCGCCCTCTCATACCAAGATAGCCACACACACTCACACGTACACACAGTCAGGGATGGAAATATTCTGTGTGCACATACTGACCCTGCAATACTAAGACAAACAATCAATGGAATTAAAAGTATTTATGATATTCATTAGTGCTGGACAATAGGGCAAAAGATGCATCGAGACAAAATTGATGTCAATATTTATCACGATAAATGTCATAAAATGATTTCTTTCAAGTTTGAAAAGTAAAACTTTCTTGTAGTTGACCTTCTCAGTACGTGATCTGTTTTGTTTTTTTCATTGCCGAATGATACAAACAAATATGCTCACAGAGAGAAGTCAAATAAATGCATTTATAATAGGAGGTAAGAAAAAAACTTGCTACACAAATTCGGGTGTCATAATACCTGATACTTCTCAACAAGACAGTGATTTTTCATAAGAGGTCACCAGTTAAAAATAGCTGGAACAATTGCTTTGATTTATTTGCTGAAGTTTATCAACTAACATGTTTACATGAATAATGTTGATCACAAAAGAAGAAGCTAGGGCTGCAGGTGATATGGCCAATATTTTAATCATTCAGTACCTACAAACATTGCCATAAATGTCCCATTATTAAGATCCGTAAAGTGTTTTCCTGAGTGGAGGTTGTGCTTTTAAACAGCTCTATTTTACAAATCTGAGGCTTATCAATACCACCTCACTGTGCTTTTTCATGCATTATATTGATATTTATATATTGGGCTTTTGTTATATTGCTATTGGTGACATTATACTGCAATAATTGTGAATATTGTTTTATTGCCAAGTCGTAATTCCTATCGTAATTTTTTTGATAGATCTCCAATAGTTGTAAATTTCATCTTCTACATATGGAATTAATCAGATGTCCCATTTGTACATTGTAAGACTGCTTTACAGGAAATCTAAACAAAAGAAAAAAGATGAAGGAAAATGGAGGATCCAAAAAACACAAGATCTTCTCTCCTCTCAGTGTTTATACTGATCTGGAATATTTTCACGACACATTAAATAAGAAGAATTAACAGCAACTCCAGGAGGTTTTGGCTGCCTGCCGCCATCACACACTGTGAGAGTGTGTTTATTTTCAGTATGGAATGAGAAGTGTGAGACGGATTAGGTGCTGTACGGTGCTGTGTGGGAATGACTACATGTGTGAGAAAGTGAGAGTGTTTGGGAGTGAGAGAGCATGAGTGCATGAGTGTGTGTGTGTGAACAGGAGGGTGGAGGACGGTGCTGACAGGGGACAGTTGATGAGTTATAATTAGAGTCTGCAGTTTAGTGACCGACCATCCCGGCGGTGCGGACATGACAGATCACACGGTCCGGTCGATTCCCCCTTTGACTTCCAAAAAGCAAGTTTCTGCTCCTTCAAATTATAACTTCACTCTCCCACTCCAGTGGTTCTCTATACTTCTTTCGTCATTGCCTCTCTGGGTGCCCTTCCTCCCCGAAAACAAAAAACGTCCACACCACCGGGCCTCCACATCTGCTTCTCCCACAGTGGGTGTTTCCGTGATAGCATGTGTGTATGCATTTCTCCCTCAGTGTGAGTGTGTGGTGAGGGGTGGAAGAGTGGTTGACCTCTCTCTCTCTCGCTCTCTCTCTCTCCCTCTCTCTCTGATGACATCTGAACAGAAACCAGTGTGCGCCCTTCCCCAGCGCCGTTCTTCTTCAGAGGACTCTCCCCCGCGCCAGCCTCGTCCAGGACAAACGCCTTGCACCCATTTCGTCAACCCCCACCCCCATACCTCCTGCCACAGCTGCATACCATACTAAAGGAAGTTAACATCGCCTGGTGTACTCCCTCCCATTCCCCTGCTATTAAGATTAAGGCAACCCTCAGGGGGTAAGATGCAGGTCATCCAGCACAAATTACACATCTGCAGTGTGTCCTGTAAGATGTCACGAGAATAACTGTGTGTTACCCTACCGCTTCTCTGACCACTATCAGCAGCTGATAAAGTGATGTGTACATACAAGGAAGTTTCAGGTTCATTAATCTACAACCACACGTTAGCATGCTAGTGTCTTGGGGATTAAAAACTGAATTTGATATACAGTCTGTAAATACACTGTAGATTCCAGTGTCTTTGGTGCACCAGAGGATTGAGACCACACAGAAGAGTGATTTAAAATGCCAAGCTTCATTTCGAGGTCACTTCCCCCGTGTGCATCAAACCCATTGCGTCCATTCATTGAGTCACCTAATTATTATTGCCATTACAAAGGATTAGGACTTCAGCATTGCAAAGTCAGAAATACCAATTCTTCCCGCCACCCAGAGTTGTTCTTTGTGGATTTTTCCACTGCTGACTCTCTCAGCCTTTGGTGATTGCTATTCTGCTCAGGCCTGAGAATGGTTTGTGAATTAGGAAAAGAGGGATTTATTTTTCCGCATCATACCAGCTGCTTGCCCTGCGAGGACGGTACGGGATCTCTCCTCCCCCAAGGCTCCTCTCTCTCCCTTCCTTCTCTTGGACTGTTACAGTCGCCACCTGTGGGGGGGGAGACGAGAAAAAACTAAAAGTTGGACTTTTTGCGCAGACATATGCAAATCACATGACAACAGAAAAAGATATCCAGACATAGTAGTCATCAGGCGAAGACAGTAATAACCAATGAAGGCGTGTAGCTCTGTTGTCAGACACTATGACAGGTTATGAAGGAGTGGCCCCGCAAGACTATAAACACAAGGTTGCAAAGCCAGAAAAAAACATCCAAAAACATTCCTGTGGTTTCGACTGACAAACCGGACGTGAACAGTGTGCCCCCATGGGATGCTGGTGACCCTCCGCCCTCCTCGTACAGCAAACCTGGGTGAAGACCCTTTGCAAAGTAGCTCTCCCTTCTCTCTGCAAACTTTCCCCCAATTCATTCCTATCTCCAATTCAAGTTTCTCTAATCAATTCAAGGCCGGGAACCTCCCTGTCATTTGATTGGGCAATGTTTTGTGTTTTCTTGCCTCCCAAATACATTGGTACATACACATATGTTGATACACACCCTCCAGTTTGGTAAGAAAAGCCATCATCTGCACAATTATCTTAAGACTTGAGGCTGGACTGATTTCCAGAACCTTGTAATGCGTTCCCTGCTACTTACTCAGCGTACATGTCCACCAAGATAAGCTGCATGACTGTGTCTGGTGATTCTCACGCCTCGGCAGCGGCTGCTCAGGGTGATGTGCGAGCGCGGAGGACATTTTGTTGGAGGGCCTCGGCGCCTTGAAAAACACTGTAACCTTTGCATAACTTCATAACAAGACGTGCTGTTGTTCGGGCCATTGTTTCATATAGTTGTCATGCCGATACCAGAGAGAGTGGTGGGGCAGAGGGGGGGCAGAAACAGACCTTTTGGACTGGAACGACAGCCAAATCACAAAGAGCCATTCATTCTGCCTCCAGTTCCACAGCTGGTTCTAATATAAAGCAAGGAGGGGCATCTTGGCGAGAAAGCGAGAGAGAGTGCGAGTGTGACAGAGAGAAACTGTGTGTGTGTGTGTGTGTGTGTGTGTGTGTGTTTGTGTGTGTGTGAGTGCTTGAGTGCGGCGAGGAAATTTGCCTCAAAACAAACAAACAGTTGATGAAGTGCCTGAAGGACCCACACACTGACAGAATCTGGAGATACAGGGAGTAGAACCGTTATCTGGATTCACCAGTGTCCGAAGTTCCAGAAAGACTCCATATCCCTTCTTGCAATAATGTGAGATACCGTACAAAACACATCCCAATCAATACGTTCCGATTGTAACTTAAATAATCAACGCAAAAAATGACTCTCAAATGATGGGATTTAAGACAGTGAACGAAGCCTGCCAAAATACTTGTATGAGATGATAGCCAAACATTACAGCAGACAACTTGAACTCCCATCGACTCCCACATGGCGCAGATGAAAACACACAGATCCCCCAACACGGTCCGAGGACTGAACACTCCCACAGATCAACAAACATCTCTGCAGCTTTTAAGTTGATTTATTGAGGTGAGGGCACGGTTGATGTGAAAGCCAAGAGATTAAATCGGTTTTAAATTGTCTGTCTTCGCGATGATAAATTTGCCGGAGTGATGATAGACTTTTTGATTTGGAAAACATTTCAGCAAAATGCAGCTTTTTTCTTTTCCAGCTTCACAAATAAAGGTGCTCGAGTTGAGACTGCTTCACCGGCACACTTCAAATCAAGCTAATTGATGTTACAAAACAGAGATGAAGAAAGGGTTACAGGAAAGGGAGCTCCATCTTTCTATTCCCGAAGGATCCCGAAACAACCCAGTCACTTCCTCCCAGCCCAGGAGAAAGAGTAACAAGGAGAAGGAGAGCGCTAGTGAGCAAGCGGAGGGGGGAAAAGGAGCAGGGGTAAGAGAGGGAGAAAGCAGCGGAGCGCAGTACAGTATTGGAGGGAGGGTGGGAGGAAAAAACTGAGTGGGAATGTGAGGAAAGAAAGGCACAACTCCAAGTGGAGGGTGGGGGGGGGGGACAAGAAAAAATAAATGCTGCCGAGAGTTTTAGATGGAAACTTCGCGAATGAGAAGACCATGACTGTTCTCTGATCTGAACTCCGTCAGCGTGAATCACTGCAGATCCAGCTGCTGACATCAGGACAGAGTCTACTCCCCTTACTGATGAGGGAGGAACATCAGACACATAGGCCTGCAGGAACCGCTCACAATGAGTAAATAAAGTTTCAAAGGACCTTTCCTCAAAATCTGAAATGGCTCCGCCCAGAAGATTACCATCATTTGTGCATTCCACTCCCAAAAATAGGCCGACAATGGAGAATACTTCATTGTCGGCACTTTGTTTAAAAAAAAAAAAAAGATTGTTGTTCGGAGGCCACAAAATCCTTGAAATAGACACGCAAAAGAGTTTTAAAAGTTAAAACACTGAGATCACAGCAGGAGACACAATGTTGCTTCATATACGAGGACTTCTCCGTCCTCCTCCTCACCCTGCAGAACAGATGGCTTCATTCAGCCAACTGGTCCTGAATGAATAATAAATCAGGAAAATAAACGACATCTAATTTCTCTCTTGAAGAGCAACAGAATCCTAAATGTAGAGGCAACAAAAGCCATTTGTCACCAAGCGTAATGTGGTCAGGCGGGGGACGTCTCTGCCTGATAGACGGGGGCCTTCGTCATGTGTACGGAGGCCAGATGATCTCATATCAACATGGTTAACACAGCCAGCTCTTGTGTGGCGGATGGGACGTGTGCTTTTCTTGGGGCTCTGAGCTCAGGACAAAGTATAACCCAATGGGACGCCTCCTCCGGGGTTTGCTGCACATTGAGGAAAAAGCCCTGTTTTTTACATTAAGGAGTGGTGGTATGGAGGAGCAGACGGCGCTGGGCTGCAGAAGTCTGGTGCTGGCTAGAGTACGGCCAAAGGGAGGGGACGGCGAGCTCACATTACTCCTGGAACAGGAGCAGAGTAAACACCCGCTCAGGCTGCTATTGGTCATTGTGCTGACCTCCGACAGGAAACTGAGCAAGGGTGGGACTGAGCGGCAAGGAGCGGCCCCGGAAAAAAGAGACATGCTAGAGAGAAAGAAAAAAAAGAGGCATTTCGGGGGGAAATTCCTGTTCAGTTGTGGAGGTGGGGATTAAGAGTGATGCCTAGCAGAGAGGCTGAACTCTGCAAGGCTTTGAGGAAACTCTGGGGGTCTGGAGGGGAGGAAGACAAAGTCCAGACGGCAGTCAGATGTGGCGGGGAGCTGGTCAGGGAGCGCTACGAGGGTTAGAGGGTCAGGCCGGGCGTGTGTTGTGGTACCGAGCGGACGGCAGAGGAAGTAATCTCACTGAGGCGGCGATCTGGTTAAGTGGTTCCCCTTCTGGGATCTTATCAATTACTTCCTGACTCAAGGAGAGTCGTTGATGAGAAAGACTCAGTGTGCACGTAAAGACAACATGTCACCAACTACTCCAACATGTTTGTGTTCTTTCCCAGGAACACAACAGTTCATCTTGTTTTTCTGAGTGATTAGTTTTTGTAAATTAGATAAAGTCCGATCATTCAAGCAGATAAAGAATTACTGTCTCTAGTATCTCAAAAGATTAGACCATATGTTCCCTGAAACCACTTCTCTGGTTCCTCCAATCAATACAGTTAAGTGAGAAGTTAAGTATTAATCCTCTTAATTAATCCTCACTGTTCTGACCAAATCGGACTAAGGTTATTACAATAACATTAAGCGACAAGTTTATCCCTCTCTTATAAACTAATCCACCTCTTAAACAAATGTTTTTGTGATTAATTATCTTCAATTTGTGTGATAAGGTGTTTCTATAGAATGATATGGGAAGAAAACAACAGGATATTTGGGTTTTTGCGGATTACTGGTTTCGAATGTGATTCACAGGAGGAAACAAAACTTGACAGCATGGAAGTATCAATAACCTTCATTACCTCGGCCAAGGAAGTTACACTGTCATCTGCTTTTGTTAGTTTGTGGGCAAGATTATGAAAGATCTACAGGGTGGATTACCACGAAACTTGGTGGGAGGATATGGAATGGATCAGGGAAGAAACTATTCAATTTTGGACCGGATCCCGATCAAGGGACGGATCTGTGAATTTTTTTTCACTTTCTTTAACATTTTTGTTTTTGATCTCTCAGAGAATAGATCATGGATCTTGATGGAATAAAATCAGGCATGTTTTGGCGACTGATATTTATGAATGTTCCAATTTGGTTAAAAAAAAAAATTTCAGATCCAGTGAATTCTAATGCCGTTTCGTGAGGAGACTGTTGGGCCTTGGTGGAGTTCTGCACTCTACTTAGTCACATTCTGTTTATTTCAAGCGATGAACAGAACTATTACGGTCTATCGTTTTAACAGAACAGATAATTCATCGTGCAGTAAAACTGTCCCAAATAGCTAATCCGTAGTTGCCCCGAGACAGAGACAGACAGGTAGAGGGTGTAATTTCATTAGCTTCGCTAAACCATTTAAGGCCCGGCGTGTGGCCCAGTGTGCAAATGGGGTTTATAACCCTGCATTCCATCGCGGCACCCCTGCGTCCAAATGCTGTGATGAGACAATCACATTCCAGCTCAGGAGAAGAACAAAATATTGTAGGAAACTCCAGCTGCCGACGGACCTGATCAGAAATTCCAAAACTTGCAGCCCTGGGGGGAACTCCCAGGGGTCTCTGATGGGATTCCAGGGGTCCCACAGAGGAAGAGTCGGCTTTCACTGTTATTACACTGACACTGACTGGATCTCCAAACAGTGAGGAGTTATTCACTTGCCAGTTTATTCACTCCACCCAGCTAAAGCTATTACATTCATCCTGCCTCCGTGAATGGTATAATGTTCAGATTTTGGTTTTTAACCGTACGGTTGTCTAGTTGTTGTGGTGCTGCTGAACTATATTGCAACATGAGGAAAACCCCAGGAGACAAATGATTGGAGTCCACAGAACTACAGCCTACAATGGACAGAATGACAGGACAGAGCCCATTTTAAATGCCACGCAGCTGCCACAATCGCTGGCTGTATTCGCTAGAAGGTGATTTAATACAGGCAGCAGCCCATTACACAACAGCAGGACAGGGGTGTATTGTATGATGCAGTGCAACAGGCCGATGACTACACCCCCACATCCTGCCAAGTTCTGCACAATTCATCAAAACAACATCTGATGAGTTGCCTGATGATTCCGGACCATGTGCCACACATGTAATATGTCATGTCACATCGTTAAAAATACAACACTTGTGTTATTCTGGGAGGAAAACGTGGATTTGTGACTTTTCCCCTCTAAATGACTTCATTAAGGGGAATCAGAGAAGGCCCCCCTCTAGAAAGGAGCAAGTATAGCTCATGAGAGTGTGATTCATTAGAGGCTTGGTCTTGTTTACCTTCCTCCTGCCCTCCTGATACACAACTCCACCGGACCTCATCCGTCTTCTGAGGACACAAACTCCCCTGAGCCACCGCTGACCAGCTTCGGGCGGGGAGACGAGCAAAAGTGAGGGGGGCAAGGAGCAGCATGGAGGAGCTGATGAACATCTGGAACTAATGAAGAACTTGCAGAATGCACAGACCCACCCTCTCCCACGAGTCCTCCTGCAGTCTTCAAGTGAGCTTTTCACTTGGGCTTTTTTCACTTTCTGTCATTTAATTAAGAAATGGTCGGATTGCAGCAACAAAATCAAGCCTGAGGCTCATGGAAAAGTTTCATAATGAAGGACACAATCACCCAAATGTGTTCTGCTTGGTTTTGAAATGACTTGTGGGATCAGATTTGGCAAGGCAAAAATGTTGAGTAGGATTCTCTGCTGCAACTCGGGAAGTTAAATCAAGAAAAAAGTTTACATCATGTGGAGGAAAAAAGCATAATAGATAAGGAATATAACAGTGTGCTATGAATTTAACATGAACACTGTGCCGCTTGTCTGCAGAGAATTCCTCTATCAATAAAATATATACTAATAAACCAGCACTGCAGAATGACAGAGACACTTTCAGCAGCGTTAGAATTTGTGTTTATATCATTATTGTTGTGATAATAGAGATGTCCCCGTTAACGACGCTTCCCTGCGCCTGAAGCCTCCAGTGATGCTCCGAACAAAAAGACACGCACCGGAGGAGCGAGCGTGAGACTCCGCGGATTTTATTCCTCTGAACGGGAAGAATAACGACGGAGTAAATAAAGAAAACACCGAATAGGATGCAGTGATGCGAAGGGCAAGGAGGAGAAAGAGCCAGTTTGAGGGGATAAAGGCGCCGTTAGTCCGGGCAGAGAGCACCGGGAGGAATGGGCAGGACCGCCGCTTCACAAAAGAAGTCCCACTCAACACGGAGCCTCGTCCGACGCGCATTGGAACGCACTTTGACACAGAGAGAGTCACAGGCAGCGTTTAAACAGCGGAGCCGGAAGTTCCCTCGTTAAAAAATGAAAATGTCTTATCATGTTCTTACCTGAGGCTGCGGACGCTCTATCTGCTCCTCGGCCCAGGAGCAGCGCTCACTGACAGACACACGACAACACCGCAGACGAGACGCTGCTCGGAGCCCCGCCCCTGCTGCTCTTAAAGGGCCAGCACCGATCGCTCGCAAACACACGAACACTCACATATTACACAGATAAACTACACAAACACTACACAGACAGCCTTCACAAACACTACATAAAAAACAACACACTACACACTAGACAGACACAAACACACTTCACAGACACAAACTACAAACGGCCACACTCCACACGCACAGTCAGTACACGCACACAAAGATTACACAAACCGACTACACACCCAGTCACACACACACAAACCATACAAACAAACTTCACAGACACAAACTACAAACACCCACACTACACATGCACACACAAACACACAAACACTAATTGGCACATACATTCCCTAGCCCCTTACCCTTACCTCAACCATCCAAACTTAACCCTGCCTAACCCTTACCAACATACAAATGAAGTTATTATTACCCTAACATAAACCTTATTCTAACCCTAACCCTGAAACCAAGTCATGACCCTCAAACAGCCCATTTAAAAAGTAAGGACCGACCCAAAGGAACACAGGAACACAAACACACATAGTCCACCTCTGTCAAATACAGGCTCTGAGGGCAGGGCTGCTCATCAGGGGTTCCGGAGCAGGTTCGGGCCCGTCACACACACGCAAATGCGAATATTGCAGGTCAAGGTTCACTAAAGTTCAATTCCCCACGGAGCCGTGCTGCGATTCGCCTCCTCGCTCGCACAGATTAGAAGTGTGTAGCGGAGCTGAAGGCTCGCCACTGTTACACGCCTGTGTGTGACCGGGCCCTTACGTTTGTGGGACCTGTCTCCCAGTGTGTTGACCAACCTTATAGTACATAATTATACTATAGCAGACTTATAACCCTTATTAATGATTGTCTTAATCATTATAATTAAATCATACATAAGGATCATACATAAGGTTTTAAATGATAAAATATATATATATGTATTTTTTCCAAAGATGTTCTTCAGCAGGTAAATATCACATTAATTAACAATATTCAGCCAGTTTCATTGTCAAACCCAAAAATCGTTTGCTAGCTGAAGGGTTTACCATATTTTTCCATGTAGCATGTCCGCTTGTTCCTGGCACATGTACATGGCCACAGTTGCATTCATACTAAAAAGGAGGGTCCATGTAAGTCTAGTGTTCCAGCCGTGAAGCTGGAGCATGCTGTGTTACACAAATGTCACTGTTGCCAGTTTTGGGTCGAATAATTGGGAATTCTCCTTGATTGCGGCCCTATCAAAGAGTCTGAATAGCTATTTCTATAATCGCAAGGCCCTAAATGCAGCTGCTGATTTGACTTATTGAACCGGCTCTGTCTGGGGGATAAAGTTTCACAGCTTACCAATGACCTCCAAGGTTTTCCATGCATGTGGTAATACCTCAGTGGAACAACATGCAGTCTCCCAAAGAGTAGGACATCAAGGAAAACTGCCAGAAACTATGAGCACTTTTTAGGAGCTTTCAGGATTCTTCCAAATACCAAGGAGGAACTCAGATGTCATGTACAGACCTCCAAAAACTTACAAGAACTTTCAAGGGCGAAAAAGACATCAGGAAAGAGAGATAGAGCAGAACAAAAAATAGCTACACGCTAATAGTTGTTATTAAGGTATGAATTATTATTATGATATAAAGGAAGAACATCCTTGAAACAGAATGCTCACAATTCCATATTGCGTTTTCACTCATATTGTCACCAGTGCTGTGACCGTTGATTTTGTAGTTCATCTGGACAGAAAGTGTACGGATGGGATGTTTTTAACTGAAAAAGTGTCCAGCTCTGATTGGCGGAGCCTCTTCCAAGTGGCTGTGAAAACCCTGATCGTAAACCCAAAGTGCTCCGTTCTGGTGAATTACATAAACATTGCAGGCTCTAATGTGGATCATCCCACCGCCACAGGAAATTGGTTTGCTGATTGTGTAGAGCCCAGAGGACATCTGGATCGAATATAGACCTGTTAAAGCAGGTCTGTGAAAATTTACGGGATTCAGTTGTTGTTTTTTTAAGTTTATTTTGTCACATTTACTGAAGGCGACAGTAAGTTAACTACTCAGTGAACTCAGTTACCTTTTCTATCAAACAGTTAAACTGAAGTCATCACAAAGCAGGTGTTCCCTATTAAAGGCAGGAATGAAAAGTGTACTGGAAAATCTAAATACTTCCAAAACTAGGAACACATGTACATTATACATTTATATTTGAAGGTTTTGTATATGTTTATATTCATAAATGAACTCTTTCATCTTAAAATAAGACAAGAAGTATGAACTAACCAATAACATAAAGTCATATAAATTTACTAAAATGTGTGCACATGGAGTCTGTAGTGATCATCATGTTTTCACTTGTTTATTTGTGACGTTTACACAAAAAAAAGTGGGCGGATTTCCATGGAAGGATGTGTTGTGTGTCAGGGAAGAAGCCATTACATTTTGGTGTGATCCTTTGATCGAGGATGTTTTGCCTCTTTCTTTAACAATGCGAGATATGGGGTTTTTGTATCTTGACGTGAGAAAAAAAAAAAATCAAGCCTAGGGAACCAATATTTTTGAGTGTGTGAAATTTTAGCAGATGGAAAATAGAACAGTAGAAATCAAAGAGAAAATGAATCCCTGATGAGATAAAAACATACCAGTATAAAATCACACCTGAGGAACACAGACCGAAGCCATAATAGGACTAGTTTTAAAAAGTGTCACAGCGATTGAAATTAGCAATTAGAGGACTGTGTGTTGACAGTGCCTAATCCTCAGCTCCGTAGAAGCACAAACAAGAGCTGACACGAGGTGTAGGAAGAGAATTTTAATAGAATGCAGTAAAAAAAGACAGTGTAAAATAAATACAAAAATGTTCATCTAATTGGTTAAAAAAACAATTTCCAGCCTCATAAAAATGACAAAAGCACAGATATTTTAGTCGTTACAGTGTTAATGTGCGGCAGCTTGTAGGACTACAATAGTGCAATATAATAGATACAGTAGTTGGAAACGGCTACAATGAATATAAATCTTCCACAGAGAGGGAGTGCTTTCAGACAGAAATTCAAACACAGTCTCTTAACTACAGACAGAAAAATAAGCAGAAATCAGAACAGAGCCCGACCAATTTATTGATAAAATTCAGCTGAGCCTTTCGCAGACATATCGAAATTTGCATTTATATTTGCCGATATGAAAACTATTATTTTAACAGAATAAACAATGCAGAAGAGATGGTTACTGTTTATTTTATGAGTAAAATAATGTTTATTTTCTATATTAAAGTCCTATATTGCATTTTTGTATTATTTATAATTACTTATAATAAAGTGTATGGTTATAATATCAACCCTTGATTACATTTCTTTGCCAAAAGGTTTTGATAACTTAGGAGTCATTGCCCTTTTTTGATATTAACCAGTATATCTGTATTAATCATTTATTCACAACCCAGTATCGCTATCTGCAACGCCCCCAAAAAATCCATATCGGTCGGGCTCTGTATGAGACTGTACAGAAGTGTGACAGTGAGGAGAGGACCTGGCTGAGGGCAGTGCTTCTGTGATAAACATCTGATGTGACGACAGTGCATTACAAGAGAACTTCACAGTTTAACTTAAAAACACATTTAAAACATTGCGCAGCACTTTCCCCCCTAAACTCTAATGCATTCCTCTTTAACTGCTGCTATATTATGTCCCCCTGGTCTCAGGGAAACAGAGACCTGAGCGTGGACATAATGATCCCACCTCCTCTCTATAATGAATTCTTATAACGAGAGATGGGAAGATAAATGTGACAACATTAGGAAGAAGGAATGTCAGTTATTTGGTCTGTTGATAACATTATAAAACTCCCTGCGACTATTTAATAAGTCTGGTAGTGAGGACTACCAGACATAGTTTCGTAGAAGAAAAAATAATCTCTTACAAATTGGAAGAAGGTCACGACAAACCCATCAACGCAAAAAGGAAAAGACGAAAAGAAATAGATACAGCTATAAACAAACCAGGAAAAGATTTGGTTGCAGAATGTGTTTGGCAGCTCTAGTGCTGTAAAAGCTCAATTTAAAACTAGAGATGACTTTGGGTCAACAGCGAGGAAACTTGGTTTGTGAAGCCGACTTTGCAGCCTTGCTCTGAATGACCATGTTTACAGTGTAGATAACCTCCCTGCATAAACAGCTGGGGTCTTCTCCTACAGAGGTGTGAGAGTGGTGGTAATGGGGGAGAGGGGAAAGAGGTGAGAACTGTGTGTATGTGCGTGCGTGCGTGCCTCTCTTGTGGGGGGATTATGGCGCGACTGGGTACCCGGGGGGGGGGGAAGATGGCGACCATGACAGTTGGTGTGCATTGCAGTGGGGGGAGGGGGAAACAGACGGGCAGATATACTAATTTGTAAAGCTTGTTATTCTGTGTTGTTTTCCAGTGTTTCTGAGCCTCCACAGTCGACTCACCGGAGACTGGACCTACAGTAGGAGTTCCTGAAGGAGACAGAAGCAAGACTAAAGGTGAACCTCAAGTGTTTTGATTTATTTCCCCCGAAACGTCCATCTCAAAATCTTATATATCTAATAGCAGTTTTGATGATCTATGAATAATTACACTTTAAAATGTACTTCTGACCCAGGGAGTGAAGGAGTTACAGTGAATCATGTCCCACTATGAGCCAACAAGAGTATCTTCTTTGAAAGAGTGAGGTCATACCCCTTCATCATCATTTTAGACAGTGTTGAATTTCAGCAGCTCAAAAAGCAACTGAACATTTCTCAAAATCATATTTTGGATTCTATAAGAAGATCAAACTACTATTTTTCTTGGTATTAAATCGTGGCTGCCGCAGGTGCTGCTGACTGTAGCTGTTTTTGATTATGAACCAGTCCAGAGACACGCAGACGCAAACTGAGCTGATGCCAAAAGCAGATGAAAACAAAAACAGATGATGAATGTTTCCATTGTCAAAGAGGATGACATACTTTAATACATGTACCAACTTTCTTTCAAAAATGTATGTAAAAAAAGAAAGTTACGAGATAGTTATTAATGATACGTCAGTGTAGTGCAAATCTATTCACCGGTGACAAACACAGATTGTATGAATCTATGACCTGGAGTGAAATAAAGTTTGGTTTTATGTTTCTTTTGTGTTGGTTTGATGGTCTTTGAGAAGCGGCATGAGCTCATTTTGTGTGTCTCTGTGCGTAGGCGTGTGTGTCTGGTGTCTCAAGTTACCGTTGTGTTTGCGTAGACTGAGCTGGCAGGGTTCTATATAGCTGGGGGATCTTGCGGTTGATGAGGGGACCCAGTGCTTCTTTCAGTTTATTGTAGTTCCTCTCCAGCTCTCTGTGGTACTCTTTCTGATCTGGACCAATCAGAGTCTTGTTCCTCCTCAGGGCATCCTCACACCTGCACAAGAAAGAGCGAAGAAGTCACCACAAGTGGGGATTTGTTTTTATTAGTAACAAAGCAGTCGCGTCTGGGAGTGTGTCATCACCTCTTAGTAAAGTCTTTAAAGCAGAGGCGCAGTTTGTTGTGATGTCGAAACAGCTTTGGGTCATTAGGAATGTCAGAGAGAAAGACCTGCGCCACCTCGAGGGGGCCCTGTGAAGGAGAGAGCCTGTTACATATCTGCTGAGGAATGTCACTCACGACTCAAAACACTGAGCCTGAGTTTAACCCCATTCAAATGGGATTAATATACCAGGAGGAGGATGTGAGGGAAGGCAGCATGGGTGTGCTCCCTATGTTTATTTATTTCAGTATATGAACAGACACCTGGTTGACAGTGGTGCCCACGCTGCCCTGCAGGACCATCTGCAGCATCTTGGAGTCCGCGGGGTCTTGGGTTGTTGCGAAGGCGAGCTCCTGAGTCTTTTTCTGCATGTCCTCGATGGCCACCTCCATGGGGACGAGAATGATCTGGAGAAGAAAACATGTCAGAATGAGAGAAAGCCGCACACCCCACAGTCGTGTGGCAACTGACCAAGAATCCCTCGGGAACAGAAACCCACCTCCTCCTTGTGGACGACGTTGATGCGTGTCTTGATGTAAGGGAAGGCATGAGATGTGGTCAGGATGGTTTTGCGTTTGTACTGCTCGTGCAGGTCGCCGTGGGCTCGGCCATCCAGCGTGAAGGGCGTACAGTACATGAAGGTACGCAGGTTGTAGTTCTTGTCAAAGTAAGTGATTCTTTCCTTCAGCTCGTATGTGTCGAAGAACGGCTCCACGTAGGTGATCTGGAGGTAGGCCTTAAACAAATATAAACACATCAGCACAGTTACACCCTTTGCAAAACCTGTGCCATTGTATAATGAGTGACAGGTATATGTGAAAAGTCACCTTGTTGGGATCCAGTTTGGTTTTGTCCACTGGGCTGGAGTCCTTGATAATTTCAACCAGCTCAACCCCATACCTCTCTGAGTAGAACTCCTGAGCACAAAACACATTCATCTTTTAGACATGTTTGTTTTCAGTAATCACTGATCAAACCTCCATTTTTGTTTTTTTTGCATCATGATGAGTTAACGTGCCTCAAGTCTGTGGGAGATCTCGGCTAACTTGGTGATCGATGGTTCCTTGTAAACAAACTCTTGCTCATCCAGGTCTCCAAAACGACAGCCATAGAAACCAACCCGGAAGTAGGTGCCAAACATTCTCTGAGCACTGAAGGAGAGATGAAAAGACAAGATAATGAAAGAGTGCAGATGCTGAGTGAAGATGTAGATATACAACTTAAGTGTTGACTTGAGAACAGGAGAAAGAAAATAGAAAACCTTTAATGTATTTGAGCGAAAATCTTTTCATATATTCTTCCTGTTGAGGTTGCGGACTCAAGACTTTTTGAACATATTTTAAACCTCATTGCATGGTTTTCACAGATGGAAATGTTCAAATTACTGGTTTTTAGTAACAGAAGAACTTTTGTAGAAAAAAGGGAAAATATAAATTCAAGCTGGCTGTGGCAAAACGGAATGGAAAACGTTTCGTTATAGTGGTTCAACCCAACCAATCAAATAAAGTTAAAAGAAAGTTGTGTGTCACTCACCAGTAACATTTGGTTCACAAGAACAAGCAGTGGGGGAAGAAAGAAGAAAACATTGTAAATGCAAAATATGATTATTTTTACAGTGAATATACTCAGTGTGACCGATGAGCTTGTTACCTCCCATCCTGAACTCTGGAAAAGTTGAGAAAAGAGGCATAAAAGAAAGAAATTAGGAAAAAGTTATGTTTGACAGCCTAGTTAATTGCAGCGGATTATAAGATTATGCTTTATACTCACTTGGTTGTAGACTTTGTTGAAGGCGTCCTGCAGTTTCCCGTGGACGGTTGCCAGCTTTTTGAATTCCCTGTTGGCTTCATGGATGGGCAGCAGAATCTTGTACACTTCATTTATGGCCTCGTACATGGCTGCCTGGGGTGACAGCACAATGGAAGGCCAGTTCTACACATACCACTGGATCACATAACACTCCCTCACCCATGCTTGTTCTGTGTAACCCTGTGCTGTGTGAACATGCAGCCTGTCACCATGCGGTTGGAGAATATGAGTCGTACCATGTTAAAAGACGCAGATGCTTGCTCCAGGAGGCCCACCAGGCCAGACTCGCTGAAGTACTTCCCAGCACAAATCCCCTCCTCCTCCGGAGACAGGACATCATCCGATACTGCCGACTCCTCCAGGACGTTGGACGAAATGTTCTGAGAGGGAAACCGAGAAATCATAATAAACATAATAATCCTTAAGTTTCACTCTTTCAACAACCAGTCTTGATTAAATCTCGGAACACCCATGTTATTCTGCCAGAATGCTGCCCATAAGTGTTGTTTATGGTCAAATGAGTCACCAAATTAAACAGCTTGCACCGACCTGAAATGTGACACAACCAATTGGCAGGTATCTGCAATCCTCCAGCATGTTGAGGTACTCTGCCACCAGAGCAGCGCTATGGACGAGACAGTGGGCAGCCTCGGCGTGGTTCCCTCTCTCAGAGTGTTTTCCTGCCATGTTCTGGAGCCACGTGAGACGTAGGTCGGGAGAGTTCTGGTAGCCCTTAGCAATCCTGAAGTTAAATACGAGAGAAGAATTTAGGTTTGAGTCATGTTACTTTATCCTTCATATGCCTGTGTCACTGATGGGCTTCTCTGTACCTGTACATTAAGTCAATGAGCATCTCTGGATCCTGTTGATGCTCTTTCATTTTCACAGTGTCGGTAAGAATCATGTGCAGGTTGAACACCAGATCCTGGACCTGCAGTTTCAAAAGTGCAACACAAGACATGAGTGATCAGCATCACATCTGGATGATGCACAGACAGTGTGGTGGCTGCTGCGTACCTGCTCTGGGAAGGGCGTGTCACGGAGCTCCAGGTCCTCTTCAGCGTATGTGAGGATCGTCTTGAGTGAACGACGGAGATGCTCCTCATTGAAGTTCTGGGACGTTCCCACCAGTGACGACAGAGACATGGTAACCTGCATCTTTACTCGTGCAAAGTTCTGGAGCAAAGGACAGAAATAGAAAGAGTTTTTTTCTCACAACATCATGGAGATCCATTCTGTAAACCTCCCTTGTGTTCTGTAGATGCCTTATTGTCGTAAGAACGTCAAAATTCGAAAGAAAAGTGTAAACTCACGTTTCCAATCTCAAAGTTCTGCCTCATGAGCAGGTACAGCGAGGCGGAGGCGTGACTTCTGACAGAACCGACACTACTGCTGCAGTGACGAAGGAGACGCAGGCACAGGTCTGCACAAAGCTCAGTGTCTTCGTCAAACAGCATCTCTGGGAACTACACATAAAAAACACACTGTCACTTTTACTTTACTCACCACAACAATATATTAGGAATCATTTATTTTTTGTTTTCTTTGCGAAATTATAAAATTCGATGTGTCAAGTTGAAATGATATAAGATTCAAATGTATCATGAAAATTCATGGTGACACTTGGCACACGAATAGAAACTGTACTTGCCTTGAATACCAGAGCTCTCTGTGTAGTGAAGCAGTGCTGCAGGAAGAGGGCACTCTGGTTACCTGCCATGCTGTGAAGAAGCACTCGGAGCACACCGCCTAAAACACTTTCCTTCAGCTCTGACGCCACCACAGTCTGAACAGAGGACAGAGTGAAAGGTCATAATACGGCCGGGGAATTCTACACAAAAGGTGAGTCGATGGATCTCATACTGTTTACCTTCACTATAATCTCCAGTGTGTCCAATACAATCAGAGAAGCCTCCGTAGCTAAGTTTCCATCCACCACAGACTCTTGCTCCATCTCCGCTTTAGTCCTGTAATAGATAATTTTTTAATGAACACTCAAATGAAGTCATAGTGTTATATACAGTATATAAAAATGTATCCACACATTTTAAATTAATGTTTATCACTTTATGCAATGCTTTCAGAAATCTGTGCAGCAACAAAACATCCAATTAATCCTATTATATACATCTGTTTTTTTAAACAACCAGTGAAATAGGCAGAACAATAAAAAGACAAATAAAGAATAACAACTTTTTTATAAAGAATAAAAAACATAAATATACAATGTGTATGTACACTGATTAGGTGCATGTTTGTTTACCTAAGAACCCCTCTGTCACTTTGTTGATTATTTTGTTTATCCAAGTTAATTTAATTACCACAATTAATTATCTGTCCTTCCTTTAAAGTTGCCTTCCAAGTTTTAACTGATGGACTTGAGGTTTTTTAACTGGTTACTTTTTCTTTGCTTTATGACTGAGATTCTGAGTATCCTTTATTACTAATAAACCATTGTTAATAACATACTTATCAACTCGGTCTGTATTTTGTCTCCAGTGAGTGACATTCTTCCTCCACCTAACATTTTCTTGGCTGCCGTAGGGACTCCTTTCTGGAAGAGTAAACAGATGACAATTTCCATGAACACAGACAGGTCAACGCCACAAACACAGACAGCTACTGACACACAGTCACACACACACACATTCATTACTGTGCTCCAATGCGGCATACCTCTGCTGCGGCGGACCATCTCCTGACGAGCTCCTATGGTGCCCAGTATGGCCTCCTCCAGTCGGGCTTTCATGTCCTGAGACTTTTTAAACGTTAGACTGTTGATCCTCTCCAAGGTCTTCTTCCCCTACAGATATCAATGGTTTAGGAAAAATAAATCAATTGTCATAACAATGAAAATCTCCAGTAAACGGTAAAAGAGTGGTTATGAAACAGCAGTGTTTCAGTCCTGATAACCTGATGCTACAGTAAACTTTCATTATAGAAGTAGTGACTTATCTGAACTGTTGCTCTAACAGGTCCAAATTAAACATCCACACACTGTTTTTTGACACCTACTGTGTTTATCAGTGATGATAGATACATAGTGGGGGCAGTGCCTGTTTTTTGTACCTTGTATTCAAAGCAGGAGATACAGAGATGCAGCAGATCCAACAGGCGGTTGATTTGTAGCACAGACAGATCCGACACCCAGCGCTCCAGGAGAGCTGCATCTGCATTCTTCAGCACCCACAGGAAACACACCAGCAGAGTCCTGCTACACTCGGCTGACAGAGAGCTTGGCTGACGCCCAGCCTGATGAAGACAAACATACAAACTCAGTGCCAGTCTTTAAATCTGATTAATGACTGTTACAAAGAAAATGGAAAGGGGGCCGCCTACAGGCTAAAAGGAGCAGTTGTATCTCAGAAAAGAAGAAAACATGATAAGAATGCAAACACTCTTGAAATAGGGCTTTTGTGTGGAGTGGCAGAAAGGCAAGAGAGAGCGTCTGTCAAACTGAAGCAGCAGCCTCCCACATAGAGGCCGATCTGCAACCTGTCAGTGTGTACGGCCCAGGGGATATAACCTGACCCCTGCCGCTATCACTCACCACTGTGGGCATCGCAAATGCGTTTGCTTTTGCATGCGGCAAAGGGGAGCCGGCAATCGCCATGGCAACAGACTGACTGATAGTGTTGCTACTGTCTGGGTCAGCATCGTCGGCGTGGGCTGGGGCATGGCGGACCCGAGCAGGCGAGAAGTCTACAAGGAAACAATGAAAAGCCCTCTCAGGTGCAATAATACTGGAAATAAAACACAGAGATCTTGAGGAGGTGGATGATAACAATATCAGTAGACTGCGATTTTCTTCTGCTGACCTGAGAAGTCGTGGAGATGATGCAACGTCTCCATGACGATGGGGATGAGGGGCAGGTAGAGCTGAGCTACATGGGCTCTGACCTGAGGGTCACTGTGGCGCGGGTCTGCATCATGGCTGCAGAGCAGGGAGTGAACGGCACTAATGGCCTTTTTATGAAGGAAGAAGGCCCTGTGGGTAAAAACAGAGGGTGTATCAGTGTGTTTTCGACTTTGTACTTGTACTCTATGCTATAATGTATTAAAGGTTTAATGTCAGAGGATCCCTGAGGGGAAGTGAAATGAAAGGCTTTATATACAGCTAATATACAACCTACCCTTCTCCATCAGGATCAAGCATAAGAGAGAGCTCAGTAAGCAGCAAACCAGACAGGAAGTGCTGCTGGCGAAAAGGGCCGGAGAGCTCAAACATGGTGGCCGCACCTTGGTCTTGCACCACGCTGGAAAATGCTGAACTCTGCAGACAGTGAACAGAGCAATGCAAGAATAAGAGGGCAGTACCAGCAAACTGAATTCAAATCAGTTAAATTATATTCATGTGCTTTACCTGACGATCTTTCCCAAAATAAGCAAAAGAAACAGCAGAAAAAAAAGCAAAAGAATTGCAGACAATAAAGAGATAATATTTAGCTTAACAGTCTACAGAGGAGGTGTGGTGAATCTGAGTTTTCCAGTTACCTGTGATGTGGTGGAGGAAGTTGAGGGGGAGGGGGAGGCTGGAGGGCTGAGAGTGGCACACGGCAGGTTGAGGATTACGTAGTGTTCGTGGCTACAGATGATGCGAGTGAAGTCCATCCTCAGTGCATTCAGAGAGCTGGGGTTCTGTGACGTGTGGAGCTTGTTGGCAATCTGCATAGCAAACAGGTAAAAACCTGTTTTAAAACGCATGACGCAGCACTGAGATTTATTATAAGTGATTGATATTGGAGGAAAAACAGGGAGAACAGCATCAGGCACCTGTTTGTAGTAGGACCGGATGAGGTTGAACACAAAGCCCCGGTCCATGAGAGACAACAGGTCATTCAGGAAGAAGGCCAGACTGCTGTTTAACCTCTCCATAAGCTCCACATCCTGAGAGAGAGGATGAGGTATTCATGTGAGAGAAACAATGACATTGTACTTTCATTTACTTAAAATACTGATTCTAATTCATATAAAGCAGGGAGTAAACAACAACGCAAGTTTATATTTAACAGAAACTCTGACATCTTTTATTGTCCAATACAAAACAAATTGCCTGCCAGCTTTATGGGCTCAGTACCTTGTGGTATCGGTTGCCAATGTCTGCGCTGATGGCACACACGAGTGCAGCAATGTCGTCCACAAAGCGGTCTGGGAAACGCTGGCGCCTGGGAACGTCCAGTTTCGAGGTCAGGAATAAGTGGTGGGCCATGCTCTTTGTCTGCAGGAGGGGACAAATAAGAACATTTAGCTTTTACTGCTTTTATAATGGTACAATGGTACCGTTTTTTGTGAAGAACAGTATTCTACTCAAAACTCTTTAGATTAAGGACATCTTAGAGTGTTTTTAAGCATACTGACCATGAGCTGAAAGAAAAACCAGGCCTGCTGCAGCGCTGCTTCCCTCACTGCGCTGGCGCTGACCACCCACTGTAACGCCAGCTCCTCATGAAGAAGCTACACAGGAACCAACACCAACCAAATTTGAGCTTGTATGAGGAAACAATTTTAGTGTCTACATGAGCTATTGAGATTAAAATAGTTTTTGTTGTCACAGGGAGAACGCTGAGGACTGTAACTAAGGTTTGTAAGTTAATTGTGCAGTTCTATGATAGTTTTTTCAGGCCGATGATACAAACACAATAATAGTAATATAAACATTGATAGTAAAATACTAAATTTAACACATTATCCAGAAAACAAATATTCAATGTAGGGTTAGGGTTTCAAGCAATTGTTTAACTACTCACACAGAGACACAGTTGTGAATGTTGATTTATTTTAATGATGTTGAATATGGATGATTGTTAGGACATCGAAACGTGTTCGTTTATAATGGTGATTGCCGGTTTTACCTTCTTGGTAATCTGCCTTGTCGGAACTGAAAACAAGGCCACGCTGTCCAGAAAGGCAGACATGCGATTGCAGGTGCGGTCGTTTGCCTGACATGGAGTGATGGTGAGGTGAACACACAGAGATAAGGACAAAGTGACGTGAAAATGGATGAATGGAAATGGACGGGTGGCCAGAAAAACTCTCTATGAACTCTGATGAGCGCAAGGCTGGAAAGAAATCTACCCGAGTCCAAGGCAGAGATCGCGTCATTCCACAAAACAGATATGGTCTGTTTAGCAGCGGTGACAAGATGCATTGCAAAGGACAGACCATGTGTCATAGTGGATGAAAAGACGGGTAAGGCTCAGAGTGACAGGCAGAAAGAAACACAAACATAGATTGAGGTGCGAGTTGATGAGAGATGGTTCAGGATAGAGGTGAAGGGGGAGGCGATGAGGATGAGGAGGAGGTGGAGAAGAAGGGATTTTGCACCTGCTTGAGCTCACAGCTGGAGTTGGGGTTCCGACGTAGCACAGATCTGGAGCCCCCAGGGGCATAAGAAGAGTTTACCCAGGAGTGGGAGCGGTCAATGCCCTGCCATAAGCCAACGGAGACGCACACAAAACACACACCCCACACACACAAGCACACATAGAGCGGCAAGAGGCGAGGGGCACAGTGAGAAAAGGGAAGACAATTACCACAAAGAAGGAATTTTGGAGGAAACAAAAACAAGGAATGTGAAAAGAGAAGCTAAAAGAGGAGAGGGGAGAACAAAGGAAAGGCTGGGAGCACTGTGTGAATCACAAGGGACAGTGGCATACAGCATCAATGCATCTTTGACCTAAGCAACATCATTAACTGTTGGCACAATTCTTAGTCAACCTCAGAATATCAAATCTGCTGTGAGGAGGTCAGCAGTTTCTTTACAACAAACCGATAGACTGTAATTGGAACAGAGGTCGAGTTTATGGCATATGGACAACAAAATAAATTCATTCAAATTCCCACCCCCCGCACAAACAATATTTGTATTCTTAACTTTTAAACCCAGCAACTCTATGTTCAAATTTAACGATTAAACAATGTTAATTAACACAATTGATTGGTGCGGATTATTAAAAAAACATTTGAAACTTTAGACTATTGCTGTATTTAACCTTGAACATCTCTAAAGGTATTTTTCAGATCTTGTAAACACACTAACTTCAGTAAGAGTTCAATTCTCAAGTCTCATCCATAAATTCCAGAAGGTTCTAAAGACAACTCACTTTGCTCCCGATGATCCTTTGCACCTCTTCGTCGGGTGAAGCTGGTGTGGTGGCCAGGTCAGGGTTGGAGTTGCTGATACTCTTGGAGCGCGACAAATGCAGACTACTCGGACGAGCCGTTGCTCTTGATAAGGTGGCATACTGCATGGGCATCTCATACGACTGGGGGCCTGCAACTCATGGAGATGTAAAGAAGAAATGTTAGTAAATCTAAAAGAGTGGACCATTGATAACTCCTCTTTCTGTTTCTTTAACACATGTAGTTTAATCTGGTAACTGACCTGTTGGGGGCAGTGTAGGTTCAGCAGAGGGCAGGCGGAAGCAGTAGTGGATGTAGGATGCCAGCAGGGTGTTGCGGCCGTGCTGATCCTGGATACCCTCCAAGTTCTTGTGCATCTGGTTGACCAACAACGTCATAGCTTCAAAAGCAGCACGGCCCAGGTTCACTGGAGATTAAAAATGACAGTAGCATGAGGCGGAAAATTAAACAACAATTATCAGATAATTGAATCCAATGATCACAATTAGATTTCAACCTTGTTCCAATTGTGCTTCAAATTTCCAGAAGCAGAAATTATGTAAATATGCTCTCTTTCAAAACAGACTTACCAATTTGGCCAGCGATGACCGGCGGGTAGATGATGAGCTGAATGAGCTTGTTTAGCAGCTGATGCAAGAACCTGACACAGGTGTCCAGCAGAGCCCCTTTGAGAGCAGCCATACAGGCCTTCAGCTCGCCCTCCATGTTTGCCTCGGTTATGATGACGTCCTTCAGGCGGAAGGGGAAGGAGTACTCCTCCAGGACATACACCAGAGTGAAGAACTTGTCCAGGTGTGGATCCTACAGGTACACCCACAATAAACACTGAATTTCAATCTGGCAACACTGTTTATTAAACTCCTGAAGACTTTGCATAAAGGATGTAACTTCTATGATTTTTTGAATATAATGTGAGAAGAAATTACATCCAGGCACTGCTCAGAGTAACTGTAAACCTCCAGACCTTCAGTACACTTGAGAATAGTGACAAAAATGGTTGGATACATATGGTCTATAAATAAAGTGAAAACAGACAATAGATACAGAAATATGTTTGTGTTTATCTGAGTCAGTATCTTTAATATCTATAGTATGATAAACAGTTTTCTATCCACAGAAAGAATCAGAGGAGTTAACATTATGACAATAATAAATGCTGCTGGTGATTATAATAATCGTCAAACCTCTTCCAGTAACACTAACCACATTTTAATGGTGCTCAGTATAAAAAAAATACAAATTTGTTTACCTGAGTGTGAACCGAGGAAGCCGCTGTCACCTCAACATTGAACACTGCTTTGTGATTATCAACCCACTTCATGCCCGGGAGCTGAACCTGCCATAGTGTGACATCCAATTCATTTAACACTCGGTCACAGTCACATCACGAGGAGAAGATGACGGCAGGCAAACAGATATTCTCAATGTCAGACACTCACGTCAGGGGTGAGCACAGAGTAGCTAGGTGGAGGCTTTTCCACCGAGACAGGCAGACTGAAGGAGCCTGTGCGCAGTCGGCCATGCTGCATCAGAGGGATCCACTGCGGGGCAGAAAGATTCACAAACTCTTACCAATGGCAACACAACAGAGTGAGCGTTCAAACAAGTGAGTGGGCGGGTGGATGTGTTATGTGTGGGCCAGCTGTAGGAGCGCACTCACAGTGTAGCCCACAGGGGTCTCCAGAGGAGTGTTCTGTTTGGGCTGGCAGCTGATGTGGTAGAAGGTGAAAAGTAGATGATCGTTGTCTGTCAGATTGGCGGGAATCTTCATCTTCATCTCCTCATAGAACTCAGGGGATCTTCGGGGCAAAGAGTTAAACACAGCGTTAACAGAAGACAAGGAAAGGAGAAAAAGTGGGAAGGACCAGCAGAGGGCCAACAGGTGACTGAGTGATTACTTGTTGTGGTAGATGATGGGCGTGTACGCCTCTTTCAGGAACTCGGCACAGCTAGATTTTCCAAAGATGACCTGGTCAAAATGACATTAGTATAAAATTTGTGGTCCAGGTAATACAGAAGGCACTCTTTTGACATGAGCACGTTACTGCGGTCGTGTCAATCATTTAGGAATGTCACCGTCAATATGTTTTCAGCCCTTCACGGAGCGTAAGTGTCACTTTGCAAATAGACAACACTTTGTACTGTTATTATCGGACTGAAGATCCAAAGACAATTTAGCTATTAATGTTTGTAATTAATTCTTAACTTAATAGGTATAATACAATCTGCATCAACAATTACTGATTAAATAAACAAAAATAAATCTGAGTATCGCAGAAGATTTACTGTATTTCACCAAATGTAACAAGACTTTTCTTGCCAACTCTGTTGCTGGTATAATATGCTGCATTGGAGAAGTTCACTAATCATATAGTATTTCACTGCCTCAAGCTCTTTGTGACTGGAAAATTCTCTTTCTGGAGAACATTGAAGTTTTGTCACATGGATTATAATAGACTATGACTCACCGGTAAAGCTTGGCTCGGGTCTTCTCCTGCCATGAACTGTACTTTCACAGCAATGTTTCTCACCGAGCCCTGGCGGCTGCTGAAGTTCAGAGATTGTGGGTAAACGTAGAGCAGATTCCTGAAAAGGCAAAATTATGCAAGACACAGGTTAAGGTCTCAGTCACAGACCTTTCAGTGCAGTAGTCCCCTCATTCATTTAGATACAGCTTCATGTCTGTAGCTTCCATTGCTAGTCTTTATTATTTTACCATGACTGTCTCTAATGCAATGAATGAAATGAGAAAATAATTATGGGAACAGAGTTGAATGACACTGAAAAGTCATGAGTGAACTGAAGGAGCAATGTTACATGGTTAATATTTCCACCTTTGGTTTCAGCATGAACTGTTGTTTCACACCCTAGTCTGCATCAATTGATCATTTATATCTAAAATAACGCTATATTGCTTTTATAAATTTTATAATTTGGAAAGAAAATTTATTGATTTTATGTTGCACATGGGTTCCATGTGGCTCAGTTCTGAATGTTGTAGATGAGTCACTTAAACTCCTCTCCAAGTCAAACAGATGAGGTAACTTTTGTTCATATTTTGAAATAGCTGATTTTACCCACTTGTCAAGAGGCCGTGACTGTCCACGTCAAACACATGTATTTCAAATAACATCAACTGCACATATTGCAGTACATATTAGGAAACATGTATTCTCTGTATCAAAGTCAGGAATGTGCCATCCATTGTTGTGTTTGTTCCCTAAATAACTAAATGGTATCTCAGCGGTTAAACTTGAAGGCAAGGTCACTGAGACTAAGGCCACAGGCGAGACCCGATATTGAACCACAGCTGAGCTAATGTTTCACCATGGTGTTGCATGTACACATCCAATATAAGGCAGTGACAAGCAAACAAATTCATCATCCAGGGGCTCCTCTGATGATGATAAGCTCTGCACAGCTTTGACAGACAAATTCGTATTTTACAGCTTTCCTGCATCGTATGTGAGATTTTAAATCAAAATTCCTTTGGCTGAATTGTTGGAAAAGCGAACAAATAACTGAGTGAAACAGATCACAAGACTTCAATCAGTTTGTAAACTACAAGAATGATCAAGATGATCTGGGCTCTGTGCTTGCTTTGTATGGCTGGGGGTTTGAGAGAAGCCCATGCAGGTCCACTCCCGATGACCAGCAAGATGGAAGACAAGGCTGCACCGCAGGAGGAAGTCAACGTGCTGATGTTTGGTGTCATACAGCTCAGCGAATCCCTAAATTATGTTTATGAAACAACTGCGGCAAAGATTGGGAAAATCAGCAAGGCGCTAACCAGCCACGAGGGGACTCTGCAAATGCTGGGGAAGCAGACTGAGCTGGCGGCCGAGGCGGAGAAAGAGATGAAAGACGTGTTACAGTCGCTACAGGTAAAAAAAAACACAGAAATATGTGAACAACTCTGTTCCTGTGTGCTGTAACTATCAGAGAGATAACAAGAGTGTTCCAGTCACAATGCAGATCAAAAGTCAAAACATGCAGAAGTAGAGGGACAGAGAGGCAGAATATCTAGTATCTAACCTTCCTGTCCGATTAAATTACTGTGTTTATCTGCGTCTACAGCTGAGCAGATATGACATAAAGGAGTTCTTTGAGGACAACAATGCCTTCAACATGTCTACACAAACCTCTGAGTAACAATTATGTGCTTAGGCCCAGCACTCTTCTTTTATAAGACCTATGTGCATCAACTGGTTCCTTAATTTATTATTCTGACGTATATGGTTAAATCTAACTCTTTTATCTGAGATAAGAGAGTGCACGTGTCATTAGAAAGCTGCATGTTACACTGTGGGGCAGGCAGCTGCCAGCTGCACTGGACTCATTGGTGGGGAAAGAGGATAATCTGGGCAGATGCTCTTTTGACAGGCCCAGATGGCCAAGCAACAAGATCAGACTGTGATGACTAAAGACTGGCTGGCCAGCATGGAGCAGGAAGAGGTGGAGCTCAAGACAAAAGTGAGGAGGCTGGAGATGTATCTCAACAACTTCGCCCCCACCAGCATCAAAGAGCTGCAGGTAACAGAAATCTGAACTTCAAGGTCTGTCACTGTGGCTGTCAAACCAGGCCACCAACATTGGTTACTGCAAAGGCACTACAGAACTCTACATATCTGGATACCAGTTGCTGATTTATTGGCATACACTAAAAAGGTTACTTTATTTTCTTCCTGTCTTTTAGGAGAGAGCAGAGGAGCATTCCTACGTCTTGAAATGTTTACAGGATTTGACCCAGTTCCACAAAGAGAATATTGAGACCCAGATCAAGCAGCTCTCCAAACTGCAGAGGATGGTGAGGCGCCTGTTCAAAAACGTTTGATGTTTGGGACTTTTTAAGTTTAATTCAATCAACAATTTTATCCTCCTCCTCCTTCCAGAGTGAAGCGTAGACATAGTTTCAAGATTCGCCACTGAGGTCTTCCTCCTCTAACCAGTTCTGAATGAGACGAGTCCACATAGATCTCAACTGTGGAACATCACTGCACTCCCTCCTGAACCTGCTTTGTATACTACAGATCTAATGTATGACCAGAAAATATTTTTATGTTTTGATTATATTGTACAGCAGTCCTATATACTCCCCTGGCACTTATAACTACAGCAGTCTAGTACAGCAGTCCTGCAATAAAATCTACCTTCATAACAGTAAATATAACGAGAGGGTAGTCAGTTATGTTGAAGTTTTAACAAGGTGTTGATTCAACTTTTTGTAGGTATGTTGTAAGCTGCAGTTTGTGTTTAAATGTTTTAGTAAAAATTGAACATCTTAGCATTATTGAAGGTAGAATTTACTGCAGGACTGCTCATTAGTTTTAGCTACATGTACGACAGCTAACAATATTTCTTATATAATATTTTTGTGCCTTTTGTTTATCTTGACCTTGAAGCATTTGATACATTTATTTAATGAAAATGCCATTCAAATTAAGTTGTTAAATTATAAGATCATTTATGCCTGACAGTATTGTCAAAAAAAAATAATAGCTTGTTTTAACATTTTTAGATTTTATACATTATAAAACAATGAAATAAATAAAGTTCAGTCTCAATTAAGAATTCAGAGCCTGCTACCCTCTTTCCATGGAACTACTGTCTAAAACAAACACAGTGAGCCATGCACGCCGTGACAGGGTCAATGTATGTTTGTTCTTTAGGTCAACTTGCAGTGTGTGTGAATGTGTGTGTTTGTGTGTGCCTTTGATAGGAGAGCGCTCACCTGTAGGTGGTGTGTGGAGTGTAAACATAGCGAGCAGGGAACTCTTGCACCTCTTTGGTTGGCCGTACACGCAGGTCAGGGTAAGGTTTGACATGAAGCAACTCTGGTGACAGGCAGTAATGAGGGAGGTCCGGAGCTGGAGAGATGTCGATCTTCAGCTGGGCTGAGGGACCAAATCAGTCATGAGCACACAACAAGAAACCAACACGATATATTTAAAAAACGATCATTAACGTTTGTGCAGAAATTACTTTCATTTCGAGACAGAGTTAAGTCATTCTTACCTGTGACAGGTCTCAGTCTCCGCAGAACAGAGGACGGTCTGCGCATATCTGCAAGGAACTTGTACAGGTCCTCATCACTTAGTCTGTCTCCCTCCTTCATGCATACAAGTAGAAGAGCAGTGATTTTAGTTTGATAATAAAAATATCATTAGAGAATAGTTATAACCACTGTCTCTAATAAATACGCAATAAAATGACAGACAGTAAGCCAACTTCTTTTTGGGGAAACTGATCCTGATCTTGATGTGATTTTATCACACTTATCAACTGAAACACTAGATATTTTCATATCTTCCTTAACCTGTTCTATTCATTATGATTTATATTGAGCCTTGTTTAAAGAAATACATACTCAATTTATATATTGTTCAATGAATGTGAGGCAGTTGTCTCAAAGGGTAAATTGACCATAGTTCTAAATCATTACAACTAATGTATTAGCCATCTACATGTAATTACAGTTACAAAACTCAAGACTCAGATCTTTATCAATTATTTGGTACCAGTCGGTTCCTTGCCTTTTGCCTTTAAAGCTTCAACAGCAGACTGTTGAATAAACTAGATAGAAAGATGATGGATGGATGGATGGATGGATGGATGGATGGACATACATCCATCCATCCATACATATCGATCCCGAGGGAAATTAAGGGGGTAAAAGACATGCCCCATGTGAGGTAGACAGAGCCTGACCTGTTTGAAGAAGTTGGTGACAGTAAGCGTAGCTGGTCGGAAAGTGGCAAAGTTACACACGTCTTCCGCAATGCTCATCCGCTCAAACCCCTTCTTCTTTCTCTCATTCCATGTTCCATGACTTTTTCGCTCTGATAGGAGGACAAATAAAACAATATTATAGAGGCATGTGAATGTAAAGTTATTATGAAATAACGTTTTTTAATGCAGAAAAAAGATTCTTGGGGTAATTTAGACACAGAAAAAATATATTAATAATCAAACAAATTCAAACTATTTTGCAAAAGAACGAAGTCTGTCATCTCTACTGCAAATGGACCAACAACCTGCCCACCGATCGTGTATGTGTGCTTTTGTGTGTATGCGCGTGTGTGGGACTGCATGTGTAAGTAAGCAGTACCAGAGTCAGAGTCTGGGTCGGAGCGATCCAGACCCCCAACACTGCTGACGATGTTGAGAAGGTGAATGGCTGTCCAGGCAAAAGGCATGCGAAAATGACCGAGACGAGTACAGGACTGCTCTGCCTGCAGACGCAGCTTATCCAGCTTCTCCTTGTGCTGAGGTGGGACAAGAGTCAACAAGAAATGACGAAAACTAAATAAACAACACATACAGATTAGGCTTTAAATATCTGCAATAGCTAAAAAAAAAAAGAGGGGCAAAAAGGGGACTGTAAATATTGCAAGATACCAGACTGTATTGAGAAATGCTGGTGACTAGACAGTGAAAAGGTCACATGTGCACACTGTTTCTGACCATTGCATCAGTTTTCACAAACATTTTGGCACCATTACCTTGAGGGAATCAGACTCTTTCATGACCATGTACGGTTCACAGCATTCTCCGATGTCTCCTTGTTGAAGGACTTTCTCCAGCTGAAATATAGTACATGCAAGTGACTGAAGTGTAATATATTAATTACCAGTAGCATATTAAATGATGAATAAAAGGGAGAGTAAATGTTTGCATAACCAACACTGTCCAAATTATTTGTGCAACACATGGGTTTCGCAGTACCTTGATGACCAGGAAGATATCAGCAGAAGGATATGTGATTGAGAAAATGGCAGAACGGGCTAGCGTGGATATGGCCATGTGAGGTGTGTGGGGTTTAAGCAGTCCTTTCATCTGATCCGAGTTCAGGTCGAAGTAGAAATTCTCAGAGATCTGTCGGAGGGAAGATAGAGATAAGCGGGAAGCAACAGAGGGAGGGGAAGGAAAGATGATAATGGAAATGCACGTTAAGGGATTATAATTCAGTTATGACTCAGTGGTCTAAACCGCAAGACCACTTAGACCTTTTTCAGAAGAGGGAAATTCAATTAGCCGAGCATGAGCTCAGCATTACGTAAGTGGGTTTACAGGGTGAAAGCTTTTGGAAGAATTATCAGTGTACCAAATAAAATAAAAAAATCAGATGCCTTGTTATTAAAAATACCTTTTTCTTTTCCTTGACATCATAGAGGGCAAGTGTTCCAAATATTGGCTCAATTTCTATTTCAAACCTGAGGAAAATACAACATTTTCAGTGGTTGTCAAATAAATTAAGCGTTGATGAAACTTCTAATAATGAACAAGGCCATGAAGAAATATGGTAAATGTCAGTTATATTCCATATGTGGCTCACTTCAGAGATAGACACTTGACCATGATCCTCTGGCCACAATGTTCCTTGGGCACTTCAGGCACAGAGCATCTCTCTACTGCTTCATCCTGCGAAACACACACACAACAAAGCCATGTACAACACGCACACACAAAATCACACACACGGATAACATTTACACAGATGTCATGGCAACGTGGCAGCAGAGAAAGCAGCATTGTGTAAATAGCTATAAAGAAGGATGGAGTGGGGAGCAACAGAGGAGGAAAAAAAATAAGATCCCAAGAGAGGCTGCGTTTCCACACATTAAGAATATTGACTACATGGGAAATTCACAGATGTTACTGATGTACCGGAAGCAAACAGACACTGACCCTTTTTTTTTTAAATGCCTCCATGCCTTCAATGGAAAAAGATTAAAAGGGATTGTTCACCCAAAAATGAAAAACACTCAATCTACTAACCACTACGCCGATGTAGGAGTGTTTGAGTTGACTTTTGGAGTTTCAGCAGCATTGCAGCTAAATACAATACAATTGAGGTAAATGTGTTCCACTTCTTCAAACGTGTTCTCTTCAGCGAGAATTGTAACAAGGAGGATAACAGCGGACATGTAGGTTTAAAACATGGTGTAAATGACGCTGTTTCAAGTTGAATTATAATCTTGGGGCTTACAGACACTTGGATGAGTGTCATTTAAAAAATATATATTTTTACGCTTGAAGAAGCGGTCACCATTTACTTCAATTGTATTGTGGATTTGGCTAAATCGCTGTTTACCCCTGAAACTCATCAAACTCAATCATTTAGAATAATGAAGAGTGCTAATTTACGTCACTGGTCTATTACTTAAATAGGGTCTGTTTCGCAACAGGGCACAATAGGTATGTGTTACTACGAACCTCATCGGGGGGAGGGTAGAGGCCCAGCAGGTCACTGTGGCGCCCCTGCAGGCGTGCCTCCGTGTTGCGGTGGTCCATGTCCTCCGCAGCTGTACGTTCCAGCACAGACGGCAGGAGAGCGTCTGGGGAAGAGTTCTTCAGGTCAAAGATGCTGGAGGCCCAGCTGCCCCGAGGGGTCTCATCAAGGCTAACTGACCGCCGCTTTGCGTCATCCTGGAACACATGAGTGCGAGACAGTCGGGTGAGATCATTATTATTTTTTTCCTCCACGCGGAGATGGGTTTGAAAGATGAGGAGAATAATACATTACAGATCCCATTACCTTATTACCATAACATATTTAATATGATTCATATGGAGAATGTGCAATGGATAATGGACAAGGTAGATCCATTAATCCATTACCCATTCTCCATATGACCAACTCGCTGTGCAGAATGTAATAGATAAGTCACAATGCCTCCCCCATCATAATGAGACATACTTCATTGGTCGGATAATATGTCCATCTCTCTTTGCATATATTAAATAATGGGAGTTTCAAAGACGTGAACTACCTTTGAGCTTTTACTCCTGGAAACACTGTATATAAAGTAGATCAATAAAATATGTTTAAAGAAACTTAAAATGACTGAATGGCCATAACAAGCTCTTGAAATACCACAGTGAGATACCTGGTCATCCTGGCGCTCAGTAGAGGCAGCATCGTCCAGCTCAAAGGTCTGTTTGACCAGCCCTCGCTGCCTCTCCCTCTGTCGCTCAGAGTTATGAGGAGTGTACGTGGTGCTGTAGCGCTGATACCTACGAGAAAAAAGTAAAAGAATTGTCCCAGCAATAATAATAAATGTCAATCACGTGAAGAACGTGCAAGGGAAAAGTGGTGCATGTTATTTAATAAAAGATTGAAAGAAACTGGGTTAATTCAGCTGACACCGCTTACTTTCTTTGAATGACGAGCCAGTCATCTGTGTAGACTGCCAAGGCATCTCTCACTCTGGGATCCAGGGAGCTACACAGAAAAACACATTAATTATTGAGCAAAACACGCTTTTAATATTTATGTTCATTCAGTGTCACAGAAAGGGAGGCTTTGTTCCTATCTGTAGAGAAGTTTGTCCTCCATTACACTACTATTAATCCTCTGTGTGTATGTGTGGTAGTATAAAGATCATAGAGGAATGTGTGTGTGTTACAGTCTGAGGATTGTGTTGGCCATCAGCAGCTGGACTTACTCCTCCTCCTCGGGCAGTGCGGGCTCTAGTGTAGTGCACTCTTTGTCCAGCTGGAGGAGCTCCAAGTCATCCTGTGGGAACTCCATTAGCTGTCTGAGGGGGCCAGGCTCCACCCCAGGAGCATGGCTGCTCACATACTCCTCAAAGTCCACAGGCTCAGCCACTTCTGTCAGGGGCAACTGTCAACCAACACAAAAATATTATGGACCAAAAACTATGACACGGCCATTATGACAGGAGATACACTGAT
Organism: Platichthys flesus; assembly: GCF_949316205.1. NCBI lineage: Eukaryota > Metazoa > Chordata > Actinopteri > Pleuronectiformes > Pleuronectidae > Platichthys > Platichthys flesus. The sequence continues at coordinate 11,386,266 of NC_084960.1, read as the reverse complement.
GTGTGATTTAAAACCCTTAAAAAATTAACTATAGAACAAAAAGGTTTTCCTGCAAACACAATATTCCTCTGTTTATTTTGCATCCTTTTGAAGATGGACACGCGGCTCAGAACATCTTCTGTCTGTGTTTATATTTTTAATTATGGGCATTTCTCACTTAACTTAAGGTGTCACAAAATCTTTCATGCTCTACGAATAAAACTACAAGTTCACCAGATAAAAAGTGAAAATTATGTTGAGTGTGAACGGTGTGTTAAGGGGTTTCAGTTCTGCAAACTTTGTTACAGCTAAACCAGAATCAGCCACAGCCACAACTGTGTGTGTGCAGGTCACATGCTGTACACAAAGCTACAATGCATTTACATAAATTATAGTTTAACAAATGACCTCCCCAATGGTAACTTAAAAGCTATTTTTGATGCCTCCTCTACCCTTTTCAAGCACTTCAAGACTATCATGAGTAAACAGTCTATTCCACAGCCTGAGTCTGGTTTCTCAGGAGTCTGCAGAGTAATTGTACATTTCTGCTGGACCAATTGGTTGTTTGTCATTGTAGCAGACATTTTCAAAAACACAGCCTCTTATATAGCTATGTGTTATTTTATTTTGGATGAGCATTCATGCAGAGACCTAACCTGGCTCTCAAACAACACAGGTGAGCATGAGCAGGTATATCATGTTTCAAAACCACCTCCCTTCATGGCTGCTAAATTAAAACTACACTCAACTGCAGTACTTGTATCTAAACTTCAAACTCCCTATAAAAAGGTACACCCATCAACGTCTGACCTCACTAACTGGAGCCTCAAACCTGCTGGCTCAAATTTCTGGCAGGTTAAACACAGGGTGACTCACAGGGTGGTGCGCGCCGCCTCGTTTCTTGGACAGCTGAGGAGAGCCATAGTCTCTGGAAACTTGTTTTCTGACCTCTGCAGCAACCGTCCTGAGCAAGAGAAAGATATAAAGATGTTTGTTAGATCCTCAAAAAGGGAAGAACAACAGAAAGTTGGCCCAAGAAATCACAATTCTATGACAACTAGTTGCAAAACTCATATCAAGATGGGGGATGTTTAAGATTCATAAAATATAAGATATCTTATTTGATGTGTGGATGCACGATTCTGATATCATGCCAGTGTTGTCATATTGCATTTAAGTGCCAGTCAAGAAACTAAAATCACTGCCAAAAACACAATGGCAAATTGAATGATTATGATACAAGTGAAATTTACATACAAACAAGTTTCTCTCTGACACTCATTTACTTTTCGCAGATTAAGAGTTAAAGCATAACTGCACAACACCAAGCTCAACTGCATAGCCATGGCTCAACAAAACCCTCCTCCTCCTATCACGCTGTGTTCAGCTTCTAGCGTTGGTAGCGATGTTAAAAGCCAGCAGCTGTTGTCAATAGGGACTTCAGCGGATCTAACAGAGAGGTAGCGAGCTGGCTCCATGGAGCAGGCACAGCGCCAGAGCTATGTCCATGGCCTTTATGGACTAACGGCAAATGGGAGGCTTAAAGACAGACAATGCAGTAAGAAAAAAAAAAAAACACAATCCTCACACAGATTGAGCAGCTGCTCCTCTTGTACCGCAAAATGTCAGTTTCTCTCATATACACAGCTGCAAAGGCTTAAGCATTTCCCAAACCATGGTTCTCATGATAACATAGCTATGGTGCATGCTTTCATTCTGTCAATACGCAAGGACTGTAATGCGGAGACCTCTGCTCTGTAATCTCATCTCCAACATGCAGCTATACTTTTTAAACTCTCTAGGATGGCACGGCCTTCTTCGAAAATGTAGACGTTTCTCTACATGTTTAAACTATAAGCTGAGACTATATGTATTAACTGAAGATCTTTCGGCAGGTCACTATACCTCAATTTAAAACAGGAAAAAGGAAAGCCATCGACTGTGGACGAAACAGCCAGAACACCCCTTCCCACCCTTTCCTGCATCCGGCACTAAACAATGGTCTGGGTCCCACTTAGGAGAGGAAAGGCAGGACTTAGGGAATGCAGCGAAGGACTGTTTCATGAAGCTAATAGCTCTTGAGTTGACTAGAAAACAATCCTTCACAGGGATGGTGATGAGTCCAGAGTTTATAATAACCATAACGTAGGCTTGTATCAAGCAAAATCTCCACTCGTCGGGCAATGATAAGAATCTGTTTGTTTTCCCTCACAGGTTTCTGGAGTAGCAAGGCTAAGCTGTTTCCTGTGAAATCAAAATGAAAGTAGAAATAAGTGTGACTTGGACAAAAGAAAGGTTAGGACAATAATCTATTGCAGTGAACAGGTTGGGGGTCTGGCTGCAAACACTTCCAAACACAACAGATTGAGGGTGTCATTCCAAGATCCAGCTCAGGTTGACAGCCACGACCTGCCCTGAGGGTTTCACCTGGAACGTGATCAGAATTTAATTTCGCATCATATGACACATCACTCCTCAAGTCCATGCAGTAGCAGAACCAGTTGACGACATGTGGGAACAGGTTAGCACGTCAATGCTGCAAGGCGTTCACACGAGAACAAAACATCCTGATGTCACCTCAGAGCCATTTAGAGGTTTTCCCCGTTTGATATTATTAGGCTTTTAATGCCCCTGAAAACGACACATCTCGGACACCAGATTAGCCCTAAGACTCGCAGTGTTATCTTTAAGTAGCTCATTGATGACAATGCTCTTAACGATGCTACACACGGGCTAATAAACTCTTCGGGGTGTTAGAGAATGGCGAGAAAGTGCTTCTGCAAACTGAAATTATCCGGTACAACTGTGTTTATATGCACTGGTTTGAGGTTGGAGAGGCGTTAGCAGTCCTAGCTTACTTGCTATATACATGTTTACATAGATATACACGGAGCGTCCGGCAGGTCAATCACACACACAAACACACACACTACTGCAGCAGTTTAACAGAAACTTCAGCTCCGGCCTCACCGGTTGATTTTGTGAGCGAACGCCCTCCTCTCGCTAGCTGTAGATGTCATGTCTCGTCCCCATGCAGAGAAAGCCCTGGAAGTCAAAGTGAAAGCGGTCTCTCTCTCTCTGTCCCTCCTGCACCGCGGCTCTGTCCCGTATCCAGTGTGTAGACGCGGACACAGCTTCCTTCTCCACGCCGGCACCGCTTACCGATCCCTGCTTGTTCCTCCCAGCGGCTGGGAGCTGAACTGCACCCGTCAGCGTGAAGCCAGCACTGCAACGCATCCGGGGAAACGTCAAAATAAAACCCTATCATAACTTATCTGCTAAATCATACGCAACGATACAGCACGCGTTTAGTAGATAATGATCCTCAGCGACATTTTAGAGATGCACATCAATTTTACAACAAGTGCAATGATGCTTTTTTTGGGCTTTATTTCACCTCAAGGAACAATAGCGCCACTTCCGGTCTTGCTTCTGTCACCGCTGGTTTGACAAAGAGACCATTTCCACCATCTGTTCCCGCAGAAATCTCACCGAACCGGTTTTGGAGTGACACGGTAATGGCGCACATCCACTTCAGTTTAGAGTTTCACTTCCGTCCAACAGTAGGGAAGCGGCCCACAGACGTTTCAGACCATATATCATCTTCAACCTGCTTCACTCCTTTACTTTGCTGACAAGATTTTCACGTCACACAAATAAAACTAAAATAATTGCCCCGCTTGGATAACATAAGATTTAAAAAAAAGTCTTTTAAAAAAAGTAACGTTGAACCCGTTATTTGAATTTCTATGTAGTTACGATTTAATGTCACTTTGGGAAAAAATAAAACAACACAATGTACAACAGCTGCACCTAGAGGCCTCTAGGCACTACAGCAAGTGTCCGATAGAAAACAATAGAGTGTTGTACTGAGACCACACCAGTAGGTGGGGCTGTTCACCATGATTGGGAAAGAAAGAAAGGGCTTTGCTCATCAGTGGTTGTATGAGATTCAATCTTTAAATTTGACCTCTACAAGGAGACGAAGAATAGCCGCTGGTGTGTCTTTGCCGGATCGACCGTCCGACCGTGAGTGAGAGTCACATCAGAGAGCCCGTTAATACATTTCAGACAAACAAAATAAATAAAAAAGGCTGCTATGGGTTATTTCAAGGCAAATAAAGCAAATATGTCAGAAATGGTATATTTGACGGGCTCTGCTGTCTGTCCTGTTTGAGCAGATGAAGAATGACATTGTCAGTGACTCAGTTTATTGTAATGGCAGGTCCACATCCCCCCCACCATCCCCCAGTCTGCAATCACTCTATACCCCCATGCCTACTAAGAAGAATTAATATAGCCATTCTGGCTGCTGCAGCCCTCCCTCCCCCTGCTCACTCCTTCAAGCTCACAGTCGTCCTATTCAGCACCCTGGAGAGCTGCTGCAGGTAGTCAGTGGCGTCCTCTGCGAAATGATTGAATGGCGTGAATTGTATGGGTTAGATTTGAAAAATGGAGAAAGGGGAGATGGAGGAAAATTAACCTTGCATGACAGAGGCTTGGCTGTAGCCGAGCAAGGACAGACATCTCAGGGATATATGTTTATGCATGGAGCAGCAGTCAGAGCAGTATCAGAGCTCGCAGCAGGCAAGGGTCTGGCCCCATAGACAATAAATGAAGCTCACGCTCTCCGGCTCTTTCCTATAAATACACACTACCACCACAATGCCAAAACTCATTGTTCTTTCCCTGCTGCTTCAAGGTTCCGCAAATTCTAATTCATTGCACAGTAGTGCTCTCCATAATTGGTTTGTTTAGGAGGGAAATATAATATTGTTATCCTCCTGACATTCATATTTACATACGTCTCAGACATACCCAGTTAAACTAACCTTTCAATATAGATTCACTGAGCAGAAATACTGTGTGTTTGTGTGACATTGCCGTGTCCTTGCATAGTTGCAGAGCCCACGTACAATAAGTGGGCTGAACCCATGCTGGCTTTATCCTTCTGCCTGCACCTTCCCTGACGGCTTCCTTGCCTTTCTGTTCATCGAAGGCTTTCAATTCCTAGATCGGCACTATTGTTTGAGCGCCCAGCCCCCACGGCAGCCAGAGCCCCCACCACCACCAACATCACTGCTGTGTTACCAAAGAACAAAAGAGAGAGTGTCAGACACCACCCACTAGATCTCTTTCACACCAGAGCCCCCGCCTCAGTTCCAGATGGGTTTGCTTTTTTTTTCAGGGTTTCTCTGAACCCCAAGAGTCCTCCAAAATGGATGCCCCCTCCCCCTTGAGCCCACTACTCAGCTGCCCGTCATCCACCTGCTCCGCCGCCACGCGCCCGTGGCCGGGGCACATCCCCTCTCTATCCCCCCCACCAGGGAGTCCTATTAAAACCATTAACCACGTTTTTTCTTCCTGGGGTCTGCTTCCAGGACATTACTCCGCCAGCAGAACCAACTTTAACAACATTAAGTCCTAAAAAGGAAGGACAACCCCACAATCTTTCCTTCAGATAAAGGGGAAACAAAATAGGGGGTATGGGGGCCAATGACACATGAAATAATTTATTAAAAAGGAAATGTTTCTCTGGGTTATTTAATTAGATATACAACTTTGTTGGTAAAAAAAAAAAGAATTGCAGTTTTTTGCTAGTTACGGTAGTCTTAAAGCAGGATGGAGGAATTACACCCGACTGAATATTGCAATCAATAATGCTTATTCTCATCTCCGTCCCATGGTGGTGTCCTTTACACGGGGCAGGCAGATGCTCATTTGTTTGTTTCTCTCAAAGCATCAACACGAGGCATCTTCAGCAGAGTCTCTGGCTCGACCTCCACCCTTTTGACCTTTTAGCCTCTAGGGACAGAGAGCAGGCTCCAGCAACAGGACACATCTGCTACAGTGTTGATCCTGCAGTCAGAGGTTTGGCAGGTGGGAGAAAGCAATCAGTGCTAGATCACTCAAAATTTGCTAAATTGTGCAAAACCCCCCACACCAACCTAGAGCTGGTATTCACCACATCGTCCTCAAAACGATTTCAGCTAATCAAACAGAAACATCCACACTTTCACTTTGCCTACATCACATGCATGGGTGACTGCTATGCTGCTACTCACTAACGAAGATTTATGGAAATGTTCCCTTCCAGCTCCGCTCAGTGCCGTGAACACGCTGCTATTAGCGTGCTCCGTGATTGAATATATGCAGATGTATGCATACAATATGTTTATGAGTTCTTTACAGTACTTGCGTTAGACTTTTTACAGTTTCTGCGCTGCAGGAAATGACTAAACCCCCCCATCACCATTACAACCACCCCCCAACCCAACACCATCCTTTAGTCCCTAAGGGTTCAAGCACCCAAATCAATTGAAAGAAAGAAGAGTGCACTGTGGTCCTCCCCCTACATCTGTCAGGGAGGGGAAACAGGAGGGGCCGCACTCATGGGCCATACAGGGGAACAATATCACTCCATCTGTCACAAACCGTTTCATCTCTGATGGGATGAAATATAGCTCACAAATACATCTACCACTATCATTTATGTGTATTAGCTTACTGGTACCCAAGCCTCTACCAATTCCCAGAAGCATATGCAGTGGCTTTTTGTCTTGAATTACCTTCCTCCCACCAGCTAGCACTTTCCAACCACCTTGCAGATTATGCTTTTAAGCCAAACAGTATGGTGAAAGAAATGTTTCCACTGTACACAGTGAGCCAGTTAATGAAAATGGAAGACGACCAAGTCACGAAATTTGCATTTTAAAAAGTTCCAGCATGAACGCTTAATGAAGAAAGCACATATTGTATTTGGAGGAAATAGTGGAAAAAAAGTCAGATGCAATCTGCTGATAACCAGAGGGTTCTTTCATATTCAAATGTTGCTGCTGCTGTGTTTGGAGGATGGGTGTGGCCGGCTGATTCTTCTTGCCTCCTGAGCTGTCGCTGCTTTGTGACGTCCACTATCGTATTTGCTCTATCAAATCATGTTATCGGACCGGTCACTGTTCAGTGCCGAAGACGAAATGACAAATCCAAACAATACCTATCAAACAAGTCCACAAGCTGCACACAGATCTCAGACAAAACAAGGTAGAGCAGTCATCCGGTCAGCTGGAAGAACAGCACAAAATGGCCTGACTGTTTACTGCAGGGAGGAATGAAAAAATTAAAAAAATCCCCATATCCCCAAGAGCCATCATGCATCTCTCTCAGCAGCAGGTAGAGCTGCAATCTCAGTCATTCATATTTAATTCCACAAGAGTTTCCGGCCAGACTAATGTGCTATTGATTTCAAGTCTCCTATTACTGAAACAGGGGAGAGGCATGAGGGGGAGAGAGCTGGACTACATGGAGAGAGAGAGAGCCAGATATTGAAAGAGGAGAGGAGGATGGAGAAAGATGAAGGGGGAAAAGATAGAGTGCAATGGCTAAACCTATCATAATCCCTTTGGACAGCCCAATGTTATCCATCTGATAATCAAGTTTTTTCCTCTGTCAAGGAAATGCAAAAGATTCTACATCAAAGTACAGCGAGAACATTTCAGATGGGGGAAGGAGATGTGTGTTTTTTCCCCCATTGTGAATTATAAGTAAGGCATGTACACAGTTCATGAAGCTAAAAACAGCTCAGCCTAACGGAAACAGGCATACAGTACATGCACTTCATCTACTCGTTTTTTGTCTGTCACTTGTGTGTGTGTTTTTTTCATGTCAGATAGAAAGAAAGCAGCAAGAAAAGGAGCGAGAGAAAAACAAAGAGAATGTCTAAGAGCTTTGTGTATTTAAGGTCTCTCCCTAGATACCAACTCAGACAGGACAAAATGAAAGATTAATAACCACGACTTTATATTTAAAAAGGTTTCGAGCAAGACATGGTCTCTGCAAAGGGGGTTAGTCCTGCTTCAGCCAATCTCAAAGCCACATCAAAATACAGACGTGGCACCGGTAATCTTACCATTAACATATATTATTACATATCAACATAATAATGTTTTTCTTCAATCAAATTATAAGGAGGTGGAGCATGTGGACACTGCCTGAGAGATTGGAAATACTCTGTTCTCCTGTGAACGAATACAAACAGATCGGATAATCGTGCACAAAGAATTAAACAGGCACACGGGAAGCAGAATATAATCCATAAATAAAAAGATGACAAGACCGTCTACTTCAGAGACTTCCTCCCACCAGCCTGTCTACTCTAATAATAGCCAAGAGACAACACATCCAGACAGGCAGAGGGAGAGGAAGATATCGAGAGAAAAGGGAGGAGAGAGGCAGAGAGAAAGTGCAAGAGCGAAGCCACGAGGGAGACCACGAGAAAATTGGCTAAATCGTACATAAAGGGTTGAATTAGGCCAGTTGCCATTATCAACAAATGTCTTTTTAAAAAGAGGCTAATTTTATTTTGGACCCTTTCCTGAAAGCAATAACGGCATCACTGCTGCTGCCACGAAAACCCCTGAATTGCCAGGAGCCAGGCCTAGTGGAGAGACCACTGAAGTAACCAAACCTGAGGCTGAATCATCCAACCCATCCCCCAGATACACTGTCATATAGTGTCACTCTCTCACTCTCCCCCTCTCTTCTTCTCTCTCTCACTCACAGGCCACTACCTTACCGCAGGGCAGTGGCAACAGGCCTTCATTTTGACGTAAGACTACGGGAATAATAGAGATGAGGCTATGGAATTCAGACCTAAAGGGTTTTTTCTGCAATATACAAGATTTTGTGTCATTGTGGATTTACTAGTCTGGCTAGAAAATAAATTATAAATCAGATAACCAAACACTGCTGGCATACAGGTTTTATGGAAACTCTTTATATAATTAAAATTGTATTGTTAAAATAAAAATTATATGTTGCATATGTGCACTTCTATTCTCCATATGAAATATATTTTCTATAGGACAATTGCACAGGTAGCGGTGCTCGGTGTGTCTTCTCTGGCAGTGCATCCCTCCAGCAACAAGGAGCATTCCACAATACGGCAAGAGAAAAGGGCCATTGCAACAAGACTCCTGATCAGAACCCTTAACAGTAAGAAAATAATCAGTAGAATAACAAAAAGGCTTTTAAGCAAAACCAAAGCTTGATCCTTGGATTCAATAATGTGCATTGGCGCTTCAAATGCCCTCTTACCCACAGGGAGGATTCAGCTGCCGTGCTACTAACCGGGGCTCTAATGAGGGGCCACAATTAAGCCCATTTATTCACATCAAGTGTGAACTGTAAGTGGGGCTGCAGTCAGTTGACAGACCTGGGCGCCTTTGTGTTAGAAGAGCCGCTTTTATCCGGCAAACAAAGCCGGAAAAAACACAAGCACCTAATGACCGAATCTCACCATCTCTTCGCAGCCGCAACACACGCACAAACACGTATGGGCCTGTGCACACAGACACACACTCCTCCACCCTCTCTGACAAACTGACTCAAAGGCTCCAACGCGTCCAGGCTGAGTTGAGTCACTGCTTGACAGAACGGTGGGGGCGGGGTTAAGACAGACTGACAGTGGGGCTCCATCTCTATCCTCTTATTAACGCTTAACGAGTGCTTTCCTCATGCAATATTCATCCCCACTAATATCATCCAAGCTCTGAGTCGAGCTTGCTACTTATGTAAGGCAATTATGTAAAATATCAGACTAACCAGGGCCCATGATCAGAATCTGACTGGAAGAGCGCTGCGGGACAATGACAGAGAGGAGGAGAGGGCATAACAAGAGTGATCAGGAAGAAGGGGCTGGAAGGTGGTGAGAAACAATCAAAAGACACACAGAATGGGGAAATTGGCTACTTCAGCATCCTGCAATATGTCTTTATCTGATTGCAGACGGACATCCATCGACGGCAAGTGACCAGTGTCAATAACGCAAACCGTTTCCTCACGTGCACCATCATTCACGCCGGAGACGTCTGAGGACTCCTCAAGGTCAGTTGGGAAGAGCAGAGCAGAGGAACTGATTGTTGTTGCAGGAGGGCTCACATCAGCTCCACTTGACCACTCGTCGACCATTTTTTTTTTTTAAACACACACAAGAGGTTTTAGTCGACTCTCCTCTACACAGAGCACAACCCTGCTTCACCACGTCACTTCCCTCACGTGAACAGCTCCCCCAGACATACACAAATAAACAAATGTACACTGATTTACGTACACTCGCTCGCACCCCCACCCCCCCGGGTCAAGGCCCTATGGGGGTCTGCACAGAAATAGGTCATTTGTCACACATGATGTCCCGGGGCAGGGGATGCATTATAGATGAGCCCAAACAGCATGTCTCAGTGAGCACTCACCACACAGCTAGGGACACAGGAGGGAGCAGCAGGAGGTGGGTAAAGAGAGACGACCACTCCTCAGGAAGAGGATACTGGGATGTCATAAAGTGAGACAAAAATCACTGCTGGCCACATTTCTGTTCGTTAAACCAGGGGAGGAAATCGTTCGGCACAGCTTGATCAAAACTACAACTGCACCTTTCTAAACTCACCATTTAAAGGATAAATATTAATTCAGGGGGCGTCTAATTTGTTATTCTCATAGCTGCAGCTGACCCTATAGCTAGCCATCTGCCTTGCACTCGAGATGTCCAGAAATCAGCCAATCATTAGTCTTATTATTATGGATTGGATGCTTTGTTTGTAGCCACGATTCACAACCAGTTTTTGTGTACTTTTGTGCCTTTTTTCCACATTCATGCAATTCTGTGACTATCAGCCGACAACGCGGACTCAGGACGTCTGTAGATTTACGCTCTAAACCGCTTTTATTCTCAAAGACAAAGACGCAAGGAGTGAAGTTGTTTGCTATGGTTTCAAACAAGGCCTAAAAGGAAAATGAAATAGAAAGGAGAGGGGCTGTGCTGAGGGAGAAGTGAGTGCAAAGACTGAGGAATGAGAGAGACTAGACCGCTGTCTTCTGCTGCACCCATCTGTTCTGAGAGTGCAGGTGGAGCCCTATTCACTCTGCTCTCTGTGTGTGTGTGTGTGTGTGTGTGTGTGTGTGTGTGTGTGTGTGTGTGTGTGTGTGTGTGTGTGTGTGTGTGTGTGTGAGTGAGTGTGTGTGTGAGTGAAGAGGGGGGCAGGAAGAAAGGAAGGGCAGAGAGAAGGAGGGAGTGGAGACATGGAAGGGCAGGGATGGAAAAGGGAAAGGAGGGTGGGAGGGAGGAGGAGGGGGGACTCTTGGTGATCTCTCCTGAAGGGGATAATGGGAGAGGAGCGCATTGCAATGGCTGCCATGTAGTACCCTCCCTGCACAATTAGCCAATCAGCAGCGTGCACTGCCAGCCAGGAGGACGCATAAAAGAAGAACATTGCAGCAGAGGCACAGAAGGAGACTGCGAGAGGAGCAGGGAATTACACACAAAACAGCAGAAACAGAACATCCTCCCCTGGACACACCCTGCCGAGGATCACTGCTTCTCTTTTTTTCCTGAACCATCGCCCACGCCACTCGGAGAGAACGCTCTCCCTCCTCATCATCAGCCAGCAGAAAAGCCCTTTCTCCTCATTTTCATCCTATAGAGGACACCTACCATCTCAGAGGGCTGAGATCCCTTGGCGAAGATTGTATTTTTTTCCTTTTTTTGTTTTTTTGTTTTCATTTGGACTCCTGGCAGAAAACACAAGGGTCGTGCAACATAAGATACTCATCCGTTCAGCTTCAAGACCAGTGCAAAGAAGGACCTAGATTTCTTTCATTGTACGTCAAGAATGGTTACTGTACGTATGACTCTATTTCTTTTATGTTTGTGAGGGGGATGTTGTAGCAGCATGCTCACATTGTATGTCAGCCCTTTGGTGATGGATGTGTTGAAAATGAAATGTACACGTGTGATATAGCAATACACAGATTTATCTCACATCTTCCTTGCCGATGTGCCTTTGCTGGGGGGCGAATATGATTTTAAATGGAGCTCCAGGGCTTTATCCGCGTACCAAAACATACAGGAACTAAAGGATTAGAGTCCAATCTGCAATGTAATTCTTATGATATGATTAAGAATCAATAGTGGCACTTAGCAATCTCATACTGAGTGATGCGCCATGCCGGCTGTGCTCCAGCCTGCAGTCATCCTCAGCTATGGATAAAGTCTTTATCCTGCCATTTTAGAAAGCTCCGGCTATTACTCTTCGGCATCACAGCCACTCTGGCTGTCTAAATGTCGCAGCTGTGAATATACAGTTCCTGAAGGAGGCAGGAGTTAAGATTTTAGGAATTCCGCAGCTTTAGAGTGATGGAGTGGAGATGGAGAGAAGGAGAGGAGATGAGGGCTTCGGATGGGGGGGTTGGGAGGCAGTGGGCTCGCTTTCTTTGCCTGGCGCACCACAAGGATGCTTGAGTCGGCATTCTGAGACAAAACATGATACCTTGGAGGCTGAGGGCCCATCCAGCGAGGAAAAAGAAGAAGGAGAGAAAAAAAAGGGTCGAGTCACTCCGGGAGGGGGGATGGGAGGGGGAGTGGAGGATTACGCATCCGCTGGTATACATTGAAGCAGGCAGAGTCCAAAATTCCTCAGGGCTCGTCGTTGCGACGCGACCGAGAGTTAAATGGGCTGGAAATCTCGGAGGCCGCGGCGGCGTGTGTATGTTAGGACGCGCACGGACATCTCCATTTTAAAGCGCATTTGCTCCAAGAATCACATCGAGTGTACGTAGCACTACAAGATGGCCATGCGTGCCTTGCGCTGCGCTTGTGGGGTTAAAAAAAAAAAAAAAAGAAAAGAGGAGATGCGGGCAGTGATAAATTAGCTTTGCTGTGCGCCGAAGGCCGGATTGGGCGTGTCTCTGCTGGACCTGAGCACCAAACAAGGGCCTTGGAGCATCAAACGGCCTGTAGCCCATTCTCCGGTTTACCTCTTGACGCATACTGTTGATAGCAGGTTGTTTATCTCAGAACAGCAATTTACTAGAATTCCAGAAGCCGGGATATTAATAATAAAACTGGAATCAGCGTTACGCACTAATACTCCAGGTCCAACTTTAAAATTAGACATGTGCGCCTTCCCAAGAAAATCATTAGTTTAATAGTTTGATGAATTTTGTGTATTGGCTGATGTAAACTAGGCTGATACCGACTTATCATTAAATGTTAAGGCTATTCAGTCAATGACTAATAATACAAGGAACACATCATAAATATTTAAATCAGAGAGAGGATGGGATGTTAGAGATGGAGGACCGTGAACTTTCAACATCTCGATGCTCGGAAAGGGAAAGGTTCACAACATCGAATAAAACAGTGCGAAATGGACAGCAGGTTGTTTCACCGTGCGTGTGTGTGTGTGTGTGTGTGAGAGAGAGAGAAAGTCTGGGACTGATGTGCACCTGACGTGCACGTTTCCATCTCCAGGTCTTTAATTCATCTCAGCGTAGCTTCCCATTGTCCCTCGCAGGCCTCGTAGACGAGCAGTGTCACTGGGGCAGAGGCTGTAGCTCCCCATCCACATGGTCCGCAGTCCTCCGTGGCTGTACCGCAGTGCCAAGCAAATAAAAGCGTTGAGTCAGATAACCTTTCCGAGGCACTTACACAATTCAAGGACAAGGACAGCCGAGGCCATCACTGTAAACCAGTCTGATGCCAGAGCAACAACAGAGCCTTTGAGGAACTAAAATGTTATCACTGGCTTTTGCTTTTTAAAATTCGAGGTCATTTCACAGACAAAAAGATGTATATATTTTCTCTAGTTAAGACAACATTGTCTGACTTACACGAGACATTAGATGCAATTATGTAAGCAGTGATTTGCCTCCTGTTGCCTTCGACTACATGTTATTATCAGCAACAAATATAAAACCTGAAAGGAAGAAAGAGAGATGGGGGATGCGTTTTCTGCCTGAGACAGCAAAACCAATTTTCCCTGACAATAATATCCAGGAAACAAATATTAATCATAAAAAAATGGCGTTCAAATTGTTTGAAAATCCTTATTGTCTCTGGTGGATCTATTAATAATGGTGGTTATTTGCCTTTTCCTTCATTGAGAAAAAAAAAATACAGCTAAATAAGAAAATCGTGTATTGGAAATATATCCACATCAAAAAAAACCATGGTTGATGTTTTAATTTTATATTTTTAAAATTATTTTTGACTTGGAGCTGGCAACTGTAACAGCCATTGTTCCCGGGGAGTCCTGCAGCCCCTGGCCACAACACAAAGCGCCACTGTTTACATTAATATTCATAGTGCTGCCATAGCCTCTGCGAGGGAGAAGAGGAGGAACGGGTGGCTCTTTTGTTTGGTCGCTTCAATACGTTTATTCAGCAAAAAGGCGCCCCCGGTTCATGAATGCCTGCAGAGCTCACAAGTCTTGCCTTTAAAAAATAAATCAACAACGTCTGAATAGGAAAGACACAGAAATCGGGGGTTAATCCATCTGACTTAAATGTGTGTTTTTAATGACTATCTAAATTTCAAACGTTTTAAACTCGGCTGAAAATGAAATTAAAAAACGAATCTTTGCTGGTTTCACGGGCCCGTGTGGCCTGAAATGAGACCGTTCGAAAGCCACTCCCTTTTTCAGCACGCTGGATAGCGCCCCGCATGCTACAGGGACTCGTAGGGCGGATTTGTCTCCGCGAGCCTTTGACGTTGTCTTCTTCCATCTTATCAAGGCACAACACACTCGCAGCGAAGAAATCTTTGATAAAATCTTTTATTTTTAGTCTGCCGGGTAGAATGGGAGGCGGTGGGGCTGACACGAGCTGTGACTCCTGTCGTCCTGTTGTTTTACAGCTGCCACCATGATCCCTTAAGCTGCAGAGAGTGTGGCTAATGCCCTTTGTTTGGGATAATCCTGTAATCTGTGTTATTTAGAAGGCTCATTTACAATCCAGCCTTGCGTTTACTTTTGATTCATGCCTTCCCCAAAAAAATAGAATAAAGAAATTATAAAAATGTTAAAAAATCTTCACATATGGCAATATAACGTGGACTAGAGGCAGGGTTTTGTTAAACGGAGAAACCAGTCTCCTCTTACCATTATTAATTCAAGCTAAACAAAAATCAATATATAGATGTTTGTATTTTTGTTTGATGATGCAGTTGTACTTAAAACCCTAATCCCTCATGGCCGAGACTGCATGTCAAAGCAAAAATACAAGTAGTGAACATGTCCTTTTCTTTCACATGTTTCAGTCCACTGACATTTAAATACATTTTATGTTGCTTCTTAATGAAACATTTGGAGCAGAAATGAATTGAGGAGGGGGGGAAGCTGTTTATAAACATCAGAAGACAGAGAAAGATCGACTGCACTCACATTCAGTCATGTAATGCTTCTGTGCTTTGTAATTTAATAGCGTACAGTGTAGGTGGTACATGTGCTTGGCAGTGGAGGCAGGGTTTCTGTTTTGTGTGCAAGTCTGGGTTTGTGTGTTTGGCAGGGGGAGGCAGGGCTCCTGTTTGCGTGCAAGTCTGGGACCATGTGTAGGCGATGCTGATGCAGTACATTAAATATTGAGGGAGATCTCACAGAACCCCAAAATAGAAAAAAAACAGCGTGGGACACATAGTGCTACCCTAACAACCCGTAACCTTTTGAATATTTGTAAAGACAATTTTTAAATGATAGTGACCTATTCTTATTGGGTAGTTAATACGAAATATGTTGGCGATAGAAAGGGTAATGGTTACGCCTTGGATGTCACGTTTACAATGTGCCCCTGGAGTGAGGATTTTTTATTGTCTCCAGAAGATGAAATGTCTGTAGCCTGAGTAGATCTATACTGGGCAGGCTGTGAGTAGTCATGCATTTGTAGGCCTTCCTACATCAGACTGACTTTTCCATGTCATAGTAATTAGGTTACTGCAAACTAAACTCTATTACTATTCGATTAGATTTCTGTTGTTGGTGTACAATATAAAATATGTCCGCCCACGGATGAAATAGTCATCTGTGGTTTTTATCTTTTCTATTTGTTTCACATAACTTCAGAGGACGCCTTTTCTCTCTATTTCTGTACACAAATCTAAGTTGCTGCTCGTGTCAGCCAACCTCAGTGTCCAGCCCTAACTCAGTGGCTCTGAGAATTATATAACTTCACACTGTTCACTAGGGCTGCGTGTTCTGTCACGCTGAGGGTTATTTCAGTTGGCCCTAATATGTGTGTTTTTTTTCTTTCTTTCTTCTTCAAAATGCTTTTGTCATATTTGGGACACATTCAGTTACTCATATCTCGAAACAGTCAGATGCATCACATCACACGACAATGCACTATAGGTCAGTATTACAATTCATATAAGATTACAGCTTCATTCCACCTTTTTCTGTCAGCTGGCATTTTAGCTGTATGTTAAACTCTTTACATGATTTTACTTAAGCATCCCTTTTTATGTAAATGTCAGTTTATTTTATTTTATGTGCAGACTTCCTTAATTCTCAACCCTTGTCAACGGTGGTCATTATCAATTTGACAAATTGATATTCACCACATCTGTAAAGCCTTGTATATAGGTACATGGTAGGGAAAATATCTGACCTGTGTATCTGCTCCTAATAAGAACAGACACAAACACACTGAGCTTAAAGCCAGAAAGCCACTCTGCCATTAGAAACAATGCAGTCTTTGAGGGGCCGTTACCTGGGTAACCTGAGTTGAGGTGAGGCTCAAAGCGAGACAGTAGGTTTATGGACACAAGGGAAAAAGGCACATTAGACAGAGCCAGTCGTGGCTGCCAGAGTTGGAGAGAGAAAATCTGAAATGGCACACAGATTTGAATATGTAATAGAAGGAATGAGTTATTTTAGATTTGATAATGGCACTGAAATGGAACGCATTAGAAGTCAAATAGGATGGTGGATTAAAAAAAATAGTGTGAAAAGCCACATTTCCACCTTCAAAAAAAGTCCTTGTCTGTGTCACTGATCATTCCAGGTACCCAGTAAAAAAAAATACATAAGAGAGCATTAAATACATACTCACCCCACTCGGGGCATTATAATCAAGTTGCGTATGTTTTAAGAAACAAAAAAGTCCTCCAGCCTCCACCACGTTAGGAAAATCCTTCAAAATAATTTGAAAATAATTCTAAAGATTCATTAATTAAGTCCCTTTCTTGCATTGGACTCCACTTTAGTCCCCAGGAGTTTAGAGAAGACTCATTTAGTCCTATTGACATACATAACACCCACCAGTTGGAGATCTGTACCAGCTCAAACCCACAATTTAACACGGTAATTTACACTGTCCCCACAAGTACATATTAAAACTGTGTATCCAGAGACTTTACAGTGTTTTTGGTGAAAGAAGGAATTCAGGTACCTAAATGTACCAAAGTCCCAAGTGTACACTCAAAAACACACAAATGTACACATGGTTATGTTCCTGAAGATCATATTAGTTGCATGAGCAAACAAAGAGAACCGAAATCTAAACATGCAAACTTATTATCTCTGACATGGGATATAAATCAAATATCTAACTTGAAAATGATTCGGATGTAAATGAAAACAACAGCTTTCATAAATATTCAATATGTGAATGTTATGTAAATAAAAAGAGTTGATAATCATACCCTACAGATTTTGAATATTTTTATCTGATTCAAAAAGCTGAACAAATCCTTACAGATATTTAGCTTCGATGTCAGACCAAGCAACAACACCACAAGCAGGACAACTTATCATTTTGTAATGATATTTCATGATTCAGAGTAAGAAAAGATGGAGGGAGGAGAAAGTGGAGCAGTTTCTGACCAAACAGATGTTCCTTGAGAATCTCTTGTGGATCAAATTGAGCTACATGATGGTGCACACAACAGACACAAACACTACACTGTGCACCTACCCAAACCCTTACCCAATTTACAAAAATAAAAGTCAGTTGACCACAAAGACCCCATAGCAAAGTCAGAAGAACAAAAGTGTAATCCTAAATAATTTTTTAAACCAACGTGATGCCCTTCATATATTGCAGCAATAAATCCATTTAACATTCACTCTAGCCTTTGTCCGGCGTGTCGACCCCCCGCAACCCCTCACTTCCTCGGCCTTGCGCCAGACTCACATACCACCATCACAGCTATCCATCTCCGTGTAATGATGTAATGGTGTTTGACCCTGGAAGAGTGTAGGGGGAGGGGAGGAGTAAGGCAAAAAGGGACTGTGACATCTGCAGCACCAGCGGCGAGGAGCGAGAGACGAGGAAAGATGGGGTGAAAAGGGGGAGGGGGGAGGATGATAAATCAGACCATGCATCCATCTCCATTTTAGCAATGCTGATTCCAAACCTTTGCCTCTGACAGTGACATATGGGACAGTCTGTGTTCGTTGTAGCGTGCGTGCCTTCTATTTTTTAATTCATCATTGTGTGCGAATAGCAGATATGCATGTTAATACAACCGTCTCACAACTCTGTCCTTTTGTGTTATTTTGTAAAAAATACAAATCTAACCCCACCCTCTTCCTCAGCAGATAATCAGCACCATGGAAACCCAGGTGTCCAATGGTCCAAGCGGAACCAGTATGCCAAATGGTCCAGTCATCAGCACCAATGGCTCCACAGATGACAGCAAGACCAACCTGATCGTCAACTATCTGCCTCAGAACATGACTCAAGAAGAGTTCAAAAGTTTGTTTGGTAGCATTGGAGAGATTGAATCCTGCAAGCTCGTCAGAGACAAGATAACAGGTACAACGCGTTGTCCACATTGAAAACAGAAAAGTGGTTCAAATGTTTTTTTTGATAATACTCAACAACCCTAAGCCTTCCCTGTGTCTCCAGGTCAGAGTTTGGGCTACGGGTTTGTAAACTATGTGGATCCAAATGATGCAGACAAGGCCATCAACACACTGAATGGTCTAAAACTACAGACCAAAACAATCAAGGTGAGCAGACCCCTACTCCACGATATTCACTCTTCATTACTCAAATCTACATGGCGTGCTAGACAAAAAGAAAGGAAGTGGAGATTTTGTTAAGGGGGTTGGGTAGGTCTGTGTGTGTGTGTGGGGGGGGGGGTACTGAGAGAGATGGGGACAGACGTGACAGAGGGAGGGGAGGAAAATGGGGAGGAGGAGGCAGAAGGGAGCCGTGGCTAGAACAAAGGAAGTGAGAGAAAAGGGTGAAAAGAGAAGAAGAGAGTGGAGGTCAGAAAGCAAGGGGCGGACAGCATGCCGAGGTTATTGTGATGGAAATGTAATTACGACGTCTGACTGTGGGTGCACGAGGGTCAGACCAGGTTACCCCATCTGCCTCCAATCGGGGCTAATTAGGGGCCTTCTTTGTCCAAAAATCAGATGAAGGAACGGGGATGGGGGGGGGTAAACTATTAATCACTACTTCCTTTCAACCCCCCCCCCCCCCTACCCCAACCTGATCAAAGTGGATCAAAGATGCAGACAAACTGAAGGATCAAGAAATCAAATTTGGGAGAGAGCAGAGCAGGTGATTTAGCGACAGCTGTCCACGAAAAGGGGCGTTGATCGTGACTTGTGACCGATCCAACAATGAACTATGAGCAGGCTAGGCCGAGAACTGGATACGCTTGGAAGAACCAATACACATTGTGTATTGTATGAAATATTGAGTATAAACTTTCAAATACAAGAAGAGTGCTTAAAATTGTCAGGGCTAATTATAACAATTTGTTATAACTCTTATCTAAAGGCAATTATTAATTATCTGATGTGTCTAAACACAGATCGCTCCGTCTATAAACAACTTCTTAATATCTAACTACAAATTAAAAAAAAAACCTCAATGCCACGGTTTTATATCTCGGCTTTCCATTCAATAGAGAGGGGTGAGGCTGTGAGGGAGGGGGCACGGTAAAATGGTAGGGGGGTTGCTTGGAGAGCAGAATGCCAATGACGGGATTAGAGGCCATATGGGCTTCAGGCACCATCTGTACTATGGGAGCGACGGGGAGAGGGTTAATTATAGGGCAGCCTCTGCTCCCTGAACACAGCAACTCCCCTCTGACTCGTCCAGAACACCCTAATCACTGCACCACACAACCCTCCTGCTCATACAGTCCGTCTGTGTACACACTGACACTGGTGCTTTGTACTGATGGAGGAAATCAGAACACCTGTATTCATTTGGAAGATAATATACACGCAATGTCATTTGGCCTTTTTTTTTTTAACTCAGGCACAAATAAAGCTGTTGGCGCAATTTTAATGCTACAAAAAGTTTGTGAAAAATAACAAAAAATGTTAACATCACAACAATACACATGCATTTGCACAGTATGCGGCAGCAGTGTGTATTGAAGTTGTCGAGGATCCTGCCCGTCTTGTGATGCTCTTGCATTGTTTGCTGTTTTGCCAGTGGAGCTGTTCTCTCCCAGAGGAGAGAGACAAAGGAAGGAGGCAGGATAGGGAGGGCAGCTCAGCCTATCTCACACAACACTCACTCTGTCTCTCCTTCACACACAAACACAACACTCCCAACAATGCACTGAACTGGACTATCTACCACACATGTGCTCACATGCGCACATGAACACAATAGCGAAAATGTGTGTAATTGCTTTCACAATGAATCATATATTCCTCAGCACCAGTAGAGGGAGAATCTTCGGAAAGTAGACCAAGAGAAAACCATAAGGGATACAAACACAGACACACCAAAAATGGCTGCGCACTAATTAAGTCGCTGGTGAATTCAGGGATATGCAGCTTCTAGGGCTTTTCTCAGTGCAAATCAAAGCTGACATCTTGGCTTGTTAACTGGTGATTGATATTCGTTTGGGTAATGGTCACAGTCATGTCTGAGCGTCTCATTGTGGCTCAGTGTGACCTTAAAAGCAATGATTAAATCCACAGATACCAAAGAGAGAGTTTGAACTGTGGGGGTGGTGAATAAGGAGAAATCAGTGGGAGTCAAAATAGAGCTGATGTGCTGGGCCCTTGTTGGGAACTTAATCCATTTAGATCAGGCTACTGACATATTTCCATACTAGAAGTCTCTGTTTTTCTCCCATTGAAGCCCTCTGAGACAAATGCGATTTGGGGGTATTTTAAATAAAAATGCAATTTTTTATTTACTTAGGTATCATATGCCCGGCCAAGTTCGGCTTCTATTCGTGATGCCAACCTATATGTAAGTGGACTCCCCAAGACCATGAGCCAGAAAGACATGGAACAGCTGTTTTCCCAATACGGTCGCATCATCACATCCCGCATCCTAGTGGACCAAGTTACAGGTACAACCTCATATCACTTCTGAAGGCTCGATTTATCTCGATGAACTCCATTTACCCCAGTCTAGGAAGCAACAGTTGATGCCAAGGTAGTAACATCGGCTTGTTTTCTCAATCGGAGCAGGCGTATCACGAGGAGTGGGTTTCATCCGGTTTGACAAGCGAAATGAAGCAGAGGAGGCCATCAAAGGTCTGAACGGACAGAAGCCTTTGGGGGCCGCTGAGCCCATCACTGTCAAGTTCGCAAACAACCCCAGCCAGAAGACAGGCCAGGCCTTACTGACTCAGCTGTACCAGACCGCAGCCCGCCGCTACACGGGGCCCCTGCACCACCAGACTCAGCGTTTCAGGTACTAACCTTTGACTCAACCCAACAGATACAAAAAGTCTATAAAAGGATATTTTTCAAGACCAAATCACAGGTCATCCTGCTCTGTTGCTTTGCTTAAAGAAACTGTCCTTCAAGTGTTTAATGCAATGGGCTAAGTGTGCCAACATTTCGTTGTGTCAGTGTTACATGGAGTCGAGCCTCAACTACACAAGATAATAGCTAAGAGTAAATGTTCTTCAGTGTCTATGTTCAAGAACAGTTCAGCAGATGAAGTCGCACAAAGCCAAAAACAGCAAGTGTGGTGAAATACTACAAGCAGGAAAAACTGAATGGTCAAACGAATCCCAAATGGAAAAACAAACATTTCTGTCACTATTAACACTCACTAATAACCTGTTCCTTTTCGCAATATTGTTACTTTATAGTAAAGAAGGAAATGGCAATATGACATTGTCCCTCCTTCTCACTCTTTTTCTCTGACTTTCTTCTAAACTGCAGCGTGATCCCTTCACTTGGAAAGGGACCAGATCCAAATAACAGCTCAAAACCAATGTAAGCGACCAGATTTTATCAAGTATAATACAAAAACAACGCTAAATAAACTTTGCTTTGAGAAGAATCATACTGATACTTCGAGTTTTGCCTGTAGTAATAGGCATGATAGGATTTATGATTATTGAAATTGTAAAAAAAATTGGCCACATCTACGTGTGTTAATTGCAATTCAAGGCTAAAGCGTTTTTTAAGTCGAAGGTTTCCAGTATGAAATAATCTCATGGAACTTCACAAACAGCTGTTAGATATCCTCTGGGGTTAGTCACTTACTCACTATGGATAATACCTTTTTAATTGGTAGATGTGAATGGCCTTATAGTTTAACTATTAAAATGGGGACCTGTTTTGGAGCTTTTAACAGCTGAACTCCCGTTTAAATACCAGTTGAGGCACGTATTCACTGGAGTATTTGACCAGCCATCAGTTGGTTGGATGGTTTGGGACTGCGGTGCAGTGAAGGATGCCCTCTGGAGGCCAGCTGGTGAAGGAGCAGCATGTTAAAATGACAGACCCCCTTCCTTGTAGAGCTCATAACTAACTTCTGCATCCCCTTCATTCTCCCTCTTGCGTTGCAGACTCGACAATTTACTAAACGCCAGCTACGGAGTCAAGAGGTAAATGCCAAAGGTGTACTTTCAAAAGCATCCATGCCAAAATAAAAACCTCAAACAAAGTGCCCGGAATACCACCTGCTGACTTCATCTCAAAACTAGATGATGGCCATAATTCTTAATGCCCACTCCCCATTTAACCATGTTACAGAAGCAGCCCAGTAATAAAATACAAACTGTAATTGCAGTAGGCAATGATGCAGCCTCCCGACAGCAGGGTATTCTGGCATGGCTTTGTTTAACCTTTTTGTTCGTTTGTTTTAATTAATAGCAATAATTTATCTATGTCTTTATTTATGAACTAACATTGTCAGTTTCAGTTGCTTTAATGTCCCTTTTTTTCACCAGCATGGACATACCAGATTCCGTTTGCGTCTCCTCTGTTTGCTCCAGTTTTTGTATGATTTGGATTCCAATTTGCTTTTCATCCCTCTCTAGGTTTCTGTGTTTTGTTCAATACTGTGATTTCTGTTGAACATTGTGATTCATGCGTTTTAATTCTTCCAGAGGCTTTGGTCAGCAGAGAAATGAGATAATGTGCAGATTGTGGGGGCGTCTGTGTCTCAGGGCATAAAGTGTCATTTTGTTTGCAATTGGGTACTTTGGAACCACTGCAGTGACCGCATATTTATGTACTTACTGTACAGCAGAGGGGATGGAGATGGGTCCCTCGACACCATACAAGCTTTATCATTTCGAACAGATGCCCATATGCCCACTAGAGACAGGATAGTGCACTGAATGCTGTGTTGAACTTCAGAATGACACCCATGGTAGTTCTCCTACTCTCTTCCCCAGATTCTCGCCCATCACCATTGACAGCATGACCAGCCTTGCCGGAGTCAACCTTACTGGTCCAACTGGAGCCGGATGGTGCATCTTTGTGTACAACCTGTCCCCCGAGGCAGACGAGAGCGTCCTGTGGCAGCTCTTTGGGCCTTTCGGCGCCGTTACCAATGTCAAGGTCATCCGTGACTTCACCACCAACAAATGTAAGGGCTTTGGCTTTGTCACCATGACCAACTACGACGAAGCCGCCATGGCCATTGCTAGCCTTAACGGCTACCGCCTGGGTGACCGCGTGCTGCAGGTTTCCTTCAAAACCAGCAAGCAGCACAAGGCCTGAGAGAGAGAGGCTGCTGGCACCAGCTCCTTCGACCTGCAGGGGGAGCTACCTGAGCTCCCCGTGCCATCACTCTACATGGGCCTGGACTGAGTCTCTCTCTGACACATTCTCACACAAATACATAATATATTATTACACAGACATGCAGATAATCACACACACGCACACACATAACCAAACATATCCATACTCGAGCATACACATGTCAGAGTTTCAAACAAACACACTAGTGGAGTTTTTCTTTTCTCTTTACACAACATGCTAGTCCTTCCTTTATTTGCCTGGATTGAATTAGAAGGGGTACGAAGCTGGTTTGTTGGGTAGGGGCAAGAGCTATCTATTTAGGAGACAGTCTAACGAATGTGACAGAGAATGTGTACTGAGTGCTTTGATTGAATTCAGGCAAATAATGAAAACTGATGAACAAAATGATCGAAAAATTTAAATGAAAGAATATGTGCAATTTACCCAAACTCTTACCCCACCATCTCTCCCACTATCTTGCTGGAGAGGATGTAGTCACTTTTTTACACTTGGGCATTTTGAATCAGCGATTTTTTTAGATCAAAGAAAATGAAGTTAAAAAACAGTGTTCTCTTATATACGTCTATTCAAATATAACTATATATTCAATATTTAAGGTGGTTATAATAGCCGAGTATGTAAGCATTTTCTAGAAACTTTGACTACTGTTTCCTGACCTGCAATTAGGTGGTGCCTAACGTAAAGGCAGTTTCTCTACCCTATGTGAGCTTGTTAGCTCAGACCCAATAATAATTTAGGTTAACGAATTAAACTGAATACTGGTCACAGAAAAGAGTAGTCCAAAGGCCATCAGAATCCCTCTGTCCCTCACAGTCGCACACCGAACAACACAATCGTCACTTATGTATCACAGAAACACTGTTCAGTAACTAGGAAATATACACATATTTAGTCCACAGAAACAAAAGAGAAGTTCCTGTATTTTTTCTTCTAATCTATGCTCAAGATGGATTCAACACAAACAGACTGCAAGTGAACTCAGAGCAGAGTGGCAGGATATCTGCATGGTGACAGTGTTAATTAGTAATTCTCTCGTGGGCAAGGGAGTGACGAATGCGAGGGGAAAACAGTTTCACCATAACACGGCCACGTCCAAAGGAAAATACCGGTGTGTTTTCACTTTTTGCGCCATTGTTTTTATTACACCTTTATTTAACATTGCCCTCAGGCCATTTTACTTTGCACGACTGTGTCAGCCATGATTTGGTGTGAGATCCCTTTAACTAACATTGGTGTCGAGACATCAAGAAAAAAGATGCGAAAGAAGACCATTTTATGTTGTTCCAGCTGACTGCTTTGAATTTGAACATTCCCGTATCAAGAGAAGTTCTTCAGATTTGATCATGTGATGATCCCAGTAGCTGCAAAAAATAACGTAAAGTAAAAAAATGTCGAACAACACACCCATGGTCTGAACAATGGTCGCGGCGGGTCTGCAGAGGGACAGAAACAGATGAGCAAAAACTCAAGAGCACCGGTATTATTCTTCAGTCTAGTGCACACATAGAAGCTACCTCAGCAAATGAGGTCAAAGTTTTGCATTTCAGCAGAATACATGCGCTCCACAGTAACAACATGCACAGAGCAGATAGAGAGGACTGCAGTTTATAGTGGCTGAACCTTTATAAAGCTGACTTCAGAGTCACATGAGTGAGCAGAGATATCTGGCGTTGTTAAAATGATCGTTGATCCTTTGAGGAGAAAATATTACCAGTTCCTTCAGCTTTTTCCAAATGCTCTTTCCTCAGTTTTATTTAAAACCCCCTCTATTCTCTTAAAAGCTTCCTGCCCTCTCAAAAGATGACTGTCGGACAGCGAGACCGCAAATAAGTGTCACAATTATATTTCTGTTTACAACAGAAAGCTGCTCATTTATTCGCCTCAGATCTATTTGGCACTGCCACGAAAATAGCATTTCTCAAAATATCCTCAGCCCAATTGCATGAAAATTATTAATGGCACCCTGATGAAACATTAAGGCCATTCTGCCGAGTTGAATTGTCTGCTAAAGACCAGACTTAAGAATTTCCATGGGGAGAGCTGTCTTTCAATATCAAGACATCTGCACATGATAATAGATTAAAACAAGGTCAAATATATTCAAGACATGTTGCTTTTGCTTTTCTAAATGACGCTGTGTTAGCCAAAGAGGACGATCTCTTTGAAAGGATTACATTAGAGATAAATCTATTTTTATACATACAAAAGAACAAGACCTTGTGCTGAATTTTTACAGATTCTTAAGCTTGGAAAAATTGGGACATCGCATGGCTTTATTTTAAACCCTCTGATCTTCGCAGAGCAAGGGGGGGACAAGCATGCGGTGTTTGGGTGGGGGGTGTAGGAAGGGGAAAAGGAAACATTGTGTCTCGTAAAAAAACATTCAACCCGATTGAAAAGAAAACAAATTTGGCATGAAAAGAGGAAGATTTACCAGTTAGGGGTGTCACCTGACAGACCCATCTCTACTTCTGAGTGCTTAGACACGCTCACATCTCTCGTCCTGAAGTTGTGTACAGCGCTGCTTCAACGATGGTGCAGTGAAGTGAAGTTCTTTGACCTGAGAATCCCAGACAGAGCTGCAGCGAAGGCAGCTCATTGGCTCAGCTGAAAAAAACGGAATCGCTGCTTGCAAATAAAAAATTAAATAAGAGAAAGAATGCAGACTAGAACAGGTTCGCCAATTAAAAACAAACATTGAGCATGATTATTACGATTAGGTAGATTTGATTTTTGCCAAAGAATTGCTTTGCAAGTCAGTACCAAGAAGGATGATTAAGACTAACTATATTATTCCCAGAGTAATTGCTGTACAAATCTATGTTATTTATTGAATAAGGACCCTCTACAATTTCCGTTATCGTTACTTTTAAATATCTAAGTTGCGCATATCAGTTTGCATTTGTAAATCCTGAATCCACTAAACCAAATGCTAACATGAAACAGCTGCAAGCATTCTCATTTGCACACATTTCATGCACACACCGAATGATGAAAAAGGCATATCAAAAATAAATTGGGATGAATCGATTCACCTATTGACAAAAGACGAAAAGTCATATCCATCCGTCTAATGTATTTCCCCCCGACATTTATATCATCTGCTTTGTCTTGTGACCAATTTAATCGTTTAAAACCATCAACATTGCACCAGTTCAAATACTGACTCTGGCATCTTTCAATCTGACTCATACTGTTTCACTTCCCGAAATAACTCTGAATGACTGTCGCTGGCGTGTCCAGAGCTGACCACACAAAAGAGCTAATGGAGCTATTTTGAGTTGAGCAATTTGCAAGAGATAGCAGAGTAGGGCTGAGAATTTGATGAGACCAGTGATAGACGTGAGGAACAACCGAGATAACAGGCCGGGTTGAACTGCAGCTGGAGTCGTTTGCCCAGCCATGTCCGATGTAGTACAGTCAAGCCACAGACCAAACTCAAAGCCCGAAACAACCTTTCACACACAGTCTCCACAAAGACCTACACCTATTGTACAGTAGAGAGCGAAGGACCATGGCAGGAAACAGTACTACACTGCTTGAGCAACAACAATAATCATTTAAAAAGACAAAAAAACTTTCCTATGGAACAGTAAGTGCAATGTGCTTTGTTTTTATATTGACTGAGAACAAATGATATATATTTTTAAAAAAAGAAATTAAACGTCACACTGAAAAGGTTTGCGGAAAGAGCGAAAGGAGCAAAAGTTTGGACAAAGAACCATTGGAAATGAGCAGACTCATTCAAGAAAAATTCAACCGAGCAATGAGAGCTGTGATCGACAAATTTTCACAATCACTTCCTCAGCCCCTAATTTGTGCTCTGACCATGCAAGCTCAAACAAATTGCGTATTTGGCTGACCTAATAGAGCAAATCTCGATGACCTTGAAAGGAATACTGTCTAATATATCATCAGTTTTAGCCCATGTCAATTTCAAATATCATTTTATTTTCCTGTAACTTATTGATTTCATTTACATATCCAGACTCACTTGTTAAATTAGCGTATTTGTGTTGTTGATGTTGCCATAGAGAACACACATGGGTCAAATATTATGTTTGGTTGCATTGATTGGGTACAGTTTGTTATTTTTCTTCCATTACTTAATTAGTTGCAGTTTTTACAGTGTATGCAGATTTTAGACTTAGTTAGATTTTTGATTTCAATCAAACTGTGTTCAATTGTGTTTGTAAAAGTCTGTGGTAGCTTTTGTTGCAACATAAAATAATTTAAACAGAAAAAATTCAAAATAGCGCCAACAAACTTGTATTATTTGGGCGACTTTAAGCTTGTAGTTTTAACTTATTGTTAACTTAAAAACTATTTATTATGATTATTATTATTGCCTCGTATAAAGTATGTTTTGTGTATATTTATGGTTTATTTCATTATATTTGCAAGTTTAAAAGATTTTAAGTTTGCCAAAATTGTGGTTACACCATTTCGTTTCTTACAAAGGGGGACAAATAGAAAAACAGCTTTAGAAGTACGATTTGGAAAAGTTCTCCATAGTCAAAGAATGCACTGCTATATTTAACTAATTGAAGTGTATAAACATACATGCTGTGTGCTAGATGTTATGCCTTTACTGCCTGTGTTCTGTTTGTCTTGTTAAATGAAACTCTTTTAATTATTTAATCTAATCACAGTCTTGTTTTTTCAACCACTCGGTGAACCCCTGAGAAGCGGGACAGCCCCTGTAGTGAGGCTTTGGGCCATTTGAGGGTCAAGCATTTAGCCAGTAACAGGGGAGCTGTCCTGGGTTTGTTAAGCTCTCAAGATGCTTTCCTGTTTATGCTGATGGGTCAATCCAATTCAAAGATACAAATATAAGGGGTTTTGTTTCTGTTAAAGCATTGTAATACTGAGATCATCAGTATCAATATCAATTTGTGCGACCGAAACAAAAGATGTTCTTAGGAAACCCAGCCTGGCATTTATAAAGCACGGCTCAGAAAAGCTGCAGGAAGGTTTTCTTGGGAGTCTCTAGGGTAGTAAAGGGGGGAGTGGTCCTTCTGTTTCTCAACCAACTGTATTTTGTGTCTATTTATTTAGAAGAGGGGACGCAGTATCTTAGTGATGTTTTTCTTACATTTTCCTGGAATGGTAGAACAAATCAAAGGTGAAAATGATCAAAACAGTTCCGCTGACACCACTATCAGCGGAAGAAATACAAAATCTCATACTTCCAAACATGACCAAATGAACAATGTCAAAATTTAACAAAGAAAAAAAAAAAACCTTTCAGTTTAGTCTAGGATATTTATTACTGGGATTTCAGCTGAAGACGCTTGAAGACTTTTTCATGGAATTGTTTAATTATTTGTACTTTACATGCCAGAAAAAAATAAAAGTTACAAATATGAATGACTGGATTTTTTATTGACTGTGAAAAACAAAATACATTGTAACTGTTTTGTGTACACGTTTATTCAGGCTAGTGTTTGGGCACTCATCTAAATACGTTCTAAAGATACATACTACATATTTGACATGTTTCTGTGTAGTGTCATGCACGTCAGCTAGTTAAGTAGCATGTCTTTTGATAAGTGGATACATATTTTATATTATTTTAATGAATGTAGACAAAGAGGTGTACTAAATGTTTTGTTTGTTAGAAAGAAGGAACAGAGGAAGAGGTAACTGCTTCTAAACAAAGCTTCTAACATTTTATTTAGGTTTTTATGTTTTGGAAGTGTATTTCATTATAACTACTACTACTATTTAAAACTGTATATAACATCATTGGAAGCCACCACTAACATAACACAATAAGTATAGGCTCTGATGAATTACAAATGGACAGTGTTGTTTGGAGTTTGATAAAAGCAGTTTATTTCAAAACAATGGAATGACACCACATCTGACACAAATTGGAAAATCAAAAAAACATGTAGTGGAAGTTGGAAGTGTAGATGACTACGTGGAATTTCCATAATTTGTTCTGAGCTGTTAACCAACAACAAGGGGATGTTGCTCACAGCAAGGTGTGGTCCCTCAGGAACAACCTGTCAAAAAAAAAAATACAGCACACGCTATCATTTCCGTGACTTGTTTGCTGAAGTCCCGACTTTGCAGTTGTTAAATTGGAAGAGCAGTTTAGCTGCAATTAATCCCTATAGGTTTATTATGTGAAGAATAAGCATTTACAACAGTGATGGATCCACTTCTTGTGCTTTATCTGTGCTCTGAATTTAACTGTTTTTTTCCTATCGTTTTGTCACAGACATTTAACTGCTACAATTTAAACTGGTTAAAAAGACCTTCAGTCCTCCTCACTATCATCATCATAAAGATCAACTTTGTTCAAATTCCAGGAAGCCATTAAAAGTTCAATTATAAAACATAATAAGTAAGAGTAGCATTTTTATAATCTTTGTTTATTTCAAGGTAAGCTTCATGTGATATATAATTTGTACAGCAACAGGGTTGAGTCTCACAGGAATATATCAATAGACACAACACTAGATCTAGTCAGGGTAATGGTGGGACCACTAGAAAGGAAATTTCTATGGTACATGATATATATTGTAAGATATTGGATTATATCAATGCATTGGACTGAAATGTGGAACAGGTTTCTGTAGTAATGGATGGATGCAAGACAGCACCAGTAAGGCAACGCATATGTCACAAGATTGTTTACAGGTTTCCGGACCCAAAGTGCAGTTTAGGGTTACTCAACCATTTAGTGCATTGTTACAAATTCTTACCATTAATTCATTCTTAATCCTCTGAACTTGACAACTTCAATGAACTCAAATACTGTAGCCATTACAATCATCCTGTGGTTGTCCTGCTCTTCTTCTAAAGTGAAGCACAAGGTGTTTCCTTTGCAAACAAACTGACTGTCACTTGTTTTTATTTTTGTTTTAGTGAGCCCCATGAGGAAATTGAGATCAGTTCATATTTAATGAAATATAATAATGGTCAGAAACATGAATCAATTGAAATCCTATAAGAGATTGAAAGGGTCCCTCCAGAAACTCATATGTGCGTCATACAATGTGTCATGATTTTATATCTCAGAGAGTCTAGCAAGAAACAGAAAAAATGTAAGATTTACTCACATATTAAAATGGACCTAGAGCTCTTCGTGGTCATGCACCTCTGAATCCAGGTTTGGAGGCTCTTTGCAGATGGCAGGGCTGAAGAACTCCATCAGGTACTCACAGCGACTGGGCTCTGAGGTGGATGTCACAACTGTCTCCTTTCCACATGTTAATTTAACCTAAGGGAGCAAGATCAAACATTTCCTCATGTGTTGTCAATGGAGAAACAGATATCAGGGAGTAAATTCAAGCACAGAAAAGATCGTGTCTGGTCTGGCTGGCTGAAACTCACTGTGGTGGACCTGTTAGGGCCTTGCCAGCATCCTGTTCCTTGTTCATACTTCATCATAGAATATATGTTATCTTCAGGACCTGCCCATTTTCCCCACGTTCTACAGAAAGAAAAGGAACGTGCAGTCAATTGTCTGAAGAACACTGCAAATGTATAGAAACAACAGAAACAAGAGGGAACAACATCTTACCCCAGGTTGGTTTCAGATCCACCATACTTGGGCTTCTGGGATACTCTGTTGAACGGACAGAGCCTGTATATGTACCTGAAAGCAATGGATGGACTTAGACCTTCAGAAGTAGGAACTTACAGAATAAGGACTGCAAAAAGAGCTAGTGTTCACATACTCGCTGGTAGACAACTCATAACACTGGTTGTAGAGATGGGCAAATTCAGCATTGGGTCCAAAGTCAAAGGAAATTTCCTTCTCAATGTTCCTGGAAACCAAAAGCAAATCCAAGAAATCATCTTTTTTGTATTTTACTGACTTTAAATATTAAACACACTGATCAACAAAATAACAAACTATTGCTGTTGACAGTTTGACTGAAAAACACGGATTACATTATTGGGAAAGAAGCTCAACCGCATCCAGAATTGCAACTCACTTGATCTGATCATCCACTTCCCGGAGAGCTCTCTCAGCCTCATCGAAGTCATCCCTGGCTTTCTGAGCAGCTACGAATCAGATACCCAGAATAAATGCTTTTGTATTAAACAAGCAACCGACCATAATTCATATAAAAGGCAATATAGCTGTTCAATAAATCCCCTTGTTTTCCACATATCCATTTATTGATTTTACCAGAATGATATGATGTTTTTTATATGATGGCAGATTAACATTCAAAATCACATCGCTCCTTTTTTCCTGGAACTTTACAGTGTGACTCACTCACTCAAAGATGAGGACTGCTTGAGTCATTCACTTACCATCAATAAGGTTTTGCGTTTCTTGGTCATATGCCGGCATAGTGCCCTCAGTGTCATCATCCTTCTTTTCTGGAGTTGCCTCTATAGGAGGGGCCTGCATATCAAACACAGATGAGAATGACTCACTGAAATTAACTTGGAGTCATCCAGTATTAAGTTTGATAGAGAAAGTCGGTGGGCTTACCTTATAGTCTGCATCATCTGTGTCGTCATCCTCGTCTTCTTCATCCTCCTCCTCTTCATCTTCTGGGAGGTCGTCTTCAGGGTACTGCTCAGAGTCGTTTTCGGGGACTGGCTCCCTCGTCTCCTCCTGTGGAGTCTCCACTGGTGCTGGTGTGTCTGTGGAGGCCTGTTGGCAAAGAGTCACACATTAGAGCAGCAGAGGCTTTCACACACGAGTTTAGTGAAATAATGACCAGGTTGTTACCTCTGATATGTATTTTTCTTTGACGGTATTCCAAACAGCCTCAAATCCTACTGGGTCCACACGCTCCACTCCTCCCAATATTTCCTGAACAAATCAAGGACAAAACTCACATTTGAATCTGTTAAGCTTCTGAATTTTTAAATACTTTGGAACAACACAAGAGGAAAACATTTACCTGAGCCTCTTCTTCGGTGAAGGAATCATCTGAATCTGGATTGAGCTCAGGATGGGAAAGAAGCTCAGTCACTGAGATGCTGAGAAACAAAAGTAAATAATTCCTTTTGTTAGTCAAGTCAAGTGTAGATAAGAACAGCTAACTTTTCAAAGAGCAATAATCTAGTGTCAGACATTTTTGCTCAGAAAATATAGGGATCTCTCAGTTAAACAAGACAAACTACAATAAAAAGGGTTACAGATTTAGAAATTGTGTTTGTCTTCTATGCACAACTTCATGCTGTTTTTGTTTTGAAAGTTGCCCCACAACCTCACTACACTATGACTTTTGTCTCATTATGAATGCTAATAATTTTGGAGGCCGCTAATACTCACAAGCCATCAGCATCATCATCCAGTTCAAGAAATACAGCAGCTACTCTTGCCTTGTCCTTCTCCATACGAATGATAGCTTTTTGTTCTGAAACAAATATAAGTTACATTATCAGTGACTTTTATCACACATGTGGTTCTATTGAATATTACAATATTATTTTGTTCAGGCAAGACGTTCTTTCATCTCAATCTAATTAAAAATTTAGACAATAGTATCTGTAACATGATATTCAGAGCAAACGAAAGACAATGTACTTTCATATCCTCATTTACCTTCCCAGGCCTTCAGATGGCGCTCTTTAGCTACTTTCTCTGGCTCCTCTGCAGTCTCCTTTACGGTTCTCATAGCCTCAACCTTCTCTTCCAGATCCTTCTTAATGGCCTCAACTTCAACAAGTTTGGCCTGATGAGACAAATTAAAAAAGTTTTTTGAAATACTGTCAATTTTTTTTTAAATATGAAACAATGTATTGGCATTTATAACAGAGAAAATTTGATTTAAAAACATCTCAGCTCACAAAGGCAACAGTAAAAAATAACTGCAGTGTGACACTAATAAGTCTTGTCAGATGTGACATATTTTGGGACTCTGAAATAAACTCAATATTTTTTTTAATGAGTTCACACCTTCTTATCCTCTATGCCCCTCTTGGCCTCTTGGATTAGCTGTTTTTTAAGCAGAAAACCCTCCTTAGCGATCTCTGCCATCTTCTGCATGCTCTCCCTCTCTTTGCGCCCCATCTCCCTGCAAGATTAAACAAGAAATCAGGTTAAGACTGTAAATCACAAAGGAGTTATTTAGATATAAATCCCAAAGCATCCCCACCTGCAGGTGTTCTGACAGGCAGCGCCGCTGTTGTACTCGTCTGTTGTGTCACAGCAGTCTGGGGAGAACACAAAGACATTACAAAAAACCTGACCACACAAAACATGTGAAAAGGAACTAGTCTGCACAGCTTCAAACTCATACCACAGATGCCGTCGTTAATGCGGGACGAGGGGATGAAGGCCGGTTTGAAACCTGCATTGGTGCAGTGGAAGCTGCCGTTGGGACAAGCAGCAGTGCCTGTAATTAAATTGCGATATCAAATATAAAAAACTGCTTTATTATACAGAATAGAAAAGTCCAGGCGTATCTCAAGGAGGCAGGATGTACGAACCTGGCTCATCTGAGCCGTCCCGGCAGTCACAGTAGTCATCATTCACTCTGTCAAAGGGAATACTGCGGGAGCCATCCAGGCAAGTAAACTCTTTGCCCTCTTCATAGAACTGCCGTTCTGTCAAGGAGGGTGAACAAAGGAATAAAGTAAATACCGTGACAGTTAAACTGGAGAGAGCAGAGCTTTCATCAGATTTACAGATGAATATCAAAGTTTGGGCATCTCTCGAGATTTCACACCTAATGATGAAGCAAGAGGACGTAAATACAATCCGGGGTTTAGTACCAAAGAGTTGTCAGGATAATTGCAAAGAGAAAATAGATGTATTTTCAGATACAAGTGTAGCTTCCAAATATTAAAAAGGAAAAAAAAACAAAAACAATAGTATTGCCTTTAATCACGTTGTCTAAATGCTCTAAACTGCATACACTTATTTGGCCACCCATGTAATTATTCAGTTACAAGCTACAATAAACATATCTCTAGAGTTCCTGGAGAATAATCAGTTTTTGGCCCAACACCAGCAGCACACAGGCTCAAAGAGAGGCTTTCTTTCTCTGGTGAACTTTAAACTTTAAATATCTAACTAGCCCAAGGGCACCAACAATTTAACCGTGAAGTTTCCTCATGGGTTTTATAGAGGCTTACTTGATAGAGGGACACCCCGAGGGCGAAGCACTTCAACCGCAGAGACCCCGACACCCAGCAGCAGCAGGAGGAGGCGGAGGTGGTGGCATACATGACAGGACATCCTGATGGTTCTGCTCTGCACTGGGTCAGATGTTAGCGAGATGCACCGGAACCGCCTGTAAATAACATACATGATGTAGATAAACTCAAGGAAACCCCAGTGACAACCAAAAACATCTACATTAGTCGCCAGCTTGCTTGACAGAAGGTGATGACTCAGTTGCGGATGGAGCTAATGGATGAATGCTAACTTCATCCCATAGAACTTTAGCTCCTAGCAAAATACACACATCGGTAAAATACTAACCACACGTACGTTGTTAAAGTAAAGCACCAATACCGTGAGCGAGCAGGGTTAACGAGGCAGGAAGAGACGAAGACAGCTTCAGTGAGCGGTTCTTTCTCCAGAGGACAAGCTAATAGCTAATCTTCACCGGACTCTTGCACCGACTTCCGGGTCAACAACGCGCATGCGTACACACCCAGCCCCCCTCGCTGCGTCTTGTCTCAGTCTGATTGGACGACTGGTTGATTTCGTGCCCGTGATTGGCGGAGAGCGGTGGCACCTGTCTGAAGTGGAGGATTATGGGTGCAGGTGAGGATGCAGCCATCTCGTGTCAGAGTCACGGTCTGAACTATTTCCACGCTGTGAGTAATATCAACAGATGAATGAATAACATCGAATTTGAAACGTATCATTTATTCATCAAACGTGCAGGTTGGTGCAAAAATCTAAAGTAGAAGGGGAGGGTGCTTTTTATTTCCCATTGAACACTGTGCAACATACAATCAAACAAGAAAAAAAATATAAACAGAGTCAAATATTCGTTGTAGCTATCAAAGCACCGGCTTCCCTACATACAGTAATGTTGGTCTTCTTCTGTGAATCAAATTGTTTCCTTGTCTCTTCTTTAAGTCCCAAACCATCTCCATGATGTTGAAACGCGGGCTCTGTGGGGGCCAAGCCATCTGACTCCAGAAAAAGAAGTCAGAAACATAGATTATGTGTTTGGGATCCTTGTTGTCCAGGAGTTCCAGGTGGCACTATGTGATGGATCTGAACACCTTTGCACAGTACCTCATTTCACGATATATATTTTTTTAAACATCAGCCATATATGTTCTGCAAGCATATCCTAATATGAATGAAGCCATATATGTTTTTACAGTCTGTGTGCATGTGTATGTCTGACCCAACAGAGGATTAGGACTGAAAACCGGCTGGGACTTGAAAAGCCCATAAGGACCAAGGGGTGTTGCCTGCAACATGTTGTGAGTACTACACTTTGCCACAGTCAGAAGCCCCTGTACTATTGAATGAATAGTATTAATGCAAATAATACGTACAAACAATAAAGTAAAATGCTGACAAATGAACTGTAAAAGCAGCAAACATGACAACGGTGTTGCATTTGATATAAAAATCTTACTTTATTTGTATTTTTAACACACTTTACAGTACTGAACAGTGAAATAAAAGAAAAATATACTGATATACTTTAATAGTTTTATATATAGATGTTTGCTTATTAAATGCATTTATTCACAAAATGACACCTCAGCTCTGTCAAGAGGAAAAAAACGTTCATAAAAATAATATAATAAAAAATAACTTGGACACATTTTACACATTACAGCAAGATCATTTACAAATATTACAATCATTTCATGTAGTTTTTTTCCCTTGAATAATCGTTCTTATTTGTGAACAAACACATGAATTAAAGCCCAGAGATTTATTCTCAGAGGGAGTCAGTCTGATGGGAACCAGCTCGTTAGGCCACCATGGGACGGACATTGAGGCTCTCGGGCTAGTAATTAAAGTTACTAAGAAACAGAGGTGAAGTCCAGAGTCAAATAAGGACATCTATTTGAACACGTCACATCGTATGTGACTCCATCGGCCTGCGTTTGACTTTATCAGACAAAGAAGTTCAATCTCACTTGGATATTAAGGAGAGAAGGACTAGTCGGTTTGATTATGCCTCTAGACAGGGGTCAACGTTGACTGCTGCACAATGAGGGTTTGTAGTTTGGTCCAATGGAAGAAAATCAACAAGTGACCGATCCAATGAGCAAACCCAATCCCACACTGTCTGCCTCAAAACCTGACGAAATAAAGTGCTGGTACAAAGGGATTCATTTTTTTAACAATAAATGTGCACAATTTTAAAAAAAGTGACAGAATGTTGGAGCAAAAGTGAGCAAAAATATAACGAATGAAAACGTGAGGATGTGGCCTGCAGTGCTTCAGTGTTTCACTCAACAACCTCAAGTGGTTATTTTTCAATCATTAGGACTTGGATAAATTTATAATTTACAATCCAATATTACATTATGTACAAGAGTGGTAATGCTTATAGCTATTATCGTCATAAACACATGATTCATTTTCCAGACCATCCACCAGAATGATATAAAAATAAACTGTACACAAACTGTTCAAAGAAAACACTTCCCATGGTTTTCTTTTCATCATTTAAAAAGAATGGCAGCAATCAATCAATTGAATAATTTTTCTTAATAAGAAACAATTGCTACAGTATCGTGTTTGTATGGCAATTAAATATTAATGTTTTTATAGCTTATGACAGAACAAGAAGCCACAAAAACAAAGCAACATTGTTAAAAGTAAAAGGCTGATGCATACGGGAATCTTTTTTTTATTCTTAGTGACTGCAAGAGTAATCCTGGATTCCCATTCCACCAGAAGAAAACCTGTGTGGTGGCAGCTCTGCGACGGAGCAGGTCAAACACACAGGCTACTGTTGCACCGAGCTGTGGCGTCTTCAGATGAGCTCAGTTTCTGACCTGCAGGAACTTGCCCTTACCCTCTAAAGAACCACACTCACATGAGTGTTGAGAACATTCTCAACAATAATTATTAATAGTCTTACCCTGTGAGAAAACAAACACCTAAACAGACTGTGACCTATTTAATCTGTGCTGATCGGACCCTATAAACACCGTTCAAAGACATGTGCTGATGCCAGGGAGTGAATGCACACAACACATATGACAACACCTTCAGCGTCCTGCCACCTCTTTCTGTAACTCACCCGCTTACTCATGACCACACACACAACCAGCCACGCAAACAGACTCACACAAGCTTTAACTCCATCACGTCAGTGAATGAATATCTGGTCAGATTCCAAACAAAAGGACGTCCATATTCATTTTCATCACCTGTAAAACTCCAAATTGCTAATTTTCTCCGCACACCCCCTAGGTAGCAATAAAGTCGTCATTTCACCATCCTGATAAAAACAAAACCCAACACATTCTTAATGTTGGCCCAAACACAGAAACAACATTACAACTAATTGGCAGCAATGTTTCCCTATCCCCTCTGAATGCAATGCTGGATACATCGTGTATAGACTCACTGATACTCACAGAAATAATTAACAGACGTGATATAAATATACTGGGATATCTATTATATATCTTAGAAATCTACATACTCGCAGGTATGAATCCTGCTTCTGACATTAAGGCAAAAAAGCATCAAACATGACAAGGATTTTGAGGGACTTTCAGACATCCTTTTGGCCGTGTCACGCTTTCTTTCCCTGACATTCTGGCTTCAGCGTTCCTTCAAATCACTCCACGCACCGATGTTTCTCATCCTTTACTTTGGCGAGAACTGTTTGAGTATGAGGAGACGTGAACGCACGAGTGCAAGTGGGATGTGGGATGAGCGAGTGAGTGGAGATTTGTTCTGCTGAGGAAATAATTGAATATCCCATCAACATATTAAGCAAGTGTTAAATAGAAAATAGGCAAAACTTATGCTTCCAAGCATCTCATGGCTTATTATCAGAAAGTAAAAAAAAAAATCATTCTAATAAGAAAGAACCATAAGCTGGAAAGAGTCCACTGGGGGGGCTCTGGTGGTGATGGTAGTGATTGCTCTGCATCTAGAGTTCTGAGTTATTGTATCACCAGAAGAGCAACGAAAGGAAGACTTACAGCGTAAAACATGTCACCACAGAAACTGTACGTGTGAGAAACACACCACAATACCATGAACAATAAAGAGAGATCTTGAACGAGGGACAATCAAAAATGACAACAAAAACCAGACACTCCTGTCCCACAATGCATTGCTTCACGACAGCTCCAATCAGGAAGCTGGTGTTTCAGAAAGGCACAGAGCCATCTTGAACCAGTAGCACTCTCCTCGTAAAGGGAAAAGGGGTATGGGACCTGGAGGCCCCTTCGTCGCAGCATCTTCCTTTCCTTAAATTGTATTTCTTCCTCCTCCAACTCTGTGGATTCTCTAATTTTTTCTTTCCGACAGAAATGGAAAAAAAAAAGTCACTTGGACTGTAGCTTTTCTGAGGAGAACGGTTTCTGGTGAGATTCTAACAAACATGAATTACTAATACTGACTGACACTAGTTAATACTTCGTTAAGAGATGGCTTTTTCCAAAGAGATTCTTTACTGATCAAGGTCCCTCATGTAAATGCACACATACAAACATACAGTCAAGTGTGTGTGTGTGTGTGTGTGTACATATGGAACTACATTGTCCCGCACGACAAATGCAGGCACACACACATTGCATTGGTGTGTTCTTTGTGACTCCTGCTCTTGTGTCTCATATGTGCGTATGTCACTTCATGTGTGTTTGTGTGTGCATTTCCAGTCCCAGAGTGCTACGCCGTCTTCAGTTGCCCTTCGATAATGCTCCTCTAAATTCCCCTCAGTTCAAAGTTCATCGTGAAAATATGCCGAAGGACTTGTCGCCGCTCCAAATCTACAGTTGCTGTGTAATTAACTTCTCTTTAAGCGATTTTGAATTTTTTCCCTTTTTGAAAAATATATTTAAAGGTCTGTATTGTCATTGCAGTCTTATTTGTTCTTGGTTTGGCCATGGAAAGGATGAACAAGTTAATGTGTGCAAGTGAGGAGGGAGATGCAGGAGCAGAACTCATGTATCTTCAGCTTGTGAAGAAGAATCCTCCTCTTCCTCTACAGGACTTGTGTCAGAAAGTCTCTCCTTTTCCAATGTCACCTCCAGATGAGTCTTCAGTTCCTCCTCCTGCTCATCCCCCAACTCCTCTTCATCCATCGCCACCTCGTCTTCTTCTTCTATTGTGTCCTCAGTTTCCTCCACAGCCATCGTTTCTTCCTCTTCTTCTTTTTTATCCTCCTCCTCTGCCTGAATGACCTGCACCACGTGGTTTGGTGTGGGCTTGTCACCCTCGTCTCCCTGATCTATCGGAGAACTGTCTTCAAGGGTGAGCTCAAACTGAAATTTGTCCATGCAGACGTTCAGATCCTTGTCAACAGGAGGTGGCGAGGGGCTTTGTGGGATATTACTCTGGTACCAGTCCCTGTTGTCCTCCAGAGTGTCCAAGATGTCCTGAGCATCAGGATGCACCAGGTCGCCCCATGTCTCCCACAGCGGGTGGACAATGTAGTCGATGAATCCCACCTGAATCAAGAGAAGAAGCATATCACTCACATATCAACTAAAGCACAGGGGTGTCATTTTCACTTGCTGCAAATCGGCATAAAAATGTATGAGGGTGACTACTGTGATCAGAGATGATGGATCACTCTCTGTGCTGGAGTTATCGCCCCACCTTCAGCATTAACAGATATCCCGTTGTGTGCAGAATCGTTAGTGCGTGTTTCATAGCAGTTCATTCACCTGGCTCTTTTCCACAGATGCTGTGTGTTTGTCGCACATGGGACTGATCTCCATCCCTCGCTCCCTCTCCTTATCTCCCTGCCTGGAGAACTCCTCCATGATTCTCTCCGTCCATTGTCGATACACGGCCAGGGGCTTCGTAGGATTGCTCAGGTCAGCACAGTGCACCATGTTCCTCAAAACCTGCAAGACAAACACACTGCTGTATTAGCATCATTGTGAACACCCTACACCGTCCTGTATTCAGATATGTACAAGGATTATTTGCCTTATGCTGTCCTTTTACTTGAATAAAATCCAGGCCTGTTTTTCAAAAATTAGGAAGCTTAGTCACCCCCCACGTCTCTCCCTTCTCCTTCCTTCAGTTTCCGCTCAAAATTTGAAGTTGTACGTTTATCATTTTCAAAGATCGACATCACTGTTTTTACGCTGTCTTAAATTTGTCTCCCACTGCTTCTGTGATCGTGGAGAACGTATACTCTCAGTTTGGATTATTTTGTGCAACCAGTCTGTCAAATTCCCCAACCAATAGAATGCAAGCTGTAGTAATGTCCAATGCACATGCTGTCTGGACCGATGATTTTAGGACAGTTGACAGTGTAAACACTATTTTCCACAGAGGCGCCAAAATCGACAAAAATTACCTTTAAAAAAAAAAAAAAAATACACTTTCATGGAGCAAGAATCCCTGTCAACATGGAGCGACTGAATAAAGGATATCATTAAGGATTGTTAAGTTATTAGAACACATTTGCTAGCAAACTATAAACACAAAGCAGACACCACCCTGTTTATTTTTTACTCTGTATTTTATAGAAACAATACCAACAGCAAAGGTAACCAAAACACGGGCTTAACAGTTCCATTCGTCATCACTATTGGTTGGGGAACTTTGACAGACCTGATGCACAACAATATCCAAACGCAGAAGAAGAAGAACGAGAGCAGAGGAGGAATCAGAGAGCCTAGGGTTCACATGCACACAAAAGCACCGTAAGTGCAACAAGAAGAGCTGGACCGCAGGAGAAGCAACAAGCAACAAAATATACGAGTGCAAGCACACAATTTTCGCTCTAGCAGGGTATATTTGAGTGTTAGCGCAGGGGTTTGAGTGAGAGCATTACAAAAAAAATAAGTCCTGCACTCAAACTGAAAGACCATGCTCTTGAATAGAGATAGGAAAAGAAACATACAATAGATCACCTCACAGTCCTTCAAACTCAATCCAGAAAAGTTCTTTCCCAACACAACTTCTTGTCCGTAAAAAGATTCCTCAATTTCTTCATTGTCAAAACAACCAACTCCCACCCCTACATCATAAATATCTCTGCCTTGATTCTACAGATTTGTTACAAAGCGTTAAATCAGATACAGCATTGTTCAACTTCTTGTAATCTCCAAGCAGTTAGCCTCATCCATGAAGATACAGCTTATTCTGGTTTGTATGTTCCCTGCATAGCCATAGCAAGACATCTTGACGAGGGGCACATAAATCATGACAAGGTCATATCTCCAATGCACAGGCTGCATCCAGCAAAGATTCCACAGGAGCCACACAGAAACGAAAATAAACCTTCACCTGAGAAGACTTATTTACGGCTTATCCAAACCGATCCCTTCACTCGTATATAAAAACTTGGGTCTTGTACCAATTTTCACAAGACCCCTTTTTTGATTTTATAGCAGTCTGAATTAACTGCACATACCATTACAGTGCTTTGCAACTGACTCTGAACATTTGCTTAACGGCAAAACATATGAGATCTCACCTGTATCCGATCATTGTAATGGTCGAGCAGCAGTACTCCAGAACTTGTCACCTTCTTGGTTTCCACCATCGTCTTGAGATCCGCCAACAAACTCATGTGTTTTGACATATCTGTTGCCAAAACCTGGAGAGAGGAGTGATTGATATGAATGCATTAGAGAAACTAGAGTGGCACTTAGACAGGTGCAAAACCACCCCAAGGCCCAACACTCCCCTTAAATTCAATCAACCTGCACCAAATGGTACACACTCATGGAACTTATTTCCCCAAATGTGGCCGATTATATTTTCATCAAGATCCATGAATGAATCCCTTTGAAAACAGTGAAATTCCTGTAACACGCCCTATCTCACAATGTTAAAGAAAGCGTAAAAAGTCTTGGATCTGCCCCCAAATTTAATAAATATGACCCAGAACGCATCCTTTCAGCAAGTTTTGTGGAATTCTATTATTATTTTT
Organism: Platichthys flesus; assembly: GCF_949316205.1. NCBI lineage: Eukaryota > Metazoa > Chordata > Actinopteri > Pleuronectiformes > Pleuronectidae > Platichthys > Platichthys flesus. The sequence continues at coordinate 11,343,518 of NC_084960.1, read as the reverse complement.
GTAGTCTTGCTTACAAATAAACGGACAGTGGTATAAAAAACAGCTGGGTGGTAGGAGATGATAGAGAGTTAAGTAGCAGCTGATGAGAAGTGAGGAGGGGGTGTTATCTCCATGATACAGAACCAGTGAATGGACGACACTCACCATATCGATGACGAGTTTCCTCAGGCTCTGTCTCTGCCTCTTGCTGAGGTTCTGGAAGATGTCACAGTTTTCCTCGTGCAGCAGCTTGAAGCCCACAGCTAGGTGATGGTTCTCCAACACAGACTCATCGTTATACATGAGGGCCAACTCTGAGTCTGAGGGATGCACAATACAACATTGTTGTCGTCATCATCAGAATGCTCTCATTACCAGAAACTCTGGCGGAAACTGTTCATAAATGTGCAGATTAGATTAGAATCCAGACAGACGTGCATCTCCAGTTAGAACAACTGGAAAGCCACAATTCACACAACAAACTCAAACAACAAAAAATTATAAATGTTAAATAAGTGTTTCTCACTCTAATTTAGGATGAAAGCAGTCAGCCAAACATAAAAAATCTAATATATAAAATAAACACAAGGCCAGATTTTGAATTCATCATTATTTCACTCAAATTTTATTTTGTTTTAATATAATCCATCAAAAATGTACATAACTAGTATTTAGTCATTCTATTTTACTACGTTGTACATTTCTTAATCTCCTTTCGACTCACTGGTGTTTATGAGGAATTGGTTGGACACTCCTGGATGATCCACATCGTGGATGGCAGCGGCAAATAACGCAGCTAGAATCTCTAGATCAGTGAACACCGCCTGTCAGAGAGCGTTGACAGAGAACAGACAAAAACAATCAGAACTGCAGCATAACAGGTTTTTTGCGGGGGGGGGGGCTGGTATTTATGTGCACGTGAGGTAATCAGTGCATTTGGTGTGTTGGTCATTGGAAAAACTAGTAGAGGTATTTACATCTAGAGCTGGTGTGGACAGCAGTACGTGAGTTGACTGAGTGACATCTGCAGCATGGAGGCTGTTGTGGTAAGCCACATTGGCATGATAGTGGTCCTCCAGGGTCATTACATAGGTGACAAATGTGTCCACTGGGATCCGAAAGGTCTTCAATAGATCTCTCTCCTGCACCGGGGGAAATTCCACAGGGGGGTCATGGTCGCAGATAAATGAAGATACATGTTATAGGCTACTGTATAATCCAAAGCCTGGTTTCTCTCACTCACCTGGAAAATGGCAAACATTGTGCAGCTGAGGGGTCTGTTATTAGAGAATTCTGCCACACGAAAGATATTAAGGCCCCACTTGTTCAAGTCGCTCAGCTCCTGAAGGCACAACGGACAACAATGGCCCACATCAGTACAACATTCCAGCAGTTTATGTTAGGTTAGAGGAGATTGCATGAAACTTGAATGGCCAGAGCGATGTTTTTGGCGTGCTGTGGGTCCTGCCTGTGACAAAATTGGTTTCTCCTTATGCAGAAAATTTTACCATGATGATTCTAGAAGGAAAAAACTCAGACTCTATGTCAGAAAGATGCATGTGACGTTTAAGCTTGTGGAAAAATGTAGGGTAAAAGATGTAAACATGTGTATGACAGAGCTAGATGGAAAGTTGGACAGATGGATGGGTGGAGTTGGGTAAGGAAATACATTGTCCCTGTCTTTTGAAAATGTTGTGTTCTTACAGTATGGCTAATTGTCTCCATGTGTGTGTATCTTTTCAATCTATGTACCCTGGCTAATGCATCCTCGTGTTCTGTCTTCACGCCGAAGCGAGGCATGGTGGAGTTGCAAAGGCTGGAACTGTGCGTGAGCTTCTTCACACCGCTGATGTGACACATGGGCTTCTCCCGCTCCCTCAAGGTCGGGGACGGGATGTCCACCTCATTCTGCTTATCTAGGAAAGATCAACGGTCAAAAGTCAGTCAGGATGGAGACTTGTTGAGGATTGTGCGTGACCTTGGGTCAAAGCTATAAGGGTACATGCTGTGGTGGATGGATACAAATGTCTGGCAGGTTTGATTTACCTAGAAAGGTAGTGGAGATGTATTCCGACACCTGGTTCCCTGAGCGACTCATCTCTGACAAATGGGACAGCTCCCTGTTCAACATCCTCTTGAACTGGGGGGAAGGACAGAGACAGTGAGAACCTTGAACAGCAGTTGCAAAGAATAAAAAAGCATCAACGGTTACAGACATGTGTTTAACCTTCAGAATTGTTCAAGTTGGACTGAAGATTCAATTTGCATTGAAAAAACCAAAACATTTCTGTGATTCAAATATGAGAACATAAATTATCACCCTCAGCCTGGATCTATTCACTAAAGAGTGAGCAAATCAAATATGAATCATGCCTCCTCTTTGTCTCAGAAGAGAACATAATGTTCAATGCCTCAATATCCTGTGCTTGCATTTAGATTGCATGTGTTGATATGGTACTGTAACATGATGAACATCATTATATGAATTGTTCTCTCTACATCTGCTATGGAAATCCTCAGCAGGTAGTCGGCAGGTCCTTTCAGTACAGACACAAATGTGATTAAGCGAATTCATTATCCCTACAGACAGAAAACTGTCCTCCTGAGTGTTCTCTCAGATTTTTCAGCTTTTAGCTTTTTGTATCTATAGATAAATCGATGGAGGCTCGACAGTTCTCCGTTGCTCAACTCATGTTAAGGCACAATGCGATCCGGACAAGACCCCTCTGTCTGTGTCCTACTGACTGATCTTTCACACATTGCAATCTCCATGGCAACGGGAGCGGTTGCCGTGGCAACTGCCTCCTCACAGTCAATCCTTCAGCTTGATGTGAGAGCGGTTGCTGCTTGGGTGACAATCTGAGGCAGGAGGCAGGTGTCTCTGACCTTTGCCAAGGTCAACGCTCCCCTCTACCGCTGTCTTCCTCTCTACGCCACTCTGTTGCTTACATCTGCTCCTCCCACCCTCTCAAGGTAAACAACACTTTCCACTACTGCCCCCGAGCACCAAAATCCTGCTCCGTCACAGGCTCAACTTTGCCTCTCTACCGTTTCACACACTGCATGGGCTCCCACTGCCTTTCCCTCTTTTCCTGTCAGTTATGTCTTTTTTTTTGCATCCATCCTTTCCAGCCAGAAGCTCATTATATGATAGGTAACGCGAATAGTTGCTCTGACAACAAATTGTAGAAGCCGTAGGGTCATGCAAAGCCAGGCAATCTAGTTCAGTATAGTGGCACACTTTCGGCATTCGGCTCAGACCAAACCTCCTCCTCGTCTCTCTCACAGTCTCTCGTTCCTTTCTTTCCTAATGCTGTAACGCTGAGTCATAGCTGCCAACCAACACTTCCACAGTGCCAGTCCGAGTGCCAGGACAAACAATACCTACACCAACTCTTCCTCTGACACTGACTAATGAAGCAAACATGCGAACGCTGCAGAGACATGACCATGGACAAACCCTCATACACGTGAATAAGAAAGGGACCCAGGAAGGCTTTGTCGTCTAATTATGTTCATGAAAAACATGCAAATATATATGCACACAGGCTAAAATGTGACCTACTCAACTATAACTTCCACAATATGATTCAGATTGAAAAAAGACAAGTAAAAGGACAAAGGTAAAAGATAGAGATGAAACATTGTTTTGGTAACACAACGGATATAAATCTGACATAGCTAAAAATACTCTTATGTTCTCACACCTAAAGTAAACTGGAACATAAAGAAACAGCCCCTCAGTCCTGAGACAATAAGCATGTCCTCACACTACACACTCTGCCTCCTTAAGCCTGTATTGAGGCCAGCCTCCGGGTAGCAGGAGAAAGATAGAGGGATGTGGGACGCAGGTGTGGAGGACGGAAACGGACATTATGTGACACTGCAATGTACCTGCAGTAAAGACGGCTGGACTAAACATCAGAGTCCCACAGCTGTTTCTTAGACTGTAAGCAGCTTGGTGTGTATGAGTTTGGAAGGAGGAACACTGAGATTAACATTGTTTTTGTTTACAGTGCTGCTGTAATATAGAAGCACTGAGCAGAGTTAATAAACTCTTGTACTGCTACCACAGCTCCCTGTTCCTGCGTTTCATGTATAAATTCTGTAAACAAACACGCTCACAAATATTCTGCTCTACAGTTTCTCACAAATCCACTGTCTGACACACAACACCATCCGTCCCCACATCAAATCAGTGTCTAATGAAGTGAACTCCAAAGGCAACATCTTCTGAGACCCTCCCTTAAAAACATTCAAACGGACACTATCACTGTTGGATTAATGAAAAGACAGGTAAGAAAAGTAGTTAGTTTATCAGTTGTTTGCACATGTAGCGTCCACAGTTTATTATCCAAGATGGCCACTGCCAGGCCTTGTTTGCCCTCTGCAAGCTCTCCGAGCCCTACCTGGTCCCACCAGCCGATGAGCCAGGGCCTGGAGCAGGTCTCACAGAACAGGTCCACTAAGGGCGTCCTGCGCTCTGCTGCTGTCCCACCCCCCTCCAGAACCCCTCCAGCCGCTGCACCAAGGTCCAGCTCTGCCCGAGCCCTCCCCTCCAGGGGGCTGTAGCTGGAGGAGCGGGGCAGCCTGTAGCCCCCTGGTACAGGCGAGGGGCAGGATGATGGCGTAGGGTCAATGGCCTCCACCACACCCATGTTTAGGGTAGTAGGGGGTTTGGGCCGATGGCACAGGCAGGAGGTGCGGTAGTGGAGCGGGGTGGGGTTGCAGGTGCCCCAGTGGCATGAGGGTGTTGTCCGGGTGTGTGTGGAGAGGCCACAGCCAGTCAAGCCGGGACACTCCAGAGTGACGGCTGCCCCGAAGAGGGGGCGAAGGAACAGGGGAAGGGGGTGAGGGTAGGGGCTGCTGGTGCAGACTGTCCTTGCCTACATGCAGCACCCCAAAGCCGGCCACCCAGTCAGTCCACAGTCAGGCTCCAGCCTCAGTGTGGTCCAAAAATGAGGGTCCCCCTGATGGGCAGACCAGGAGCCCCCTGGATCCGGCTGCTTTGGAGACTACATCTCATCCCATTTGCTGAGCAGACTGACCCAAATCTACAGTCACTGCAGGGTAGAGGTGGATGGGAGCCGAAAAAGGGAAGATGCAGGGAAACAGTGGGGGAGAGGGAGCGAGGGACCGTCTGAAGGGCACAGAGAGGAGCCAATGGAGGGGAGGAGAGGGAATGTGAGAGAGATGTAAACGAATGAATGATGCTGTGAGAACTGTGCTGCTTGACAAACAGTAATAAAAGATTCAAATGATGTAGGTGAGAGGACTGAGGAGAGGGTGATGGCAGAGCATAAAGAGGAATGGGGTATCTACAGATGGAGGTGAGGGGAGTTTGGATGGCAGCAGGAACATCGGGGAAGGGAAAAATAGGGAAGTAAATGATGAGAGCAGGAGGAAAACAAGGATGGAAAGGATGAGAGAGGAAGAGAGAGAGAAAGAGACAGAGAGGGGTGCTGGCAGGCCTGTAGCAGACGGTCAGGCTGAAGAATCACACCAGAGCTGTGGTCTGGAAAAACACGCTCCCTCACCCTGCGTCGACTGCCCCTCCCCCACGGTACGGATCCAGAGGCCCGGCCCAGTCCTACCCGTGCATCAACCCTGTCTGTGCCGCCTCTCACCGATCTCAGCAACACTCAATCAGTCCATAGTTTGTCGGGCTGCGTCCTGATAGCTCTGTAGCCCATTGACCTGCTCCAAGTCAATCCATGCCTCAGCTGGCCAAAATGCCAGAGGTCTAATCCTGCCGCTTTAGGCTGCCGTTCCTCCTCCAATGCTCTGCCTCTTGCGCCATTTCCCTGGATGCTGTAGACAGCTCTCGCAAGCTAATCAGGCAGTGTGGCTGCAGGCGCGTGCGTGTGTGTGTGTCTGTGCTTGCCTCCGCTCCGAGCCCGAGTGCGCATGTGCGACTAGACAGCATGTACGTCTGTCGGAAAGATGTGTGTGAGCGAGGGTGTGAGTGAGAGTGAGAGACTGAGTGGGAATATTCATGTGTGTACCTCCATGTTGGCACAGTGCGTAGGATTCCGGCAGCCTAGCTGTGGCTGCTAAAAGGCAGTGACATATTCACAGAGACTCTGTTTACCCCAGGAGACTTCTCTTTGCACATTGTATGTCCACACACATAAAAGCACCCGGACACAAACGATGTCCTCAAAGCTTTCCACTGTCATATGTTCCACAGTGCTGTCATCATAAGCCTGATTATAAGAATAACACCATTAATAAACAGTGGAGTGCAATATGGGAAGGATGTCGAGAATGAAGGTATACAGCGCTGTGCCTTTAAAACTCAGCACTATTAAAGGAGCATTGCCTCTATGTCATTGGTTGTTGCCCAAACTACATAGCTCGTGGTCAGAGTGGCAAGCCAATGACTAAACGGGAAGGGCAGACCCTGCTGCTGTTCGATAGCAACCAAGGTTACAGCAGAGACATCAGCATCAGGACCAGTCCCCCCTCCCTCTCATGTCTTCCCCACCCACAGACCATCCCTGTCCCTCCCCCCCTCTCTCTCTCTCCTTTCCCAATGCCTCCACAAATACTGTACAAATGCATACGGAGCTTGCCCATGTGCGCACACACACACACACACACAGGCATGGAGATGTGTTGTGATAAAGAATGCATCAAAATCCAACCTCTATGCGCGTCATTGCCATTACGACCACAAGCGCTTAACCTCTGCAACCAATAATATTTGTCAATTTAGTTTACCAAGATGGTTTTTACCACATATGGGGTACAGCCGACATTAATTATTTACCAATGCAATTACTACCACAAGGCTGAAACTAAACCCAGGAAACATTCTCTCAACACCTGCTGCTGCTAATGCACAACCCAGCACGTGATGACTTCAAGAGCAGATAGATTTTTTTTTTTTGCTCCACCTCCATATGGTGGAGCTGTGTATTCGCCACTGAGTGTCTTCTTAAACAGGAAGTTAGCAATTGCATTTTTTATGCAAAGCTGCAGCCCATTGAAATCCTTTCTCATGACGTGGTGAAATATTGAAATGAAATATTTAGACGTTCATGGTGAAAGTCGGTTCATCTGAGACCATGTTGAGTTAACACTGAGGTGGAGATGTGCGTGTGGGCAGGTTTGCACCTTGTTGGAGGCCATCTCGCTGACGGAGCGGTGGGTCTGAACGGTCTCCAGCTGGTCCAGACACCAGTCCAGCTCCTCCAGAGTCTCCCGAGCCATCTGCTGGTATGTCTCCTCTGGGAAGGACACACACAATATACAGCATATAAAAACCAGCAGGAGAGGAAGAGCATAACAGTGGCACAGAACAGTGACCACATGATAAAATATGATATGTGGGTGTACAGCTCAGTAAATCGACACAAACTGAATTTACAATTTAAGAGTTGAGTTTCCACTGTTGTGTAAAACAGTGAATGCGTTTTGAAATTGTCTTTTGGGGAAAATGTGCCTCAGCTAATGATTAAAACATTGAAGGGGCAAATCCACCAACAAAACTGAAACATGCGACATGTTACCTCTAACTTATAATCAGGCAAATAGTGCAAACTTTTTTGTTTATTTTTAAGCTAGATAGCTTTAACTGTAAAACTGATTGATAATAAAAAAATACTTAATCTGATTGGCTGACTGATTGAGTGACTGGTGACCAGGCCTATCACCGGTCTCATTGTGGCACATGTGACGCTCTATGGCTGTAAACACAACTGAAAGTCACGCTATGTTTGGATACATCTATGGAAGACCAGCCACATATTTACAGTCGTTACAACAGGAGGTTTCTGAACGGTAAGTTACACCGTCCTCATGTTTGTTCAAGTTTTAGCAGGACAGTCGGCCAATGTAGGAGTCACGTCCCGAGTTACAGTACGGAGTTTCAATACGAAGAAACATAGACTTTACTCCATAATGAGCACACCGACACGGCACGTAAAAAATTAAGTGTAACCGCTGGTCTCGAACAGCTACGTTCTTAGGAGGAATGTGCATGGAGGTTTTTTTGTCGTGGTTAGCCTTTGGGAGCTTACAAGGTGCTAGCTAAGCAACAAGTCTGCTTGGTGTCGCATTCGGTGTGGATGGGTGGTGTTGGTGGAGGTGACTGGGACCGGCTGGGTGGGGCTGAGAGAGGAGTCCGATCCCATAAGACTCATAAGGGGGAGGAAGTACGAAACAAGTCTTTTCCATAACATATTTCTTAGAATTGTATGAGTGAAACAGCCTGCGAAGTCACTTGTGGGTCCCTACTGACCCCTTCAAGTCATTACGGACAATAAAACGCCAGGAAATTTATTTGACACAATATGGGCCCTTTAATATTTCTGATGCTACAACAGTGGGTTTGAGAGCACACTACCATGTGCCTATTTTTGTGAGTTAAACAAAAATATAGCACAATTCAAAACATATCAGTTATCACACTAAAATGTATTTACATATTTTAATATAAGACCAATCTAAAGATTGTTTTTAAATCTGAAATAATGAAAATCAGCAATTGTATTTAAAGTTTACATTTTTATGATCAGAAAACATTGATTGTGCCTCATTTGTGTGTTTGGTTAAAACACAACAAAAATATTGTCAGTTAAAGAGATAGTTCACCTTAGAATTCAAATGTACTCGTTATTTACACACCACTATGCCCATTGAGGGGTGGTTGAAGTGTTTGAGTCCACAAAACACTTTTGGAGTCTCTCTGGGGTAAACAGCATAGCAGCCAAATGGGATACAATTGAAGTAAATGGTGACCAATTCTTCAAACGTATAAAAACAACAGATAAAATGGCTCCATGCTGCTCCTCTGGTGTCGTCTAAGTGCCTGTAAGCCCTGACATTCAAATTCAACTCGAAATGTGTCGTTTACACCGTGTTTTAAGCCTAAACATCCGGTCTGATCCATGTACGGCTAAATAATAATGTAAATGACACCATTTTGAGTTGAATCTGAGTGTTAGGGCTTCTGAACACTTGGATGACACCTCAGGAGAAGTATGGAGGCATGTTCTGATCTTATGTCTTGTTTTTATATGTTTGAAGAAGCGGTCACCTTTTAATTGTATTAGATTTGGCTGCAACACTGTTTACCCCTAAACTCCTGAAACTCAAACACTTCATTCACCCCTCCTTCGACATAGTGATGAGTAGATAATGACTGAATTTGAATTGTGGGGTGCACTAACCCTGTAAGGTATTTTCTCTCACTTTCTCTCATAAATTAATTTATTGGCAAATAAAATGCTATTTACTAAGTTTATTCTCTTCTTCAAATATATATCTATTTATTATAGCTTAAGCAACATACTTTTTTATGCCTACCCATTCTCCTATAATGTAAGTGACTTGTTTAGTGAAACAATTCTCTGACCACATGATGTTCTTTCATGCTCTGCAGTAGTTTTCTCTGCTCATGATGCGTTTGGGGAGCGTGGGAGCCTCTGAATGTCCTTAAATCTGTGAGAGGGGACTGTGGGACTGTTTGGACCCAGAGTTTTTAATTAGCTGACAACTTACCAGAGAGTGTAGCTTGGGGAACAGTGGGTTGGCTTGTCACTGGTGACCTCCTGTGGACAAACATCTCGTTACATTAGGAGGAGAATAACACACTGCTGCCCCCTGCTGGGGTTCAACACACAGTCAGCCTCACAGGATGAGGCAACAAAAGGCTTGGCTCACGGAGAGGAGATAGAAATATGTTCATGTCAGTTACGCATTTTCAAGAGAGAGACAGACGAGTGAATGTCGTTGAAAACTGGACAACAATGTAATGTGTTACTTTCTTAATTTCCTGAGAGAAATTATCCTATTTCACTTCAAATATTGAAGTATCCAAAAATAGTCATGGACAAAGCCTGAGCTGTGCTCACCTCTTAAATAACCGTCGTATTCTATAATTGTGTAGTGAAGGAGGCATTTTCAGCGCACAACACCATATAATTATAGATGCTGTTAATTCAGTGGTGCATTGCTTTATTTAGCATATTGACGTGGAGCTAAAAGCCTGCCAACTCCAGCTCCTACTGTCTACTGCATTACAAAGGAAAATCATTTTTTGTGTTATTGACCGGCTGCGTTGACTGAGTATAGAGTCTGGGACATGCATCTGAGGCACGGAGCTTTCTGCACTCAGTCCTCCGCCAGCCGGAGTCGGAGAGACGCCACATATTGTAGATCATATTTTCCCTCAGCACGGTCTGATTACGATAAACTGGTTAATCATGGTGGCAAAAGTGTTCCCCCACGGGAGCTAGAGAGACATCAGTAAAACACACACCGCAAACAAAGCCGGCAGTCGTGACGAGTGTGAGTGGGGGGAAGGGGTGTTCGACAGCATGATACTGACTTGTTAGTGGGTGTTGTGACATTGGCGAGGATGGTGAAGTTGCTTCTTACAGTTCGTAGGCTGGCCAACACCTGGGGGATGGATGGACAGCGTAGGAGGGAAAGAGGGGGGGGGGGGGGGGGGAGAGGGAGGGGGGGGGGTGGTGGGGTGAGGGTGGAACAAGTTCACTGCACTTATTAGCCACTTTTTCTAATAATTTGACAGCGGATGGACTCGTCAGAAAAGGCGTGCAGAACATACCTGAGCGAAAGGGGTGACGATCATGTCTTCGGCGTGCCTGCAGGACACATTTGTAAAAAAAAGGGAAAAGAGTGGGAAGTGGGATTAATGTGAGCGGTCTGGGCAGCTGAGGTGCTTGATATTAGTGTTTATATGAGAAGCTGTGTCTGCGAGCTGGGTGTTTACGAAGACCTATGTGGATCCAAACAGAGAAATCATCCTGAAACACAGGAATGGAGGGTTTGGAGTAGTTTGGACTTTGCATAAGACAAACCAGGAAACGGAGCACAACAGTTAATCATGATTTCATGAGCATGTAACTTGCATAATTACAATCAAAGGCACCGCTGCGTTGATTTGGATAATGTCTGTGTGTGAAAATGTGTGTGTGTCTGAGTGAGAGGCAAAAAAAAAACAAGTCTCTGCCGCGTGATTGATCCAGGACGATGGCTGCGTGCTTACCCCTCACTGTTGACGGAGGAGTTGCGCGACATGGTTTTGGGGGACGTGTCATAGTCGGAGTCCGAGCGGTACAGGAAGGACTCCCTGCGCTGACTCTGGGGGAAGGAAGGATGGAGCACCACCCCAGGACTCGCCTGCGAATCCATGGGACTGCGACCCGGCGAAGGACCATTCTCCGAATCGAAGCTGAAGGGTTAGAGAAGACAGGGAGGCAGTCAGGTGCATGTCTTTTACGCTCTTGTCTGATGGTGACACCAAAATGTGTCACGAAACCAAACCAAACCACCCAAACACAGGCCGCTTCTGAGAGAGGAAGTTGAAGAGAGAAATGTGTGACAGACGGCGCAGCACTAAACCCATACAGCTGCAACCCTGCAGTGCTGTTGGATTTGCAGACTGCCACCGAGGTGCCTTGGGAATCACACTGTACTAATTAGTCATATTTTGGAGCAAATTAAGTGAACAAAATGAACCGCATCATCCCCGGCTTCTCTTCGAGCCAAAACTGTCTGAGTAAGAGTAATCGAGTGGTTCGATTTACAAAACATCCTCCTATTGGACACCAGAAAGTATTGAGGTGTATTTTTTTAACATCAGGAAACGAAGGAAAAGAGTCAAGGGGGATATTGGCATCCAAACAGTGGCGGTGATTAAGGCCCAGTGTTTTCGGACATTTGCTGTGCTGTGAATCGATGTGTTGCCTTTTCAAACGCAGCATCAGTCCGCTCAGCATCTGTCCTCGCAGCATCGGACCGGCACATGCCTGATTAACATTAAATCCAAAACACAAGGCAGAAAGTAATCTGCCAGATCCAAAGTCAAGCTTAACCCAAAGGAGACGCGGCAACACGCTTCTCGAGTTACACTCGAACCCTTTTAACCAGCACCTGCAGTCATGGAAGCCTTAATCCTCCAGCAAGCCCTGGATTCAAAACAACCTCACACTATCTTTTTCTGAGATTAAATAACGATATCTCAGCAAGGAAATGAAGTCTCTATTGATTAAAAAGGGTTTGGTATCAGAGACAAAAATGTCTTTTGCACTTTTTGCATTGACAGGACAAACGCCAATTTATCAGAAACCATTGGGGAAATTGAAAAACTGCTCGAAAATGTTTCTGGGTTTGCTAATATGAAGATATTCAAATGCAATCGTCACCTTCCTGCCGCAGTCAAATGTTTGGACGACAGGAGCAGATAGAGAAGCACATTGCGGTGTCGCTGCAGCATCTATTTTTAATGTAGTATAACTTTTATCTCCGCAGCACCTCCCCGCTCCTCCTAGACATTACTTGCCAGCATGCGTATGAGCGGCTTTCACTTCATCTTCTCAAATTAAGTGTGAAGAGTGATATTTTTAGAATTTACTTCCAAATTGGCCAATTAGGAGCCACTCCTCTCCCCCCGGAAGGCTGAATGTGACTGTATGGCGACAGATCACATTATCATTAAACAAGTTTCTTCAGTCATGGAAAAAAAACAAACGTCTGCCAGGGGGGACCTCTGCAAGCTGCACACTCTAATCCTTGTTTTTAATTTATTATATTTTTTTTCCTGACAACTTTGAGAGTGATTCTGAGACCTGAGTCTTGTGAAGGCAGCACGCCAAATTCTCACCCATCAAGTGTCATAGCAGCATGTGCAGGGATCATATTCTTCTCCAGGGAGTAATATTACCATCACGTTATAAACACACAATGAATATAAAATGGCAGGTTAGTGAGGAGCAGGCTAAATTACAGATCAGTGGCTTGGATGCAGAACTGTACCTGCAAACACAGAACGAGGAGCGGCTGTGCTCCTGAATACTTCGGTTCAGTTTCATACGCCGAAACAGAGCAGAGCCACCGTGTCCACGAGGCTGATCGACCGGGGACAGGGGCGAGGTGAGAGAGGGCGCAGGTTCCGGACCCTCAGGACTCTCCCACAACCTCATCTGTCGTGTCAGCTTTCTCTGACTCATCGCCGCCCGCTCTGGCCCTGCCGGAGCCGACCAGTGAAAGAAAACTCCCTCAGCCTCCCCTTGATATCGGCAGTCTCTGCTCAGTTCGACCGCCGCCTCTCCCACGCAGTCCCCCCCCTCACATACTTTTTAGTGCGTCCACTCACGTCTGAGGCAGAGGCAAGCACAGCACCTGCTGTACGTGCTGCAACCTGTCCTCAAACCAGGGCAGGATCTAATAACAAGGCCCCTGATCCTCCCTTTAGTCCCGCACTCCCACGTGTCTCATGCCAGAGGAGTCAAAGTGCATCAACATGCATATCCAGCGCTGTGATCCTCAGGCCCTGGGTGCTTAAGCTCCAGTCTCCCTCTTCTCACATCCTCAGTTTGTTCTCTGGATTTATGCAGGTCTCCTTAATCCTTGCCCGTCTGTTCCTCAGCACTGAGAGCCTCACAAGGAACTCTTCCGATAGTTTATTCCACCGCCGAGTTGCACTGCTGCCGCTGAGAGCAGCCGGCTCAGAGGAGGCCTGCCATGACCTCTGCTAATTTGCTAAATAACTTGCATTGTGCCCTTCATGTCGTATCGGTTACTTTTGTCCTTTCCTCTTGCCCTCCCCACTTCCCCAAATGCAAGCATGTGCTCGCCTTATCTCACTGCTCGCAGTTCCTCTGCAGCAACAGGAAGGCTGATCAGTAAAACCAACACAGACACACAGAGTCCGCGTGAGGGGGATTTGAAGAGACGATAGAGAACGACCCAGAAAGAGGAGGAGAAAAAGAAGAGAGAGAAAAAGAAGAGAGTGAAAAAGAAGGGAGAAAAAAAAATCAGGCCTGGAGAAAACGGCTTGACTCATGGCCCTGTGTAAATGTTTACATGTTCTGGGAAAGAGTGCGAGAGGTTTACGCCCAAAATATTTTGTATTTTGACACCAACAGCCTTGCTCACCAGCAGAACTCTCCTTGGCCTTTCGATGTGAGCAGACACGCAGCTACTTTAATATTCTCCACGAGCAACAATTAGACCATGAAACAAGCTTTCAAACAAGGTGCCTTAGGTCAACCACAACCAATTCCGTGATGACAATGTTAGACAGAATCCAAGCTGGACTCTCCTCTTCTTCTTAGTACACTTACATGGCTGCATTTCGAATACACACAGCATCTCTAAATAAATAAATATTTTACTGCAGTGTCGATAATAGAAAAAAAACTATATTGGAGATATCGAACCCCTGCAGGCGTCAGGTTTACTGGCGCTAATGTTGTTGAGATGTTATTTATTACTCTGATAAGAGGGGGTATTGATTCATAGCTTGGTTAAATACTCATTAACCCTGAATGTACCAAAACGGCATCTGGAAACGAGGCTGTGTGCAAGTGTGAAGAGGGAAGGAAACAAGTGGTGAAGAAGTTCTCTTGCACAAACTCATCTGTTGCAAAGATGAGTTTGTGCAATTTGGCGCCAATTCACACAAAAATCCGGATCTACTGAATTTAGATGTGGTTTCAGAAGGGCACTGTTGGGGCTTGAGATATGCTTCTAGTTTTGTCAAATGTAATTAAAATGTTTTTTGAAGAAAAAGGGAAAACACTTTCCTGTTTTAAATGTTTTTTAAATGATAGCTAAGAGCCAAAGCAAATATTATTCCAGTGTTTCAGATATTTTTTTTGGAGTAATGATTTAAAATTTGACCTTTCGGTGTCAGAGAAATAAATGATATATTACAGCAAAGTCACAAGCTGCAGATTTTTGAGAGAACGAATTGTGCGAGGGGAAAAGTCACACTAAACACATCTTGTTTCTGGTAGCAGGAATAACCTTTCGTCAGTGTTTGGAATACAGATTGGACCTTTGATATCGTGCTCGTGTGTGTGTGTTGTCTGTTTGACAACCCTCATTTGTGTGTTTATTCGCGAGTAGACACAAACACAAGAGGTATGCACAGTTTGAGTGTGCGCTCTGCACCAACCAAATGAGAGCACAAATGAGTCGACTTATGGATAGTATCTGTTTTTCCTTCAGCCTTTTTCCTGCAAGAGCAGCTGGGGGAAAAAAGTTAAAGACAAAAAAAATAAATAAAAAAATAGCAACCAGAAACCTGCTGCATGAATTCAATGTTCCACCTTTCAGCAAGCAGCTTAAAGCCTGAGCTGCGAAGAACACAGTGAAGATAAGATGCCCTGTCAAGTTGTTTCCTCCTCCCCTCCCGCCTTCCACATTCAGCTGCCTCCCCCTTTTTTCCCTTCCCATCTTTTCCTGGTAGCGAGTAGCTGTCGTTTGTTTATGGCGCACCGGGGACGGATGGTGGAGCTCATCTTGGAAAGTCACTTATGAAAAGGCCTCACAGTGCATTTTCAAAGAACAGACGTTGGGAAAATGTGGAGAATTCTGATTCACACGACAGTTACTATTGTGATCTCAGGAGAGCTAATGAAGAGACAGGTATTCGGCTGCCTATTAAATACGGAGTCCCAGCTCAATAAAAGCTGGTGAAGCCTGTGAAAGTGACTCATGCACACGCAGACACCAACATACGCACAAAGTTAATGTTTAACATGCCTGTGTCCATCACCCTCTCTCCCTACAACACACACAGGAACACACACACACACACACACACAAACAGATGAGCAATAATCATGAAGCTCTTTTTATCACTCAGATACCATAAAAAGAAAACCTACATGTACACACACACCTACACACAGTGTACCAAGGGGGATGAGAAGTCGAGCTGTGGGCAGCTCTCTCGGTCTCATGACGTGAAAGCGGTGTCCCTGGAGTGAACCACTGCGGACAATGACATGATGATCAAAGGTTTCAGAACTACGGGGATTCATGCCAGCTGAGTGACTCCTTGTTATGGACGACAACAAACCATCTCAGCCAGGATGCAGAGGAGCACATTGAAGCCGCCGTCTCTCGTGTAACAACCTGACCTGCCTCCCTCTGTTAACTCACTGAGATGCTCTGTCACGTACATCAGGGACAAACCCAGGCTAGTGAGGGTCTGTGTGAGGCAACGTCCATCCAAAAATCTCTGTGCACACAAACCTTTTGGCTCCTTGTTAGTTTGAATCCCCGTCCATACTAATGCGCCTGGAAACACGCATCACCTGGCTGCTCATGTCCAGCCAAGTTTTGAAACTGCAATGGAGCGTACAGCTTTTCCAAACTTCAGATTTCTTACACTTTATCGTGTGGATGGCACATATGTGTAGCAGCAGTCCTGGATTTCAAATAAAATACGTGGTAATGTGGATTTCAATGGAAAGGCAAAAGTTCCCTGAAAAACAAGTAAGCCGCAAACATGATTTTGCAGAGGCACCATCGCTGCATCCCGGCAAGAAGAATGATTGTTTAAAGAAAAAATGACAAACAAGCGAGAGTGTTTTTTCCCCCCTCTGTGGCAGAAGGATAATGGGTGCAGCCAGACCATTCTCAAGCGCTGACACGAAGCTGTATGCGCGACTACGGACATGTTGACAACAATACTGTGATTCATTTTGCATGAGAGATGTGGTCACTGATTCGGAAAATGTAGAGCTCATTTATCGCATGTGCATTAGCTGTGTAACAGCAAGCTGAATGGTACTCAGCTTGAGTAAACCCATGCACAGGTATTGCTCGACTACGACACTGGTTATTAAATTAACGCTGTGCATGTCTCATCTTGGAGAAAATCCTTGTGTTGCGGAATAAGCCCGGGGAAATTGGACTGTTCGGCGGCGGCGGTTGATTGGCTCTCCTCCTGGCACACATTTCTGCAACAAAAGAGAGAGCCTGATTCTCAAGTCATTAATAAAGGAGGCTTCAAAGGGCTTCAGAGTCAGCGCTGCGATTAGTTTAATTAAACCTATAAGTCTGTATGAGAGTGTAGAAGAGATTGGAACACATCCCCATCATTGACAGTCTCTTTGCCATCGATTATTCATTAACAGCCGTCACAACGAAGACCCCGGCCGAGGAAGGCTGCTGCCACAGCCGCGTTTTCCCTCGGGTCGGTGTCAGCTTCCCTTTCCCCCCATCACACTGTGCGCTGCTGTAAAGCTTCTCAGAGGGGAGAAGGCCAACACTCAATCATTTAAGCCACCTTAAAAAAAGAGAAAAGAGAGAGAGACTCCAGTCAAGCCCCCGCTACCCCATCCCATTTTCTTCATTCTCCTCAGTTCACTAAGTTAATGATTAACCTCCCAGTGTCCATCATCCACTCTCCCTGTGTACGACAAACACACGCACATGGGCCGCACTCTCAGCATCGGTGGAGAATGAGGAGTTATTTCCTGCCCCCGCTTCCTCCTCTGCCAAGCAACCACAGATGCTTATTTCCACGTTCAAGCCCCCAGCCCCACTATACTCCCCTCCACCCACCCATGAGCTGTGCCTCACCCAGGCATTTAGCACCTGGCTGATTGCTACCAGTGTGGGGGTGGCATTGAGGGGAGAGAGGAGTGGGGGACTTGCAAATTGGGAGAGGGTGCTACTTTTATAGGGCTGACCGTGTAATCACAGCTGTACTCTATTGCTGCGGTTGAATCATCGAGCACAGGGGTATTTATTATGGAGCACTCTCAGGCTGGGGCACGCTGGTAGGGCAACATGCCCGTCTCTGACACATCTCAAATGACATGTCCAGAGAAGGCTTGCCATCTCCGCTTGCCTCGGCTCGTCGTTTGTCAGGCAATCACAAGTGAGGGAGAGGGAGAGAGACAGAGGCACGCTCGAGCCTGCTTCCATTTTTATGTCGACATTTACAGTACGTTGCACAAGAGGCCGGAGATCTGAAGGGAAAGCGCTGGCGCCACGCCACATGGGCAAAGAGAGGGCATCTGGCCACGGGAGCTTCACAGAGGCAGGGATAAGAATAAAGTGATGACACATGAGGAGAATAAAAGACAGGACAAGTGAACAGGGACACGGGTCAGTGCGACACCGACAGACCGCCAAGGGCCACTGGTGAAATGACCTAATCTTTTATCACCAACTTTATGCAATTATATAATCTTCTGCAGTTGTCACAATCGCAGCCATTCCACAACTTCAAATTGTGTATCCGAGCTCTGTGACTTCTCGTGACCTGGGTGCTGAACGCTCATTAAGCCCGTCAAATTACTCGAGTTAAGAAACATCATTATCTCATTAGCATACTTCCCAGCATTCATCGCATTTCAAATTAGAGATCTCCAGAAACTCTCTCTGTCCTCCAGTGCGTGACAGCGGCTTGTTGTGAGTCTTTTCATGCATGGATCTCAGATGAGTCAGATATTTCCTCATATTAAAAAATGAAAACAATGATAAGTCCAACCACAATATAAATCCCCTCCAACCCCTCCCTCCACATTCTTAGTGCGGCGGTGACGTCCATGTTTCAGTATAATGCCGCACCGAATCCGGCTGTGCACAGTATAATATGTATATTGAATATAACAACCCTGAGTGCATCATCGCTGAAAGGACTAATGCAACAGGGAAGTAAATCTGACTTGAAGCTCTTGCTCTTGGCTTTCAATAGCTTAGGTTTATCTTTAACCCTTGAGTTCTACATTAAAATAACCAATGACCACAGAGAACAAGAAGCTCCTCTGCTTGATCAGTTAACAAAGTATGCTGTCTGGTTATTTATATTTTTAAGGTTCTTTAGGGGCCCTGACGTTCCTTCAGCCCATATATTCTCTGACCACCGTCCCCTCCCTTGATCTTTTCTGCTCTAGGCGTAGCTTCTCCCACCCATCCATCCCTCAGTCGCGCTGTGCTGAGATCACAGAGCCGGAGATTACAGCAGATTATCCTGCGCACAGGATCACCAAAACCAACTCCGGGTGGCCGAACAGAAAGCCGGCCTCTGAAAGCGCAGAACACACGCCGTTCAGGAAGAACCCCGAGGGATTGGCCACAATCACACACCTGGCAAATGCAACAGGAAAAGGGATTTATTCGATGGGCTACAGTAGACAGGATAATCAGCCTTTATTCTGCAGAGCAACAGGCCCTCCACATTGTGAAAGGAGAGGCCTCCTAATCTATTAATGCACTGTACAAAACAAATTCTACCCTCATTGAGCGGCTAACGTCAGACACGATAAGCTCGTAGCTGTGGTTTGCTTTCACCTAATGATTTCTTTGGGCTCCTTTGCGGTTTGTAGCCTTCAACCCACCAGAGGCGTCCATCACTTTGCATCACCATCAGTAGATCTCTGAACTCAGGGGAGTCTCTCCCCCGGTGGAGGCCGACTCATCCTGTCGCCGCTGTGTCGCCTCTACAAGTTGCTTGAATTTCAACTCTGTTTGGATGCAACTTTGTGACGTGGCCTCTCTGCACAGCACAGAAGCTGATGTGTGTTAGATTCCAAATGCAAAAATACATTGAAGTCAGACATGCAGACGTTTTGTGGTTAGTTTGGATCTGTACAACAGCACATTGTTAAATGGATTGCATTTACAATGCCATTTTTTGTCTTAGATCGCAAACACACATTGATACAGTGCTCCACTAATACACTCACACACACGTTACATCTGGGCCAATCTCGGAGCCCATCGATTATCATCTGATGACAAATTAGCCTCTGCAGGCAACAGCCAATATTTTGGGGCTTACATTCATCGTACACTGTTTCTCCAGCTAGTTTCGTTATTGTCACAGTCGAACGTTTTCTCTGCACAAAACACAAACACCAATACTTTTATGCTGGTGTTTTAAGCCCAGATGACATTTTAGCTAATCTTTAAAAACAGCTATTTGCATACGATTGATTTTGGTCGATGTGTTCCGCCTCTTTTGCTCTCCACACAGGCTGTTTACCTGTGGGCAACCAAAGCCTGCTTGAATGGGATTGGTCAAACTAGAAAAAATGGTTTCCAGCCGTAAAATCTAGTCCCTCGCCTACAGATTCTGTACATTCACATGAAAAATATGTAAAGAGGGATCACACATCAGAGGCAATTTGAGGCTCAGTATTATTGCCCGAGGACACGTCTTCCTGCATGTCTTCCCTGATGATGTTCTGCCAGGACTGTATTGCAGCCATCTTGAGATCATGCCGTTTTTTGTTGGCCTTTTCGCTGTCAGTCTGCTCCTCAGGAAGTGAAACACATGCTCAGTGGCACTAAGGTCAGCTGGCTGACTTGGCCAGTCTAGTATCATTTACCGTTAAGCCATAAAAAAACTGAACCATGTCTCCGCTGCTGATGTTCCCTAAAATTAAGTGACTGTGAGAAAAGTGTTCACCCCAAAGAGATCAATACAGCTGAAGGTCACCACTTGAATTCATAGTCACCATCTCTGGGTAAAGCCAGTGGAAAGAGAAAAAACTGTTTTCAGAGCGCAGTGGGTTTCTGGCACTGTTGTTGTTGTTGTTGTTGTCTCCTGCAGTTTTACTGTATTTATTAGAAACAGGGGTCAGCAAGGTCAGCACTGCTCCACAGAATGGTTGAATTGTTTTCTCTCTGTCTTTTATTTTTATCCGTCCATCAATATTTGTGTCTCTCTCGTTCTCTCTACTTCCTCTGGCCACATGCAAGATGGTTAATTACCTCTGTATTATGTCTTTGTCCCTGTCCCTTGGTTTGTTTGCAAAGGCTACAGAATGGATAAAAACTTGGTTGAAGGATGAGCTAAGAAAGTACCCATAACAACACAACATTTTTTTCCGTGGATCCGGACTAAATGGTCAATCTATCTTCCATCCACTTTCTCCACTTTGCCCTTGATAAAGTTTTTAGATATCCAGAAGAAAGCAAATATCTCCGGGTGAAAAGGCAGTGACACACACATGGAAGACAGACGAAGATGTCAAGAGAGTTCGTGGTGATAAGAGCCGACACGGTGTCAAGAAAATCAATTCAAAGTTGGGATCTTAAACTTTTTCTTTTTACTTATCTTTGTGTATTTTTGACATTTTGCCCAATTCCCCAGGGAATAATTTGTTGATCTTGATACAAAACTCTGATACATTTAATTAAGGGACCGCTGGCCCCTCGGCGTTAATTTGTGCTCTATTAAGTATCATTCTGGTTAAAGCTGAGTTAGGGTACACCCAGTGCCAGCAGACACTCGTCTTCCTCCTTGCTCCCTCCTCCTCTCCTCTCTTTTCGTCCTTCTTGCACCAAAGAGCTCCTTATGCTTTTATATGTAAATCCCCTCTGTCACCCCGGAGGCCCTTTAGTGTGAAAAGGTAAGTGTTCAAAAATCGTGACTCCCCAACACCCAGACTCTTTCTATATAACCAGACTTCCATTTCCCGAATGTCAGGGGCGTAACCGGTTTGTTTAATAAGAATTATTCCTCTCGAGAAGCACCTTGTAGATTTGTGATACAGGAGCGCCGCTGCATTTCTCCTCCTCTCTGCTGCTGTGGCGTCTGAGGCTGGGCTTAAACAGATGGATCAGCTGACAGAGAGAGCCATCCTGAGAGAGGACAGATGGAGAGACGTGTTCACTCGCTGCTCCGTCTAGCTTCCTGCCACTCGTATCCAGATAAATTAGGAGTTGAGAGGCAAACTCCTCCACGTAAGGAGAAACTGCTTTCCAGTAGCAAGAGCAATAAAACAATATTGATTTTCTTTTGATTTTTAATGGAGTTGGGGGGGGGGGGAGCGGAATTAAAGTTGTATCCAGCTGAATGCTGCCTAATCAACTAGATTTTGATTGCACTGACCCGCATCCCTAGAAAGTGGAAGAATGCACAAAACCAAATTAGTGCACATTGTGGAAGAGAGATGACGAGAAAAGAGATGAACTGAGCGAAGCTGGAAATGTGATCGAGGCGGACTCTGGAAAGTGTAGTGGAATCGCTGGCGTCTGTACTATACCACCAAATCCATAACCCCCCCCCACACACATGGCACATTATTTTTAGCGCATCACCCTATCTCCGAGATGGAGCGAGTAACTCCCTCTCTGCAGGCTTGGGATGCTGGGCCTCTTTTATTTTAATCCAGGCTCTGAAGAGAAGAGAAGTGTGAGTCATCCAGAGCTACCTTTGTGTCACTGTGGCTCTGTTCCTCCTCACCATCTCACTATCTTTCCCTCCATCTTTTTCTCCTCTCTGTCTTTTCACTCAGTCTGCCACCTTCGGTTGACGTAAAAGTCTTTCTATCTGTACGTCTGTCTCTCCATCTCCATCCATCCATCCGTCAGTCTATCCACCAACCACCTAACTATCTATCAATCTATCTATCCATCCATCCATCTATTTGTCTCTCCAGCCGACAATATATCCATCCATCCGTCTATCTGTCTATATATCCATCTATTTATCCATCCATCTATCTATCCATCTCTCTATCCATCCATCCATCAATCTAACCTATTCATCCATTCGTCCGTCTTTCTACCTCTCTCGCCATCTTCCCTTATCCATCCATCCATCTATCTATTTAGACACGTTTCCATGCTCTGAAATCTGCACATCCTTTATGTCATATTTAATCTATTGAATCAAATCTCGAAGTGAGACGCAAACTAATAAGCAGTCTTGGCACCCACTCCGTCATGCCTATTCCCTCGCACAAAGATGGTTGGCTGCGTATTACCCCAGAATGATAGATAATTACCGCCATAATGTGGTACAAAGAGAAAGAGAAATGCTGGGCAGGATGCAGCTGAGTGAGGAAGCATACAGGGCTGATTTCAACACACCGTGAAATGGTCCATTTAGCCCGATGCTCTGAACCGTCCTCTAATCTGGGTTCGTCAGACAACCCCCTACTTCACATTACACATGCTTACGTGATCTATTGTTGTAATAAAAATATAGATAACAACAGCTCTGAATTATCCTGTTTTCGATAACACACCCCGTGATGCATAATGTGCATTGGTTACACAAGAAAATGAAGAAGAGTTTCCATTTCTCTGCTAAATCCAAGCCTCTGTATTTTGTGTTGAGGTAAATTACATCCCTGGAGATACAATATACTATAAATTTAACAAGGACAATTAGCAAAACTGTACCCCAATTACAGTGCTGTTTTAATTGGCCTTAAGCGGGAGAATCACGTTAGTTAGAGAACAATAAGAGAATCTGTGTGATTATCCTAGATAGCAGTTAGATGTCATTAGTGAGAAAAAAAAAGCTCAGGATTATCTGTGTGGATTAATTGGTCCTGAAACTGCCTCAGGGCCGTTGCCTTGCAGCGGGGCTGTGAACGCAACATATTTCTCTGATAACTCGATCTGTCTGTAATTTTTTTCATTTGTATTCTTATGTCATTCGCTGCCCTGACGTCCTTCAAATTCTTCCTTTTTGTTAAGCAGAAGCCCTACAGTTTCAGACATGGTCACAAATAGAGTTAAAATGCGGCCTTTTCGTTTCCACTTCCTCTCCTCGTGATACGCCACGTCACAGCAGCAGCTTGGACCGCTCAGCATCTGTCTGACTTCATTTCACGTCACATTGGAGAGGACAGACCTGACCACTTGTCCTGTCCACTCACTTGAACGCTTTGTTATGTAAATGTAGTGTCAAACGCAGGGAAGAGGACTGCGGCCCTGAGGTTGCCAAAGTAATATGTCAACCAAACCGGAAATGCTGGATGTGATTGAATGCAAAAGAAGCCCAGCTCCTGTTGTCTTTCCTTTTCTTGGACCACTAATGAATGTCTTCTTTTGACAAGTGTTAGATGTTCGGCTAAGATGTTGATCGTGTTAGAATTCCCTGCTAATGGGATCAGAAGCAGGAGATGAATAACAATATTTATCAGCTGAGAATCCTGTGAACCTGGGGAGGCAAGTGCTCCCTGACTGCTGGCAAAATGATGGAGGGAGAAGCTCTGATTGAATAATGAGGCCTCGGCGTCGTGGTAGGAGAGGCGGCGAGAGTCCAGCAGACCGTTCCAAACCGTCAGAGTCGGGCTGTGAGACTCAGCAGTATGTCCAAACAGAATGGATGTCTCCCACTCTGCCTGTCCCCAGACGTAAAGGCATTCGCACAAGCACATGCTCGCACACCGGCGCTCAGCCACAGCGGCCGTGCCAGTTGGGCTCTCTGTCTGCCGCACACACACGGGCTGCGTGCACTGTGGTCGACTCTCACTTTTCCACTGGCAGCAGCAGCGCGGAAACTACTGGAAAGTCGGGAAGCAAAGTTCGGGACTATTTTGAGCCAGTGGACAGAACTTCCTGATGGCGCAATTGAATGGTGACAAACGCTTCACCGTCGTGATAAGCACATCTTTCTGAGATGCCCAGCGGGGTGCAGAATGAGGACATTACACACAAACTCTCACAAGTCCTTCACATATAAATACACACTAACGTACACGCACACACACTTACATGCATGCAAACGCACACTGACATTCTGATGCACAACCAAATGTTCCTGCAAGGGCTCTAACGTAGCATGCAGAAGCAGCCACTCTCAATATCTGCCTTATACATATTGAAACACAGAATGGAAACTGAAATAAAGCTCAATAAAACACTGGGAGCTGAGGCTGGTTTGGTTTAATCTCATTACACTGAGAGCCCGGGGCTTCTCTCCCCCCCTATTTATAGCACCCTAAGAGGAGGGGGGCAGGCCTTCATGTACACAACATATCTGGCCTGTGCAACCAAGGCTGTGAGCGACAAGGGCCTCGGCCAATCAGAGGGAGGTCTTGCGTCAAATTTGGTGCGACAAAATACACAATTGCCAGAGACCTGTGATGACAGCCGCCCTCCTTCCATATTCTCCAGACACATGGGCGCCTTCTCCTTTGCCACGTTTACCTTCTGTTATTCTCCGCTCAACCTTATCTTCACACCTTCTCCCCGGCGTCGACCTCCCTCATTCCACCTGTTTCCTGCAAAGGAATTGGCTCAGGGGTTTTCTCACATTAAAGGGGGGGGGGTGTTTTCGTGGCCTGGAACACCCGCTTCTTCTCTTTTTCCTTTTCCTCTTCTGCCGCTGCCACGAAACAGGGACGTTTCACTGGTATCTTCTTGCATTTGAACTGAGCTCGAGGATGGAAATTCTTCAATTGATCGAGCAGATTTCCCCCCACTTTCCAGTCTGTGGCTATGCAGACTATGCTGATGCAAACACACACACGGATTAGGTGTCCTTGCTCAGGGACACTCTGAAACTTTGGCTGGCCGTTGACAGAACTGTGGATTGCACCAGAAACCTTTCAAGTTCTTCCTGGAAAAAACTGCCGGCAACAACATTGAGGGGCTCAGAGGAGAAAAGCCGCGTGGAGCGAGAGAGGACCCAATTCTGATCTTCTCGAAGGAAACCTCTCACGATGAAAAAAATAACCCATCCACACAACTGATCGCACCAATAACCCCCCCCCCCCTTTGATACACACATGAGAGAGAGAGAGAGAGAGAGAGAGAGAGACCCCCCCCCCCCACACACACACACACAAGTTTAAAGATACCTCCCTAAATCCTTCAGGCCATGTTTCTTTCCCCCTCTCTGCCCTCCAACAGCCTCAATGCTGAGTGTTGATGTGCGAGCGAGTGCGTGACCTACAAGAAACGGGCTCACTGCTCTGACAGGATAGGTTATGCTCACACATTGATCGAGCAGAGGTCAGGAGCTGGAGCAGAGGCTACGAGCGGAAACAGAGGTGTGCATCCGCCTGTGCACCTCCCCGTCAGTCGCCTATTCATCATAAGCTGCCTCGTTCTCGAGCCCAAACCTCGCTGCAGCTGCACAGTGTTTGCATGTGCTGTTTTCTTCACGTGTAAATATTTACGTTCCTCACTCAAACCCGCTGCATCTGTTTTATTTCGGTGGGTCACCGCATCGCTATGTTTCACTGGAAGGGGAATATTTACAAAGAATATTGAAATGAACTCATTTAAATGTATCTTGGATTAGTCATTAAGGTGAAAACGAGCATGCTTTTATGTTATTGTCTGTCTAGTTCCGATCACGTTTTCTCAGTCAGTTTTTCTTTTTTTTTTACTTCAGCAGTCCTTGTACACCAAGCATTCCGGTTTCATTTGTATTCTACAGCTTTGTAGAGGGTTTGTATATAACTTAATTTATGTGATTTTATTTCTAAAAACATGCCAGTTTTATGGCTGTTTGAGTGTTTTTTCAGATTTATGTAGTCATTAAAAAAAGAGCCAAATTCTCAACCCATAAAATCCTTCTGACTATAATATGCCAAAAAAAAGTTTATCCGATGTTCTGATTTCTGATCTGGACATTTGGTTGGTATTTAATCAGATAAAGCCTCATTTTCATATTGTTAAAAATGTTTCCTATATTTACCTATAGTGTCTTGCCTTTAGACAGTATTTCTATTCAACTGCATTTCAGAGGGAGGTAATGTAGAAAAAAAAAAACATGAAATAAATTCATAAAAAACAACATGTTACAGATTAAATTACTTACAAATTTATTGAATTTGCTCAGATCAATTTCGTCAGTAAGAATATAGGTCACTGGCAGGAGCCATATTTCCACATTAAGATACTCATGGTAAATTTTATTGACTTTTATTAAGATGTACTGCTGCTATTGAAGTAAAAATTTGGAAGAATACCTTTGCCGCCAAATGAACGATAATTAATACTTGCTGGCTGATTCGGTTTTCCTGTTTTCGAAATGAACCCACTATGAAAGATTTCGAGGCACATTTTGCCAAAGCCCTCGTTCTGTTATTGTTTTGATAGCGACTGAACATTATTTGCTGTTGTTTGCAGCCGTTGAGCTGAGTCAAAAAACATTTGCTGCCATATTTCTGTCCCAGGCATACTATGCTCGATATCTGCCAGCACTGTCTTTTCACAAATAATGATGTATTATATTGACAAGAATCAAAATGGAGGACTGAACAAAGCCTGGGCCGTCCTGCATCTGCTGGAATGGGGCCACAGTAGGATAAAGTCGTGTTTGACGAGGTAAGTGGGTGTTCAAGCCATCTGTCCCTCTTCATTAAACAGGACTGACACTCTATCACCATCATCCACTGAAGCTGACACTCTGCCAGCATATTTGGGCGAGAACACTGTCCCGGGGCGGGAGGTTTGGAAGAGGTAGCTCAGATGAGACGTTGGCATCAGCAATCAGCTGAGCGAGCAGGCGCTCTTCATCCGTGTCTGTCCGTGCCAAGTGCGGTCTCCAGGTGCGCTCCCTCATCCTCTTCAGTTCTGATTTGTTGTGAGTTCCTGATTCGAACCAGACTCTCCGTGTGCTCCCCTGACGCACCTCGCATTAGTCTGACACGCCGCTCTGCTCGACAGGTCCATGCCATTTGTTCTTTCTGCTCCACTGTGTGTGTGGGGGTCTGTGTGTGTGTGTGTGTGCTGCACTGACACACAGCTGACAGGAGGGTCTGTCAGCCTCAGTCACTTCAGACTGATGTGCACAGCACAGCAGCCTAAAGCACATTTCAGCAGGGTCGTCCCCTCGATGGCGTCACTCTGAGCCGCTGCATCAGAGACTGCAAGCTGTTTCTGAATTGTGTTGGTCGATCTCACCTACTGGGAAGGAAACACAACATCATTCACATATTTGTCTTGTGAGGGTATCTAAGGCAGAGCGAGCATCGGAGAAGCGCTTTCACTCTCTTGAAGCGAGAAACTCTCATTTTGAAATTGAATATGCGGCACATTTTGACATCTCGGCACTGAAGACATGGTTTGAAGTGGCTGACTTGATTACGCTAAATAGGTATTTTCCCTTTGCTTCCTCTTAGAGCCTATGGGCTTAAAGAATAAATTACTATTTCTGCTACTAAGAAGCTTTATTTTTTGTGTCAGATGAAAAATAACTCCACGGAAGGGTTCGCTCTGAATTCACACGGTGTGGTTTTGAGTGCATATTTTCATCTCACAGCGTAATTATTAACTGTTTTAGCTTCAAATAGACTGCTCTTTGATGTGCACGGCAGTTTGAACTCACTCTTTAAGAGGAGATGATTTTTCTTTTGTCAAATGATGAAGGTGTCTTTGTCTGAGAAATGGCTCAAACATTTATACATCAGTATTAGAATACCTTGAAGGAGGAGGCTAAGCTTCCATTCAGAATGTAAACTCTGCATAGCGATGGGCAGTTTACTCCACACTGGGCCCATGAAGGTTATGAGATTCGGATCTGGCTTTGACGGTGAGGGGGGGGGGACGACGACTCTGCAAGCAGTTAATGATCTTGGTGGACAAGAGAGGGAGAGCAGGATGAAATGATAAATTCACAACAGAGACGCTGTGTGCCTAATGCCGATGTACGCACGAACAAGGCCATCAGAGAAAATCTGGCAAGCTACGGGGAACTGGCGAAGACACAATGGAGCGACACAACTGAGAGCAGAGACAGAGACGAAATCGATACCCCCCCCTTTACAGTGGGGCGAAATGAAGCACAGGGTGGAGAGAGGAAATTCATTGATTACAGTCCATTTTATTTGAACAAAAGAGTGATCCAAACAGTATTATTTGATAGGAAGGAGCCAGCATGAAGCTTATCATAATCAAAATGGACATCTTGAGAGTGGGTAACAGCAGGAAACTACAATGGCACTTAGTGGAGCACCAGCCTCCGCCAGGGGCTAACAGTCCCCTCAGCGGCAGATCTAGGATTTTCAATCAGGGGCTATAAAGGGGCCAAAATTTACACAGAGGGGACAATACCCATCCAAAATACTGAATCAGTAAGATGCATAGTGAATCAGTCCTTCTTCACTGTTAGCTGTATAGCTTTAAGTAAAGCACCAGACCATTGCATTTAGAAATGTTTTCCTTTTTCAAACATTGTGTTCTTCAACAAAGCTTTGAAAATAAAAAAATATATTTTTTAAATTTATTGTCATTATTTATTATTAGTAACTAAGTGACTAGTTTGTTTTAAAAAATGAATCTGCTTTCAGATAGGGCCAGTGCCACTCACACTCAAAGATATCAGTTCTTTAAGGGGGCCTTTTTTTTACTTTCATCAAGATCCATAAATTATTCCCTTGGGAAACTGTGAAAATCGGACAAAAAATCTATCTCACAATGAGAACTCCTAGATCCACCCCCTGATCAAGATCTTTACCTGAATGTGGTCTCCCCTGACCCATAATGCTTCCTTCCACCTAAGGCTGGGGTATTCCATCCAGTAGTTTTTGCGTAATCTTGATATAATTTTTTTTTTTTAAAAGACTAGCATATCACCACTTTAAGGATTCAGTGTAAGAATTAATTAAAATGCAACGATGTCAGGGTCGACTCACGATGGAAACTGACTGCGAGTCGCCAGTGGCCTGAGTTTCTTGATGAGCCAGCCAGAGCCTGCACTCTCTGAGACAACGTGATGAGCGGAGAGCGGACACAAAGAAGGGCCTTGGATGACAGCTGCCTACCTTCCCTCTGAGCCGAGCAACCTGTTCGGTGTCATCGCTAACAGATCTCCAAGGGATGGGTGTCTCTGGGATCCGCCTGTGCCAACCCCGAAAAAGTGAGCGCCGCGCCAGTATACACGGACTGCCTCCAGACACTAATTAGCGGCGAGAGTAGCGGGGAAAGCACAGTGTATTCACAGAGGAGCGCGGTCTGTAGCTCAAACAGATGGTTCCACAGCACAAACCAGATAACAGGCCTATTACTTAACGCCATTAAAACACGTTTGTCGGGACGCTTCCTAAATACTCTCTCCGTGTGAGACTCTGTTTGTTTCCGGAGTGTGGGGACGTGACTGTATGATCGACGACAAAAAAATACTGCTGTTGTGCTAATTAACTGGAGCTGTACCTCGTTATGAACTAAATTATCGTGGCAACCGGCCAGACAGGCGGGAGAAGGAGCAGCTCCGGTGACGGATCAACGCTGGATTCTAGCTTGAAGAGAAGGCGGGGGGGGGGAGTGTAAAGAAAGGTTGAGGTGGTGGGTGAGGGGGGGGGCTGAACAGGAAAACCGACTCTGAACGTGTGGGCTTCTGAAAGTTCAGCGGACTCCAGTTCAGAGGCAGAGCTCGATTTAACATTCACTCTCTCACTTTCAGAACGCTGGTGAGCCGCAATGCACGTCCGGCCGCATCTGCCGCACACCGGCTACTTACACAGTCGACGCCGTCAAGTGGCTCCTTTTTTGGGTAAATTAAATCTATTCCACAGATGCACAAAACAAGTAACCATGGCAACAGAATCGCGGGGAAGAGGCTGCTCGGTGTCACTCTTTCATTTCGTTGCTGGAACTTCCCAGACCGCCACTGGCCTTGGGACCCGATGACTGATTCTCTCGTAGTAGCATGACCAAAAGACGGTCGCAAGAAAAGGCAGCGGGGGTGGGAAGAGGAGGCAGACTGACACTGTGAGGAGAAGGGGGGGGGGGAGCTGTTCATAAGACCGAGACAGAAATAGACAAGTGAGCTCAGTTTGCAGACAGTGATTCTCCAAACCATTATCCAAAACACAATTAACACCCAGAATCCCCCCCTTGTGAGCCATCCACCCCCAGATCTGGGACTGTGGGGAGGGGTTTCCATTTTCAGAGGCAACTTGAATATCGATTACAGTAGCACACACGACCGGCTTTTTCCTCTCCACCTTGTCCGAAAGAATTCCAGCAGCAGCTCTCAGGCTGATTGATCGTCCAAAGCCTCCTGATGAGGTGTGGACCAACTCCTCAGTGATTGAAAGGCCTTCGAGACACTAAGGTCATTCAGTTTCCAACCAATCAAGTACCAATTACTTTCTCCGGGTCACCAATAAAAAGTCAATTCACGTTACTTAGCTATAAAAACAATTTCATCTCGTTATATTTGCCATTATAATGACAAAGATGTTTTACGGGCCTAAATTTATAAAAACAGCACATCAGAATATTAAGTCACGTATTTTACTCAAACCCTAACCCTAACCCCATATTTATCGAGTAACTTAATCCCCAATCCCTTACGTCCCTTTACTGGATGTCCAGTGTAGAAAGTAGCTAACGGCTCCGAGACACTTTGTGTGGAGACAAGTCATGTTTCTCGACACGAAACACAAACCTATTTTTTGTAGGTGTTTGAGGTCCAGACAAGGTGTGGGATAATATCTATTAACACCTTTCTGTATATCAATGCAGTTCAATCTAAAAGTTGATAGTCGATGCATGTCAGTCACTGTGTTCCACCTCTTTTAAGCTCTCTACATGAACTGTTTACCTGCGGGGAGCCAAAGCCTGCTCAAACGTGATTGGTCAAACTAGAAACGGTGGCCCCGAAATCAGACTCTGCATATACACATTGATCCCAGGAATATCCTCAATATTTAAGGGTTTAGAGAAAATACATTCCCAGTGAGTGCATGTACATAAAAGCCTTTATAGCAGCAGTGAGAGGATATGTCATTGGAGCTGCTTATCACGGACTGGACTCGATGTGAGCTAGCCCTGAGCTAGAGACACAGAGCTGCTGGATCCACATAGATGTTCACGAAGCCAAGATCCAGCGAGGGGTTGAGGCCCCAAGCTCAACCCATTCCGAACGAATTCCACTTTTCGGACATAAGCAGACAGGCCGATTACACAATTGCTCCGATATGTAAAGAGGACGAAAGTAAGAAGAACACAGCGGAAATCCTCCCGGCCCTCCCACTGCCATGAGAACAGATGAAACAAGGCCTATATTGCAATCCATACAGGCTCCGGGTCAGACACTAACCTGTGCACAGCCCACTCATAAACACCTCCACACACACACACACCCCGCACACCCCGCACACCGTGCATATCACCACAACTCATGACAAAACATTCATCTACCGGCCTCCATTCCTCCACGCACCCTCAATCCTGTTTAGTGTGTGGCACAAACACCCACAGATCGCACACATCACCTCAGCAATGTACACACACAGACACACTGCACACATGAACACACTCACTAGAGTTCTAGCCAGCTTGGTGTGCTCTCAGAACTGAGCTTGTCAGAATCAAATTATCTCGCTCTCCCCCTCTCTTTCTCCCTCTCTGCCCTCTCATGGTTTTGCCGCCCACAGAAGGAGAAGGCCAGGCAGAGTCAGTCCCAATGCACTAAAGATTCGGGCTGTCTCAGTTTGTGAGTGTGTGTCTGTGTGTGTGTGTGTGTGTGTGTGTGTGTTTGTGTGTCCCGGGGACTAAAATACAAGTCAGCCCTTCCTCCAGTCAGCTGGAGTTGGCCCTTCTCCCAGGGGCCTGCCAGGAAGGCCGTCTGTGGCATTGAAAAATAAGAACTATCAACAACAAATAACAACAGTAGAGACAACAAGCAGGACTGAGACAATCCTCACAAGACCCACCGCACCCTCATTGATGCGTTATTAGTGGAATAATCCTGTTTCATGTGCAGCTCTTGTGGTAGGAGTAAATTTGGGCTTCACAGCGAGAAGAGTCGGAAGAAATCCAACATGAAAAATAACTTCCAGTCGCAGGAACATTTGGGGATTTCAGGCCACACAGAGGACAGAGTGAAAGAGGGAGCAGGCGAGGAACGTCAGCTTTCTCTCCCGAAACGGGGATACCCCCTTTGTTATGAAGTCACATAACCAACCAACCTAAATCCATCCCTTGTTGTACAGGTTTGACTCCTTAGATAAATAAAAAATACGCTTTTTGATAGGATATAACAAAAATATCCACGTGCTGCATTCAGTGTCTTGTTAAAAGGACAAATGGAGCAGTAAGAACAAAGTAATCATATCAAAATGTTACCGTTCCATGACTCACTTAATAAAATGTCTTTAATCTAATCTGCTTGATTAACATGCTCGGAGTAATTTAATTTAAGTGCTGGTCGAGTTGATCTAGCTGGCGGGGCTTAGGTATCGTGTAATTCTACCTTGTTTGTCTCCAGTATCTGTCAACGTCCTCACAGTGCAGTGATTTTTATTTATTTTCTTTTTACCGTCAGGGCCTATCTGATCTGAGAGCAGCCAATTAGAGGCCGAGAGCATCTGTATGACAGGGGCCTGCCACAAAAGTCCAGGAAACCCTTCAAAACTCTGTAACATCTCATTTATGGCATGGAGTCCAACTCAAGCTCCACTTCCTGGGGGGGGGGGGGGTCAAAGGTCAGCATCAGCTATTGCTTTGACAGGACTCGTCGTTAAGATTCAACCCAGTAGCTTTAACAGGGGTCCCAAGACCCCCCTGTGCAAACAACCTGGTAATGGCCTGGGCTGATGTGCGCACGGTGGCGGTATCTCAGTTGCGCACGCATGAATGCACCCACTCGACCTTTGGTGCCATTAAAGCCCCGGCGCCTAGTGTCTCTTATCAACCAACATGTTACTTGTGCCCCCTCCCAAAACTGTTACTGCTGTTTACAGATGCGGACCCTGCGTCTCGAGTGGGCGGTCTGGTTTGCGCTCCGTGCCCATCTGACACGGTCTCTCCAAAGACGCATAACGCATCAGCGCCGAAAACCCACGCGTCCCGCCTCCCGGTAGAAAGCGCTTCGTATCGGTTAACCCTTAAGGCACACTGCGTTATCACGCGCCCATTAAAATGCACCCCCTCCCCCCGGTTTACGCATATGCCTTGTGGGCTGTCATGAGCTATTATTGGGATGTTTGGAAAGCACACACTCGGCTCTCGCCTACCGTTTGTTCCCGACGCAATTTCCGATGGATGTGTTTGTGGTCCCGTGGAAAGAGGATGGCCAGGACATCCGAGACTTTTTCAGCCCCGGTCGGTCGCTCGTGTCCACGGCGTCGGAGCGCTCCATGTGCCGGACGTGGTGCCGGTCGGTGTCGGAGTAACCCCGGTGCTTGATTTTGATCGGGGTGCGGGGCTGTCTCCAGAGATGCTGCGGAGGCTTCAGAGTCGCCTGTCCTTCCCGGGGAACCGGGAGCGACAGGGACAGGCTCTTCTTCGGGCATGGTGGTGGTTCCATCATAGTGCAAAACACACGCAAAAAAAAACAACCAAGATCGATACCCTCGTAACTTATTGATTAGATAATATGGCTGTATTCACTTATTTCCAGCACAAAACGTCTCATGTCCCTCTCTGCCACTTGATCTCTGAGAGAGGACAGAACAAAGTGACCAAGTCCAGCACAGCCCAGATGTGAATCTTGTTTTGTGAAGAACATCAAAAACTGTCACAGTGGTTTTTCATGCCGGCTCGTCCAGAAACCATTCATCTCATTGTGTCCTGCGCTGATCCGCTTTATTTCAGCCCAGAATCCAAGAAGCTCTGCCGTGATCCTCGCCAGTCCTGCGGGCTCCTGGGGATGAGACGCCGGTCCTGCTGCTTCTCCTGAAGTTTGACGCTTCGTCGCCCATGGCGCAGAACGCGGATGAATGTCTTTATCTCGTAGGGTTTATTGCTTTTTATCAGCCACTTATTGCAGAGACGCACAGATCGCCGGCGCTGGCGTTTCTCCCCCTCTCTCGCTCTCTCTCCTTCTCTCTCTGGTATTTATATTAGTATTATTGCTGCCCGTTTGTTGCTCAGCTGAGCTCAAATCACCAAATCTACAAGCAATTTCCATAAAAAGTACTCAATCTGTCACGGTTCATGTGGAGCCACACGGCGCCTCCGTGCGCGCACACCCCGCTGAAGTCTCCAATAATTCCTCCATGGAGATGTTGGCTCCAGCGAATCCAAAAAGATGTTGAACTGGACTCAAGGTGCGTCCTCCACACAGACACTCATCCTTCCTTCAATAAAAGAGAAGAATGGTTGGATTGTGTCCAGCAAATACGCACACGATCCTTTGTCCTTTGCGATCCAGGTTTTGGATTTGGTCAGAATGCATCATAAAAAGACACAAACTGGTAATTGCGGAGATCCTGATCCGTGTGGGCCATCATCTCTCCATCCTCCCCATCCTCATATTCGCAGGAGTTCGACGACAAACATTGGCTTCACCACCACCTCTCCCTATATCTCTCTCTGTCTCCCTCTCCCTCTCTCTCCCGCCCTCCCTCCCTCACTCCCACTCCCTCTCCCTCTCTAGGTCCAGTCTATCTATGTGGTGGTTGGGTGGTGGTCCCCCCCAGTAATTTGGCAGCGTACTGGAGCGTTTCGAGATGTGCGTGCGTGCTGGTTGTTCACTGCGCATTTCACTCTTTGAAAGAACAACAAATACCATACATTTCTTAAATGGTGCCAGCTGCAGGCCGGAAGCACGACACACGCATTGCACATAAAACGCCACCATTAATCATTTTACCTTTTCGTGGTTGAAAATTGCCACTTTTAAGTTTTACCCCAAGGAAGCCTGTGAGGTTCATTTTCATATGTGAGCCCCCCTGGAGTGACAACCCCCTCCAAACCATCAAGTTCCTGCACCCATGCAGTCATTTCTTCTTCTTTATATGAGGAACAGAAGTTGAATCTATCCTGTTGCTCTGGGAGCTGCAGGAGGAATTAAAGGTCTTTTCCCCACCAGGGCTCCATCACTGCAAATGCTACTTTCTACACTTCAGACGAAATAATGTGACTATAGGGAAATTCATGACAAGGTGCCGTGACCTCTGTCAATCTGAGAGCCGGTAATACGTCAGTCAAGCGGCTCATTTTGAATAATGTAAAATCAGATTTCACTTCTGATCTGCCGGTGCACTGCAAAAATGATAAGGTTAGGACGACTCAACATTTCAAGACAGCTTACTGCACTATCCATTCATCCATCCATCCATCCATCCATCCATCCATCCATCCATCTGTCATGGGGGCAGCTTGAGCCACGCCACAGGGTCAGGTACACCCTGAACAGGTCGCCAGTCCATCACAGGGATGAGAATATACCACAGAGATAAACTATAATCTCACACTCAACAAATGTTTAGTCTCCGATTAACCTAAAAGTATCTGCATGACTTGGGACTAAAGGAAGAACTCCTCGCAGACCCTGGATTGGTGAGGAAACAGCATGCCCCAACCTCCTTAATTCCGTTTAGGAAAATCACCCACAGTTGTGCAGCCAATTATCTTTTGCTCTGAGCATTTATCTTTCACGATAATAAAAAAGTCACATTTTGAATACTAAATACTAAGACTTCTGTCACTGCTCAGCTGTGCTGTAATAACTGCAGAGCCAGGATTTCTAAAACCACATTCAACAAAAACTTAGCATATGGAGACAAACCCCTGCAGATTTGATCAGTAGGCCCCATTTTTAACTGCGTCCAAACTTACATTTTAGTTTTTTGCCACCGTGAATTAAGTATTGAGGGCAACATAACAAATAAAACTCAGTGAATTTATTTTGTTTACAAAGCCTTCAGATATTCCTTGTAAACTGAGCTGTTTTTGTATTTTACAGTGCAGGTAACTATATATTTTGGTTCTGCAGGTGCTGATGGGTTGAGTAGGAGGAGAAGAAAGATGCTAAAATTCCAAAAGATCACACTGTTCATCTTCCTCCTAGTTTCAGCTGCACTTCACGTACACTACATTGAATTAACGAATATGATTCGTAACATCTTCACAGCAGCCATTTTCTTAATTTATTCAACAAAGAATGACATTTAATTTAGTAATGACTTGAAATGTAAAGGCTAAAATAAGGTCAACATAAATTTAACCCACGTCTGTGATGGATCTCGACCATATTTAAATAACTGGGGAAATGAAATGTGACAAATGGCAGAGAAAGGAATATTAATATGATCTTTTTATTGCGATTATTGCGTTTGTTTACGCCTTCCAAAAATACAGTTTATGTTTTCGGCTGTTAGGTTTTTTGACATAATTTAAAAACCAGTCGGCCGAGTCGGAGCTGCCTGTGTTTCCTTGGTGTTTTAATTAAGCTCGTTCGTGACTATAGGAGTCAAACTGTAATCAAGGTGCAGCTGCGGTCTAGACAGTGTTTAGTTCAGTGGCATTAAGGTGTTTGCGGATGCGTCAACCTTATTGTCTGCATTGAAGCGGCGGGCGGGTGTCGGGGGAATTGGTGACTTAATGCACCTTTTATCACGCCTGACCAACGTTTTGTGTTTCACAGGCGGCTGACCCGAGAGCTCATAAGGCATCAGGAAGGAATGTTTTAGATGAGGATTTATGTTCAGTGTGAGGCCATCGTTTTTTTCCTGGCACCAGGTTAAAAACAGAAGAGGAGAATCATCTCTGTCGACAGATCTGTTTTATAATCAACTCATATATTCAAGTACTGGCTCCCAGTTTAATTTAGGAAGATTTGAATCACTTTCAAAGCTCAGCACGGTCTGGTCCCCAGTTTTATAATGGAGCTACTAACTCCCTATGCTCCAAGTCATAATCTATGATCATCCAACCAACACTTCCCAGTAGTTCCTGAGGCTGCGTCCTATGTTCTTGTGTAAAAAACGCGTCACCTCTGCTTGCCTCAACTCTGGGTGCCTCCAAAACAGAGACGTTTGGAATCGATGACGTAGATACTGACAACCTGAGTTGAACTGAGTTAGTTCAGTCACAACTTAGTCTTCTCGGATTCGTCAGAGTAAATCTGCTCCAGGGCCAGAACGCTTGTGTGGACCAAAATTTCTGTTTGACATTAAACACATTAGTGTGGATGTATCCTATAAGTCATGGCTGGTAACAAAGGGGTATTGGGCTTTTGCCATCAGGACCCAGAGACTATATTATTTTGTAAAGTACTTTTTAACAATTTATAGATGAGTGCTAAAGAAATAAGGTGTTATTATTCTTTTATTTTATCCATACCAAGACGATGAGCTAGAAGACGCTCTGCAGCTGAATGTGACTTAGCTGTGATGAGCGTGAACGTGATCACATCCGTCTCTCTCCTGAATCATCGCCCCAGTTTTGGATGGGCAGTCAGGGCTCCTTGAAAGCTGCGCTTCAAAATACACGCTTAAGAAAGAGATCAAGTGTCCTTGGTTAAGATGATTAGTGCATCAGAGAGGTGATAAATATAAAGGATAGTGAGGAAATACTCTCATGCATTCTTCATGCTCCGTTTACGGCGATGGACCTTTAACTTTAAAATAGCGGAGGACGTCACAGTTAAGACACCGCTGTCAAACATCAAGAGCGGTTAACATCAGCTGAGGGGTTTGAGGCTCTAAGAAAAGAGGCCTCTCAGTCATTTCCTATTTGTGACACAGCCCACCAGGAAGCACCATGCTGGCTGAACTCATTACAGCCTCAAATGACTTGGAAGTGCCTTCAGATTCCCAGAGAAGAAGAAGCCGGGGGAGGCTGCTGGGAAACAAGTCATCTGAGCCGCTGCTCTGCAGGTTGCACTCCAGCGACCTCGACACAGATAAGGAGCAAAAAAAAAAAAGTCAGACTGATGTTTGGATGACTGTAATCTTCTGAAAGATGCTGCTACTCTTCTTCCACTGCCAGCACCCAGAGTGCTCTCACGAGTGATGCTCTGAATAACACGAGCTGTGGCACTGAAAGTTGAAAAATTGCTGAACCGAACAACTTTATGCCAAAGTGTGCTGCGACGCGCCAAAAACAATTTATAGACACATACATTATAAGTGCTCGATTTGCACCAAGGGATATGGATGAAGTATGACACTAGACAAGGAAGTTTTTCGAACAGAGATGTAGCTCCATAAATCTGATGAGGCAACTGCTTCCACTGGCTCCATCCAATGCTGACTGGCTGAACTACAGCTCTGACCTCACACAACCGGCCAGTCGGGCTTATTAGCCGGGGGCCCCCGGAGACAAATGGCTGCCGCCTGTCATACGTGTGCGGCACTGTAGTGGGAGAAAAACGGTGGCGCCACAAAGAATTAACTAAAAGTCCAATGTCTCCGTGGGGTCCAATGAAAGCAGTTCCTCATTTCTCCCCAGTGGTTCCGCCGCCAGCGTTCTCATAGATTGAAACAGAAGGCAAGGATGTGACTAGAAAGGAAATAGAGGGTATTTCCTGTAACTTCCCGTTAGCAGAAATGAATCACAATAAAAGAAACATTGGAATACCATTTTCTACCTCCTCTCTGTGAAGTCGTTAAAATTCCCTGTGCACTGACAATAAATCCACATTAGTACCTTTATGCAAATCCTTGCATATCTTGTGGGTTTTGGAGAAACAAGTGTATAAACCATTAAAAGACATTTGGTCCAAACCACTAAACCAACAATTTCTCAGCCTCTCAGGGCAGTCGGAGTAGTTACAGCCTTTTAGTCTGGTTTCTATCTCGACTCTAATTACTGGCTTTAGAAATAGACTGACGCCCCTTGTTTTCCTCCCTCCCGTCCACATGCCCGTTCGCTCTTTTTATTTTCTGCCTCAGCCTCAATTAAATTGCTTTTTTATTCCGCGCCTGTGTCCGGCTGTCTTTCTGGATTTCAGAGCGAGCAGGACGGAGAGATAAACAAGCCGCCGTTGCGTTTTGTGATTTCAAACCAATGTACTGCGAAACAAAAAAAAAAGATAGGACAGCAAGAAGGTTCATATGCTGTCGAGATATTAAACACATACAAGACAATAATTTTATGGCAGAGACTAAACACAATGAGCTGCTTCAGATGAGGCGACTGAAAAGAAATTCATTAATTGAACTACGCTTGTTTATTGTTTGTTTAAACCATAACATCACCTGAATTTGCAGCCATCCCGGTTTGTTTGGTGTTTGGCATTATGTTAGGTCACGGTCCACATATCATCATAACTAATTAAAATACAAAGTTTTGTTTCTGTTTACTGGCTGAGTTTTTCATTAGTGCATCTCTATTTCTTTGGTACTCACCTTTACCGCCATGTGTAGCACGAAGGAGGTTGGCCCAGAAGTGGCCCATTACTTCCTGTATTCACACCGTTAGTGACATCATCAGTGATGTTACTGGGAGCCACCATGTGTGAGGGGAGGTATAATAGGTTTTGTCATTTTTTTTTGCTTTATTTTGGTGTTAAGTGTTTCAATCAAGCTGCCAAACGTAAACTTGGGGCAGGTTGTCGGCACAGACATTTCAAAAGTTGGTCACAATAGATGAACTTCACCTGCCTTTTTTCCAGTAGAGGCGCGGCTAGCAAAGATGGTTTAGTCCATGAAGGCTTTAGGGGCATTGTGCATTCTTCTACAGTTAGATATTGTAATGTATCTTTATATGATTGTCTTGCAATATATCGCAGAATCGCTGTATCGTGATTTTATCATTATTGTAGGCTATGTATCACGTATCGTATCGTGTGTTACTCCATGATTACCACCCCTGTGTAGTTGAACCTAATGTGGTCAGATTTAGATTGGGATCTGGATTGTTCAATATCATCATCATCATCATCACCATCATCATCATCATCATCATCATCATCATCATCATCATCATCATCATCATCATCATCATCATCATCATCATCATCATCATCATCCTCATCCTCATCATCATCATCATCATCATCATCATCAGATCATAAATTAAATACCAGGGTAGTCTGCTTCGTCCTGGTTCTGAGCAGGGACCAAGAACTCCCGTCTCAAGGACTCACAAGTTATTCAAACACACACCCTGTTGCTTTCCACCAAACTCAAAGTGATTTAAAATAAATTAGATAGTGAGCCGTGGCCTTAAGGGAAAAACAACAGCATTATAAAGTGGAGCTGAGCTGCAGAACCCTGGCGAAGGTACAGGAGCTTTGCAGTGTAGTTCAGACTCAGCTCAGAGAGGCATTAATCATGTGTGTGATGAATCATGAGTTTAAAAGCCAGGGCAGGCCTACATTTAGAGGTGTTTTTTCCTCTGAATAAAAGAGCTCAATTGATTTTTTTTACTTGTTGCAGTTGTTTTAATAGGTAAATATTGATCGTATTTAGCTCAGTCAGCATCTGATGTGCATGTTCACCACACAACCCCTGTCTCATTGGTGTCTGAGCACATGAGAAACGTTCCCTGTGCAGCAGAAATCTCAGGAGCTGAATCATGCGGCCATCCTCTCTGCAGGATTCACACATCAGCTCCCACATTTGCATATAATTTACAACCTACTGGTCTTAAAATGAGGAATTAAATTTGACCATTGACCCTGAAACATGGCAACTGGCTGACATATGCTTTGCCTCAGACACTTTGGTCTGGTTTGCATATGTCGTTTAGCTCATTTATAATTGAAACACCATCGTTAACTAACATTTGGGCACGTTAACCTTTTAAAGCAATGACGCAAATTAAAATGATGAATCTGAATATATATAAAGTATAATATGTCTATGATATGAGGTCTAGTGTTTTTCTTTTCTTACTTTTTGTCTCTGCTACAACCCGGAATCAATATTGAATTTGATCTTGGAAATATTGTTTTATCTCAGGGAAGCCATCTTAAACTGTATTCAGTACTGTCTCCTTGAAAGAACATTGTCAGGCCCTTAGAAAAATGAACAGGAAAAATGTAATCAGAAAGTTGCCTGTAGCTGCCCGCAGAAGGAATATGTTGAAATAACTGTATTTGAAGCTGATGAAACAATGGAACAACGGTCTTGTATTTAAAAGGCTGTTTTGGTTCAGAAGAAGTTCAGAAAAATCCTAAATGAGTGGCTGCAGGCTGTTTATTAGAATCACAGATTAGAGTATTGTTTCTCTGGGAAAACAACCCCTCCCCCCCCCCCCCCAACAAAAAGAGCAGAGGGAATGTGAGCCGGGTAATATTCAACTGTGGAATGCCAACATATTTGTATCCCACTGCCTGTGCAGGAAATTTAAAATACTTCGGTAAATGCAGCTGAACCAATATTTAAGTAAAACATGACACCGAAAAGAAAATGAAATGAATAGTTCCCCACGTACACACTCACACACACACAGAAAAATGCGATGAATGCAGTGAAAGTATGAATAGGATGAAGAAATGACCGAGGACCAGAGCGTCCAGTCGATTGCTCCTTTGCGATGTGTGAACAAAACGCTCCCGCTGCCTGAGACAGATGCACAATTCATTTAGTGAGAATCTGATTTATTATGACCCACCTCACCAAACTGCTCCTCGTATCACCGATTCATATTGTGGGGAATAATTGAAATGCCAAGCAGTCTTACTGACTCAGTGCAGTGTATGCAGATGAGATGGTTCAGCAGCCCGTAGTGTGTATAATCTGTTTATGGGAGAGAGTGTGTGTGTATATATAGATATATAGATATCTATATATATCAGGAAATTTTACTTGTGAAGAATTTCTTCATTACAGTTATCTACCAATCACATAAAGCAGTGCACTCCGTGGGGTCCGGCAGAAGGACAATCAGCAGCCTCTCTGACCTCTGGCCCGCGCTCAGTCTTCATGTCGCGCCTCGGGGAATGCTGGGAAGGGAATCCACTTTCTCGGGGAGGGGCATGAAATATTAACCCGTACCTCTTTCCTGACAGTGAGCAATAGTTTGGCAAGCAATGTGTGTGTGCCTGCATGTGTGTGTCCAAGTTTGTGTTTTCATCGTATGTAGGAAAACGGAGAAGTAAATGGACCACGGTAGAACGTGGGTGCTGAGAAAGGAAGAGAGGTTGTGTTTGGTATGTTCAGACGTGGCGGAGCTGCAGTGATATGTAACAGTGCTTCAAGCGGCTATCAGGTCGTTTATATGAAGTGTTAATAGGATTCTTGAAACAACTTGTTTGTCTTTCTGTGGAGGTGCTGCGGTGGCGGCCGACTGTCCTCCTGTCTGTGCTTTGTGCACAAAGACTCACAGACTGAATCAAAGCCGGAGGAAAACTGCAGAAACCCTCTGTGCATTAAACAACATGAAAAAAAAAAGGGCCAACCATTCAGGAGAGACCGTGGGATGTGTTCGCAAGCAGCACAGCGAGTTTTCATTTCTCACCTCATTTTCACTGAAGTATTTTCTTGCTTCTCTCTCCAAACCCATCCGATCTGGGCTGACCCCGCTGCTAACCACCCAGAGGAGGGCTCGGATGGGAAAGGATGTGATGTTGCATCGAGGAGGCGAGGCAGTGTTTCACTTAAGGGACGAGCAGTGGACCTCAGATGACGCGATAACTGGATTTCAGAGCTTCTAAAACTTCTGCTTATGACACTGTGGAGCCATAACGGCAACTGGAGACGGGAGTCAAGTGTCAAAATGACCACAGGGTTATTTATGTGCACCTGATGTGAATTGTCATGGTCACAGGTGTAAACTATACTGACCGTGAAACATTGGACATCAGGAAAAACAATGCAAATTGAACATGAGTCTGTGCATGTTCTGTATATATGTATATATATACATATGTGTCCCCCGGCCTGTCCTACTTCTGCATAAGGTCAACAAATCCATTTTATGGTCTTATTATAATGTTTCATGTTTATTGTACTAAAGACAATGGAAATTATGACTTGCTCCAAATACTGCATTGCATTCCATTGGATTATTGTCGTGCAATTCTCGATGCATTGTATCTATCCCAGTCAAATAAACACTACAACAAATGAAGGCTGAAAAGACCAATCAGTAGGTTTTACAGCCGCATTATTATTCCTATTCAAATATCTAAATGAAAGCATTGTTTTTGTTTCACGGCTGACCACATATTTTACTGCATCACAGAACATTATTGACTTGCTTTAAGTCGTCAAAAGACCTGTCAGTGAATTTAGGAGTTGTGAGAGCATAGACTGTATATAAAGAAATATATGTACATTTGGAGCCAGAGTCTGCGCGATCAGGGGATCAGGGGATGGAGCCACGGCAGTGACGTCCTGTCAATCCAGAGGTTTTTTTTCACTTGAAAATACATCTCCACCATCTTTGAGATAGTGATTTTGACGTGTACTCTTATTTTTGTTTATAGTTGGCTAACGCATCTGCTATTATTTTGGAAAGTACAAACACCCGAGATTTGTTCTCCTGTTGCACTCCATCCAGGGACATTGTGTACAAAGAGTAAAATGGAAAAAATTACACTTTACCAGATCAAAAGCAGAAACAGAGAGAAAATCGGGGGAAGGTGAAGTCAGAGATAAATTGTTTTTGCAATAGGTATTCAGCTGTGATCCTGGGGGAGACAAATGGCAGCAAAGGAAAGAGTAGGTTATTCATTTGGAGGT
The DNA here is from genome assembly GCF_949316205.1 of Platichthys flesus. NCBI lineage: Eukaryota > Metazoa > Chordata > Actinopteri > Pleuronectiformes > Pleuronectidae > Platichthys > Platichthys flesus. The sequence continues at coordinate 11,299,749 of NC_084960.1, read as the reverse complement.
CAACACAAGATGGGGGGGGGGGGGGGGGGGGTATGAGACAACAGGGGCAGAGAGGACGAGAGAAAAACGTTCAGCTCCACAGTGTGTATCATCATCCTTTACTTTAAGTTTTAAACAGGTTCATCTTTCATCGCTGCTGCCTGTCGGTGTCTGGATTACATCTGTGGGCTGGATAGTCAGGGCTGGATGTAAAATGAGACCGCACTGACAGAAAGAAACAGAAAAAAAACAAAAGCATTTCTTCATTCCAGAAACCAAATGTGTTATTTCAGGTCATCAGAACAATACCGCATTGCATTGGGACACGGTGTGTGTTTTATCTTATTCTGTAGTGCAACAGTGATATACACAGCTACACAGGAGGATCGACTGGCATAAGATGAAAATGAATAGCGTAACAATACCCGAAGCTTATTTCAGGGGGGGATAACGGTAGGTTTTTCTGGTTGGGAATTTAAATCCCTACTTTAATATAATCTTGTTTGGGTGTACGAGCTGGAGCGCCATTCAAAGGGAGTGGCCCGAATGAAGCGAAATAAGGCAGTGCAGGTTTCTGCTGGGCTGCTGAGATTCTCTACTGTACTGTTATAGACCGTTTGTCACAGGGGGGAGTGGGCTGCTTCCGATGACTAATCCTGCCTTAAACGGCTCCTGTGACATGCCCTATTTGCTTGCACTTTTGCTGCGTGTACACTAAAATAGAGGCGTAATAAATCATTGCACATGTGAATCTAGAGCACCTTTTATGAGTAGATCATAGCCCTAGTGACTGAGATATTCAAATGTCATCCATTTCCAGGCAACAAACACTTAAAAGGCAGGAGAAATACAACTTTTCCTGCGTCTGTGTGTTTGCAATTTCGCGATGCTGCAGCGATCTGCCGTCAGAGCTCCTCTGCTCTTCTTTCTTCTGTCTCTGTATTTGGGAAAATCGCAGGTTTCAGCAGCATTCACTAGCAACTGAGCAGGGTGACTGTGTGGGCGGGAAAATGAAAGGCAGAAATCTAAATGTGTCTGACACAGCGTCCGCCGAGCCTCTGCAGATCCCTCTGAGAACTCTTGGTAGACTGGCTGCAGGTATGAGCACATACTTCAGGGGTGCCTGAAGCATTACAGATAAATATTACAGGAATAAAACCCAGTGGCTGTGAAAAACACATTAATATAATGTCAGCGGGTCTAATAAACAAACCTGTCGTTTGTGTTGTTGTCATTTCCATTGTCCTTTGCAGTTGAGAAAAAAAGAGCAGGGGTATTTCCCTCTCAGCACTGCAGGTGTAATTGTTGCTCTCCGAGAAATGTCACAAACAATCACATTGTTTCTTTTTTTTTTTTTAAGCGAAAGGAGGAGAGTGTTATGCCCAATGCTCTGCACTTGTGTTTTTGCCCATCAGGGGAAAGCTCCATCAGCTCCTCGAGGCTCCGCGGGGCCTCGAGAATAGCAGCTAATCAAAACCTTTCATCCTGATGGCTGCTGAGGGGCCGAGCCGCTCTCATCGCTGCCTCTTGCCCCTCAGTACCTCTGTCTGAAGGGTGAGGGACGGCCACGCAAAAGGTTCGGTGTTTGCTGCTTGTGAACAAAAGCACAATTGCCCGGCCATTACCTCCAGGGTCTGTTCAACAGTGAGGCCGCAAGGACAGGAACCCCGCTGACATTTCAGCTCATTCTTTAGCCCTTAATTAAATCTGAATGTCATCGGGCTGCATATACAGTCTTATCACACTGGGATATATTTCCCACTCACTTCTCAGTCTGACAGTTGTTTTTATCTTTTATGAGCGACCTGTTATCAGTCGTGATAGCTGATAACAGAGTGATTGTATTTGCCATTAAATAATTGTTCATCCAGGGAAGACAAATTATCCTCCCGGTAGTCACCTGCTTAACATTCATGCAGGTCTGATGGAGCCGAGTGAAGCGGCGCGCGTGTCATCTGCCTGATAACATGTAATAAGTGGAGTACGCAGGGAACGTGCTGTGCTCAAAGGCACCTCACGCCGCACCGGTACAGCTCCTGTTTGTTTTCATCCATGTTGGGAAACAGAAGATGAGATCTTGCTGTTGAGTTAACAACCAGGACATTTATTATCGGGTGCTTTCTGCTTTTTTTTTGTGTACTTTCTGTCTACAACACAGATTCCCCTGAAATATGTATGCAAAGGATATTTTGGGGAAATTATGACATTGTTTGATAGGACTAAATAAAAGTGTGAGAGCAGCTGAATATGTCACGACCAACTTGCAGCAGGACTCACGTTTTCTGCCCGAACCAGGTTTTTTACTTTTCCATTATCAACACTGCTTACACTCTGGACCGGGTGGACCCTGGACATAGACAAAGTGCATCCATATGGACAACAGGATAAAGTGGGGGTAAACAAAAAATAGGCCCGCAAAATCCAGGATTTACCATCCACTGAACCAGTGTGCCATCCCTGGTTGCTTCTATAATAAAGCAAAACATCAGATGAACATGGATGTTTTTAAACACATACTGGATTGAAGAATTGGTCACCATTTTGTTTAACTGTATTGGATTTGGCTGAAACGCTGTTTGCCCCTGAAACTCCAGAAGTGATTTTTGGACTCAAACACTTCACCCACCCCGCCATCGGCATAGTGGTGAGTAGATAATGAATTACAATTTTTTTGGGTGAACTATCCCTTTAATTAAAACAATGACCTGACTTGAAGCGAATTAGATGATTGAAACCAGATATTCTACATTCATTAATTTCAGTCTTTAAGCTCAGCATAATTAAAACAATCCAGTTGTTATTTTGCAATATGAAATTAAGCTTTTTAATTTGTGCTCCAAAGGCACCAATTTAAGCAGATCTGTTAAAAATTAATTTGTGAATCAGTCTTAAGGCAGTCGTTTAAAGACCAAATTATTTTCTTGCAAAGTTATGACCAGACATTTGTACATGCCCCCAAGAAAAGAAGTTAAACAGAAATATTTTCATGTCAAATACAGATATGTTGAATGTATTAAATGATGAGCTCACAACAATGAGTTTAAATAACATTTACTTGCTCATGTCTCACACACATACAGAGACAACCATGGCGGCACAGATGAGGATAGCAGTTAGAATCGAATCAATCGAAATGAAAGATGATCAAACAGTATGGCTGCATCTCTTGGTCCATACAGTACATGAGCAGTCTGCTATGGCACCACTCTTGGTCACATTAGCTTTCAAAACATACGGGCAAACAAAAAAAAAAAAGGAGAAAAATAAAAAAAAGAGCAGCAAATTCATTCAGAACACCAGACCGGAGGCAGGTGAAGATTCAAGCAAACTTAAGTTTGAAACTTTTGGGGCGAATGGGAAATGATCACGCTTTAACTATTTACACAGCAAATAACACAGAAATGGTAAATGTAGATGGAAGCCAACACAGGGCAGGATGAGATCACAGAGAAAACACTGTTAAGGCTCAAGTGTAGCTGCGTTTGCCAGCAGACAGTCAGAGGTAATGGGTTTTCACAATCAAACTGTCAACCAGATAGTTATTCACAAAAAAAAGAATAATAAAGAAAAAAAAGGACAGTCATGTCACTGACCCATCACCTGCCAGTAGCTTCCATTAGTATATCATCAGACAGACTCGACTCGCACCATTACTGGGAATACTTGAACATCGGCTGCGTCCATCATTCCAGCTGTCATCGTCTAGAAAATAATTTGTTCGCTGAGGTGCCTGTGTTCACTGTGCGCTGGCAGCTTGAGAGATGGCACACAGCAGATGTTCACTGCCCCACCCAACTCCACCACAAAAAAAATTAAATAAAGTGTGTGGACTTTTAAAGACATTCAAAATTTAACTTGGCAAACAACTCGCGTAAAAACACAGAAAATATTCAACTCCCGGAGACTTCGAAAACAGCACCCTCTACAGGTGAGAACAGATTAGCGTTGCGACCTGAGCCCTCCAGGTGTGCAGCACGGAACAACCAGTGTAGAGAACAAACAAGTTTGGAGGGTGTGGATCAAAAAGACAAACAACGTGGAAAAAGGGTTGAGGGAACATATGCCAGAATGGTAGAACGCGTCACCTCAATAAAACACAGGCAGGTACATGCAGCTGTCAGCAGCTGCATGGAAAGCTGAATGTTAACTGATGAACGGCCTGATTCCAGAAAAGTCATGTTAAAATAAACCTGTGGAACGAACAAAAAGGGAGAAAACAAAACACCACAACACAAATACACCATCTCATTGAACAAACTACTGAACTTTTTACATGGAAACAGGAGGGCTACTTAAAGAGCCTCGGAAGTAAAGCTGATTCAATGGGAGTCCCTTTGCCTAATGATATGGACAGCTTCCCTTTAGCGCTATTAAACATTTAAAAAAATTATAATGGCCCAACTAGCTGTAGCTCTGCTAATAAACCACACATTAAAAAAATAAAAGAAAAAAGAAAGAAATGCTGGAGAGAAAAGACTTCAATAGCTAATTAACCATTTTTTCTCACTGTACAAGTTGTTCAACAGAAATTTAAAGTCAAATAAAAAAAGTTAAAACTTAATTTACCAACACACTAAAATCATATATATACACAAAAAAAAGAAACCAACCAAAATTCTCATGGAGAGACAAGAGTGTCCAGATAGCAACAGGCCGCACTCTTCAGCACCCTCCAGGGGTCACTCAGAAGAGTACACATGAGACAAATCCAAAGACTGCAAAGTTAATTGGAGGAAATGCCATTGTGTCCTAAAGCTTTTGAATGGCTACCCGTAAAGCATGAAGTATACAGTTGAATTCATAATATACGCTTCCGCTTTAGGTAGGAGTCCGCATAATGGCCACCGAGGCCTTGGGAGTGCTGGCCCACGTAGCCACCCTCTGGGCTGGGTTCTGGAGACGGGATCAGCCGGGAGAACAAACGCTTGTGGCTACCAATGGGAGTCTATAGTATGCAGCAAAAAAAAAGAAAGAAAATCAACAGTGTAACAAAAGACAAAGTGGATTGACTTAAAGAAAAAAAAAAAAATTGGGCAAAAATGTAAAGATATACATTTTTGAAAAAAAAAAAAGGTTTAAAGTGTATAAATTACCTTCACAGCAAGGTCCAGGCCTGGGGGGTAGTTTGAAGTGTGACTCACAGGAGGCATTCCCACAGCCTGAGGACAAACAACCATCTTTCAGTGACCTCATGCACTTACAGCACATTCATTATTGAACTTGGGGTTATTCTTAGAATGCAACCTTGCACTTTTTTATCTTTTCCTGGGCTAACTCTGCGTACTTGCACTGACGAGTAATCGATAGAGTGAAAGTTTAAAAGGCTTTAAACGTTAGGTCTACCCTGTTGAGCTGAGTGGTGGGGAGGCTCCCATTACTGGAGGCCTCGGGTCCTGAGCTGTAGTACGAGGACAGGTCTGGGTTGGAAGGGTAGCTGTAGTGGGAAAATCGCTCGGTGTATTCAGGCAGACGAGAGGCCTGCGGGAAAGAAAAATCAAACGAGATCAGCACAACGGTTTCATTATGAGCCCAGTGGGGAAATGATTTAACATCATTAGGCATTTGCTCGCACCATCTTGAATTTGTTGAATAAAAAAAACAGTACCTGCTGTCCGAATCCTGCCAAGGCTCCAGTATCGAGGTTCTCCTGCTGCTCATACAAGTGGGCCAGAGGATCCTGGGGAGAAAAGCCAGATGGGCATAAGACTAATTCGCATCATATAGCCTACTGAACAAGCGATCAGGCTGTTCAGAGTGCACAATACTATAAATTCAACAGATCACTATAAGCCGTCTACAAAAGTAGCTTCAACCAATATAAGAGTAGAAGTAAAAAAGATGTAGTCTTTCCACAAACGGAGCAATGGAGGCTGTTGGTTTACCTGGTGTAAAGGAGGGTATTCAGGGCTGTAGGAATCCTGGTAGCGCAGGTTGTAGTTCGGCTGTATGCTCTGGTGTGCGGTCTGGTTGGACACATTGCTAAGCGTTGGCCTCTTCCTGTAAGGATGAGGTCTGCAGCTTCCTCCTGGATAAAACAGAGGAAAGATACACGTCACATCCTGAATAAATAAGGGGATACAAACAAAGATTGGTACAATGTAGTAATCTCAACCACACCTTGCAAACAAGAACCTCACCTGATGGAAAACCATTGCTGACACCGAGGAAGGCACTCTGGGGATGCGTCATTTCTTTGGGAGGATCTCCTAGTATGGATAACTGACAGAAAGAAGAGAGGCGATTCGTTTTCGGCGCCCATTTCTAATATTAAACGAGAGTAAGAAGCTGGACTAGAGGCAGAAAGGCATATAAAAGGAAACGGCTTGGGACCTCACCCCTTGTGCTGTGAGGCCATCTGCCCCCATCATGCCAGCCATCAGGGGCATAGAGATCCCCTGCAGGGTGGGAGAGGAAGTCTGGGGGAAGGTACAAGCTGCTGTGGGAGACTCCTGGTCCCTCGTGAGGCCTCTGCCAAGTGGCTTAAGAGGATCTGCCTGAAGACCAAGACCTGAGACTACACCAGCCAGAGAAATGTGAGAGGAATGATTGAAAATTACAATGATATCATCTTCAATACTTTGACTATTAAGGTGCCTCTCTTCTTGGTTGTCATATTAGCATAAAATCGAATCTTACAAATAAAAACAAATACAATCTCAGACATTTTGATGTTTGGATTTCTAACACATCTCATCTATTAATTCCCCATGTTCAATGTACAGAACAAGAAGCATGACTAACAGGCAAGTAGTGCAAACAGATGTTTTGTATCATAAGCAAAGCAAAAAAAAAAAAAAAAACATGCAGTCTGTGGCTTTAGGAGCTACAACTGGAGTCGGCGGATGCCAAACCTTGGGGCAGGTCTCCAAGCAGATGGACTCCCTGCTGGACGGGCAGAGCAGCCAGAGGATTCTCCCCGATGAGTCCAGCCTGAGGAGAGGGCAGAGTTCAGTGTCACAAGAGGGTCACACAGCGTGGATACAGCACTTGAGCAGTAGAGAGAGAGAAAAAAAAAAAAAAACTACTCGTACTAGCTGCACGAGCACACTCATCAACACCAAGGCTTACTCACCGCGTATGAAATTATGTTCTCACAGAATGGGTATTTACAATTGCGGTACACCTACCACATCACTCTGCACCACTCAAAAGAACACCCCAAACATGCACACACACAAAAAAAAAAAAAAAAAAAATCAAGCTTCACACTTTCCTAGCGAGAGCATACCCACCAAGGCTCCGAGTTGTCTATCACCAGTCACATAAAAAGACCAGGATCCATCTAGCGTCGCCACCACCACCTCACAAACACCGATAGCCAAACACAAACACCATTATCACTCACACAAGGCCCTAGGGGGTTTTCTTTATTGTGCAGCACCTGAGCCCAAAGAAGATGATTTCCCAGAAAGGCTTGCTGAAGGTAAAGAGGCAAAGAGTGAAGGGGTACAAAGGTGCGTGTGAGTTGGAGAGGATGAATCAAAAACAGGCTGAGCGGCTCAGAGGAACATGCCATGGGAAAAGGCAGAAAGGCAGCCGTACCTGCTGTGCCTTGGCCTGGTTCTGGAGCAGCAGCTGGAGCAGGGCAGCAGAGAGGGCGGGGTTGGCCAGCAGTGGCATCGTGGGGGCTGCCCCAAGGAGGCCTGCACACAGAGAGAGCATAAGGACCCACAGCGCCGGAAGAGTTTCTCAAAATTAAACATTTATTAGCTCACCTTGTTTGTGCCCATGTGACATAGGGTTGAGCAGCATCTTGAGGGTGGCAGGGTTATTAAGGCCTGTGAGTATCTGCATGGCAGTGGGATCAGGGAGGAGACCTTTACCCCTGTTCACAGCCTTGACGAGGGGAGCAGAAAACGGCCATTTTAGCAGTGACATTGCGATGGCAAACTGAATGTTTAACTTTGGACATGTGCATTCAGTTTCAGTATGACTTATATACCATGGTTTGGGCAGCAATTAGAGCAGCCAACATGCTTCTTCCAGGGGGGCCAGGGGCACAGAAGGACACCCTGATGTGTGTCCCGCCGAGCAGCCGGACATCAGAGAGTCGCTGTGCCTCTTCTGCCATCTCTGCAGTGGTAAACTCCAAAATTGCAAACCGGCGGAAACTTCCATCTTGTCCCTGAGCCAACTGTGGAGATGAGAGAAAATGTCAATACAATCTCAGAGTCAATTAGCCCAGGGACCCTTAACACCCTGGACACTTTGCCAAAAGAGCATCTAAAAAAGGGACATTTGTGTTGGAAAAGACAGGGTAATGCATCAGAGCAACTGCTTAAATCAACCAATGAAGTGATGTTGAAAAGCCCACATCATTGAAGGTGTGTTTTATCTTGGTTTTGTTCGCTGACAACATACATATAAAGTAACAGGTTCTAATATACCAGCTTGACATGCAAGACTGAGATGATTTACTCTTCCACCCAATGCTGTAAATGTAAATGTCCACTTTTTGAAAATGTAGCAAGTAGCACAATTACCATAGATAAAGATTTCCAAAGATTAAATTATAATTTTTTATTTAAACATTCCACAAATACTTGATGCTCGTACAAAGTTAGGCAACCTTTAATGGACCCACATCATTATTTCCTTAAACAAAAGTTCCAGATAAAATCTGAAAAACTTGAGGTATCACTTCTCTGTTCAAATACTAAAATAGGCCCCATTATGCTGACTAAAGCTATAGAATTTCTTTAGAACCCTCACCAGTCACTATGAGCCTCATGAATCACCATCAACAGGTTTCACAACCTTATCACCAGGCCCCTTCTAGTTTGCCAAAACCCCCATTAAGAACCCTTTTCCATCACATGAACCCTCTTTTCCTGGAATCCTAAAAAAAACAACAAAAAAAAAAAACATAGAACCAGCAGAAAGTGCCACTATGCCTGTCGTGCAAAAAAACGGACAAGCCTCTCTCATTCCAGAAAGGCCGGCTGAATGACACCACCTGGGGGAGTCAGGTCATCACCATAGAAACCAGCAATGCTCATTGCTATAGAAACTTAGAGCGACCACATGAAAACCGGGGGTAGAGGTGAGAGAGAGAGCAAAGGTTCAAATATGGAGTATAATTGCAAAAGGATTCCTGCCGTCCATGACTCATCCCAAAAATGATTTCATACACCGTCAGGGGCAGCTGTAAAACTCTGTGATACACACGAAGGCACATTAGTCGGTCAACCTCAGTGTTTTTAATAATAAGACCAGAAAAGGTAGGGATGGTTAAACAAGTCTAATATCAAGTGGAAGCCTGAGTGGTAATAAATCTACTACTCTTGGTGGAATTTGCAATCACGATTACCTATCTTTGGCATTTTAATTTGAGTATAGGCAGTGAGTTTGTGTGTGCTGGTGAATTTGACCTGGCAGAAGACTGGTGCATGCGTGTCAGCCAGGGCGTTGCGGAGGTCCTGGGCCGTCAGCAGGTTCGGGGGAAGCCGGTCGACGCACAGACACTTGGAGTGCAGCAGCGGGTAGGTGAGGGAGCCCACCTCAGTCCAGTGGACGTAGAGCATGCGGGAGCCCAGCTGCTTCCCCAACAGCTCTGACTTGGCCCTGGCTGCCGAGTCCTTCTTCATGTACTCCACAAAGCCGTAACTCTTGGAATGCCCGGTGGTGGCGCTGTACACCAGGAAGCAGCGCTCCAGGTTACCGAAGGGCCGCACCAACTCCTCAAACTGCTGCTGGGTGAAGGCACGGGGCAAGTTGGCGATGCACAGCAGAGCATCTGTCGGCTGCAGCTGCACAGAGATCTCCCGGTCCCTGAGCACATGCTGGTGGAACTCTATGATGGCACACTGCGCCTGTTCTCCATTGAGAAGGGTCACAAACGCTGAGGGTGACAGAGAGGGAGAGATAATAAGCACAATTTGGTGTGTGTGTGAGGGAGTCAAATTTGTTCAGTCAGCATTAACAACACAATCTATTTTCATACACGTCAGATAGGGAGCAAACTTTGATTGTGACACCATTTCTCCTGGCAAAATAAAGTTCTGTTGGCACAATGTCACCACACACCAGCTTGTATGTCACTGCAGCAGTTCCCTAATGGAATCTACATCGGCTGTCATAGTGGATGACAAGAATTTAAATGTGTTACACCTCACATGGAGACCTAAATGAGTTTGTTACCAGCACGTCATGTCTCCAGGGTCTGTGACAGGCACATTACAGAACAGACAGGTTTAATACAACCCATTAGAATGCTGCTACAAGTGAAGCAAACACTCTGTTACCTACGCGTTTTGAAAATAGCGAGAGAAAGCCAGAATCTTTTTTAGGATATACATTAAAGTGTCATATTTAATCATTAAAACAGCACCTTATTTATGATATGGCATTGCCAATGTGCAAAACTGCTTTAGTTTAAAGTGGATGTTTTAATCATTTCATTAAACACTTTCAGTTCTTCCAGCTACATCAGCTTTCCCACCTAATTAACTTATGACAAGCTGATCCGTCATCACTAGGATCATTATTAAAGAACTACAATTTTCATCAAGTCAGGAACCACTGAATATTTCCACGAAGCCAGCCCCACTATGTTACCTCATCAACGAGATAGTTACGTATTCTAAATACAAATAACCCAAATTGTATATGTGACCACCAGCAGTTTTATGTCGGCAAATAGATTACATGTCAGAATCTTTTCACCGCTTTTAACCCTGTCTGGACGGTGAGGTAGTTAAACTGACCTGTGCCCTTGTATTTGTCCACAAAGCAGTACTTCAGGTCGTAGTTGCACAACAGCTCGTGGACCTCCTGGAACAAGAGAAAGGTCAGGGATTACATCTTTAAAAACAACAAATGGCTCAAATCAGTGACAAAAAAAAGACACAGATTTAGATCTTGACATTTGTTAAATTGTTTTAATAGCACATTCGGTCCGTCATATAATTAACCAATTCATGTCCACATGGGAAGCTAGTAACAAGTGCACCTGTGTGGAGTGTGTGCGTGTGCGTGCCTGTGCGTGAGTGAGAGAGAGGGGGGGGGGGGGGGATAACTAACTCATTGTTGTAGGAGAAATTGCTCTGAGCTGCTTTTGGCCCATTCACAAACAAAATGGTGACGCTGTCTAGCATTTTCTGAAACGTTTTTTTTTGTTGTCCACACGCCTTCCCACCTTTTGTTACATTGCAACTCACATCTCGAACCAACCCCCCACCCCCCTGCATCACCATCACCCCCCCCCCCCCCCCCTTATGTGTGAACAATGGTACCGCCCGCAGGCCCACCGCTCCCCACGAGTCAGGCACGTTCCAAAAAAAAGTGTGGCATCATGAGTAAAAATCTGTGGCTTTCTGTGGCTTCATGGCGTTTCACCGACAGACGGACTGGGTGCTAGTAAAAAAAGCCAGTATGGTTGGGAAGAGTCTCAGGAGGTTGACAGATTGAATGGTGGAACGAATCTAACATATATACATACACACACACACACAGATCACTGAACTGGTTTCACCTACGAGGCCTGACAGGCAGGTCACACAGGCCACAGATGGCCATTATTGACAGTTATCTGACCACCAAGCCCCGTTGGTCCACTCACTCCCACTGGTTTCAACTCAACGCGGATAACGGTGTTCCGTAGACAACTCCTAGTGTTGTGTCGATTATTAAAAAAAAAAAAAGTTTAAAAAAAAAGGCTGCCAACGAGATAAATGGCTAGCGAGGCTAACTTGTGTAGCATGGCAGGCAACACCGCAGCTAGGCTGACGCTAGCCGAGCGACCCAGTCAATCAATCAATCACCCGACAAATACAAAATAGTTACGAGTTCATTTGAGGTGTGGGTTTGAACTCAAACCTGGTTGCTGACGTCGGAGGGCAGATTCTTTATGATGATCTTCCTCCGGTTGTAGAACTCCCGTCGGGTTCTCTCCAACCGGCTCTGCACCTCCTCGGGACTCAGGGACGTCAGGTCCTCGTCGACCCGCCGCTGACACTCGCGTCCGGGCCGCGGGTCCTCCTCGTCGGCCTCCGCTTCGGAGCGCCGACGGTCTCCGGGCATGCAGCTCTCGTGATCCGCCGCGGGGTCGCGGTGGTCGTGGAGCGGACGAGGGGCGAAGCTGGGTCCCGTGTCTGTGCTCTCATCCTGGGCAGCTGCGCTAACAGACACCGCGGCAGCCATCACTCGTGTCGATGGAAGTTTGATCCGGTCTGGAAACTCCGTGTGATTTGAGCAGTTTAAACAATACACACATGGCCCCAGCTGCGCTTCTCATTGGACGAGAGGGGGACGCATTCTCCATGACTACGACGTAACGGATGACGGGGGCGGGGCCAGTGGTCGCGCTCCGAATATAAAAGCTGCAGATCGATCGGGGTGAGGTGGGGGTGAGGGCCGGGGGCCTTCCACAGACTGAAGGGGCCCACTGGTCGTGTGTGAACAAGCAGACTGGTCACAATGCATACTCTGGTATTTTGAAGTGGTACTTTCCTGACGTACACTGCATCCTTTCACCGAGTTTCATGGAAATCATAGGAGTAGTTTTTGTGTAATCCTGCTTACTATCAAACAAGAACATTCAAAAACCTAACCTACCAGGCAGAGGTGATATATTAACATACATGTCGCATTGCAAAAGAATCCCTTTAATGAATTTATCCAGTCATGCTCATAATTCCAAAAGTCAACATTAAGGTCTATTTATCTAAGTATGATATTATTTTATTTTATAAATGACATGCACTACGTTGTTCCACCTCAAAGTAAACATTTAAACTTCACGAAGGAGGGCCTTTTTAATTAAACCAGTGTACCTAATAAACCGGATACATTCACCTCTGCCAAGGAGGTTCTGTTTTCATTTACATCTTGTTAGCAGGATTATTAAAATACTACTAAACAGATTTATACCAAACCCATAACGATGCAGTATGGATCTGGTGAGAGCCCATTCGATTTTTGTCAGGTAAGGAGGTGAATACAGGGATTTATTTTTCAACTTCCCGAAATAGGGCATTTTGTAACACTTGATTGATTTCTCAGAGAATTATGTGTGAATCTGAAAATATTAAGATATATGTAGGGGGTTGATATCAGTGAGTGTGTCCTTTGTCTTTTTCTTTTCCCAGCAGGTGTAAGGTATCAAAAAGCTACAAACCTGTTGCCAATGAGTGGCTGAGATAATGTGAATGCGGGAATGTAAAAATGGTTATGACATATCTTTTACTGTTTAAGAAGTGTAACCACTTTAATATGAAGGATTTCGTCGTGAAACCAGATCCGACAGTTACCTGCAGGGATTCTGAGGGAAATAATCAGACATACAAAGAGGTCTGATATCTATGAGTGTGTGCAATTTGGTGCGGCTTGATTAAATATAAGGGCACTGTTGGGCCTTGTTGGAGATATGTGCTCTATTGAGTGCCATTATCTATATTTTCAGTCTATTAGTAGAGTTAGATGAGATGGTGTTCCACTCAGAAGCTGTAGATTTGGTTTTGGTTGTTAAATAGGCCCCCCCAGTGTGCAGGGTTAATCCACCCATACATTATCTATACTGCTTATTCCTTGAGAGCTGCAGGCGGCTGGAGCCAATTCCAGCTGACATGCAGAATAACTCCAGGACGGAAAATTTGATTATCGGCCTTACTTTAAAATATGAAGTCACAGAATTTCTACACTGGACTGTGGCAGCTTGTGTCAGCTAATAGGAAACTTTTCTCCACACTGTTACTCAAGGACACAGAGACTCTGTTGCATGTGGCCACAGGATATCTCTGCTCCTCCAGGGTCCTTTGCAGTGCACGACTGGAGGGGGCCGATATCAATTGGCTCCTGGTGGAGTGTTTAGTTTCCCCCCAATGTTATGGATCAGAGCGGTGCAGAGCTGGACCTGCATGAATGGCAAAACCTCTTCCTCAACAATAGAATCAAGAATCCCCCAGACAGGTGACAGTCAGTAGCGTGCGGTGTGCCTCCAGATGCAAGTAGCACCACCTTGAACTATCTCTTGGCACTGATCATGTCCATATAGATTTCTCAATTTTTTTTTTCCGAATTAAACCGGTGAGAACTTGCACCAGCTCTAATCCATAAAGCAGGTTTTACTGGGTCTTTCTCAATTTGCATGAAGAACACTGATCTATGCACCTCGTATATGCAAATAGCGGCTGCTCCCCGCCTGCTACCTGACACGTAAATGTGTGTTTACTGGTTCTATACCGGTCTGATAAATTCAAATTACAGCAAGGTTGTTATTTTTCTCACACTCTTGCAAAAAGAATTTTGGTATAGATACAGCATTTTCCACAACTGAGCTGTTTTTTCAAGCTACATTACAATATACCATTTGTATTATATTTATCTATTGTCAGTGCATACAGTTTCATATAGTATGTGCACTAATTCCAATGTCTGTCTACACCTTGTTTATCTATTTGTGTAATTTCATTCAGTTGCGTGCTTTGTCGTTATATTCACTTGTATCATATTTATCTATTCATTCTTTTACTTGTTATTACAACTTTGTTTTAAATTCAATATCTTTTATACCTAGCATTCTACACATGCGTGACCTGGATTCAATGTAATTTTGTTCTTCTGTGCACTTGCCTTGAGTGTAGTTTGAATGACAACAAAGGGAATTTTGATCTTGGCACATCATGTTTTCACATATTATTTCCGGCCTACAGTCGTGCGATGTGACTAAGTGTCACCTAAATGGTTCAGATTAACCAATTCCTGGGTTAGTGATCTGCTTGTTACATGTATTATTACCTCATCCAAGGAGGTTATCCTTTCACATGTGCTTTTTTAATTTGTTTGCAGGATTACAGAAAAACCTCCGACCCAATTTCCACTGAACTTTCACTTTGCTTTAGCATTGCGACATAGGGCATTTTTTAAACATTTTCGTTTTAAGGGCATAACGCGTAGATCTCCATTTTCCTCTGTTTAGAACGATGTTTTTTGACAAATTACTTAATTGTGATATCAGAGCACATCCCTATTATAAGAACTAGACAGTCACATATATAATTATGTAGGGAGCTCTACTAGGTGCCAGTCTACTTGTAGCACTTTCAGATCCCTATAAACTAGTGGGGCATGAGTTCTAATGCAAGAGAGATGTAGCTGTGCTTTGTTGCACTCTCGACATCCTGGAACACATCATGTCATAATTCCTTACACCTCTTTGACAAACGCCTCAGTCTACTTCAGTCTTTAAAAACATAACATATGAAAAACTTTTTATTAGTATTTGCATTTGTTTTTATTTATACAAAATTATATGAATAGTTAACACACACAAAAAACATTAAAAAAAATTACAAATATAGTGACAGACGTCCTATTCTGAACAGTTTCCGTGGTATTTTGCAAGATGGCATCTGATACTGGGTGCCTGCCTGCTCGTGCTAGCATGTTTCCCCATGCATCCTGAAATCAGCCAGAAAATAAACAGCTGAATGTATAATTGTGTTAATATCACATATATGAGGACAACAGTGGTTGTATCAAAAAGACATCAATGTAAATGGAGGCAGCAGGCAATGCACAGCAGGAAACACATTACTGACTACCAAGTAATAGGTGGTTGCCATAGCTGCAAAGTGATGACACGTTGACAAATAGATCTTCAGCTAATTCATCAGCAAATCTGAGCCAGGGAAGAGTCAATGTTTTAGCCATTAGCCTTCAAACTTTCAATGAGGGATGTGAATGTCGGCCGTTGTGTGGGATTTGCAGCCCAACACTGCTCCATCAACATTTTCACCTGTAGGTAAGAAAAGTAAATATGAGAGTATCCGGCTCCTCGTCATGCCACATGTCAACTTTATTCATGAGCATGTAATGTTACCTCATGTGGACACTTTCTGGGACAAGGCAATCGCATGTTTCTCTCCAACAGTTTTATGAGGGCCATCACAGTCATCTGTTCTCCTGGTTCCGCCATCATTTTCAAAAACTTCTAAAAAAAAATACCAAGCAAGAAGTGACTTAATACAGGGTAAGTCACACATGAAAATATATACCTTTTTTGGTTTGTTTTAATTAAGAGGGCAGAGATGACGTACTGTCGGAGGGCTTTGATGGGAATCACAGTCGGTAAAGATCTCATACAGTGTTACACCAAAGGACCAAATGTCGGACGAAAAGGAAAATTTACTCTCCTTCAGGCACTCGATGGCATACCTATACAGAGACAGAACACAGTGAAGTGGTCCGAGGCAAAGATCAAAACACTGAACACACTGAAAACAACTGAAAAAATGCATTCTGTTAGTAAAGCACAGACTGGATATAAAGATGGACGACATGACAACTCCCAGAAGTGAAGCCAAAACTTCTTAATCGCCCCCTGGTGGCCGGCTACAGTAAAGATCATAAAACCCACAGGCTCCAAGTTAGTGGGTGGGATATGGGCAAAAGTAAAAGATCTAAATACGCTCTAAAAAAAAACACACAACATTTTTTTGCTAGTTCTTTTCACACTGATGTTTAAATATAATTTATCTGACAATTGAGTTTTTAATAAGTTATTTGATGCTATAACAAAGGGGTAAAGCGTAACAAATGACAGATGAGACTGACTTGAATACTGTGATTCCACTTCACTAAGTAACTAAATGTAGCTAAGACTCTGGCTGCAAATAATTTCACCAGTACACGATTGCAACATCTGTGACTGGGATATCCATGTAGTGAGAGGAAGTGGAGATGCATCACCCATCTTTATCTACAGTCTAAGTTTAAATGCTGCATGAACTCACCAGTACACTGGACTGTCCCCATCCTCCCGGACACGATAGTATATTTCGCCTTCAGGGATGTATTTTGTGAGACCAAAGTCTCCAATCTTCACCAAACTGTCGTTTTCCACTAAAACATTACGGGCAGCCAGGTCTCGATGGATGTATCGCATTTTGTGCAAGTACTCCATTCCCTTTAAAACAGAGAGACAAATTACTAAGGGTCAAATGTGGATTTAAAACCAAAAAAGTACGTACCAAGAAATATAAAGACAATCAAAAAATATATAATTATACAATGTCTCTATTAACTTACAAAAAAAGATGTAAACTTGAGGTATGTGATTAACAGGATATTGAATGACATTTCCTCGTTGGTATTTTCCCGGATTCTGAATGTAACATAATTCTATTGCTTTTAAATAACTCAAACAAGATGAAAGAAAGACCTCAGCACTACAGAATGAAATTAAAACATAATATGATGGATGATCTCCCAGGCAGCTGTCTGGTAGGTAGTGTATGGAAATTCTAGCTGTATAAAAAGTGATTAAGAAATACCCAGCTTCTTCTTCTGAAGGAGACATCAACCGGACACTTTGTGCAGTTCGCACACAACAACATTCAGTTCAAGAGGAGACGATACGCTCAAACTACTCAAGTATCTAATCTCACCTGACAGATCTGCTGAGCAAACATAAGGCATTGTGGCACACCCAGTTTGCGTGTGGGAAGGTAGTCTCGCAGACAGCCCTGAGGAAGGTACTCCATTATTAGCTGCACCACTTGTCCTCCTGTCAATAGACGAAGCAACAGTACTTTAATCCTTCTGTTCTTATTATATTTCAACGGCTAGGATGACCTGCTGCTTATCCAGGTTGTGAAGGAGCTGTGAGGCTCAACACGCTGTGTGTTGAAAGTGCAAAATATTGACATATAATGGAAACAGCGTTTCACTTCAACAAGATTTTCATTATTTACAAAGGAACAGCAGGGAACAAAATCAATTGCCTAAATGATCGAAGTGAAAAGGGAGCTTCTGAACAAGCACTCGTTTGCACATGCAGACACTGCACGTTGATGTATATTTAAATCAACGTAGCTGGAGCAGACAGCTGAGGACTCACCCAGTTCAGTACAACAGCCCTTGTACTTGACAATGTTGCTGTGATCGAGAGACTTCAGAATCTCTATCTCCTTTATCCAGCCATCAGGCACATGCCCATTCTCTTGTTTCAAGGACTTCACCGCCACACACTCCCCAGTCCCGTCATTGGCTGGGTCGTACCGGTACAGAATGACCTTTCCAAAGTTACCCTGGAGACAGAACAACGAGCCGTGGATTATTTTCAACATACAGGATAGAAGAGAACCTTTCATGATGCGGTACGAGGACTCACCTTCCCTAGTTCCCGAATCTCAATCAGGTAGCGTTTATGGAAAATGCTGGGGTCCATGTCAGGGAGAGTTTCACAGGTAGATATGTCAAAATCTGTGTCCAGAAGAAAAAAAAAACACACGTTCATTACATATACCGAGACAGATTGAAAGACTAAAATCAAAAGTGTGAGTAAAAACCTACTTTTCGGCATGATTTCTGTGAGCTCTCTGAGCACACCGCGGAATGAGGGCCTCTCCACAGGCTCGTAGGTCAAACACATGCTGATGAAGGTGGCAAGTTCCGGGGAGGACGGTTCAGCAAAGCGGCCCTTTTGCTGATAGAAGCGCTCTTTCTGTTGAGGGCAAAAAGTTCTGATGTTACAATAAAGGTGTCAGAGGAACAAAATGGGTGGCTCACTATAAAAAGAGGTTAAAGGTTCAATGTGTAGGATTTAGTGGCTGCTAGTGGTGACGGTGCAGATTAAAACCAACTAGTACCCCTTCCCTCCCCCGCCAAGTAAAAGTAAAACACAAAAGACCCCCTCAAGAGCCAGTGTTTGGTTATGTCCATTCAGGGTTTACTAAAGAAATATGGCCGGCAACATGCCAGATATAAAGGTCTCATTCTAAGGTAATGAAACAAAACAATTCATAGTTTAAGGCGATTATTTACTTATAATAGCACAATTATATACAATTTCTGCCGACTGATTTCTACACACTGGACCTTCAATGCTACAATATGGGTTTACATGGGCCAATGCATATCCACTCATGGGAAGATCGCCGTTGTTGCAGATTTC
This sequence comes from Platichthys flesus, assembly GCF_949316205.1. Taxonomy (NCBI): domain Eukaryota; kingdom Metazoa; phylum Chordata; class Actinopteri; order Pleuronectiformes; family Pleuronectidae; genus Platichthys; species Platichthys flesus. The sequence goes on along the minus strand of NC_084960.1, from coordinate 11,280,875 downwards.
GAGCAGAGTGACACCAAAGCTCCACTGGTCCGCAGCAAGGCCAATGGGGGCAGGACTGTCGATACACTCGGGGGCAATCCACGGGATGCGCTCAAGACGCTCTAGAAAGCAGAGTGGCAACAACAAAAACAGATGTAACCTGTAGAATATAGTGTAACGGTGAGTTCACACTCCAGAAAGTGCAGAATTAAGTTAGTGAAAACTGAATTTATTTTTACAAAAGCAGCAATTGTTACTCTCCTTTTTTTTCTAATGACCTAAATTACTTAAAAACACAAAAAAATGTATACCAGAAATGTTACTAATGAATCTACACTTTTGGTTTTCTGTGTATAGTGGTAACACCAACACAAGACAACTGGAAACATTTCACATGAAATGGTCCACTTGAAAGTTCCTGTTTCCTGAACCTGATTGCAACAAGGACGAGCAGTGCAGAAATAAGCTTTTCTTTAAAGTGAAGTTACTTTGGGTAAAGTAAGTTGCTGGTACCGACCGTTCCGTGAGAGGACGCTCAGAGCGATTCCGGGATCACTCAGCTTGATGAAAGGTGTAGTACCCGGCTCCAGACCTTTCCGTGCCACCAGAATGTTCTTGGCACAGACGTTTCCATGAACCAGCCCTTTGGTCTCCTGCAATAGTCAAAGTTACGCTGTTGTGATCAAAGTGTCATCAAAATATGTTTAGAACAAACACTTTTGGTCTTTGGGAAGAATGTACTGCTGTGCTGCAATTATCTTTCAAGGTTTTCCTGAGTGATATTTAATTCTGATTCTTCTTTTTGTGTGTCAGCACGTTTCTTCCCTCTAATGATGACTAAGCTGTGTGTTCCTTCCAGTGAGTTGTACTGAATTCAAATATGTGGCATACAAACAAACAAGGAGTGTTTGAACTCACAAGATAGCTGAGAGCACTTGCAAGTTGTTTGGCAACAATGAATTTCCACTGCGGGGTCACTGCTGCCTTTTCTTTGTGAAGGAAAACATCCAAGGGCCCAAACTCCACAAATTCTTCCACCATGATGTCTGCAAAGACAGGAACACACGTATGAGAGGTCAAGTGTCAGCTCAGAGCCACTAGCAAAATGTAAGTAGCATCCTCTTTAAAGCACTACAGGCTGAATGTGGGTTTGCATTCCTTTCATGGTTCACTTGGCGCTGGAATTACAAATATGACTACAACCGTCTAAAAGCAGAAGTGAGTTCACTGAAGTGATATGTCGCTTACTTTCAGATCCTTTGACAGACACGCCATGCACGAACACCAGGTGACTGTGGGATACCTGGCTCATGAGACTGGCGGTTTCGAAAAAGGCCTAAGAAAGAAAAAGGAGAGATTTACTAAAGAGCGAGCATCAAAGACATGAGCATACCTGCACCAAGGAGGTCACGTTACCTGTCTGTTAGTTAGGGTTATGCCAAATATATACCCAATCTACTGAGTGCATTTCTAGTTAACAGTTGTTTGGATTTGATTAACTATATCCGTAAGTCTTCTGAGAGGCTAGTGGCTTACTAGTGCAACATCTTTATGGCTTTGGTCCAGAATCTTGAGAACCACTTTGATCCCTTTGCGGTCATTGCCGTTGTTATTGAACTCGTCGTCATCTTCACCTCGTCCCAGCCCAAGAAGATGGCCTGAGTAGATATTAGTTCTGGTCCCGCAGCCCAGATGCTGTTCCTGTATACACACATGCAACACCCATCTTGTCAGTACCTAAGCTGGTCAGGGGAAACAGATGATCACAGTGAGGTGACAAGTGGCCGTCATCACCTGTACAATCTGTCTGTCCTTGATTGGGTTGAAGCGAAGCTGGGTCTTGATCCGGGACAAGGCCTCAGTGTTCACCCGGTCGTCACCTCTCCTCATCACCAGAAGGTTGGACAATTCTACATCACACAGAGACAGAATGTATGCAAGATCATAAATATCCTACAACACAGCCACAGAGGCTATATCTCCTCATCACTGTTGCTGTGCTAACGCCTACCATGCATACGCACTCTGCGTTTTCAAGAGGCTAAAAATGGGGAAGTTTGGAAAGGCCACTGAATGTGCTTCAGGGTGAATGTAACTGTGGTTGTGTGCTAATACAGATCAGCAAGAACGAAGACATCATTTTTTGAGAAATTATGACTCAGTCACCCGCACTCTCTTGCTAATTGGTTCTTATCAGTCAGGACTTGATCGCTTACCCTTTTGTCTGTCTAGAAATCAAATCCCTCGTCTTACCTTTCAACCTTGTTGTTTCTTGTTCTTAGTATTTTTTGTGAGTCAGCAAACAACTGCTGTGGAAAAAACTGCTTCCTGTTTACGATGCATGAACATGCCCAGCGAACATTAACGGTCGTTAACAGATCCAAAAGGCTTAAGTGGACAGAGGTCATTTTAATCTTAAAATGCCAACTAGCATGACAGCCCAACACCGCCATCTTTCAAAAAGGACCTCAAAACCCTCTTCAGACTTGCCATCCCCAGCTTAACCCCCCCATCTCATGTTTCTATTCTGCTTATTTGTATTATATTATTGTTTTATTTTGAATTTTTCTAAGTATACCTGACCTTTTTTTTTTAGCTTTTTCATTGTATTCAAGAGTATATTGATGGTTTCACTATTTTATCCCCCAATATGTTAAGCGTCGTTGAGAACTTTGAAAAGCACTATATAAATGGAATGTATTATTATTATTTTAAAAAGAAAGCGAAACTAATATGGAGGGAGCCTAAGTCACAATAAAATCCTCAAAATACACTGGAGGATGTTCGTACTTAGCAAAATACATCCACAAACCTGCTTGTCTTGGCAAACAGCATTTTTTCACAGTGAAGCTGTCTGGTCCAGACTTGAGCATGAAGGACTTGAGGCTGTCGGTGAGCTCCTTCACACTGGAGAACTCCTGGTCCCAGCCCTCCAGACGGAACATCGACTCCTTGTGATGGATCCGAAACTGCTTGTGGCTCGGTGTCGATCCGTTCTGTGAGCCGCGCGCGAACCAAGGGATACACACACAGGGACTGAAAACCTTCATCACTGCACTGCAACAATTCCCAGGGAGGAGAGTGGGTGTTGACTTACTTTATTTTTGTTTAGCACGGCCAGGATGATGCGGCGATAGTCGAGAGCGCTCCAACGTACGAGGAAAGCTCCCTCCTCTGCTGCCTCTTTCTTCAGCTTCAGCAGCACAAAATCATCACTGGGAACACAACAGAGCTCGTGATCTAAACCAATGTGTCTCTTTATAGCCCGTTTGTGTCTGTGTATGCATGTGCAAGAGGGAAAAACTCACTGCATCGGCCCATGCAGTCCATTTGCTTCACTCAGCACTACCCTTGGGGGAGCCACCTCATGACAAAGATAGTGGTGGGCGTCTGCAGTCAGCCGGTAGTATCCATCCAGGAGCGAGATGAAGGAACGCGCCTCCTGGCTGGATTTCATCTGAACCACCTACATACACATACAGAAAAACACCACTACCTTACAATCAGAGCTCCCACCTACAGACACATGCACATTCAAAACACAATACCGTGCCTTAAGTGCACCAGAAGCCAGAGCACAGCACATGAGAATCAAGGCATCCGTGCTTATTGCACAATACACTCAGACACTCTAAGGACTGAACAATCAGATCAGTAGAATAATAAATATACAGTAGATCAATTAGACTAATGCATCACAAGCACATTTATCAATTATATGAATGCATCAAGGCTTTTGCTTTAACACAAAGGAGTAAACCAGTGCTCTCACCAAGCAGCGGTTGTCCTGAGTGCTAATGCACACATTAGCTTCGCTGAGGGCGATGTGAGTTATATCAGGGAAATCGCAGAAGGGGCTCAGTGTGTTGGGAGCTGTTGCATTTGACTGGCTCGACTGGTCCTTGGATTTCTTTATGTAATCGCTCCGGAAGTAGCCATTCACCTGTGCCTACGGATAAGAGACTGAATGAATATGAAGTCCACACAACATCTCACAAGATAAACCCTTAAGAGGCTTTAAATGATGTGTTGACAAACCTTCTGAACTGACACCTTCCTCCACTGAATCCCCTTTGTGCCAGACACCTCGATTTCATGGGTGACGGGAGCCGTGAAGTTGTCTTTTGGATCGCCCTGCACATGGGCGTTGTCGCCGTAAGAGCTGCCACCGTACCCGTCCTCCCTCAGCTCCAGGTGGTACACGGGGAAGGTCTCTGAGCCAAACCGCGGCACCAGGTGTTCGAGAGTAGAGATGTACTTGTACATGATCTCCTGGGCGCCCAGCCGCCCCTTGTCCACAGTGTGTTGCTGGAACATCCGCACAAATTCCGCAAACACCCGATTGATCCTGATTCTTGTCAGAAAGTTGTCTTTGGAGATGTGTTTGGAGAAAGACTTCGGGATGCAGCGCAGGAAGCTGGAGAAATAAAGAGATAAATTAATGTCACCCCTTGTCCAGTGATTAACTGAGTTTGGAAGACGGTTTTGTGATCCAAAGGAGAACATGGATTGTCACACGTTCGGGACAATTGAAAATAACTTGAAATAATTTAACAAATGTAGTCATTGAAATGCCTTTAGTCTTTGTTACTGTCACACAGCTTTGGCTTAACAACAGCACATGATTTGATCCCGCGAATATTTACCAGACTTTCTCTGCGACTTCCTGTAACGTGCAGTCTGTTTGCATCGCCCGGTGCGAGAGGTGAAGCACGGCCATCCCCAAGCTCTCATTTTTGAAGCGACTTAGTTCCGCTTCCGTCTGAATGTCTTCCATCTGCACCACTTCATTCACAAATTCATATTTAGCCTTTCGGAGACCAAGGAGACAAAGAGGTTAGTGTCACACTCTTCATCACCACATGTACAGTATGTGCTTTGAACTAATGTGTAGTAAACTATAGAACAAACCTGAGAGAATAAATACTCCAGGGATGTGATGTCAAGCAGAGGGGAACCCCTGTGGTCAGTCCCAGATCGGAGCCGATAGCGGCACACAACTGGCTCCTCCTCATTTAGTCCGTGCCAATTGTGAAAGTAAAACCTGAGTACAAGGAACAAAGACAGATTTTGTGAGTAAGCTTGGTGCGTTACCTCTGCCCTGCTAATCCAGTGTTACACAAACATGGAGCCAACCTCATACTGTAGTGAAGTATCAGGCTGGAGTCCTCCTCTGGACTGAAGATGTGGTTAGGACTGTACCAACAGCTCAAGAGTGGATTGTACAGAGCGAACAACACATGGCACAGAGGTGTTATTCCTGAGGAACAAAAAACACAGAGTGAACACAGATAGATGAACTCATGAGAAGAAACAGCACTTTCATTCTGATCTGTGTGGGTGTGCCCCGTCAAGGTTGTCCTCCCCCTCACCTACAGCCTCAGCAGCTGCGATGCACAGCTCCTCCGCCGTGACCTCCCCACTCGTGTGGGACAAATACCTCTCGCCTTCTGGGGTCCAGAGGAGGAAAAGATGAATGCCTTTACCTTGAGGAGGCTCAGCCTGGCCTGGAATCGGCCCTGACCTGGACCGCCTGGACCACCACATCCTATACATGGTTGGGATGAGCCACTAACACACACACACACGCACGAACAATGTGTAAATCACAGTTTATGACTATTTTATCAGTCAGCTGTTGCACTGGCTGGAATCACGTGCGTAAATACAAACGCAATTTTAAAGCGACACTTCACTTTTTTCTGAAAGCGCACATTCGACATTTCTCATTTTACACCATCATAATAATTATTATTATTTTTTAATGACTAAGTATAGAGACAAATTAAAAAGCACGTGTATAAATAGAATTAACTTTATTTAAAATGCGACACAAGGTAATAGGATCAACTTGTTAAAAGGCCTTCCGGGGATATCCCCACGTCCAACTTGTTGTTTACATGACATATCAGATTACAGCAAGCGGAGCCCACTCGTTAAATACACATTTATTAATGTAGATACAACACACACTGACTGCGTCACCGAGCGGCTAGGGAACTTGGATTCTATGCATGTAACCGACATCATATCCGAAGCCACGTCTGTGACAAGCACGTCTGTAGTCACCTGGAATCCTGTGTGGATGAAGAACAGTCAGCCAGGCCTCATAGTCCCATCGTTGGGGGGGTTTCAGCCCCACGGGGTCGTTCACTGACTCGGGGGTTCTCCTGGTTTCTACGGAACTAAACAACCGACTTCTGGCGCTTCCCCAAACCGAGCAGACCACGCCCTCCTCCTGCCAGACGAGCCGAGCACAGCGCGCCCAGGCACGTACTACCGGAACGTCCCTTCAGAATAAACGTCAGGGAGTAAAAAAGTATGTTTGTTTCGTTTTCCGTCTTTGATTTGATTTCAAATTTCCTTTTCTTTTAAATGCCATTGAAACATGTTCTTATGTTAAATATAATATATAATATTAATTTTCAGGCAAATTAATTGGCTTTTTGAGGGCTTTAACATGTTCAAATTCTTACCAAAATTTGCAGAAAATTAGAAAGTGTACAAACAAGTGTATATCAAATCAAACCTCCAGCCTCCTGAACTTTTACTTTGAAGGTGAGCTATCTCTCTGCCCCCTCCCCTAGATGTACTCGTTCAAGTTTAGCTTCTCAGGTTGATTTCCACTTCATGCCTCACTAGTGCACGAATTTACAACAACATTATTATCCTCATTATTGTCATTAGTCCTTTTAAATGGCAGTTTTGAGGTGTGGTGTACATACAGCTCTTATTCTTATTATGGCGATTTTAATGAAACTGTTTTTATATAGTAAGTAAAGAAAATACTTATTTTCATTAATTACATTTCATTAAAAGTAATAATAATAATAATAATATAATCATTTAATCTCCACCCTTTGCCAGAATTTAGGGTTAAAACTTTTAATACAGACTTTGTTGTTGTTAATATTTATGGTTAATGTGGGTGTGTTTCTCTTTGGATGTTCCTATTAGTGGTATTCATTATTTTGCTGTTGGTTGGTTTTACTCAATTTAATAAATTTCCTTTTCTAATGCTCCTGTAATTTCGCTTTTATTAAGAATTCCAATCCCAATCTCAATAAGGACATCCTTAGACACCTTCAATGGGTTTTTGTTTGTTTTGTCGTTCATCAATGAATAGCAATGAATGTCATATGATGGTCTGACCATCTAAAACTAGAGAATGACCCGGTTTGAATAATTATCCTCTGGCGTAATTGCTTTTACAACATCATGGCATAAGCATCTGTTTACCTTCTGTATCACTCATCACTATGTGTAAATGTATTCAATAATACAGTTATTAATACCAAAGGCTTCAATTAGAAACCCCAGGCACACCTGCTTTCACGCATTACTAAAAAAGTTTTGCAGATGGATCGGTTAGGGTTAGGGTTTTCTTGTGATTCTCACAGGTCAGACATCAACCACAAAATCACAACATCTGGACTAGCTGGACATAATGTAACCTTTAGTAAAGCAAGTTAGTAGAAAATGTGACATTGGGGGAAATTACCATCTCAAGACCCTGAAATTCTGATAACGAATGTAAAATTGGTTATGGTGCAATTCAAAAGTGACATTAAACAAGGTGAAATGTAAACGAAAAGATTACCAAAGTATAATTGCGTTAGAAATAAATTATGAATGTAAAAGGAGGTTTAAGGATAAAATGTTTATCAGCACATTCATTTTATTAAGTTTCTTAGGGTGGCTGTGGCTGAGGGGTAGAGTGGTCGTCCTCCAACCTGAAGGTCGGCGGTTCGATCCCCAGTCTGAACAATCTGCATGCCGAAGTGTCCTTGGGCAAGATGCTGAACCCTGAATGGCCCCCATAGAATAAAAAAGTGCTGGGATAGATGCATTGTATGAATGTTTGTGTGAGATTGGGTGAATGTGAAACTGTAGTGTAAAGCGCTTTGAGTGGTCATCAAGATTAGAAAAGCGCTATATAAACACAAATCCATTTACTCTCCTTTAATTGTCTGATGATGACTGCTGCCAAAGCAGACCGAAGAGAAGAAAACTAGTTAATGTGTGATGAGGTCATTGGCCTCAAATTTTCTTTTACAATCATTGGAATATTGAACAGGAGTTTTCCCACCAAAACACACCAGATGGTTTTGATTTACTTTTTCTCATGTGGTTTCGAGCAGCAGCGACAGAATAGCGGTTTAAAGCATCAACACTGACAAGAATCAAACATTTTTATTTTTGCTGAGTTAAAATGAAGCTGTAATAGTCATGTTCATAATTCAGTGTGATAAACTCCGTTAGAAGCCGTAATAAAACCAGAGTGGACATGAATAAAGTCTTGATCAGTAAGATGATTCAAATCGATGAGACAATGCATTGCTCTTTATAATGTGACCCTTGATTGTAAACTCTTTAGTCTCTTTCAGGATCCTTTCGAATGAAGCCTTTGGTTTTCTAGTGATCTCAGACTTAATCTGCTCCAGAGAAGATCAGACGGGACAGCTTAGGTTAGCAATTGATTTACCCCTGTCTGAAGTGAACTAGCTTCATTACACTGAAAAAAAAACTACTATTAAAACTGAAGTTCCCTCGTAAACTACAAATCCTGTTTGAAGTACAAGCCCCTGAAAATGTATTGAATGTTTTTTTCAACTAAAACTGATGAAGCAGGTAGAAAAATCAACAGGTGTAGACAAATAATTGTAAGAATACAAATTTTAGCAACGTTCAAACAAATAAAACACCTAAACACAAGCAGCAGTTTATTTTCCAAGCAGGAGTTGCTGATGTTCACCGAACACTTAATCCCTTAAAACTCATCTTTATATATCAGAGAAGAAATTCCATTGATCCTTGGTTGGCAAACTAGTCATACACATAACGGAGCTGCAATACAGTCAGTAAGAACATTTGCAAGAGCAACAAATCATAACATCAACATTGATCATTCCTTCTTAGCTTCTTCCTGCTCCTGTTTCACCTCCTCATAGGTGGCATCCTCCTCTTTTTCATCCCCATCGTCTGTCTTGGAGTTGGGGACCCAGAGCCCCGATTCTATGCACTTCTTCATGATACCCTTCGCCTCCTAAAATATGTATAATCGTCACATTTAAACAGTGAATGCGTGAAACAGAAAAAAAAACATTTACTTATCTGAAATATATTTCCCATCTGGTCACAGTAAAAAACAAAGAAACCTACCGTTGGGTCCATTTTGCTAATAACATCTTGTAACATCTGGATGTCCTTCGAGTCAAAGCATTTCTGCATTTCCTGCAATTAAGGACGTAAAGATGAGGCGGTTTAAACTTACAGGAAAAAATGAAAAGAAGACAGTCCTGAGGATTCTTGGATCAAAAGAACTTACTTCTGGCAGGGACTCGTACACTTCGACAGGATCTAGCCCTCCTGGCCCGAGGCGCTTTTGACGTTCCTCTTCCTCATACTCCCTCATGGCCTTTTCAATGCGGATCTTTGCCCTACTGCGAACTCGCTCCTTAAATGACTCCAGCTCATCATTAAAAGCATCCTGGTACTGCTGATCTGCTGTCTGTAAATGACAGATATACACAATGAGTTGACATTTAAAGTACTTAGTTTCCTCTTCACAGTTCACTCACTGACTTTAGTTCCTCTGGTTCCATTGTTCCTGTAACGTTTTGGTCTGTAAAGGGACTACAAGCTATTTAATATGTTCTGTAGCGTCCAAACACTTTTAAATCACCTTAATCTTGGCGAAAAATTGACGGAAGCACCCGCGGGGATCCACCTTGAGGCTTTTGGCCAACTCTAGAATGAACTGCATGACGATGGTCTGATGAGCCACTTGCTCCATCAATGCATGTTTCTACAAAAAAAGGAAAACACTTTCAGAGGAGCATAATCTGTGCATCCTAAAATACGTATTGTGTAAGGAATATGCAGAAAACAGTGAGCCATTTCTTTAGTTGTTTACCTCCTCAACTTCAAGGTCAATGCACATGATGACCAAGTAGTTAGCAGTCTCCTCACATACAAGATGAGAGTTGTCAGAGAGGTACTTCTGGCTGTCATCCCAGCGTCGCATCATGCCTGTAGTAAAGATAGAAATGAGGTAGCGTCATTACTTTCACATACCAGTATACCATATAATGCAGTAAATAACAATGGCTACCTAGGGCTGTGAGCGGCACTGCGCGGGCCCGAGCACTTGTGATCTTGGGACTGGGCGAAACGGATCTGTGTTGCGTGTGTTTTGTAAACCGAGGGAAAGATAAACATGTCACGTCATGGGTCTGTCAAGCGGCGCTGAACCACGCCCACTAATCACGCATTACGGTCCACGCCATCAAGTGTAGATCACACGGTGAATATGTAATGTCAATCAAAATTAGGTTGTAATGACAATGTGTAGTGAGGTTAAAAAAAACATCCTGTTTCATGGTGAATCAGTCGGTAGCACCATGTCCCTGAGTTAGTTTTGACATATGGAGCTGTTAAGGCTGAGACTCTGATGTATTTTGTTGCTGATAGGACAATGCACATTGGAGTTACAACAACTTTTTGTACATAATGAAACGACACATGTGATTCAGCTATTTGGCCACGCCCATTCCATAAAACCATATGAACGTCCTCAGGTGGGGGCTGTTATTACACACATGTGGTTTGAGGGAGACTGAACAAAGTACACTGAAGTTACAGCAATTTCGTGTGTCACAGGGACAAGTTGAAATTGACGCCGTGCAACTAACACAGTGTTCGACAACACATGACTTCCGGCCCCGAATTTGATCTGATGAAAGCTCTAGGAGGAGTTTGTTAAAATATACCTCGTTTAAACAGCCAAAATGGCTACAAAATCCAAAATGGCCGACTTCCTGTTGCATTAATCAAATTGGTGCAAGAACTTTTATTTCAGTCCGGTCATGATAACCGTTTGTACCGAATGTCTTGAAGACCGGTTTAACCACAGTTGAGCAATTTTGCCACGCCCATTTCAATTACTCCAGAATACATACATTTTCATCCCGCCTAATGTGCGTGCAAAGTTTGGGAACAAAAATTGCAAAAGGCCCTTCGCACTGTCTGTGCTCAGGCCCTATTTAAAAAAACAATTATTCTTACCAAAATGTTTGATCTGCTTTTCATTTTTCTCCACAAAGGTTTTATGCTTTTGCTCTTTCTCCTCTTCAGTCGCTTCAGTTGCGTCCGGTATGACATTAACAACGCTCTGTGGAGGACAGTGACAGAGAGTAATCATGAACAATGAACCAATCTGTTCAAAATCTGAGAGAAGAAAAACATGGTTTTCAGAGATTCATTTAACTCTTAAACTTTTGTGTGTTTTAATGTATGATCTATTGTTAATTTCCCAAACAAACCATTTGCAAAGTCATTCACATGGAAGACAAAACGTGTAGTGTTACCATAAGAAATACACAGCAGCACTCCCAGTCTCACTACACAATCAGCTCCACAGCAACTAAAAGTCCTTCCAAAGCCCACTGGGCCCAAACACCTTCTAATCAGAAGCTGCAGAAATAAAATGGACAGGCTCATGGAGTGATGTTAAACAGAGATGTTGATGGCACAGAGCCAGGGCCAAAATTGAATAGAAAAAGCTCTTTTTTTTGGTAAACCATAAAATAGTGAGTTAGTTTACACAGCAGATCTCCTTGTTAATCTTAACCAGTATTAAATGGATTTTCTCAAGCGCCATCCCTCCACCTGGAAATCTGTTAAGTCGATTTAGCATAATTCTGCCATTACTAAGACACTTTGTGAAAGATGCTGTACACGTCAGGGAAGAACCGATTACATTTTGTTGTGGATCCAGCATTTTTCAATATTAATAATATCTTTCTAAATCATGGATCTTTCTAAAAAGAGTTTAGGGGACTGGTATTTATGACTGTGTACATTTTGGTGCAGATTCTAAATAAAAAATCTAGACCTAGTTAATGTGGTTTTATAAGCGTCTACTGGGAGTGTTTCTGTCTTTGAGTCAAGAAAAACCATAGTATACTGGAAGCCTCCCCCCACCACCATCATCATTCTCTACCTCACCTTGCTGAAACCCTCCTTGCTGAGCGTGTCCACGTTCCATGGCATCTTCTTCTCGTCCCGGATGTGCTCATCCCTCTTCTTCTCCCACTCCCGCGCCTCCTTTTTCAGCTTCTTCTCCTCCGCCTGGGCTTTGCTCAGCTCTGCTTTGGCATCGTCTGTTTCTGTGAGGGTCAGCTCCTGGACTTTCTTCTGGGCCTCTGCAAGCTTGCGTTTGCTCTCCGCGGCTGCCTTGTTTAATTCTTCCTGTTTGCTCTGGTACTCTTCCATTCGCTCCACCCGAGCCTGAGGGACAGATGTCATCAGATCAGTCACAACAACAGGGACAACGCGGGGATCTCCAACAGTGACTTTTAAGGTGAATATCCATGATGCACTATTTGCAATTATCGGGCTAAGTACAACAAAACAAGCTACTGCAATACAATCTTTTCTCGATTATAGGTTATACATCATCCAGTGGGGGTAGTAGAGCAGCTAACACCTCACACAGGACATGTACGAGCCCCACGTATACCCAAAAGAAAGAGCTTAACAAACCGATTTGTCTTAAAAGGTGTACCTGGTGTCTCCATCTGAAGAGACTGGGTGTGTCGATGTTCGGGTGGGTGTCATCTTCATCGTCCGACACCTCGATGTGGTCCCACACACTGTAGTCTATCCTGGACATGATGCCAGCGACAACACAGCACAAGCGGCGTTAGCTCGGAGTGTGACTTCGTGTGCAAACCCGACCTCCACTGGAGATTGAGTCAGAAAAGCAGCCCTCGGACGTAAGCTTCACTTTCTACAGGATGTGTGTTCGTGGGTCGGTGCAGCGACGGGCGGTGCTCAGCCGACACAGACTAAGATTGAGCTAGCTAGCATCAGCTAACGGGGAGACTGTACTTTCTAGAAAGAATTGCTGCTACTCATTTCCGTTTTACGTCGGCGCGTCAATGCGTGGTCAGCCTACGTCATCACGTAAACGGCGTTTCAAACCTCAGCCTCCAAAATGATCCCAAATTAAGATTAAGATTAATCAACAAATGGCCTCAAACCTGAATCTCTGTCAACAGTAGATAAAACCTGGACATTCTAAACTCAACGATGGAAGGAATTATTACAGGATTGTGTGAGTTTGGGCTTTGTGTTCATATTAAACTGGCAACTTTCATTCTACCAAGCAAAGTGCAAACTCCAAAGAATAACACCACCACAGTTCATCGCTTGTTGAAATTAACACGTTTTGTTTTTTGTTCTGAGGCAAAACTCTTTCATTATTTCTTAAGTTAACAATACATGAAGCATACATTTAAAGAAACATTTTTGTGAAAGCAATTTCCTTATTGAGAAAAATTTATATAAAGTTATACATTTTCATATCATTGGATTATTGCTATTTTTGTTGTTGTTTTAAACCTAATAACAATTATCATCGGCATAATTAGTTAAAAGAGTGATGGTTGTTGTTTTAAACTCTTCTTCGACAAAAACTTGATAAACAGTAAACATTTTTACACATCACAGGTAGATCTCATTATAATAATAATAACTATTTATAGAGCACTTTTCAAAATCTCAGGTTTCAAAGCGCTTTACAAGGGCAGTTTAGTAAAAACCACAGGGCTGGAAATCGATGGTACAGCAAAAAATTTAGGAATCACAAACATTAAAAGACAATGTCTTTTACTTCCTCACTGTACTTTCATGTGAGACTAATACATTTACAATAATAACAGTGCAACTCCTCATGTGACACAACAGGAAAGTCATGTCGATTCACATACCTGTTCAGCTTCGAGAGGAGTCCAATATTTGTAGGTGCAGCCCTCGGGTCCTATCAGCTAATACAACCTAAAAATAACCTGTTTGGGTTGGTCATGGGTGTGTGTCAGGCCTTTAACAAGTTACAGGTTCTTTACTACTGTGTAGCTCAGTGGTGACGTGCACAAACAAGCCTCCCTCACATCTGATGTGGGTGTGTGCGATGAAACAAAGACGCTGCACAAATCACTTCACAAAACTTCCCTTTAATAAATACATACTACATTGGACAGGTGGTGTCATGTTGTTGAACTCTTTGCTGGGACCGTGCCGGAGAGGTGCGACATTATTAAACAACACTAAGTTAAATTATAACATTAATATAGATTGCACTCATACTGTGGCTGATCTAAGCTCCAGTGTATTTCTGCAAGGACATGTCAAAAATAATGTCACCTGTGCATTCATAATCATCCACATTGTGCATCAGTTGCAATTAGGGCTGCTCAATAAATCAATACCAATAAGTATTGCAACATAATCTTCACCAATTAATATTCATGTAATGCTTAGGAGTCTTTAAATCGTGAGGATTATCGATATCGATTGATGAGAACATGTTCATCGGGATATTATTTTGACCGTATATCATTCAGCCCTGATGGCACCTTACACAGTAGTGGCTGAATGAGTGCAACACAGATACAGTGCCATTGTGACATGGCTAGAAGGCAGCTATGTGTGACTTCTCTTCTCCTCCGGGGGTTGAGTCTCCCTGAACCCGGAGCAGCAGATGGAGTTTCCGGCCTGAGTCTCGCAGCAGCGCCGCATCTCCCGGATCACGTCCTCACACATGCTCTCCACATACCTGTTGGCTGCAGGAGGAGGGGAAACATCGAGCAGAGGACAATGTTGACAACACATCATGGCACCCAAGTGTGTGTGTGCGTGTGTATATGTGTCTGTGTGCGTGTTGTGTACCTTGTAAACACTTTTGAATCTCACATGCTTGCTTTTGACACGGATCTTTCTGAGGCATGGCTGAAAGAAAACGCATTTCTTTTTAGAAAGTTGTTTTACCGGTTATAAACAAACACACACACACTGGGTGAAAGACTCACTCACCCCCACCTCTGTCCCTTCAGGGGATTTAGTAATAAAGTTATATCGCAGCCAGGTTCTGGATGATTAAAGGTCGCTAAGCTAACGCTAGCTTCTCACACCACTTCCTACCGGGAGGTGACTTTCTAATCAGGTGACACGTCGTTAGCCAATGATATAATGTCTAAAGGAAGTTCAACAGCGACATCTGGTGGTTTATTATATTAGATTCAACTTTATTGTCATTAAACATCAACTTTATTGTCATTGCACAATAATATATCGTATAAATAGATGGTCACCCGACAGGATCCTATGGAAACAAATTGCAACCTTTCTTACTGTAAATTTTTTTTTTAAATTCAGGTGTAATATTATTATTCATAGTCATTTCTGTTGCATTTCAAGTTTCGTAATATCAGCTTATGAATTGTATTATAAATATAATTATTATATATGTATATTATGTTGTATACCATATATATCATTTATACTTGGGTCATTTTATACAGTTGTAATTGGGATACATGTAAAGGTATTATAAGAGTGTGATCAGCTTAGAAATCAGAATAAATGGCATTTATTTGGTTGGTTGATGAGCAAAATATGTATGGTTTTTGATCCAAATCATTCATATGTTTATTTAATTCTGAGAAACAATTCCGCTTTACTATGGAGACAGCCCCCCCCCCCCCCCCCAACAATTATTTGTTTTATAATTTTAAGTCATACAAGTCAGTAGCAGTAAGCAGTTAATACTACTTTTACAATGTCAACAGTAATAAATGAAAATAAAAATGTGATTTTTTTATTTCAATTTTATTCATAAAGATAAGCAAATTAAGAAACAGTTCATATTTACAGTACATATCTTTAACATTGAGTATTAAAGTGACAGTATTTCATTTACAAGCATACATTAACAGTAATGTAGTCATAAGTGCTATATTATGTGTTGCTAATATTTAGTGCTACATGATAATGCTATTATTGGGCAAATAAGTGAAGCAAAAATATACATTAGATACAGG
This sequence comes from Platichthys flesus, assembly GCF_949316205.1. Classification (NCBI taxonomy): domain Eukaryota; kingdom Metazoa; phylum Chordata; class Actinopteri; order Pleuronectiformes; family Pleuronectidae; genus Platichthys; species Platichthys flesus. The sequence goes on along the minus strand of NC_084960.1, from coordinate 11,265,012 downwards.
ATATCACATGGAGAGCATTAACAGTAGACTGAAGATGAAAATAAATTCATGTTAAAATACTGAGATAGTAAATGGGGAATATAGTATATTCTGGTCTTTCTCTTTATGAGATCTGATTCTGGATGAAAGCAAGATCCTCATAAATATCTGTTGAGTTGTATTAACGTATTGTCATTCCTGTCTCCAAAGCAGCAACAGTAAAAACCCCTTGTATCTCCAATGTGGTCCTGCGATCCCATCTGAAGATCACTCGTTTCAAACGCCTGAGTGAAAGAAAAATAATATGCAGGTTAGGACTCAGAGGGCAGAGACGACTTGCACATAAGTTCTCATCAGAGTTCCCCTCCACCTTTAGTCTTGGCCTTGACAATGAACTGCTTGCTCTTCTTGCCCAGTGCATTGGAGGCGGTGCAGATGTAGGTCCCCGGGACCAGTGAGGAAAAGGTAAGAACTGCCTCGTCCTCCATCGTCTCCTGCGTATGATGGGAGGACTGCCAGCTGTACACCGGGGTGGGATTTCCCGTGGCAGTGCAGTTTAAGGAGATTTCAGCGCCCAATTTGAGATCAAGCACTTCTGGTTCAGGACTGAGGAACATCGGGGGAACTAGAGAGGAGATCAAAGGGATTAAATGCACCAGGGCGCTTGTTAAACATATGAAAGTCTTTTTGAAATAGTGGGAAGACTCACAGTACACAGAGGCATTGAGAGGCTCGGAGGCCACAGTGGGAGGTGGTTGTGGTCCCTCTGGTCCGAGCTCCAGCTCTGCCACACACCTGTACTGCGCTCCGTTCTCTGCTCTGGTCGGCGTGACGACGAGGATGGAGGACACTTGGACAGGCGAGGAGGACGTGAGGTCAGCGAAGGAGTGGTTATACACTTCACTCTGCCCTCTGTACCACCTCAGGTTCAGATACTGAACAGGAGCAACATTTTGAACCTCGCAGAGCAGCTGGTACTCCATTCCCTCCACCATGTGGCCCGTATGGTTCACAGGCCGGATGGAAACACGATCCGGGGTTTCTGTATGAAGGGCAACACAGAGTTCAGGGCGGTCACACATTTGTATGAGTTGCCCGCCGGCTAGATGACATCACATCACTCCAATCCTGGCTTCTTGTTTGGTTTAGAACTAATTGCCTTGGTCTCGGCAAAAACATCATGGTCACCCTATTTGAGGCAGCTTGCAGCGATAGATTACCCCTGAATATCCTGTGTCTGCTTTGTCTGTCAAAGCACTTTGTAAAACCCTATTTTAAAATTGATGAGCAAATAAAGTTATTATTTTTTACTACACAATTAAAAGAAGGTGTGACTCACTGTATAGGACGAGATTGAGTTTCTCCTCACACTGTCTGGGAGCTGTGAAAAACACCCCATAGCAGATGGGCTCCTCTATCCAGTCGATGAGACTGTCTACCTTCCACTGGATGGAAAGGTCCTGCTGGGTGTGCGAGGCGCTGATGGTCGACTCCCACCCCAGGACACGCACCGGGCGGGCGGCCTCACAGCTCACCGTCACCGGCTCCCCGAAGCCCACCACGACCCTGGAGGGCTTCAGGATGAGGGAGCAGCCTTCACCTGACACTGAGACACACAGCAGCAGTGTCACCACTAGAGGGACGTAAGGCAGTACAATCATGTGTTTGTACTTTACTTTGTTCATATATTTACAGCTACTTTTCACTTTTACTCCGCTAAATGTATCAGCACACATCTGTATTTACACTCGAATAATATTCTTACATGTTCACACAAGTAGCCTATAATCAATAATGAGAGGGTCATTCCACCAATCCAATCAGATCAATAATCAAAATTAAGAATAGGCTCCACTTTTAAGTTATTTATATGAATGCTTTCAGGTGAGTCTCATTATCTGTAGCTTTATTTACTAATATGACAGAGTCTGTATTATTCAGTATTAAACAAAATAGGCAGAGTCAACTGCACTAAGGAATAGGCTAAACTCTACAACTTTACATACTTCTATACTAAAGTATATTTAAAAGCAAGTGTTGACCTTTACTAGAAAAAAAGTACTTTAAAAAGTCAGTTTTTCTATGTAATTGTATTTTTACTCAAGTAAAAGGTCTGAGTACCTTCTTCACCACCACCGAATACTTTCAATTCATCGTGACAAATAGGCTGCCTATATGCACCTATTGTGTCTTTAAAACACAAAAGAAATCCTGAAATATGTCCGAAATACACACAAGTGTGTCAAGAAAACAAAATGTAACATACACTATGTAAACCTACTTAAGGTTCAACAACAGAAGGCTGTAAACGGCAACATGCACATGCATATTTACAATATAATTGTAATTGCCTGTCAACTGTTATAGAATATCGTGTTACCACCAAAACACTATTAATAATATTAATAGAAAGTAAATATCTTTTTCAACATTAAGCTAATTACTGAGGATTATAAGGAGATTCAGCTTTCTACATTAAAAATAAAGCAGTGCTTTAACTTTCTGTAGCACTGTTGTTTGTTACCATCACCAACTAGAGTTCATTGTTTTCCTATTTTCAATACAACTACTGCACCAAACATCATCTTCAACTCAAACGAGTGAAGTAAAAACAAATTGGCTTCGACATCTTACCTGAGCAAAACATGTAAAGCGTCAGAATCCATCTCACAAAGTTGTTTCCCATGTTATTCTCTGCACCGAGCCGTCGATTAAAAAAGGGGTGAGCGGAAAAAGAAAACTTGAACTGAGCTTGGCAACTCTGCAGGGAGCTGTGCTCGAAACAAAAGGGCCCCAGTCGTCCCAGCTGACTTTGTGGGTGGGGGGCAAAAGGGAAAAGAGGGAAATTTAACAGGTGGCAGCGGCCTCTAGAAAAACACACAGCCCGATCATGTGTACGTAGTGATCTCATAAACATTATAGCAGCAAAAGTGTAGATCCACAAACACCACAGCATCTGTGTAAACACGAGGGGTTTGAACATATAGTACAATAACACCAAAGTAAGATTAATACGTATATACATTCTCTATTTTCAGTGTCTGGTACATTGCAGAGCAAAACATGTTGCATTTAATGGATAGTTGACAATTTTAAGTTATCTCTTAAAACATGATTATTGTATATAACTGCAATAATCCCTTCCCTCTTTGCAATTCTGTGGCTAATGTATAAACCATTTCACTGTAAACATTCCCATACTGCGGTTGTCAGTTTTTTATTTATATTTACTTACATTTCTAAGTATTGCATGTTTACTTATTTCTTGACTTTACTGATGTCTATTCTTGACTGTCCCCTTTGTTCCTGTAACACGCCAAATTTCCCTGCTGTGGCACTAATGAAGATACATCTCATCCCATCATAATTATAGGTTATATTACAATTATAGATTATAACTTATGTCTTATGTATCATGTTATGCTTTGATAAAGGTAAAGTCACAAAATTATCCATTCCTCTATAATCTCTAATGTGATTGTTTGTGTCAACAAAACCACATTAATCTGATCTAAACTTTGTTTTATTGATTATACTGAGTCAAAGCTATGATATTTCTTGTTTTTCTCTCTACATACCAGTCTAAGGTGTGGCTATGGTCCGCTTTCTGACCACTTATGTCTTATCCTTTTGTTTTCAAACCGTGTCTGGCTGTGTGGACCAAAGTCTGTTTTCAGTTTTGCACGCATGCTTGTCTCCTGTTGCTCCTGAGCCTTGTGAGATCCCAGCAGGCAGGAGGCACTGGTGTTGTGCAGCATGAAGCTCTGCAAGACTCACACTGTGACCAGAATGCTGTGCTGAATATCAGCTGCAAGTGCAAGTGAGCAAGTAACCAGACGCCCTTCGGTATATTTCTGGAGAGCACAGCTGGGAATCTTGATTTAAAGATTACAGTACATGCTTGTTCCATCTTCTCAGGCTTGACAGAAATGTGTGTTAGCGATAAAACTTTTTTTCTCCCGTGACAGATTGAGCTGATATCCCCTGCCAGGTTGTTATAGAAACGCAGTGCATACACAAACAGTGCTTTCTGGCAACAGCTTCAGTGGGAATGACAGCAGCTGAACATAAAGAACATGGTTTCAGAAAAGAAAAAAAAATAGGTTTATATTGGCAACCGAGTGCAGGATAACAAACACTCTCCTTTACATTCACTTTGTTCAGTGCTAATTAGTATGGCAGCCTCAGCACTGTATAATGCAAGCCAGATTGAATGAGAGAGAGAGAGAGAGAGAGAGAGAGAGAGAGAGAGAGAGAGAGAGAGAGAGAGAGAGAGAGAGAGAGAGAGAGAGAGAGAGAAGGGGGGACACTCTGGTTGACAAAAGGTGGCAGGGAAACAAAATAGTCAAGAACTACACTGGTTTGACTTCGCCTCAATCAGTATTCTGCCAAAGGATGTCCCTGACGGAGCAGCTTGTTTTATCTTATGCATGACGATACCTCATGTTCTCGACCAGAATTTTTTTTTAGAACAATGAGGTTGACAAACGAAAACCAGCCTTTGGCATTTTTTTCAAGAATCTTTACTCGTACATCAGACAGACTTCAGGATCTAGTGGGTCATGAGTTCAATTTCAATAAAGCATCACGTATGATATTGTAAAAAAAAAAAAATGGCACAGACAATCTCAGTGCAATTATAATTCAACATTCTAGAGCTGTACCATTGTATACATTTAAAAAAAAAAGAAAATCACATGGTAATACAAATTTACAGAGAATAAAATGAGCAATCCAAAACTGACTACAGTAATTACAAAAATAGAAATATGTTATTTAAAGCACCATTGAGCAATTACTGTAGTGTAATCGGGGTATTCAGTTTAAAAAAAAGGAACAAAATGTACCTGAGTGGATAAAACCCTCCATTTGGCCTTGGTCTTATAACACAGAGACAGAAGAACTTTGCACAAAGCTGACAAACCCACTTTCCTGAACATATATATAGTAATATTGCAATATATATTCTTCTTTTAACTCTGTTTTAGTACCAATGTGCAGTCCATTTTCAAGTTCATACTAATCATCATAATAGTTGCCATCTTTGTCATTTTGTGCTTGAGTGGTAACAGAAGTGGGTCTATCAGAACTTTCTGTGCTGCAAACTGCTGGTCAGTGCAGATAAGAGCGAGTCTCTGTCCACACTAATGTGGATATTTGGCAAAGTGAATGTATTCCTCTGTTTGGGCCTCTCGTCCACAAGCAAATAGCATTTATGTCACTGTCTAATAGAGATTTTCCAAAACACCTTCCAAAGTACAGGTTTCGTGTGTACGTGTATAACTGTGTTTCGGAAACAATGATGTCAGAACTTATTTTGGGCATATCTACTGTTGGTTAGTGTATTAGTGTATATTAGTGTATCAACAATAACCATGGCGGTTATATACCACTTTCTCTAAAGCTGCTTTCAGACATGCACAGAACTCCGGAGATCCTCTGGAGGACGTGTGTGTTTAAAGCGAATGTCAGAGTGAGAGCCTCTGGAGTTCCTCCGGACCTTCTCTGCTTAGCCCCCTGGTATAAAGTCTCCTGCTGTGTTGTGTGAATGGAAAACAGTTGAGAAAGTCTGGACCCGATTCTCCGGAGATCCTCCGCAGGACGTTTTGTTACCACTGCTACGTCTAATTGCAAATCAGTAGCTACATTTAGCATTACTGGCCTTCAAAGGTGTCTGCCTTGCTCACTGCTAATTGGAACGCAGCTCACTGAGCATTCTCACAATGTTGAAAGGATGGTTGATGTCCAACGACCACTGGCCCAGCATGGTTGTTTGAGTGTTTAAAGTCATTTTTTTTTTTAAACAAATGTTGTGTGAATGGAGATTCTTTAAAGAACAAAGAAATTATGAATTCAAAAACATACGTGCAATAGTACAGACAAGGACCAAATATTTCAGTTAATCTTCCATAAAACTCAAAAAATGAGCCTAAACAAGCACAAAAATAAAATAGCTCAGCATAAGTGCAACAAGGATTTGATTCAGTCAGTGTTTACATGCACCCTTGTTACAGTCCAGATTTTGACATGTGCAGGGGATTTCAGGCCCGGCGGTGGAGAAAATAGAGAAACAATTACAGACGAAGTCAGACTCAATCGAGCTACAACAAAGTAGTGTGAGAAGTTTCCATTGTATTGAAACTTTGTATCCGACACAGGCACACAAACACATTTCGCAAATAGAAAGATATTAGATAGATATTGTAACAACAACAGACTCACAAGGTAACATTTGCTTCCAAAATAGGCATCGGGGAAAGATCATGATTACTGACCTGCTGCATGTACACCAGGTTATTACAAGGCATTAAAACTCCATGTCGATGACCTGCGTACCCTGCTTTCTAGAGTGCATTTGACATACTCTTTTGTTAATGCAAAAATTTTGATTAGTGGAGCTTTGCAGATAGCTGATGGGATTATGTCATCTTAAAGCTACGGCGGTAATGCAAAAGCAGCTGTCCACCAACTGAGCATGCAGAGGACACCCAACCCATAGATCTTTAAGAAGCATGTTCACCAAAACAATAAAAAGGATCAAATTGATTGCGAAGCCATGCAAAATGTTCACAAAAAGTGAGCCTTATACTGGTCCTGATGAGGTAGGTTGATAGCTGCCTTTGTTGAGTGAACATGTGCCATCGGCTTTCACAAAATACAGACCAGCAAGGATGAGGACGACTCCCAGGAACCCAAGCGCTCCAACTATGGCTGCAAAGGTTGTTCGATTCCCTGTGGGAGATGGGAGTGTTTCTTTTTATTACATTCTGTCTCTCTCTCTCTCTCTCTCTCTCTCTTGTTCAGACTTGTTCAGATTTTCTCTGTTTCTGATAAACCACACCGCCCATGATGAAAATTAAAACAAAGAAAACCACTAATAAAATCCCAGCCGTGGTTCCAGCGCGGCTACCTGATGGAGAACAACAGCATGAGGGATTTATAGAAAGATTTCTTTACTGCAAGACAATGACCGAGTAAAACAAAGTGAGAAATGGCATGACTTACTTGGAGCTTCGACTAAGGTGAAGTATTTGGTCGTGGTGCCCTGGGGGTTAGATGCTGTGCAGCTGTAGGTCCCTGGAAACTGATGGGACCGGGCTAGGATGAGTTGATTCTTATTTGGATTCATGTCAGTCTGTTGTACGGGTGGTGGGGAATGCCAACTGTACTCCAGGGCTGGGTTTCCTGTCGCACTGCAATTTAAAATTATTTTATCAACAGCTGGAACTTCCAGGGTCTCATTTTCAGGCTGGTCGAAGGTTGGTGGGTCTGAGGAGGCACATGAAATTAAGATTCAGACATGAAGAGAAAAATAACGAGAAATTAAAAAATACCTTCTGAGAGAGGCAAAACACGGCAAATATTCTGTGAAGGTGCAAAGAACTCACACTGTACAATCAATTCTTGTGGTGCTGAAAGCTTTGAGGTATCTTGTAGTCCTGGTGTCAAGAAGTTAAGTTTGGCTTCACACCAGATCCGAGCCCCGTTATCAGCTCTATGGGCGATCAGATCGTAAACTGCTGATACATTGACTGGCTCCAGGCTGGCAACACTAAATGTATTAGTGGAGACTATCTTATTTCCTTTGTGAAAAAGTAAAGAGAGGTTTCTGGCTGGTGCAACGTTGGTAACAATACACTTCAGGGAACGCTGTTCGCCCTCCACCATAGAACCCGGTTGACTTAGCTGTGGCATGGACACACTGTCTGGCATTTCTGTAAAAAAATAAAGGAAAAATGTTTAACGAGAACTTAGTACCATCCAAAAACATTTGTTTGTGTTAAACGTCGACGCAGTAAGACTTACTGTACACGGTGACTGGCAGGCGTTTTGTGCACTGAGATTTATCATTGAGATTGACGTAGCACTGCGGAGACAGTTTCCACAGACTAACAGACGGGATCACTAAGGTAAGAGAGGTGACCCCTGGTGTTAATGGTATGCCATTTTGTTTAGACTCCCAGCCCATCCCAGCTATCTGGTTGAATGATGAGCTGCAGTTGACAGAGAACGAGTGTCCGTATTCCACCACAATGCTTTTGGGGCTGATCTCAGCTGAACACTGGGCACTCACGAGCGTTCCTAGAAGCACACAGGAGGGATCATGTTGAAAACTGCAAGCGGCCATGTACAAATCGGTATTTTGTATAGTATGAAACTTCAGGGACAGGATGATTAAACAGACATTAGGAACACTGTACACTTTATTAACTATTTCATCAATTTCCTTCAGGATCAATGCATTATATCTATCTATTTACCTATTTATTAATATATCTATCTATCTATCTACCTATTTATTAATATATCTATCTATCTATCTATCTATCTATCTATGGAGAAAAACAAGAAGCCCCCCCCCCCCCCCCCCCTGTACCCCACGCTGCTGCCCTGTTCACCAGACATTGAGAGTCGGGGATGAGATACTTCACTAAAGTTTGATGAAATAAAGTAAGTTATAAAACCCACGAGATGAGTCAACAACAACATCTGTTCTACGGACACGTCCAGTGGAGCCGATTCATGTCCCCGGAGACGAGCGAGCAAAATGCGCCTCGCAACAAATCCGCGTCATTAAACACACGCACAATGGGCGTAGGCCAGCCTGCAGAGTTACCGCTCTAAAGTCACGATCTGGCCTAAACTACGTTTCTTACATACATGTAAATAGCCTGTAAGGAAAATAAACAGGACCAAACATTTACCTGCACTCGCCAAAGAACCGACGAACACGAGCAGCCACATGTTTATTGTTTAGTCCTCGACACCCTCACGACTGAATTCAGTAAATAAACCCTGGAGTGTTTCTTCAATCCTTCGCACAGATGTCACAAATGTTTCCTTTCACTTGAGGGGAATCGAGATTAGAAAGTCCCGAAAGTAAAAGTATAACGGTGCGTTTACAGGTTCCTCGTACACTTCTGTTGCGCTCGGGATTATCCTGGTCAGAAGGCAGTGGCAGCCTAGTTCATTTGTTTTCGGGTGGACTCAAAACTAGTGGTTTGAAGTAATAATGCCCGCTATCTTATCGAGAGTTACGTGGGAAAATCAAAGGGACCTAACCTGTAACCTTCCCATGTTGTGAAATAAATTACTAGCAGACGAATGTGTAAGTTGCCCCAAAAAGCAACAGCCCAGTTATCTTAAATACTTGTATAGAAATGTCTGTAGTTGCCATATTTCCCACGGGCCCGGAAGGCAGCATCAAATAAACGTATCAATGACAGGGGAGGAATCGGTCCAAGGTAAGCTGATCAGGAAGGAGGGGTGTTTCCTGTAAAACGGTCACAGACGGTCGCATAAGGAATGTCCTGATCAACGGTTCCTTGTCGCTTTAGTCACATCTCTGTGCTCATGGGGATTCACTGGTAACAGAACTCTGTGCAGCCCCTGATATCAACTGTTCATTCAGTCAGTGCCTCAGCTGCATCCAATGGGAAGTAGTTTGTATGTTATGATTCTATTGTTTCCACGTTCCTTTATCTATTTAGTTGTATTGCCTTGCTGAGAATGATCTGGCTTTTCCATGATTTTGTCATTGTACTTATTTCTTATTTTGAGTCACCTTGTATCTCTGGTTTTCAAAGGTGCTGTAGATATAAAGTTTGTTATTATTCTTATGATTTTCTATCATTGATTGAAAACAAATCTTGCTGGTTATAGTTGATAAATGTGAAAGATAATCCATAAAGTTTCCTAATTTAAATTCTCCTCCTGATTGCGTCTTTGCTCATGACAGCAAGCATTACAGTGTTTTTCATTCATGCATTATTCCCTTGGAAAACGGGGAAGATGTTGAAAAATCCCCGATCTCGCTGTGTTCAGGAAAGGCCAAAACATTTTTTCTGGGTTCTTCTCTGACCTGTACCGCATCCTTCCCCGAGTTTTCTGGAAATTGTATTTCTTGTTTTTGTGTAACTTTCACATATAAACCAACAAACAGACAGAGGTTTTAAAGGTGACCTCCTTAGCAGAGGTAATAAACACATTTGTGTGCACATTTAATTTTTTTAAGGCAATTCTGTTGAAAAGGCACATTTTAATAATAAAATACAGTTTTATGCCAGTCACAAATATTTACAGCATTATTCACAAATACATTACATAGTTTTCATGTCCATATCGTCACAGGCAGGACCTCATCTATTCCATCTTGCAACATACCTATCTGCAGTCTGTCAATAACAATGTCTTCCATCTTTACTGATTCTCATTAATAAATATAAGTTTTTTTCCATTTACATAAAAAATATCCTAAATGTACATTTCTGATAGGCATTAGGCAAAAAAATGAAAATGCCCACAGTCATTCAGACAAAAGCATACAAGTGAGGAACGGGCCAATTTGTCCCCCTGTGGCCGGAGCCTGACACGTTGTGGCACAGCAAAGGGCCAGGCACAGATGAGGCTACAAACAGAGAGAAGTGCATAGTCGCGTACGGAAAGAATAGCGGAGGGACAATGGGCTCAGTGAATGGTGTCGGAACGCAGTGTCCACGCACAGAGCCACGCTGGTCTGTTATTCACACCTTCAGTATCACACTTTCATTGCACTTCCTGTTAATGCGTTCACATCAGTCTCAGGGGCTGCACTTCTTCAAACACATTCTAAAACAACAATTTTGAAATAGAGACACACACGCTGAGATTTGCGTTTGTGTGAATATTAGGGGGCAGAAAAGAAAAGCAAGAAACAAGCGTAAGCGAAACCAAAGTCAACAAAAACATTCTTCGTCATGTTAGTTTGTGCACATGAAAGTGAAGTAGTCCGGCGGAGAATGTTTAAGTTCTTGCTCCTCCCGTTCTTTCTTTCCAGTGAAAACAGGTAGAATCCAGTAGTAAATTTACAAATGTACATCTCAAGCCAAGGCTGCTGGGTTTTTATGATCGGATTATTCTATGAATGGTAAAATATGAAACGTGGGACAATAAATGTGAACCTCGGGGGAATTCAAATGATTTCCAAACAGAGCAGTGGGAGTCACTGTTATCAGGCCTTCAGTGACGGTTGGTGGCAAGAGAGATGCAGCTCATTCAGAGTGGTCGGTTGTCCTGTCCATCAACAGGCGTCCCGCTAAGACAGTTTAGTCATTGGAAACTGCATGTCCCAGCCGTTGTGAGCGACGTTACCGTTGTGGGTGCTGAGTCGGGGGTTTTTGAGGCTGTAGCGACGCATCCTGGTGTTCTTGTAGTAGATCGAGTAGATGAAGAGGAAGACGATGGAGATTGCAACGACGGTGACCGCCACGAATCCAGCGATGAGGGGCAGGTAGTCCTCTGCAACGACAGCAATCACATGCGCCACATGTTAATGTTTTACAAGTCAAAATAATCTGCTCTCACTGTCTGACATGCATTCATTAATATTTTGTATTCCTTGGTTTGCAGCTGTTTGTCATTGTCTATTAAACAAATATGTATATGCCCTTTAGCATGCACTTTCAACCATGGTCAACTATTTTTATCATTCCTGAAAAAAATGGGAGTGATTATTTATTAACCCACTTGATAATAGAACACAAGATGCACGATACTTTCAACAAAACTTACCCAAACCTACAACTCCTGCCACTTCTGCCCTTTCTTTCTGTCTTTGACACAACCATCACTGACAAATCAAACGCTACAATTTTGAAATAAATCCTCTTTGAATGGGTTTTTCCATGTGCTAGGCAAACTTAATTTGTATAAATGAATGCTGTCCAGAGCACGATTATATTTACTGGTTATAGCTAAGCTCACATTTTTCTGTTGACTCACTTCACGAGAGCATCTATCATCTATATTTTTTATGTAATTTGCTCACACAGGTTAATTGAAAGTGAAGTTAATCATTTGTACATGTTTGTAACTTATCATTTCTGAACGAGGTATAACACCAAATTCATCGAAACGTTTTGGCTTCCAACCCTATTCCACTAATCTTAGATATTTGTATTGTTTTTGTTTTGTTCTAATTTGTGTTTTATGCATGTTAGAAATGTCATCAAGCCGTCACTCGCTCCCGGTGAATCCCTCCGGACAATCTCCTGCTGTATTCTCACATGGGCTCACTTGGACATTATCTAGAGTTTTTTACAAGTAGGCTGTCAGGGGAAACTCTGGAGAATGTCTGCAGCTACTGACAGAACCTCTGGAAAATTTCAAGAGACGATCCGGAATTGGTATGAACTAGATTGGTGTGGGAAGAGGTGCATGGCGTCTACTAAAAAGTAAAGAATGGAGTTTAAATTGTTACCCTTTAAAATCACTTCGACCACATAGAAGGTGGATTCAATTTCATTGGTCGCGGTACAGTTGTAGAGGCCTGCTTCAGACACAGTGAGCGTGCCATTGGTCACTCGGAGCACTTTGTTTGTGCTATTCCACTTGATGTTTGGACGTGGGTGACCATCAGCCTCACAGTCCAGCTCCTCAGGGTAACCTCTGAACACTGGGATCTTCTTTGGGAGCTTTGTGGTGTTGATGGCAGGCTTATCTGTTGAGACAAAGAGGCAAGTAGAGCGTTGTGAGGTCAAGCGATGACCAAAACTGATGGACAAGATGGTGAACATCCCTGGTATGTTGCATGTTTATTTACAGACGTGCAACTACCCACGTCATTTCTCAATAATGATTTTGCCTGAGGAGATAAAACACCTGTCATCACTTCCGTCTTAACTGTGACATCTGAGCAGCAAATGTAAACTCACAGTGGACGGTGATGCTGAGCGGCTCGGACCTCATGCTCGGAGGAGGCTGCGGTCCCTCGGGTCCCAGGTCCATCTGAGCCTCACATCTGAACTCGACTCCGTTGTGCGCTCTGTTCGCAGTGATGTTGATGGTGTACGACACATCTACCGGTGATCTGACCACACTGATGTCACACTTTGTTCCGTTCTCAAACAGACAGCCAGCCACCCGCATTGGGCCTGATGGACAAATGAACATTAAAGTTAAGAGGACAAAAGTAGCAGGTGTTTTCGTCCCTACTTTCTAAATCACACTGCACCAGATCACAATTTCCTTCCATTTTACAGTCAGTGTTAGAGATGATGACAGCGAAGCATGACTCTTTTGGGACTTCACTGTCTGCCCTGTCGACATATACCAATGTATCTTGATTTGTCACTAACATCACACTGTCAGACTCACATACACATGCAGAGTCCTTTCTGGAATGCAGTACTTTAAAAACAACGCCCTGATCAAACCGGGTGTTAACAATCGTCCTGAGAAATTAAATCACAAGTGGACAGTGTTAAATTGCAACAACCAAATAATGTTTTATAAAACCCAGCATGAGTTTACAGATATGCCCGATGCCAATGGTAATGAGTATGTCGGTGTGTGTGTGTGTGTGTGTGTGTGTGTGTGTGTGTGTGTGTGTGTGTGTGTGTGTGTGTGTGTATGTGTGTGTGTGTGTGTGTGCGAGCGCAAGAGAGAGGGAGAAAGAAAGCGGAAAGAGTCAGGTGTGACTGAATTAATGTGTTAATGTATGTGTTAATGAACTGTATTCTATGAATAAATAAAAAAAGAATAAATCATTATGTGATGGTCAGTGTTGATATTAGGACTTTGGCCACAAGCAAATCAGTGAGACCCTGGGAAGAGTGCCAGCTGAGGAGGCCGTCCAGAACCCAATCAAACAGCGATTAGGAAAGTGGGCACGTGATTGCATTTGTTGTCCTTGTTATATGCTGAAGCCACATCCGACTGCTCACAAGCACATTATCCCTTCAATTAACTTCTCTCACAATCTCTGACAATCCGATTTTCCTAATTATGTCGGTTGTTTACAGAGCAACACCTGCATAATAAGTGGATAATGCGTTACGTTGTTGAAGTAACTGATCTGCAGTCATTCTATTTGTGACCATAAGCTTCAACTTGTCTTTTGAAACAGTCCCTTTTAATCAATGTTGGGTGATTATTATTTAATGTCATCAGCGTCATCTGCTTTCAAATACACGTGAGACTAGCACTGGTTACATTTCCTTGACCTCCCAGATAAGGCAGAGCATGTGTAAACAAAGATAACCCACCTCCGATAAGTGTTTGGAGGGTGTCATTTCCTTGATACAAGCGCACAGTGAGGTTCCCTGCAGGGGCCACACTGATCACGTCACACTGCAGCTGGAGCCCACTGCCCTCAACCACTGACGTCCTGTTATGGACAGGGCGGATGGAGACGCTGCCTGGGGTTTCTACCGACGCAAAATACAGTGGAGTGAAACAAAAATCAGGATTAAATGATGGTTTAAAGGCGATGACAGTGAAAGGACAAAACAAGTTATTCGGACATACTGTAGAGAGTGAAGTTTAAATATTTTTGGCATGGTCCTAATCCTCGAAACGTAGCGGTACAAAAAGGCCTCGGGTCCCAGTCTTCACGGGTCTCAGGGCTCCAGCTTTCATTGTAAAATTTAATCCCGTGCACTTCCCAGGATATCTCTGTGACACTGCTTGCGCCGGCGGATGTCGGTTTGCACGCTGCGGTCTGGGTCGGCCCCCGGTATGGTATCACCATCCTGTGTGGAGTAATTTCGATAGGGCATTCCGGCTTGGCATCTGAGGAGCGTAGGGCGAGAGGGAGAGGTGATAAAAAATGTTATTCCAGCCCAAGTCAATACACATCCATTATCGTGACACAACATTCCCACGTCCAGGGCTGAGGTTGAATGGGGTTGAAAAGCCACATAGTTGTAAAACAATGAAGGATAATGTGTGTGTGTGAGGGGGGGCGTCTAAGGAAGGAAGTGATCCCTCCCTTAGGAAACTGCACTTGCTGTCGAGCATTCTTTCTCCTGGAGCTTGTTGTAGAATTCATTTCGGAGTTAAATGATAGTTATATGATCATATTACTAATTCTCATGAATAATACATACAACTAGGGCTTTGTTAATAACACAATATTAATATAAGCGTCCAATATATATCAATATATTCTGTGAGCACAGTGAGCAGGTATAACACATAATTGATCAACCTCAGATTTGCTGTTTATCAAGGGGTTTGTCATTCTCCGCTAAGAACGAAGGATTTAAAACCACAAACTTCACTTAGAAGCAAAAAAAAAAACACTCTTTAAATTTAGACAGAATTGTAATTTGATATTGATTGTGATAATTATCAATTGCACTGATGTAGACATGTAAAATCATGAGGGTGTGAGAGGAGACTTGAAACTTCCCTACAGAAGACTACGTTCTTATTAACCGTTCATTCAATAACTTATATTTATAACTGTGAAATACATTGAAGTAGGGCAAAAGCCAAAATAAAAGCTGTAGGAGTAAATACAGTACATTAAACAGCTGGAGGTAAAACAAGGCTAAAATTTCAAATTGCTTTTAATCAGATACACAGATACTATAAATGTAGTAATGTTACTGCTTTTCCACTAGTGCTGACACACTCAGTATTATTGTCTTTTGTTCCCATTTAAAGCACAGGCAACCTATACCAAGGATATGACTCATTAAATCCAGACTTTCCAGTCTCCTCTTTATTTTTAAACAGCACTGGGAAGCCTGGAGTTAGCTCGTGCCACACAATCCGGGCTCTTTTTTCTTTAGAAACTTAATCGAGTCATTTCAGAGAAGAAAACACAAAGATCTGCTCAACTTACTCGGGTCTGTCCCGTTAGAAAGCGACAACAGCAGCTCTACTGTCAAAACCACTGGAAGCAGACGAAAGGAGTTTAGATCCGGCATTGGGAGAAATAAGAGGAGCTTTGTTTACTGCTTCCGTTTCACTGACTCCTGCAGCAGAACAGCCAGCGGAGACTTGTGGAGCTTTTTTTTTAGGGGGAAAGCTACCAAGCTAAGAAGTTATTATGGCTGCATGCTCTCACTGCTCGGTCTGAGCCTGCCCCCGGTCCTGCATCACCACCGGGCAGGAAACCCCTCCCCATTCAGCAACACGCACACACGCACACACACACACACACGCGCGCACACGCACACACACACACACACACACACACCTTACTAGGCCTAACCCTTACCCAAACCCTAACCACAAGATATGTATATTATATATGAGAATTGTGCTTTAACTGACCTGATTAATTCCTCTCACTAAACCTTTGCCCCCCCCCCCCCATACACACACACACGTTTTTTCTTTCTTTAAATAAGTCTTATGTCGGTCCTTCTATTAATGTTGATTTTAAATGTATTAATTACGGTAATCTATCACAGCATACCACCCTGTTTGATTAAACAACCAGGGGGAGGCTGTGGAGACTGAAGGAATTTTTATTAGAAAGTTAACTCCCTTCGCCTCGCTGACCTGGTGTCTATTTAATTTTAGATTTTTATTTAAAGGGGTAGTTCACCCAGAAATGAAAAATTCACCCACCCCTCCATCGGAGAGGGGTGGTTGAAGTATTTGAGTCCACAAAACATGTTTAGTGTTTCAGGGGTAAACAGTGTTGCAGACAAATCTAGTACAATTTAAGTAACTGGTGACCACTTCTTCCACCGTAAAAAGAAAGCCCGGAAACGGCATCATTTACACCTTGTTTTATGCCTAAATGTTGAGTATAGCAAGTTGCGCGGTAGTCATGAGTTTCGAGTTGAATTTAAATGTTGGAGCATACAGATGCTTGGATGACACCAAAGGAGCAGTATGGAGGCATTTCATGTTTGTTTGTTTATGTTTGAAGAAGTGGTCCCCAGTTACTTCAATTTGTTTTGTGGACTCAAACACTTCACCCACCACTTTATTGGCATAGTGGTGAGTCGATAATGAGTGAATTATCATTTTTTAGGTGAACCACCCCTTTAAAAATGTTATGAAGGCCCATTTATTCATGTTAATTAATACCTTACCCTTTTTAATTAAACAACCGGGGAAAGACCGTGGAGACCCAAGGAATTTTTATTAAAAAGGCCAACTCCCTCAGCCTCGTTGACCTGGTGTCTTTTTAATTTAGAATTTATATTAAAGTGTTTTTCCTAAATTTTTTTTAAACCTTATTAACATCGCTTTAACAAAGTTTTTTTTGTTAAGACCCACAATCCCAATTTCCCCATTGCATGTAGTCCTTGTGTGTGCGTGATTGTCGGACAATATAGGAATCTTAATCTTAATCTTAATCTCAATATTAATCCTAATCTTAACCCTGAAACTGCTTATTGAAATGGGTCAGTGAGGACTGGCCAAAAAGTCTGTAGGTTGTCGGCTCTTTTAGATTAGCTGTAGTCTTCATCTCCGATTTTCTCCATTCAAACGGATAGACTACTTTTTTTCTTTGCACTACATAAAAGTTTGCAAATACAATAGCCAGGACATACATCAACTGTATACATGGTAACAAAGATAGGAACCTTGGTTTGGACCCTGGTCCAGACTTACTGATGAGGAAACACCCTTGCAAAGGAACAAAAATGCTCCGTCGGTTTGAATCACATGAGAATTCCCATCACGTTTAATGTTAATGCAGCATTGGTTCCAGGAAATTTTTCCAAGGAACTAAAATGTTCCTTTGGACCAGTGTTTGCTGGCTTATCCACTATTTAAACTAGTATGCTGATGTGAAAAAAACTGATGTCTACAAAGCTGTCCCCCCCTCCCCCCCCCAGTCCACCAGGTGGCGGTAATGCAGAAGACTCAATGACAGATGGATGGGACATGGACCAAAATAAAAGGTCCAAGTACAAGGTAAATTTTTCATCGTTTTAGTCATTTTAGGTGGTTGATATCCCACTGATGTATGTTTAAGGTCAACATTTGTGAGTAAGTTTGGTTCTAATTGGTTATTTGATGCTCATGATTGACAGCTGAGACTGTCTCGTGATTGGTCAAGAGTGTATATCAGTGGTACCTCAATACTGTTGCTCCCCCCAAATCCAGAAACCCAAGATGGTCTGGAATGTCCGTAGAATTACTTTTCAAGTTTTTTTAGGTATTTCAGTGAGTGCATCAGGCCTTTTCGTTTATATGGTCACTATGTTAAATTGACCTTACCTTTCACAGTGAGTCTGACTGTTTTAGAGACATGTCCTCCTTTATTGGAGGCGAGACACGTGTAGGAGCCCATGTTGTACCCAGTGGCATTGTGGATGGCCAGAAGGGAGTATCCCTCTTCATTTTTCTCCATCACATTGGTGGCATTGAAATAATTCCAGATATATGTTGGCCTTGGGTTTCCCTTGGAAGAGCAGTTCAGGAACGCATCAGAACCAATCTTAACTTCAGAGTCTTCGAGCTCAACTATGAGTGAGGGAGGGTCTGCGGAGAGTTCAATCCAGAAAAATCAGAAAAAAAGAAAATTCACAGAATATAAAACACTTTCACTCATAATGTTCATCAATTTAACTTACACATGACATTAATCTCCACTGTCACGTTGACACTTGACCGATTGTTTGAAGCTGTGATCACGTACAGCCCTGTGTCATTTCTTGTTAGGTTCCCTTCAAGTTTACCCCCCCCACCATCTTTGTACCATGTTTTCTTCGGTTCAGGGTAGCCCTTGACCGTGCAGTTCAGGTTGAGAGGAGAGTGCTCCATTATAGTGTAAGAGCGTGGACACATTAGCTCTGGTCCATCTGAAAGCAAAATAAAACATATTGTATTTGCATATGTAAGTCAACAAAATAGATAACATAAGCCTGGTTGTATTTTTGACGTTTCCGTGAATAATTGTTAAATATGATTTCTTTTGAACAACAAAACTACAACTTAGTAAGTACAATTGATACAATAAAAGCCAATATCATAGAACTAATTTAGAGTTGCAGTATTTTGGTAGATTTGCCATAACAACTGAATGTGACACTCACACATCACCAGAACCTGGATGTCTTTTGTGAGGTTGGAGGCACCCTGGGCCTCAACAATGTACCGCCCTGCGTTCTCCCTGGTCAGAGGATGGCTCGGGTCCATCAGCTTGCCATCTTTCATCCATCTGACCGAGGGGGTGGGATTTCCTTCCACAGGACACTTACTCTCCAAAGTTTCCCCTTCCAGTATGTTAATGTCAGAACATTTTACTTCTGGTCCATCTGTGCAGAAGCAAAAACACACAAAATCACATTTATTAAATTTTGTTTTTGTTTACTAGATGGAAAGCAGTTAGGATACATCCATACAGTTTTATTACACAGAAAACAAAAAATGTAGTATTGCAAAGTGCGATTTAGGGCTGCAGCTGACAAATATAATCTTATTTAAAAATCGGACTTTTTTGAACGGCTGCACTGATTATACATTTGGGATATAAAACAAAACACTGTGTAAATACCTACCCAAAAATACTTACAGTGAACTGTAATATTAATCTCTTGTGATGATACATTCAGTTGTGGCCCCTCTGGCCCGAGGTCCATAGTTGCCTCGCATCTGAATGTGACGCCATTGTCCCGTCTAGTCGGTGTAACTGTGTAAACAGATAGCTCATCCACTGGTTTCTTAGTGGGAGTTTTGGTAAAATTGAACTTGCTTCCTGGTCTATCTCCTTTGTACCACGTGACAAT
Source organism: Platichthys flesus (assembly GCF_949316205.1). Taxonomy (NCBI): domain Eukaryota; kingdom Metazoa; phylum Chordata; class Actinopteri; order Pleuronectiformes; family Pleuronectidae; genus Platichthys; species Platichthys flesus. Next base: position 11,245,567 of record NC_084960.1, on the reverse strand, counting down.
GAGATATTCCACAGGTGCCACGTGTCGGATGTGACATGTGAGGTTATATTGCTTGTTTTCTCTCATCACACCATGGGAGTCGCTGCTGGAGTTGATTGAGATGTTTTCTGGGAACGCTAAAGGAAAAGTAGATGTTAGCCACATAGCAGAATTGTTTTGCCCCAGATGTGGCCCAAATGTGGTCCACACTGTCACACTGCCACAGTGTCATCAACCCCACACAGTGCCTGGAATGATGGCACTTCTGGCCCACAAGTAAGCCATAGCAATGCCACCTGTCAACTTTGAATAGCACAAAATTTGTTTTGCGATATTTTGATCTCTATTTGGGTTCATATCCAGATTAAACCTTGGGTATAGAGCCAGATGTTTGCCAGAAAAGGTCCTCTATTGGGATATTTGTGCCACATGTGCCATTTTACAACTGGGCCTTTTTACGCTCAAATCCATTTTGTCTGGGCCAGAAGTACTGCATCATTGCCTGAAGTGGGTCACATCCAGATGCTATCTGGGTATGAAACACAGTCACAGCATTTTTCCACTCTGTGTTGATTAAGAAAAATACTTACTGTAAAGAGAAATGTTTAGGTTTTTTTGGCACTGGGGACCTTCTTTCATATTTTTAAGGTTGATGAAGCATTTGGGAGAGATGGTCCATTCCGTCAGCTTCCCCACAGTCCAGGTCGAATGGTTGACCATCTCTAGAGAGCGGCCTCCTATTTTCGCCTCCCATCCCATTCCGGTGTGCTGTCTCACTGATGTGCTGCAGTTCACTGAGACCGGGTCTCCATATTTCACCACAACTCTGGGGGGGCTCAGCTCAATGGGACAAGTGGCTTGCACACCTAAGGCATGGAAGTGAAGGTATGTGTGTTATGTTTGTATACGTGGAACATTTAATTTCACCTTTTCCTTCTCCTATATTGTCGATAGGTGAATAAAAAGGAGATTGGTCCAACAACTGCAGCCCATTAAGGATTCCAATGTATTTCAAGAGCTATAGTTATTTTATCAAAAGGAGAATGTCTGGCTAAGTCAGGCAATTTTAACCATGTGGATTTTCAGCATTCACTATCACTAATAGATTATAACCATTCCTCATTATAATGCTTGTTTTCCTAAACAGGAAAGTCAGTGAACTGAAAACATTTAGCCTGTACACCATTGAATATTTCTACTATATTGAAATATTATTTCAATATAGAAACTATAGGATTAGAAAAGGAAAAAAAATTCTGGCAAGTTGAGCAGCACCTAAATGGTTCTCAATCTAATCCAGTCAGAAATAATCATTGTACAATAAATACATTGTGTTCCATAATCACATATTTATTATTAAACTAAAAACCTTCACTTTCACTTTCACTAATGTGAATGTGTGTCCACAATAATACAGAAAACATCAAATATAGTACAACCCCAATCTCAGAAAAATTTTGGACGGTATGGAAAATGCAATAAAAAAAGACAGCAGTGATTTTAAAATTAAATTTGAACATAAGCTATTTTATGTTTTGTCTGGTCAATTTCATTTTATCTGTCAATAAACATCCATTCCTGCCATTCAGGCCTACAACATATTCCCAAAAAAGTGGGGCTAGTGGTTGGAAATAGGTGATGTCAACAGGTGATTGTAATCATGATTTGGTACAAAAGCCGCATCCAGGAAAGGCCTAGCTCTTTAGGAGTAAAGATTGGCCCGGGATCGCTAGTTTTCAAACCAATGTGTGAGAAATTCATTGAAATGTTTCAAAACAGTGTTCCTAAAAGAAGGATAGGAAGGGATTTGGATATGGTGTCCTCTTTGGTGCATAACATCATTAAAAGATTCAAGGAATCTGGAGGAATTTCAGTGCATAAAGAGCAAGGGCTCAAGCCTAAGCTGACTAACCGTGCTCTCCGATCCCTCAGACGAAACTGAATCAAGAATCATTTGTCTTTAAGCAATATAACCACTTGGGCCTCAAGATTACTTTGGCAAACCTTTGTCAAGCACTACATCCACAAATGCCAGTTAAAACTTTACTATGCCAAAACGAAGCCTTATGCTAACTGTGGCCGGAAGCACCGGAATCGACTTTACTGGACTCGAAAGCATCTGGGATGGACCGTAACACAGTGGAAACGTGTATTGTGGTCAGACGAGTCAGTATTTCAGGTCTTTTGGGGGAAAAATGGACTCTGTGTACTCCAGACCAAAGATGAAAAGGATCATCCAAGCTGTTACTAGCAACAAGTACAAAAGCCCGGGTCTGTCACGGTCTGGTGTTGTGTCAGTGCCCTTGTTAAAGGTAACTTACACTTCTGAGATGAAACCATTAATGCCGAAAAGTACATAGGGATTTTGGAGCAGCATCTGCTGGCTTCAAGACAACATTTTCCAGAAACGATAATGCATATTGCAACAAGACAATGCAAAACCACATTGTGCACAAATTACAAAGGCATGGCTGCCGGAAGAAGAGGGTGGGTTAGCTGAGTCGGCATGGGTGCAGTCCCAATTTGGCCACAATAGAGAATATGTGGCGCCTTTTAAAACCCAAAATGTAACAACGTTGACTCTGTACTGTTGCCCACCTTAAGACTTGTTTGCAGGAATAACGGGACAAAATTACCCCTGAAATGCTTCATTACTTGGTGTCTCGAGTCCCTGAACGTCTTTTAAGTGTTGTGAAAAGGAATGGCAACATTACAAAGTGGTATATTTTTTACTGTCCCAACTTTTTTTGAAGTATGTTGCAAGAATCAAAATAGCAATAGGCGTTTATTCTGAAAAAAACAATAGAATTCATGAAGTCAAACATCAAATAATGTACTAATTGTTTTTATTGTTATACAGTTCAAAGATCATTTATAAATCACTGTTCTCAGTCTGATTTGGGGTTGTATAATGTAAGAGTATTAATGTGAAAAGGACAAATAATATGAGAAAAATGAAATATAACAGAATATGTTCTCTGTGTATCCCTGTATCCCTGTATTCCCTAAAATGACAAGCCCCCAAATATACAGAGATCATTTTGATTGTTTTTAATATGGGCTTCATATAAAAAAGACACATTTAAAAGTTTATAAGGAGTTCAACACAGAACATATCTCAGATGTACAAGATCTTTAAGGATTGGTGGTTTACAGTCAATGTGGTGTCAGGCTATTGTTTTCAAGGGGATACAGTTGACAGTACTAATTAGTAATGTACAAACTCTGACATCAAACATATTATTTATTATGGCATGATGGGTTTATGTGAAACTTCTTTTTCCCACTTTGCTCTGGATCTAGTTCTTGTCAGATGACACCGCTCCCCTCTGGTTAAAGTAAAGTTCTGCACCTATTCGACGTGTTATACGTTCACCCAGTGTCTTACTGCAGATGGATGCACGCGGCTCTGATCGAAGACAATCAAATGTCACAGAGGGGATTTTTTACAAAGAGCCCAGTTTACCACGCACAACGTGACACAATCGATTCCAGGGTCTACTTTACTACGCTCGTTGACTATCGTTTCGGTGAATAAAGGTAGCGTATGCAGCCTACCTGTCGCAGTGAGAATGAACCCCACGAAAAATGGAACAAGTGATGTTGCTCCACTCATTTGATAAGAAGGACGTTACTCCTGCGGTTCAGTCCAGCTCTGCTCGGAGGCTCTGCTCGGATCACGCTGTCCACTGAGCCACTGAAGTGCATTTAGAGCTGAGGCACAGAGACATATATTGTTCTGCCAACACACTCATACCTAAGCTCTCTCTCTCCCTCTCTCTCTCTCTCTCTCTCTCTCTCTCTCTCTCTCTCTCTCGCTCTCTCTCGCTCTCTCTTTCTCTCTGTCTCACAAACACAGTCCCTTGGTAGATTGTGTATGTGTGTGTGTGAGTGTGTGTGTTGGGGGGGGGGGGGGTACATTCATGAGTCAGACAGTGTTACATAGCCTGCATATTATCACTCTACTCAAAATATATAATATATAACATGATATAATCAAATATGATGTAATACTATAGTAGATTACAAGATGATCAATAAGTTAACATTTAGACCACTGCAAATTATTTCATGCCAATTGCATATGAAAATCTGTCAGATATATTTATTTATTTATATATACAGTGGTGGCCAAAATTATTAGAACACTAGAGGTTTCAGTTGTTTTTGTTGAATTGGCCATTAAAATACCCATTAAACGAATGAAATATCTACAAAGTCATCAATGATGCTCTATAAACAATAGAATAGAGCCATATTAAGGAGATATAGGTAATTTCCCTTACAAAAAACAAGCTAGGCCTATTTCCCTGTCAATGTTTAGACCGCCATGATGCCACCAGTTCACACCAGAATCGAAAGGGGAGAGGTGGAAAAAATAAACTTTCTGACAGACAAGTGAAGCATCTCAAAATTCTAAGTCTTAAGGATCGAAGAAAGACCTCACGAGAACTGTGTGATGAGATCAACACCACAATGACTGATGGTGCAACAGTGTCTTCAAGAACTTTGCGATGGGAACTGGGAGAAGAAGGAGCAGCAAAAAAAAAATCAATACTGAGAGAGAAAAATAGAGTGAAAAGCCTGAAATTTGCAAAAGAACACAAGAAATGGACAAAGAAAGATTGGTATAAAGTGTTGTGGACTGATTAGTCCAAGTGTGACATTTTGGCGACAATCGAAGAGTGTACATTGACGGAGGGTGAGGGAAAAATATAAAAATGAGTGTCTCTTGCCAACAGTTAAATATGGAGGGGGTAGTACATTGGAGTGGGGTGCCATTTCAGCCTCAGGAACTGGTGACTTAGAGAAAATTGAAGGCACAATGGATAAGAAAGTATACCACAACATTCTGGTGAGGCACAGAATAGTATCTGAGAGTCGTCTTATTGGGCCTTGAATTATTTTCCAAGAGGACAATGATCCTAAACTTCTTCTAACTATTGCTGGAACTACCTGCGACAGAAGGAATCTGCTGGAACATTGAAAATGATGGACTGGCCCCCTCAAAGTCCAGACCTGAACCCCATCGAACAAATTTGGGGCGAGTTGGAAAATAAACTGGACAGATCTATTGTAAATTCAAAGGAAAGCCTTTGGCTTGAGTTGCAGAAGGCAAGGGATCAAATAAGTGTTGAAATTCTCAGAAAATATATTGACACTATGCCAGAGAGATACGCAGCTGTAATTGCTGCAAAAGGTGGACATACCAAATAATAAAGTTAAAAGTGGATAAAAACAGTAGTCACTTCATCTGTTATTTGTTTGTGCTCAGCGGAACCATCTGCATGTTTCATGAACATTATGAAATTAAAAGAGAAACTTGGTGACAGTGATGGTATCAAATTCCTTCTCTCAGTCAGGCCTAGCTGAGCTGCTCTCTATGCGCGCTGGCAGGCTTTACAACATGCCCACACTGTAAGGTCGCCAGCGCATTTGCACCCACACACCCACATCTCGAGACAGATTGTGTGTATTTAGCTCTCCCAGCTCCACGTCTGCATATTTCACACAGAATGTTCTTCTGGATCATTTTTTTATGTGACAGTGATTCAGAGACACAGCTCTTGTGTATTTCTTTAATATATACAAGCTCATTAACTTTATAGTACATTGTGTGTGTATATGGGTGGGTGTGTATGTGGGTGGGTATTGTTTTATTGTCATAAAAAAACGTTGACTTCCCAAGAACATTCCTGCATCAATAACACACCTCTGAATGTCAGGAAGATACAAGATTGAACACTGCATTTTCCACACACCACCCGGCATACTGTCACATCCTGCTTTTAGTTTCATATTTCACAATTGCAGGAAATGCCGGTTATAAATTATATGAATTCCTTGAAATAGAGATATTTCCCTGAAACACAGATGAGTGAATGTTGGGATTTTTAGGATGATTCACCTTGAGGGGGTTGAATTTGAATTTGAGAAGTACATGTCACAATAAATACGAGATCTGGAGGCCAAGGCACTGATTATGCAGGAAGGCAAAGATAGTGTGATGACATTCTCCCTCTTCTCTTGTGCTTGTGGCCCAGGGAAACGATTAATAGAAACAGAACATGGCGGGGGGGGGGGGGGGGGGGGGGGCAAATGAGAGAATAAACAGCTGCACACAGCCAGTTGCCTTTAATCCAGCTGGGGTCAAGGGTTATTTGAAGAGTCCATCAGATGGGAGCAGAAGGACAAGATAGAAGAAGATGTGGGACGGGGGAGGCGCTGAAATACAAACAGGGGGCTTTGGTTAAGAAAACAAGCATTGAGATTCCAGTCATGTTGCTGAAACACTCACTATTCCCCCCCCCAAAAAAAATAAAAGAGGCAGTAAACTCACCACTCTGTACTCTGAAGCCAGGAGCCTTTTACACAATATCAGTGTTTTGCTGCGAAGTCAGAGGAAAAGAAAATTAAACAAAGCTTCATCAAACAGAAGTGATATAGATGTACAGACACTTCCTGATGTTGACCTCGGAGAGGCACGTCGGCTGAGGCATTTCCTCATCATGTAGATTACGTGTGTTCAGGGGATTGCAAAAGTCTGTCACCAAGTGATAATAAGGTTGTGATAATGTGATAGTGTTGATCCTTTTCTGGCAGCACAGCCAATTTAGGTTAGACAATGGACACAGCATATTTTCTCCACAGTAGATTATTACCTCCACCAAGGATGTTATGTTTTCACCCCTGTCTGTATGTTTGTTGATTGGATTGTGAACAAGATTAAACAAAGACAGCTGAATGGATTCCATGAAACTGGATGGCAGGATGCTCTTGTGATCAATAAAGGATGTAATGCATATCTGGATCAGGGTGTTAATCCAAGAATAGTTTTCTTTAACATTGCAAGATAGACGTTTTTCTGTATTTTCATTGGTTTCCGAGAGAATAATTATTGGGTCTTGATGAAATGTTTAAGGGGCTGAGGTTTGTGTGTGTGTGCAACTTGGTGCAGGTCCAAATAAAAATTCTAGAATCCAGATCGTCTGGTGTGAGCTCTACTGAGTGACATAATAGTTTCAGGGTTTTTTGTATATATAAAAGAGTTAACCATCTCAAATACACACAAATCCATATCCCCATCCAATAAACGAAAGACTAATTTATCCTTCCACAGTAGATTTGTATGATTGTTTGAATATTGTCTCAAATCTGTCCTCAGACTATAAAACGAAACGAGAAGTAGCACGATGAAATCCCCTGCCAATTTAATGAGAGCCTTGAAAGCAATGGAGTAAAAGATAAGTAGCAAAGAGGAAATGAGGCACGAGATTCTCACGAAAAACTCCCCACATCCCACCCAACTCATTTTCGGTTATCAGCGGAAGTGATGCTGATGTGCATGTTCTTTGTAGACATACCAGGATATGAGAACACTGAGTGGGACAAAGAGTGAAATCAATGAGCTGTCTGCACAACTCAACTAAGGGGAGAGCGTGGCCTAGGGGATAGAGCGGGTGCTCTGCAACAAGAAGGTTGCCGGTTCGAATCCCACACTATCCCATCTGCATGCCTAAGTGTCCTTGGCAAGATACTGAACCCCTAGATGGCCCCTCATAAAATGATGAGTGTTCTAAAAATGTAAGTCGCTTTGGATAAAAGCGTCTGCTAAATGACATGTAATGTAATGTAACTCCAGAGAAGATCTCAGGGGCTCCAGGTGGTGACATTAACCCTTAAAACCCTTTCCTACAACAAAGAGGAAATGGCTGTGTAAATGTGACAATACAAGGGAGTACATCGGAGACCATGTAAAGGAGTGAGGTCACAGACCATGCTGAGATTAATGACTTGTTGGAACACTGATAGAGTGACCTTGTACTTTCAGAGCAAACCCCACAGCAGCCGTCGTGTCCAGATGTTATTTCTCACCCACTCTGTATCTGCGTTCTAAAACCGAGTGGGTATTTAATGTTTAACCAGTAGAAAAACAGACTCTCACTTTGAAACAATATGAGTGTTATCTGTTTCATGTAATGTGATCATGGAAAATGCATGAGTCCAACAGAGATCCCTCTGTGTCCTCAGATTCTTTCGGTCTCTGCTGACATTTGAAGCCGTTTCCTTTATTTGGTGCAACAGGGTTTTCTTGGACGGAGTTTTTGGGAAAGCACACACAGTTTTGTTTTGTTGTTGCGAAATTGAGCCTCGTACTCATCTGATAATTGGCAGGGGTTCATAAGGATTTCTGAGTCAAACCTCAACATGCCGTTCCACTGACCAATCCATTTGTCTCAGAATTCCAATGTAGTTTGAATCTAGTTTCAACACACTGTCATTTCAGGCCAGACCCCGCGGTGCACCCTGACTCCCCCTGAGAGTTAACACTCTACATACCACAATGTAGAGAGCAAAGATGAACTCCCCTGCCAAGGTCTGCATTCTTCCCTTGATCATTAAAACCGAGCACAGTCATTTCTGGAATTTATATTTGCTTTTTCGGGAATGATACTGAAAATATCGGTAACAGTATTCGTATCCTGAAACGGAAACAAAACATGAGAGGATTCCAGAGATTCCAGATTTCCAGATGCTTAATTGTACAAAACTTTGTGTGATAACACTATAATGATGTATTATTACAGCGAACATGAAACCTTCATTATCTAATCAAATGTAAAAGGACCAATCACTATAGTTTATGAAATCTTTACATACAAAATGCTTTCCTCTCTGTATAGAAATTACATAAAATCTTGTCCCTCCTTTTCAAATTCTCCATATTCACATCCAGAATGTGTTTATAAAGATTCATGTGGAACCAGCTGATGTGCCTGAACAACACACAACACAAAATCATTTAGCAGCAAAGCAACTACAAGCTCCACACAAAAAACAGACTCCCTTTGCTCAAGTTCTATTACTGCATATCCTGAGGAATCTTCCATTCTGGCCAGCCGTGCCCTGAAGTTTGCCCTCCCAAAAACTGTCACCAACGTGACCAACGTGGAAAACCAGCTGCAAGTAGTATCATCATCGTCATCACTACCATCTGACATCAGACGCCTTCCAGCTATCACATTTGTCAGGTTAGTGTGATATTCATGTGTTAAGTTAATTGGTATGGCCCTCGAAGGATGGTATAAAATCCGAAAGGGCCTCTTGACAGGAAGAAGCGTTCCCTGCATTATCACTTTCAGTATTGGCCGGGTTAATGGGACATATGCAGGAACCAGATAACAAACAGGAAATATCAGATTTACTCTGGACGATTGAAAGGAGGCTACAAATAACAGGAAGGGTGTTTACAATCAGGTATAGTTGGCGTCATGCCAGTGATTATTACAAAGTAGTAAACTCTTTGCCTGGATTCCCCCTGTTCAGATTACTGGAAATCCCATCCAGAGGATCTCCCCTCCTCATTAAAACCTCAATCCTTTCTGTTTCAGTTCCTGATCGCATCGTTTCAGTTTACTTGAAATGATCACAGTGTTAGCCCGGGCCGCTATCTCAACCTCTCCATAACCTTTTCTCATTTGTAAAGGCAATACATCCTGTGCTTTGAGTCTGCGGTGAAAAGATGTTGATCTCTGCTTTACATTGTAAAGTTGCTGGCCTAAATGCTAAGTTTCTATTTGAATTCCCCCCAACTTTTCCTTTCCACTGTTCTACCCCCGACTTCTTTTAAATGCAATTGCTCTCTTCAGTTGGAAATGAAGTCCTGGTGGCTATTGAGAGTCTCGGCTGAGACTGAAAGCCTCCTTTCACAGTAATTGCATTGTTCGTCGTTATTGTTTCTCACAGGGAGACTCACTCCTGTAGAGCTCTGTCGTCTCAACAACAATCTCCTCTCACAGCCTGTCCCTTTGCTCGCCTGACGACCAAAACAATTAGATACAGCAGAAACTCAGTTGTTGGGGAGGATGAGTCAGAGGCGCCTCTAGACAGCCCCCTGAAGTCGTTAAGTAAACAGGATACACTTTAGGTATGTCAGAAAACTCCAAATTGCTTGGCTCATTTTTTGATCAGGAAATCTGGGTTTTTCCCCCCATTAAAGGAATTTCAGAGAAGTTAAAAAGGCAGCTTCAGCAGGTCAGATATTTGCTGACGGTTGATTTGTGTGTGTTTAACAGAGCACTACTGAGCCTGATGGTCCCAAGAGAGAATTATAACTATGCAACATAAAACCTGACATCATCGCCATATGGGAATGTTTAGAGCAGGTATGAGGAACCCTTTTCCAAGGGTCATTTTGATTTTGAGGGCTATACTGATACAATGAATACAGATCCCACCAAGGTCTCCAATGTGATCCTGGAACTGCTTCTTCTTCTTTAGTGAAGCAGATGCCAGATGGTAGTGATGATGATGCCGCTATCAGCTTAAAGTGTTCACAGTTGTTGGCTGTCGCAAACTTCAGTTCATGTCTCCTCAGAATGGGAAAATCCTCGGATAAAGTATGTACAGCTTAGAAGTCTCTGTTTTGTGTTGTATGTTGTAAGCTGCTTATGTATTCATCAGCTAAGCAAATATGTTCGATTCCTGTTGGTTTACATTTCATGTTCTGAAACCTCTTGCTTAATGCTCGAAAGAGTTTTACGAACCCGTCAGCCTATTTCGAGAGACCTGATCCAGGGTTTTGTTCTAGCAGAGTAGGACAATTCGCAGAAACACAGTAATCTGATCTCCATGGGGCAGCTGGTCAGTATTTTATTTATCTGTTTTTTCATTGTGGACCTGAGAGACAAACTAGAAATTTACTGCCACATACTTCCTCCCCCATGGAATGAGACACACTGACAAAACACAATTTGTGCTTTTCTCTCGGGAAACACTGGAAATCTACTTTCTTTTTGACATTTGCCATGATTTCAGTGAGGCAACATAACCTCTGCATATGTGTTTCATTCACCCTGGACCATGACTCAGACAAGCATATAGCTGGGAGGGACCACCACGAAAGTCTGTTGGTCTATTATTTAGATTTCTATTAGAAAGACAGTATTTGTGCTTCCTCCTCTTGTCTTTATGAATTGTGGGCTGAATAGGCTTTGCAGGCTGGATATCCCTACTGCCTGGTATTGTGGGCTGCGTGATAAGTGAAATTTAATTCAACAAGACATTGGATTTCCTTTTCAAAGAACAAAAGAAAAATATGTAACCAATAAGCTTCAATTATATTTGCTTCATCTCAAGAGAATACTGCTTAAGGAGGGCTGAGTGCATAGGCTGTGATAGATGATGTCACGTATTTGGGAGTAATAAAGTGCAAATACTTTTCCAGTTGACCGCAAAGACAGACCTGTATCATCGAGGTCCGTGTGATGCCAGGAGAAGTCCCCCAGAATGCTTCGCTTTAAATCCTCTAAAATATCTGCTCATGAGGTTGAGTGCGTCTGTAGGGAGAAAGAAACACACATGTGAATGTTTTATCGTTTTGGTTCTTTATGGAAGATCTGCCTGAGAGTTTAGTAACTTCACTGCAGAGGCCCCTGCATGGAAGTCAGCGCTGAGGTGACTGATCCCTGGCTCCCCCTGCATGTTGAATCCAACAAGGAGATCCCAAGTCAATCACAGTCCATCATCACCCTGAAAAAAACACATTGATACATATAGTCATTAAATACAGGGATCACAAATAATGCCCTCAATTGTTTCACGTCATTTATTTAGGAGTCTATTTTGTTCAAGTTCTGAACACTAAAGCTGTGTCTTATTCTTGTCTTCTACCACTAGATGGCAGCAAAGTGTCAAATCACGCAACCCAACTCTCACCCACAGCTCCTCTAATCACTTTGTACATTTGATCCCCTCTGGCTGTGCAGAGATTTGTGGGGCAGACAGGGTTTTCTGTGGAGGTGGAGGAGGGGGGGGGAGCGGCTGCTAACAGTTGAATATCATATGGATATGGGAAACCTCAGCAGTGGCGACCACAGCGACCACATACGCACACATTGAGGCCATAACAAAGCCTGTGGGAAAACCCAATTAGCGAGGTCAAAGTCAACTGGATAGAAACGTGGGATTCCTGCTATCAGATTTAATTTGAATCAATCATGACGTGGGCTCACATGCCCGAGCTTGCTCCTCCTTTTGTTTTTGTAATCATAAGGAGAAGTCTCATTTTTCTTGGTTATCAGGTACTGATGAAACAGAAACTGCAAATGCTGCAAATCAAGTTTCTTACAGGAAACATGATTCAATGGCTGATCACAGACAGCAGCTCCCAGTTTCATTACCATCACCAAGTAGGTTATGTTTCTACCCCTGTCTGATAGTTTGTTGGTTTGTTATTTAGTCAGCAGGATTACACAAACACTACTTATTCAAGATCAAGGTTTTTATTTTCACTTGATGGATATTGATAAAAAAAATTGGCATATTTAGGGGACTGATATTTAGGATTGTTTGCAATTTGGTGCAGATCCAAATACAAATCTGGATCTAGTGAGTTTAAATGTGGTTTCATAAGGAGACTGTTGAACCTTGTCTTGTCTGGTTTTGTCTGGTTTGACATTTCATGGTCTTGTTGCAAAAGCGAGAAATAGATGATTCGTTGTTTCCCCTTTACATCACAAGTGTCACTAAACTTTAAATACACTGCCTTGTAAAACATTTCTGATTTCTGACTGTTTTTTTTATAATCACATTGAGAACGTTGCATGCCAAGGGAAAAGTGATGTTACAGCTTTTTGGAAAATGAATGTTAAAGATCAAAATTCTTCAAAACCACAAAATGTCCCGATGAGGCACCTGCAAGACCTTGTGTGTGCGTAGCCCTTTATCGTCATAAACATACATCCATATCTTCCCTGTGCCAACCAGCTGTGGCTCAGCCAGCAGTGCAGCTGTTATAGAGATTACTGGTCTCATTGATGCAGGATAAAACCACAGAAACTGACAATTTCTCAGACCTTGGACATGGTGACATGGTAATCCTCTGTTTGCGGGAACTTTAAACACGGACATTCGCTGTCTTTCTGTGGTTTAATTTTAACTTGTTTGTTTTGGGCCGGCTCCAATACGAGCTGCGGATGGACACTTTCTCACAGAGCTGCACGGCCCGAAGCTTTTCCCTAGCCTCTTCGCTCGCTCTCTCTCCTCTTTGTTGTTGTACCGTCTCGCTTAATGTCCCTTTGCCCCTGCGGAGGCTGGTGTACGGTCCGTCCATCTTCTCCTGCGAGTTGCCAGAGGAACGCCCGAAAACAATGTTTGGAAGACGTGTTGGTGACCGTTGCATTTCATCATCGCGCCGCCACAAAGCTCCACAGTAAATAAGCATTATTGAAAAAGCAAATATATGTTTTCAGGGCAGCCAGATGAGCTGCAGTGCTGGTTTTAAAGAGGAGATTAGCATTTTAAAAAAACATCACCCGAGGGAGTGTGGCTGTCTACCATGTCCCGGGGCATTTTAGTGTCTACACTGAGAAACAGATAAGACCCTAATGATTGACCTTTTACGGATTAATAGACCGCAGCTTGGGACATTGCATGAAGCATAAATCGGAGACTGTGACATTGGATCATTTAGCGAGGGTCACTGAGAGGAGAAGGGGGGGAGATGGTAACGTAAGCTAGCTCCTCAGAGAAGCTATTGATTTTTTTACACTCTTAAGACATCGAAATGAAAGGGGAAAGAGGAGAAACATCGACTGGATTGCAATAAGCAGACGAGGAAAAGCCCATGGGGGCCGCTGACACGAGATACCCAAAGGCCCAACCCAGGGATGTAGACAAATGAAACCTAATAGTATTTACCACCACTACCCATCTGGCCAGAGAACAGCTGCCGGGGACTTTGTTATCCTGTTTGTGAGCACACCTTCTTTTCTCAACTGTCAGCAGGCCGTCTTTCTAAACCACACCCATGCTCCTCGCGCAACTTCTCATTTGAAACCCTGCTGGTTGGAGCAAAGACAGGAGAGATCAGCGATTACCCTCTGAAAGGGAAAGGATGCTGTGGTGCTTTTTGTGGGCACAGTAGGAGCTTGAAAGGTCTTGTGACCCCCCCCCCCCCCCCCCCCCCCCCCCCTCAGCGGCCTCCAGATCACCATTAACACCATGCGAGAAGGGGCACTGACTTCCAAGGCTTGAGCTGGAGAGTACAACATCTCAACATCTGGAAGGCATTATGCGGTTTCTGCCCGAGGGTGAAACACAGGGAGACGATGACGGGGGAGTGAGTGTATGTGAGCGTATGTGAGTGTGAGTGTGTTTTTGTGTGTGTGTGTGTGTGTGGGGAGGGGTATGTGTGTGTGTCTGTGTGTGTTTCGAGTTAATTGCATTGTTGTGTGAGAGTTAGGGTATGAAAGCATGACCTCTTGAGAAACGCTCAGAGTTAAAGGAGGGTGGCATGGGGAAGTCAAATGTGTGAGATGGAGCAAGATAGTGCATTACAGTGTGGCCTCTCTGTGTGTGCCGGTGTATGGGCGCTCGTGCACGTAGCTGTATGGCTCTTTGTTCGTGCGACTTGTTTGAAGACTGGGTCTTTGACTGGGCGGCAGGATGTAGGGATCTGGACCCTTGGCAACTGAGCAAGTCCATCTGAGCCCGGCCTGAAACAAGATGGCTTTGTATGTGCAATCGCCATCCTGCCCCTCCCTTACTTCCCCCGACCTCCACCTACAGTACGGGGCTGCCGCCTCAGGCACTGCGCACCAGGTGCTCGCCCTCTCCACAGCCTCGCAGCAGCTCGGGTCCTGCCGTCTACAGGGACCAGAAGTTACCTCAGAGCAACCTGATCTTCACTGGGACCGAAGGCCGCCCGCTCTTTAATCAAGAGGACGATGACATCAGCCAGGAGCCAGAGGGAGGCAGGCCAGCTGACAGGGAGCAGCATGTGATACCACAAGTCACTTCATACACCATATTTGAGACGCTTCCCTTTTTTGTGCTAAACTGCTTCATTGTGACAGGATGACAGTTGTAAAAGCTCAACAGACAATCATCTGGCTTGTAGCAGGCTTTATTTGGTTGGTCATAAATGAGGCCGGCCTCAGGGCGAGGCACAGCATTCTGGCATATGGAGCCCTGGTCCTTATCTGAACCCCCAGATCACTGCACAAAGTGGGATTCTAGGTCTGCGAACTGGCTCGGATAGCAATTACTAACTGACACGCACGTGATTAATGAAAAACAGAGAGTTTTGTGCCAGACGGAAACATTCTCAGCCATTTTGTGCGATTTTTCCTGGCTGTGGAGCTTTCGCACCCCCACCCTCTTTGACAATCTTATTATAATTTTTTTTTTTTTAAGAGCTAGCCCAGTCCTCTCCATAACATGAGCACATGCTGTGCTCCGCCAAATGCCTCAGGCTCACAAGAGACAGGCACTGTACACTCTTCCCCCCCGCCCACCTTACTCCTCCTCCCCCCCCCCCAACCTGTCATCCACTCCTCTGCCCCCACTGCATGTCCCACTCCTCCTTTTTTCATCCCCCCCCTCCCTCTCCCCGCCGTGCCCCGCCATCGGTCGGCTGTTATTGAGCAGGCATTTCACAGACACTCCCACTGAGACCGATGACCTCATCAGTGGGCAGGAAGTCAGAGGGTTCAAGTTCCTCCTGTGAGAGCAATCCCACACATCTCTGCGTATTTGATTCAGGAGAGGGGGGGGGCCATGGGGGTGTGGAGTCCCCGCGCTCACTAGTTTCTCACTATCAGCCCATGCCACATCATCATCATCATCATTGTCATCACATGACCGTGGACTTTGGCCCGAGCTATTCTGGAGGGAGAACCATTTTGAGTGGAAGCTAGCTGGATCCAGGTGTCTCTACCCCCCCCTCTTTGAACGGTTGCAACGTGGCAGTGGAACAATGTGAAGGAAGAGGTCCGATTAGAAAAGAAAGGAGAGAAGAGGAAGGGGCTGTGAACAAATGACAAAGAGGTTGGGTATATTTAACCGTTAATGGACAAAGATGTGGCATGAATGAGAGTCAACAGACAAAGACACTGTTTCCCCTGTGCGTCGTCCCACATCAGGGAATACTGATTAATGTGAAACATCAGGGACAGTTAGGGTGATTGGTGGCTTTTCCCCCTGAGGTTGGTCAATGACCTTGACTGTTTGTCAGTCCCCTTCCTGCCAAAGTTCTGTTGCCTCAACAAATGACATCAGTGGGAATACGAACCAACACTGATTCATCTCCGAGCTGGACACACCCAACTGGGCCTATCATTGAGAGCAAACTAATGTTTTATTTCTTCCTGGCTTTAATGCAAAGTATAAATATGCGTATCTCCCTCATCGAGTGGCTGGATTTATTTTGTTGTCCTCCAGTGTTGACCCATTTCTATTCAATCCATGGAAATGTGGTGTTTGAGGACGTGTACGCAGCAGATCAATGGAGCACCAGTCAAATGCATCCTGGAGCTATATCATGCTGACAAGAATTGCACGCGACAAAAAAGCACAAATCCAGACTGTACATTAGCGTGCAAGTCCAATAATAACCCAGCACTCCGGAGTTGTAAACACACCTACTTTCTGACTAATTTGTCCCACATCCCTCACACACCTCCCACTCCTTGCCTCGTTCAGGGAGCCAAAAGTTGCAACACGTTTGTTACCGGCTGGTCTTGCCTTGTGCTGACTCTGCAAAAAAAGCAATTCAGTATTCAGAGGGCCGTGCCTGGGCTTGGCCAATCCCGCCTTTTGCACGACACAAAGGCAAAAGAAAGAAAAACGCAGACAAAGAATAAACACAGAGCCCTGGAGGAGCTCGCAAGACCTGGCAAAAATCAAATGGAGGGTGTGAATGTGTGTGCGTGTGCTTGTGCGTGCGAGTGTGCCTGCGGGTGTGCGTGTGTTTCTGTGTGTGCGTGTGTGCGTGCGTGTGCGTGTGTGTGTGTGTTGGGCAGCAACCCAGCTTGACTCAGCTCATCACAGATCTATGCCGACGGGGGGAACATTGACGGGTTTGTGCCCAGATGTGTGGGAGGGCGGCCGAGCTCAACAGTCACATCCAGTGTTTGTGAATTTGTTCCAACTCTTCAGTCACGGCCCATTCTCCACAATAAATCTGCCGTACTTCCAGGCACTTGGCATCAGTGACGCGATCACTGATTCTAGCACGAACAAATAATGAGCTTCTCTGACCCTCCCCCCGGACCTGAATTATGAGGTGCTTGCACAAAGCTTTACTGTAAAATGAGAGAGAGTAGAATAAGGAAGCTTTCCTGGGTAGCTTTATCTCAGACTTTATCATTCTTGGAAAAAGGAATGCGGCGATAAAGTGTTGCAATTTTGCACCGAATGTCTGTGAGGCCCCACTGTCCCGAGCCATATCACAATCAGCCTTCTCTGCGTCGGATGTGCAGTCAATGTGGAGGCCCAATGTGTTTCAAGGGCCTTCTCTCCCCCACGGTCGGACTCTGAGCCAATATTCATACTTTAGTGAAGCAGAACATTCAGATAGAGACGGCAGTGAGACTGGGAGGACATTCACTGATAAACTCTGAACCCTCACAATGAGAACATTCAGACTTTGCAGCCCGGGATGAGCTGCTCTCACTCAGCACCCAACAGGTCACCACCACCATGCAGCCGGTCTTGAACCTCAGATTAGGGTCGCTTTCGTCATTCAGCGTGGATCTAATAATGAAAACGCTTACTTGTACAGACAATGTACCTCACTGTCATGTGAAACCAGCACCACCGCATAGTAAGCCTTCTTAACGGGAGCACGTGGAAGACAGAAACGGACTCGACTTGATACTTAAGGAGTCAATAAAGCTTTGTGTGTAAATGTGTGATGTACATTTAATGTCTCCAGAATTGGGTCAGGACTTTCTCCAGAGTTTCCATTTCACACATGAACAATGCAACTGAAGATTCTCTGCTCAGACTTGTGCATAACGGCCCAGAAATGTCCGGAGAGTTCAGGTGAGGCGTGGTGCGGCAGGCAGAGGCGGGACATAGCGTAATGATTCCTGTGTCGGGATTCCACATGTTTTTGTTTACGTCACATTCACAACGCTGCCGGCTCTTATTAACAAAAGCGCTCTTGACATATTCGTCATGTGAATTCTACATGTTTCAAACTGCTTTTGATATTTTTCTTTTTAATTTTGTGTCTGTTGCACGATAAAAACATCATCAACACGCCCACCTGGTCTTGGACAATCGTGCAGAGGAGCCCCTGCTGTATTCTCACATCGGCTCCTTCAGATACTCTGTGGATTTAATACTGGGGTCTGGCCGGATAAACTGCTGAGACAGTCCAGAGGCTCTCACTCAGACATTTACGTTCACACATACAGGCCCTCCGGAAAATTTCCGGAGGATCTCCAGGGTTCAGTGCAAGTCTGAAAGCAGCTGGGAAAACGTTGGGAGAGAGGAGGAGTGATAGAGAAAGCATGTGAAAGTGCGAGAGAGTGTGTCGGAGGAGATAAAGGGCAGGTCGCTGGAGTCTGGCAGTGCCGGGGTCAAGAAGGTCAGGGCTGATGTAGAAACATGGGACGTCATGGGCCCAGCCGCTGTGTGGGAACGTCGGAGGGGGAAAAAGGAACGGGGAATATTTTCAGGTCTGTTTGGGATAATTGAAGTGCGTCCTTCAGCTGGAGTGTGTGTCAGCGGAGCGTTGGTCCTCCAGAGAGAGGAGAAGGAGGAGTGTGGGGGGAGGAGAGGATGGAAGGAGAGAGAGAAGAGATTTGGTCCTCCAGCAGGTCTGGTTCCCATTAGACCAGAGGCCCGGGGTCGGTTTGTTTGTACAGGCAGAGCGTCCCAGAGGAGAACTGAGGCAGCCTGATGTTGCTCCTCCCAACTGGGTCGCCATGGAGAGAATATCAGCTGCAGTACTTCCCCCCCCCCCCCCCCCCCCCCCCCCCCCCCCCCCCCCTTCTCCATCCCTCCTTCCCATCCACCCGCCCACCCTACTGGAACAAAGTCCAAACGGGTCTTCTAAACTGTTTACGGATGTTCTTTGTTTATGCGTTATTCATGAGAGCCGTGCCGAGAGTTCCTGTCAGAGCCCTCGGACCTACTGTCCCAGGAACCGAGCCATGTGATGGATATGTCATACATGCGCGAACCAAACCCTGTGTGTTAATCAGCGCGCCTGTGTCTAACGGGCATGCAGAGACAGGTCTATCCCTCACATGGGATGGGCCGCAGGCCTGCAGTCACACGCTCCTTTTAGGCCTAAACTCAGGCCAATCAATAAAAAGCTTTTCCACGAGTACTGTACAACAATGCTTGTGTAACATGTGTTTCCAGTAGAGTGTGTTGTGTCATGGAACATTTTCCCATTATACATTTTGCAGCTCTGTCCTTGTCAGTTTTTTTATGTGCTGTAAGCCTTGCGAAGGGAGCCTCCCTCCAAGCAATCCCCCCCCCCTGCAGGAGTATGGTCAGGGGGTTTTCTTGTTTGCCGCTGTGCTCGCTATAAAAACACTGCCAGGAGATCGTCGTCAGTGAGACTTGACTGGCACCGCTGCTGTGAATTACGGGCAATAAAGTCCTAACAACACCATGACCCCATGCAGAAACACTGACAGGTAAAAAGAGGAAAGCAGGGAGACTGATTGAAGCCGCATGACTTTGACGCCACCGTGGTGTGACAGACAAGATCGTAAAGATCATAGCACACAGTGACTGGCTCGAAGTGGAGCGGAGACCCGTTTAGGTTGTGGTAAAATGGTGAGGAAGTACTCATTTGTTCCCCTGCACACTTTTAAAACAGTCGGAGGACGAGGGGGGTGAAGCCGGAGGGTCTCAGGGAAAGGGAAGAGGATGAGGTTTCTTCCTCGGCGCTCCGCAGGGAGCGGCTCCGGAGCCGAACAGTGATTTATGGAAGACAGAACTTTGCTGCAACTTTTCCTGGAATTCGTGGCTGTTCTGAGGGAGCGGCTGGACGGGGGAGTCCGGGGGTGTTGGCTGAGGATGGGGTTAAGGGGCAAGAGTGGTCAGGATAGGAGCAATATTTCACACAGGCCGCGTTAAATCAATTCACCCCCACAGCTGGAAAGCCATGAACATTCTGTCTTTTCCTTTTACAAGTGCCTTTGTCCAGGCGCCCGGAGGTTAAAGGACTGTTTCTCTTAGATGGAGCCGTGTTATTGGAACTGGTGGAGGTCAGCGGTGCGGATCTTTAGGTGACTGTAGCTTTCACCTGAAGTACAAAGTCAAAGAAGAAAGCTGTAACTGTTTGGAGTTTTGTCCAAACAGTACTAAAAGTCTAATGGTTGGTACAGGGGTCCCCTCCTGCTCTTTTTACACTTGGAGCAGTGCGAATAAAATTGAGCTGAGTCGGTGAAAAATGAGATATTATTAAAGGTGGCACCTTGACTGGCTCACTTTTAAGTACCGCACAAGGAATACGTACCGTTTTTAGAGGATTGTAAATAACTGGAAGGGTTCGTTTACAGATGGATTGGATAAATACAAATTTAGTGAAATAGAAAAAATACATGGTGGTCCTGTTACTGCCGTACCATGAGGAAGAATGTCTTTTTCAGTCTGTTTTAGGTTAGTGAGATCACGGCCAGTCAGAGACGAATCCATGAGCTGTTAATTAAAGCCACATTTTCTTTTCTGTTATCCAGCAGT
Source organism: Platichthys flesus (assembly GCF_949316205.1). NCBI lineage: Eukaryota > Metazoa > Chordata > Actinopteri > Pleuronectiformes > Pleuronectidae > Platichthys > Platichthys flesus. The sequence goes on along the minus strand of NC_084960.1, from coordinate 11,225,095 downwards.
GATGTTCACCAGTTTTATGGAGCGTTCTCTGTGGCAGCTGCCAAATTCTACATTTTAGGATTTCACGCTTGAACACGGACTCCCCGTCACACACACACACACACGAACATACACAGGACATGCCCACCTCTGACTTTGCATTTCCCATCATCTACCCCAACACCCTGAAGGCCTGAATGTTAGTTGCAGCGGATGCTGTCTCGATCAAACCTGCAGCCTGATTAGATCATTATGCAGCCTGCTTTATTCAACCACGCAGACGTCTTCTTTTGTTTTTGCTCAAATGACTCACAAATCTCTAGTCAGAACCAGCCCAGCTGGCAAGCAGCAGCATGAGCACACTGTCATTTCATGTGCAAACCTCACACACAGATGTGTGTATCCAGTGCCGACAGATCCAATGACGTTAAGCCTCCTCAAAATGTGTTGAGCGAGAAATCGAGTAGAGGGCGCCGCACACTACTCATTATGGCTCATTGTGGAATTGAGTGTGGAAAAAGTGACGGCTACATGTCATTAGCAAGTGTAATGATTGTTTAGTGATATTGTGTGTGGGATGGGTTGCCAGTTCTTTAGCAGGTCGGTGAAATTCTGAGCTGTAGTTAAGTATTGTTTATACTGTGTTTCATCAGTTGTGCCTTTAACTTGCAATTTGGTTCCCTCGCTGTGGTATCTGGTGAGTTTCCTTTAATTGCCGGGGTCATTACAGTTTTGGCTGTGGTGATAAATAATTTTGAACTTGAGTGGATGTGGCCGGTGAGGTCATCGTGCATTTAGAGCGTGGCTGTATCAATATCAGCATTCGCTTTGCTCGCAGTGTCATTTTCCTTCCCCACCTTCTAACGACCGATGTCAGTAGTTGATCCATAAAAAAGATCAACATTTGGATAGAAAGCAATTTTCGAACACTGTTTAGCAGGGCTTTTAATTCGACAACACACTTCTGTAACAGAGAAGCTTATGGAAAAGTTCAGGTGAAAATTGGGAAATGGTCTTTATTTATGTAACACTTTTCTAGTCTTTATGGCCACTTAAAGAGCTTTGCAGTACAGTTAAGCTATCCACCCTTTCACAGATCACTCACACTGCTGCACACACTCAAACGCAATTCAAGGTTCAGTATCTTACCCAAGGACACTTCAGCAACCAGAATAGTGGGCGAATTCCCCTCTATCGATAGCCCCCTGGTGGATGGCTGCAATATTAATCATAAATCCAGTGGACTGGACGTGGACAAAACTTCAAAGTCAAAGTACAGGTCATATTCTTTTTTCTCAAAGGCGAATTCAGTCATTTTATGTGGTTCTAATCAGAATGGTGTTTGTCCAAGTAGTCATTTATCCATTAAGTTTGGTTTTAATTAGTGATTTGATAAAAATTGGATTGATAGCTGAGACTAACTCACGATTGATTAAACATGCTCAACCTTTCCGTCCGTGGCTCCATCCCTCGATTGCTACCGCACAGACTCTAGTTCCAAATATACAAGATATAGGATATTTAAGCTTAATCTCTGGGGAGAGGAGACATGTCGTCCATCTTTATTTACCGTCTCTGGTGTATATACCCATTTGATTTGCGGATAAAAGGGAAAACATTTATGAACCAATGAACTATTTCTTTCCACAAAAGAACCTGTTGCACTCACTTGCTTTACTACTACTACTCAGCTCACTATCACACTGGAGCCTTATCACTGGCCTCTTAAAGAGATCAGAGGTCATGAAAAACAGAGCAGAGGGGCTGCAGCAGCAGACGCTCAGGAAGAGAAGAGCCGGACAAAACCGATTTATTAACAGTGGAAAAGAGGTGAAGAAATCACCTCAGAAAGTGAAATGTGTTGACGATGATCGATTAGGAAAAGTCAAACACTAGGGCAGTGGCGTGAACACACGTTTGATCTGAAGCTGTGCAGAAACTTTTCTTCATCCTGCTCAGTCGAGTTGAAGTCCCACTGAGGGGGGCTGCTCCGCTGTGTGAGAGCGGGAGTTTGTCAGCACGACCTTGGTGGAGTGAGGAGCAACTGGAGGTGTTCCAGCTGCAGCCCATAATAAACACTGGGGGGTGGGGGGGGGTGAAATGATGATGGGAAGAATGTGTGCAGAGTGCTGATCAAAGCACCACTTCCTGGGTGGCGTGTGGGGCGTGACCACGGGGAAGGTACGCGTGCACAGTCAATAAACCTGAGAGCCGCCCTGTCCGGTTTAAAGGTGACGTTGATATGACCCTATTTAAAAAAAAATAAACTGCACTTTACCAGTGCCGTGCTCGTTTTAAACCACCCCGTTTGAGGTGGGCTGTTTGTTTGGCTTGTGGTTATGCTGTTTGTAGATACATTTCAAAACTAGAAAGTAAGTAAGTAAAGACTGACAGACCGCAAAACCCATAGGCATCATCACGGTTGGCACGCTGCACAAATAGCTGCTCACCTATCCACAGCTCAGTGAAACTTACAAAATGAAAAACCTTGTCGACCTGTTTGAAAATCAAAGTGGATTCAAAAAAGAAAATATAGTCGTGGTAATGGTCTCTGCTACAACTCTAGAATCATATGTTACGGTCTAGGCAATATGAAGGTAGGGTTTGGTGTGGGTCGTGCACAGTGTGTCTGTGTGTGTGTGTGTTTGTGTGTGTGTATGTGGAGCTTTGAAGATGTGCTCCAGGCTCTGTCAGGAGAGTGTGACATTCAGACGCCTGCTTCTCCTCCTGCTCTCTCCTCCCTCTCTTTGTCCTTTTTTTTTTTTACTATACAATTTACCGCTAGACTACATATGTCCGTTCTTTACCCGGTCATCTCTGACTGACGGCACATAGAGCAGTTCAGGTCATACATCTGGAGTCGAGTAATGGCCTGACCCTGATCCTTCTTATCTGATGACCCCCAACATTGACCCCTGGCAGCCAAGTGCCGGCTTTCCTCTGGGAAAAAAAACGAGACGTTCCGCTTGAGGAGAGAAACGTTCATCTTTAGACGCATGTGTTAGCACAGACACTCTTTTGTAAACACACTTTTACAAACAAAGAGTGACGCTCTGCCTGGAGCAATGAATACTCACCGATCAACTCATCGAGCCTCCACCGTGCAACAGTCAAGCTTCTCCAGGCAATAGGTGCACGCTTGACCTGGTCACTGAAAGCTTATTTTACCCTCCAGTGACCAACTTCATTTCACTCCCTTCCCGCCTCTGCATAGAAACATACATCCTGTTTCTATTTCCTTCTTCATCTCCTTTGCGACATCGCCTCCTTCTCTCTCTCTTTTTCATTTAAAGTCTTTTTAACGCGAGCGTACACAGGAAAGATCACGTCTGTTTTTTTCTGGTCTGCCATTTCTGTGCAACATCTGTGCACTAATTCCATCTGTTGCCTTGGCAAGCACGTAGCACCCTTTAACTCTGCGTCAACAGCTGGCCAAAGAGTGAGAACAGCCAGGCGCCGTATCTCTATTACAGATGTGACAGGAAAGCAAACAGCTTCTCATGACTTATCTTATACAATCTGAATACAGAACTGCAGCAGCTGTGTTCTGGGGATCCACCAGTAAGAGAGCGGTTATGGTAAACCATGAAAACGTCTGATTCTCAGAAATTAGTTACAATTTAGTTCCTGTTCCTATTCTACTAACTTGCCGATACACACACAGACACACACAGACACACAGACACACACACACACACACACACACACACACACACACACACACACACACACACACACAAACACACACACACACACACGCTCATGCAATCCCTTGACTGACCTTTTGAACTCACTTTCTGGTCAATGAATTAGTCAGAAACGTCCGGGTTGGGTTTCTTTGCCGGTGCAAGACGAATCACTGATGGCTGCCATATGGTTTCAAGTCAAATCAACAGATTTGACCGATTCACTGTGTGATGGGCCTGCAGATTAAATGTGCTTTTCTGGGCTGCTTCTACCCCTCAGCCTATATCCCTACTACTTTTTTATTGAAAACACATCAACTCTACTACAGCTACACCTGGTGTCCACACTTCTCCGGAGTTTTAGAGCGGTTAAAACAAAGACGTTTGGAGTCAACCTCCTATCACATGACCCCCCTTCTGTAAGAAAACATCCGGCATTAGCCTGGCTGCCAGTTGAGGACTCAACATGAGCTGTCGTTCAAACAGGGGCTGCATCCTTCCGAGGCTATATTTGAAGACCAATAGCGTCATAGAGGCGCGACTAGAAAAGTCCCAAAGGCCGAAAAATGCATCATTCAATCCTCGAGATATTAAGGCACCAACAGTTGGCTCCATACTTCTCCGACCTTTACGAGGATTACCTGCGTTTCAGTGTTTTCAGTCTTTCAAAGAAGCAATTAGAAGCCTGATGCTAGTTTCACACTTCAACTCATCAGAGCAGCATATGGTACAAATGTAAAAAAACAAACAAGGGGCTTTAAAGCTTTCCCTTTGGGGCAACTTCAGCTCTGTTGCTAGGAAGTAGCAGTAAGGGTGGGACGAGTTGGTGACACAGATCGTGGTAAGCTTCAGTAGATCAGACTGTGGCATTTTGGTTTCGATCCTCTTTATCTATGTGGCCCACGAAGACCGCTTCCTTTGTGGGCCACGCACACCAGAATGATCGAAGCCATGTCGTTTAAAGGATGCAGCCCGTGAATTGAGAAACAGGTACCGACAATCATTCGGCTTGATGACCTTGTTTTATGCCAACAGCTTAAATTATGCATTTTATAGTAATACAACTGCTAGCATGCGAAGGAGACAAGCTATTTACTGATCAAGTCCTGTGTACACCAGGACCTGCATACCCAGTGTACATGAGGGGTTCTTGTGTGTTTTCAGGCCTGTAAGTTTGGACGGGGATTAAAACTGATACGAAGCCAAAATGCTTGTGGGGACAGGGATAGTTTTATTTTGAAAAAACAGACAAAAAACTAAAACGTAACAGACAAGTTATGAATTATATTGTCTATGGAAAAGATTCTAATAATGGATTGTGTGGATTTTAATGAGTTTTGCTAAGGGTACTTCAGCAAGGCTCAGTAAACACAGCACTAATCTGCAGGAAGCCACAAAAGTCATGCCCCCCCCCCCCCCCAACATGTGGGCCCCGGCCCCTCGCTTTACTATCCACTCTCCCCTCAGAAGACGACTGTCCCCCAATACTAATACTCAAGCTGGGTTACCAGTACACAGCGCGGTGCCACAGTGGACCATGGGGCCCGACTGTAAAAATAAGGTAACTTTATACTCCTGTGAGGCGTCTCAGTGCAGGGGTGGAGCAATGGATTATTGTGAAAAGACCATAAAGATGATTTCTGTGAGGGAAAAACATATAAATATGTTCCTTGCAAAGCGCCGCACAGGGAGACGCGAGCGCTGGAGGGTAAGTCCCAACTGTTTCTGATGCAAAAACACATTAGCTAACATTAGAGACCCATCAGGAACCATATTCTCTTTGTGTGTGAGCAGATTAAGTGACCTAAAAAACAGTGATTCCGACTTTATTCCTGCATGTAGAACAGATCAAATTGTATGAAGAATGCGAGTTCGTTTGTGCCAGTGGAAAAAGAAAAAAGGGGGGGGGGGGGCTGGAACCTGCTGTAGATGGCCCAGAGATAAGCAGTAAGATAACACTGCAGGTCTCAGGGGAGCGAGTGAAGGATGGACGGATTTCTTCTAAACCTGTGAACAGCACAGACATGTGGCACAGCCAGCACTTAAGCCCCAGTGTTTTGAGTGTGGAGAGAGATAAGCCGGCCTGTCTCCACGCGGCACTCGTCGAGAGGAAACCGAATCTCTGCCGCCCACAAGCACTCTCTGTATCAATGAACTGCACGCACAGATTACACTTTTAAATGACTTATTAACAAAGCAGTAGAGATTTCGTTTAGTCAACATTTCACCTAGAAGCTCCTGTTTATATTTAAGCTTTTCTGATGTGTGTCATCTTCCCGAACAACTCAATTTATGTGCAGATGCGGCAAATTCCTTAAACCTTGTAAACCTGTCTCGGTTTTATGAGCAGTCATGTGGCACAGAAAAGCGATGACAACAATCGCAAAGTTGCAAAAATGTTCACATTTCGTATAGCGCTCATTCTCTGTGCCAAAAATACACAACCACCCCAGGTAGATGATCGGTGAGCAAACAGAACAGTTTTCACAGAAACTTCTTTTGAGGAAGAGGGGATAGAACATCTGTATGTTTCCTGTCTCCGGATAAAGAACACCTCAGTGGTTCATTACGTGACAGCAGAGTGGCGTGTGGTTACCTTTGGTTCATACATTACCCACAGCTGCTTCTGTGCTTCAGTAGGATATGTGAATAAACAAGGGATGGGAAGTCCCTGCGTCTCACAGAACACAGAGCCTGAGAACAGTAAGAGTTTACTGTTAATGACTTCCCCAGTGTAATCCCCTGCCTAAAAGTAGGATCGCAGAATATTTAATTTATAAGACCAGCTTTGCCTTTTATGGATCTTGAGATCTTTGAACAAAGATCTTCAGAGACGAGTGACATGAAAGATGAATGAAAGATCGCGTCTGTCGGTCGGAGAATCTACCTACAGTACTTTCTTTTGAAGTCTGACCTAAAACCCCTCAATGTTCCAATTCTGGTAAGTTCAAACCTATGTCAGGAAACCGCAGCGCCTAAAAGGTTTGGTAAATTTGTCAGTTTTGCAGTTTGTCTGGTATAGGGGTTAAAAGAAATATTTGCTAAATGTGCATAATAAGACTTTCTACTTCCCCTTGGTTTCAATATTGTGTGGAGCTCAGCAAACCATCTCCTTGTTACAGCTTCATACCGTTTACTGTGCAAAAATTTGAAGTGAACTTCAATAAATCAAATCCAATTTGACGCAGTTTCTCTTGCTACTTGACAGATAGGTTTTCCCGATCATCCCGGAGAACCTGATGGTTATTCAGTGGAATCACGGCCACGTCCCTCTCCTCTGTCTCTTGACGTAACAGCATGATCTGGGCTCTGTGGGGCCCACACCATCTGCTGCAGGACTGACTGTTCCTCTTGTCTCTAAAGATAGTTCCTCGTGACTCTGGCTGTATGATTAGAGTGGCTGTCATGCTGCAACATGAATAAGGGTCGCTCAGACACCTTGCTGATGGAATAGAACAGTGGTTCCCAAACTTTTTACAGTCTCGTACCCCCATCAATTGTTAACCATGATTGTCAGTTCCTAATCGCTGGCGGGAGAATTAACGATCGATTTTTGATTAATCATTAATATTTTATATTAAAATGCACTATTTATAGGATCTGTTCAAATGCAGTGAAAATATAAATCTTTATTACAAGGTGAACAACTCTTGTGGCAATCCGCTCACTGGTTACACTTGAAAATATGCGCTACTGTTCTCTTTAGCCCCGATGAGAGTGCAGCTAGCCGCTGTGAGCTAGCTGAATTTGACGGTTCTCGACCTCTCAGTCCGGTGGTTGTCACCCCTCACTCAGAGCCAGCTCTGTCTGGGTCCGAAGGGGCTAGCTTTGGAGCTAGACCTCCTACTTGAAGAGAGCAGTGGACTCCTCAGGAGCTCATGGAGACGTATAGCTTCGCAGTGTTGGCAGTGAACGCAACAGAATTAAGTCTATAACAAAATGTCATCTAGGAAATTCTCAAGGATCAATTAATCGATTGTCGATTAATTTTGCCCATCACTCGTTTTTACTAACAGTCACTAACCTACCTGTAACTTTTATTGGCAGTGTAATTATTTTGCTGAATATGGGTATACATGAGTATTTTTGGCAATGCGACTTGGCTATTTAGACTATTTAATATTGCATCATTATTTATAACTCAGTTTGAAAATGTAAATAGGCTTTTCACTTTGAAAACGCAAATAAAATGTTCTCCCCATGTACCCCCTGAACCACTTCGCGTACCCCTGGGGGTACATGTACCCTAGTTTGGGAACCGAGGGAATAGAAGAATCTCAACATCTTATCCTGATTGTCTCAATGTCAAACTCTTGCTTGAACATTGCTTCTCAAGCTTTTTCTGAAATGGAGGCAAAATGTGGGGCCTGTCCAGATAGAAAGATTTAAAAAAGGGATTAAACTCAGTATTGCAAGAATAGTTCAGTCTCTATGCAAGTTGTGGCTTGTGAAAAAGTACCATCCCAGAGAGTTTATTTTGAGGTGCGTTCACATCCACCAGCACACAATGTCGCGGTGGTGGCGGCGGGGAGGTTTGTGCAGGAGGTTGCTAATAACAGCTGCCAGATGTGCAGAGTCCCCCGAGTCTGTGCACATTCTCACAGACAATGGAATGCTTGTGAGGAGCCCCAACAGGAAGTGAGGTCAGGGCTCTTGACCGCTCCCCTCAAGGCTTAGTGCGGGACGCAGCAGTGGGGCAGCTTTACTGGAGCAGCTCCTGAAAGTGTCCCATCATAAAGCCGCTGACAGTGAGGAGCGAGTCCATAAAGCCTGTCTGCCACACAGCCATTACACGCTGCTCCGTCAACCTGCCAGCAGTTCAGCCGAGAGCACAAAGTGTGAAAAGCGACAGTTACTAAAGCTGAAGCGCTAAAAAATGGTGTCCTTCTCCTGAGGTTGACAGTTGGCAGCGACCCACACAGAAGTGTTGCAAACTCTTTTCGATTCGCTTGTTTTCCACAAGTTTGTTCTTCTTTTTTTCCGAGCTGTGAGTAATTTCCACACAGCAGCGCGGGTAAGTGTAGTGAGAGTGTGTTGCACAACCGCACCTCTCAGCCCCCACCCCACAGAAAACAATCAGTAGACGTGACATGAGTCAAAAGTCATTAAATGTGTTTGGTGGAGACCAGACACAACAGGAGTCATTTCCCTCACCTCCATTAGGTTGACTCTATGATTCCGCAGTTAGGTGCCCCCCCCCCCTATGTTTAAATGCTCTGATGTCATTCATGTTCAGAACAACCTGCGTGTGTATGTAAGTTTGTGTATTTGTTTGTGTGTGTGTGTGTGTGTCATGCTGTGTGTGTGTTTGTGTGTGTGTGTGTGTGTGTGTCATGCTGTGTGTGTGTGCTGACAGACTGGTGTCATTTTAAGAGGGAAATGTTCATCTCAGACTGTTCACACTGGAAAGTTCCAAGCCCCCTCAACCAACTTCTTTACATGTTCTTCGATTTTCCTCTGATGACACATTTCAAAAATTCTATTTTAGACACTGTAGGAAGAGTTTGCCAAATTCTACATTTGTGTATAATTTGTATCATGTTTACAGTCTTACAACATGTATGTATTATATCGTGAATAAAAGAAGGAAAAATGCTTAAAAAACTGACAATGAAAGGAAAGAAAAGATAAGAATAAAAGAAATCTATCTTTCTATCTTTCTATCTTTCTATCTATCTATCTATCTATCTATCTATCTATCTATCTATCTATCTATCTATCTATCTATCTATCTATCTATCTATATATCTATCTATCTATCTATCCATTAAACATTAACATGTTCTTCTGCCACAAAACAAAACAAAACAACAAACAAAACAACAAACAGACATTAATCTTCAGGGTTGAATTCTGACTTGTAATTCAATCAAAATGAATGCATAGAATATATGTATACATATGTATGAACACTAAATAAATTGAAAATACAAAAGCGATCAAACATAAATGCAGAATAAAAGATGAAATCAAGACTCAAACTCAACTTGATTTGAATTTATTAAGCGTATTAGCTGAAGACTTCTGTTCTAAATCATCATACAAGGAATTACAATTTAAATGTGATCCCTATATTTGATCGATTTATTCCATTGTTTCGACTGTGCTGGATCCTTCTGGTTCTGTATTATTCTTTCCACACGACTTCCAGCTGTTAAATGAGGGTGAGATACGGTGATCCAATCGTCCTCATTCAGCTCCAAATGTGTTTGTTAAGAAAACTAAAAGATACTCTCACAACATTTACGCAGCTCCCTCTTCTTCATATCACATACACATGACATCATGGCCTCTCGGGATGACTTGGCTTTCAGCGTAATGACTGTGAGGAGATTATTATGACCTTCTCTGGGGTTGGACAGAGGCCCCTTTTCTACTGGGCCAGCACCTGCCCTGCTGTATGTCTAGGCACAGCCCAGAGTGACTAACCAGCCCTGACTTACCTTCACCTCATCCTTATTACACACAGAGCCAGACCTGGGGGGATGGCACATAGAAATTACACCGATGACTCATCAGACACAACAAAAGATAATAAAAGATAATTTATGGAAATAATCTAGAAAATGTCCCAGAAGCAGATCAAGGCTGAAACTACTGTCGTATAGAGACATATGCTTGTGGTCTCAAGGGGAAACTGAGGCAGGACGAGTTGAGAAGTGTGGACTCTGGTTCATGCTGGGATCTGTTTGGAAAGAGGAAGTGAGGAGGTGGAACATCTGGACTTCATTTGAGCGCTGCAGAGTCGAAGAGCAGAGAACGTCCAGAAATAGTCTTTTAGTTTTTTTTTTAAATACTGTTTTCCATATTAAAACAATCCGCATCATGGGTATATGTCGACGCTGAGACTCGATCGCGTCTCTTTATGGGCAAGTGACGTTTCCATACTCTAGTGTGTGTGTGTGTCTCCCTCCTGTGAGTTAGTGGGTGTGTGTTTGAGAGTGTGAGTGTGTGTGTGTGTGCGCCTCCCCGACGCTCAACAGCCCCGTGGAGCTGTTGTTTCCCAGAGAGCAGTCAGGACAATCGGACGAACTGCTGGATTAGCGCGACAAAAGAGAAAGCGCGATCTCTGCCTCCCACTTATCCCGGCGCTCCTCGTTGTTATCGGAGCCCGTGTTCAGGCCGCGTCTTTCTGGGGCGAAGATACACTTTTTTGGGACCGGTTTTTTTTCGCGGTGGCGCACAGCACGGACCGATATGGATTTACCGCTGTCTAGACGAGACTCGCCGCCTTGCCCTGCGCGAAACTTGTGAGTGTCAGCGCTGCTCGTGGAGCCCCCGGAGCGCGGCACAGAGAGAGAGATAAAGTGAGGAGAAAGCGCACAAGGTTTTACGCACGCAGCCTTTGTGGGAACCGGTGATCACATGTGAGGACGTTTCGGAGACGTTTCGCCGCTCTGCACTGAATCTCTCATGGGGTGAGTAACTGTCTGTCTGTAGTGTCACACAAATAATCTAACGTGTATCTCTCACTCTCCTGTGAAAGGTTGCTCTCGGTTGAATAGCAAACTTCATTTACTCAGGTTAACAGGGGCTGATTAATCTTTTCTCTGACGTTCCTCACATGATATCCACGGTCGGTTAATAATGAACTGAGAGTTGACTCACACACACCACTTGACAGCCGCGTGCACGGCCCCACAGCGCGCCACACCACAACATACTACACTATACTTGACTGTATACTGCACTTTTACTTGCAAGGAGCAGGAGCAGCCTGCACCCACAGCCAGTGTTTGGACTGCGTGTGACAGCTGCGTTTGTTAAACAGTGCGGGGGTGTGCGTGCGTGCGTGTGTGTGTGTGTGTGTGTGTGTGTGTGTGTTTGTGCGTGCGTGTGTGTGTTTAAATGAATAACATTGCGTGGGGTTAAATATTAACACGAGGGCACGCAGCTGTCGATCATGGGGATCAATGCAGTCTGCGGCATCAAATGTAGGGTAACTGTTTTTGTGGGTCGAGACACACGCACGCACGCACGCAAACACACACAGGACCTTGAATTGACTTCCATTCATTTCTGGAGAACCAAAAACACTAATCCTAACCTCAACAAGGGCCTCAGAAATTAAGCTTTGCCACAGTAGGACCTGGGCTCAAGTCCCGAGAGGGCCACTGGTCAGTGTTTGCGATGGAAAAGGTTCTGAAGAGGCAACAAAAACGAGCACACACACAGACACACGCACACGCACACACATACACGCGCGCACACACAACGTTCCTTGGAGCCGTTGCGCAGCCTGCTGTGCCTCCTCCCTCCCTCCCCCACCCCCCCAGCTCTGACCCCTCCGAGTGTTGTTGAGGCTTGTTCATCCGTCACCCTAAAGAAGGCATTGTATTGAGAGGATGTATTAATAAGACAAAAGCCCCCATTATCCCGCATGTACCGGAGTTAATCTCATGGGGGCTGGAGATGTGCTCAACCACTGCGAGACAAGCGCACAGCTTCAATTTGCAATGTGACTGAGACTTAGCAGAATACACTGGTTTATATTGTTTTCAGAGATGTCAGATGAGTTAAAGATTTTCACTAAAGGAGTAGGATAAAAAAAACAACCGTTGATGAGTTCCTTTTAGTTGCATATCAGAATGGAATTCAAAGTTGCCAGCTTTAGTCAGTCTAGTAGCTACATTTCCTTATCACCGCTCTGAGGACACACTCACTGCACAGTCCACCGATTGTGTCGAGAAAAAAGTAGAGCCTCCAGAGAGAGGGATACATAGGTGTCAGCACTCCAGTGTTGGGGCATCCTGTTGTGGGAGAAACCTGAAATCTCAGTGAGATAAGATGATAAGGTGGAGGAACTAATGTTTATTGCCCAGATAAAAGGCCCCATCCATCACTCTTTATCCAGTGGTCGGTCTGGTTCAGCTGCACAGTGTGGTGCTCATTAGCAGACCTGCCTGAAACTGCGAAAGGCTTGTGGTGACACTATCTCAAGCCCCAGTCGAGGTAATGGGGCGGGAAACCAAACTCTGAAATGCACGCGGATGCTACAAAGCCTGTTGAATTAAGACGAGCAAACATCTTACTGTGATAACATCAAGAGTGGAGGGTGAAGAGGAAGCGCGGTCAGCAGTGTTAGGAGAAGACTATCAAGTGTCGAGCGTCCTGTCAGCAGCTTCGTTGATGCTGGTTTTGTCTGCCTTGTTTGGGGGATGCATGCATGGTCACTTATACTCAGGTGCTTCTCCCAGCATGCCTCGGAATGGCAGGAGATGAGGCATGATGCAGCCTGCCGGCCGTCTGTGTTTCAGCGCATGTGACCACATGGCTCATTACACCAGAACAACACCCACAACTCCACCAGGCCTTACCACTGCAGGCTTCTTCACATAATCGTTCCCAACCATCCTTGGCCTTGGCAAAATTAACCTCAGGGTTCTGCGAACGTTGTCAACACATTGGTCAGATGCTCCGCTGCTCCAGGCTCAACGCAGCCTCTCCCAGACAAGGAGCAGACGTGGAATTACTCTAACCAGGCTCTATAGAGGAACTTAAAGATGTTAGAGTGAGGGTGGACTGGTTCAGTCCAGCAGCACATGACATCATGCGTTGAAGATGTGTGTGTTACTGACCCAGCTCACTGTGCACAGTGGCCCTGCTTCACTCCACAAGATGCCTGCTGAAACCGGACCCCTCTCAATGGGGAGTGCCGAGGTTAGCGTGAGAAATGAAGACAAATAGATGACTTCAATAAATAAATAGATGTACAAGTGCATTGGTGGATAAATAAATGAATGTTAATGCAGCGGTGGGAAATGGATTCGTGGGCTTATTATTTTGCGAATTTTTTTTAATGGAACGGTTCACTAGGGGGTTGACGGAGTAGATGGGTGGAGGGTGGGTGGTGTCCATCCCTGAAGGATGCTCGGGTTTCAGTTCAGGCCTGGGAGCCATCCGCTAATAGGAAGCAGCAAGATGGCCTTTCTCTGGGCAGACTGACTTGTCTTTTGTTGTCTCTACTCACCACTTTATTCAGTCACACTGGAAGGGTAACAGCACAACAAGATCACAGAGAGCGATCTGCCAGAGGCACCTTGGCTTTTTTTCTTTCTTTTCTTCACCTGGTTAAATGAAACCAGTCTTGCAAATGTAAATGTGCTTGACTTTCACAACTTCTGGGCCTTTCTCCGTGATATTAATAGTGTTCTGTGGACGGCCATCTGGGTTCTGCAGGCTCCGAGTTCGAGCTGGTACTCCCCCCTCTTTTCGACGGAAAAACACTTTCCTTGGGTGTGGCAGCTGGAGAAAAATAAACGCCTTCTGTTCGCAGGCTGCAGAAGCGCAAGTCACAACACACAGCTGACAGCATGCAGCTTTCTGATTCATAGCCAAGAGCTGGGAGTGTCTCAGATCGGAGAAATGAATATGGCGCCCTCCTTTTTAACCAACTTTGTATACACGTTTGAAAATAAGGTGTTGTTGTTTCGTAAAGATATGAACGTGCACACTTATTTCTTGCCCTGCTCGTCTCTCCTTTTCAAAACAACCCTCCTGAGAAGAAGATGCTGTCAGTGCTGTTCTGATTATATAAACATTTACATAAGCTGAAAAAGTCGATCTGCCTATTTCAGGAAAGCGAAAGAATCCATTAGCTTTAGAGTCTCCTGTTACATTCCTTTTCCACTTGAGGGACAAGATGTAAGACCCCCCATGATCAGGCGCTGATGCTTGTAGCAGCATGCCAGGATTTCCTGACGATTTCAAGGGAGGGGGGGGGGGGGGGGCTGCATGTCTGTCACGTCTCAGGCTTTGACCAGTCCTCGTTCCAAAATGCTGTCAGTTGGAAGTAATGCAGAAAACGTTCTTTTCATTTCTCTGGCTGGCATTTTGCTTTGTGCAAGACAGGAACGTCGTGCATCATGCGAAGACAATGACAAGTAGATTAAACGCGAGGTTTCGTGTTACCGCCGTGGCTTTGGTTGGAATCGGCACCACTTTCCACCTCTCTCTGGGTCATACCGTGTGATTTATGTTCCTGTGGCAGCCTTAATCAGTGTGGTCATGTCGTGGTTTCCCGATTTCTGGTCATTCTCAGCACTCTCTCCGCGGCGATCCTGGAGCAGGTACACATGAAGATGCCGTGGTTTGTGGAGTCCACCTCCTCCGCCTCTGTCTTCTTCCATCTTGGAAGGCTTTGTTATTCAGTCAGCTTTGTTTGTGCAGCTGGAAAAAACTCAGCAGGAGGATTTACTTCAGCGCACGAGCTCCCTTGATCCAGAAGTAAGCTGCAGAGCGTTTTCTTGGATTTCAAATCACCCCATGCAGCCAGTGAGGGCCCGTTGAAGCCAATCATTAATTTTGGCCTCTCAGATTTTCTAATGCCTAACAGACTGTAAAACCTGCATGGGCTGTTTTGTTTAAAAAGAGCTGTTTATACTGTAAAGGCCCGAGCTTCAGTCTTTCCAGCCTTGAAGACACGATGGAATTAACCTCCAGCCATACACAAGCCGGGTCATGATAGAGGCCAGACTGCTCCACTGCAATGGACAGATTGAGTGGAAGTGAATGCTGTTTACTTAATATGACGACAGTTCCAACATGTCCGTTTCAGAAGGCAAAGTCAAGTAGCTGTCATCTCGTACCCCCCCCGAAAGTTACACCAAAGCAACACTCACTTTCTGACCTGTTCGTTTTTTTTTTTAAATGATTCCTTGGCAATCCACTCGACCCAGACCTTGCATCAGTCCCAGTAAAGCTGCATAAGAAAAGCCAAGTTATTTACTGTGGTGCCTTTTCTTAAAAAAAAAAAGAAGTACTTATGCAATGTTGCCAGGAAATAAAACAGACATAGTATCCCTCCAAGATTGTGTAACTTAAAATACCCTCAAGACTCTTTCCATGCACACAATCGCTGGCCTTTAAATGCAGGTTGTAACTTTGGCTTATATATCGTTTTTGAGATACAGTGATGTCAGAGAGCGTAACTGATGCAGGCCTCACAGGAGTTTTTTTTGTCAAGACATAAATGTTCTCTTCTGTGAAATTGAAAGTAGTGAAGAACAACTGTGGACTGTGTGAGCACAACACTGTTCTCTCTCCAGGCAACCATGTTTTTCTGTGACAACAGAGCCTGGTTTAATGGATCTGTGTTTGCCAGAGGAGACTGAAGTTGTTTTCCTATGCTGGACCACAAGGAGAGATGGAGGGCCTCCATTAATTTATCATCTTATCAGTTGGCACTAGGCAGAAGCAATCATGGTGGCTTTGTTGCCCGTGTGTTTGCCTGTGTAGATGCTATCGCTTCTCCCTTGTGCTTTGATTTGCTTTGCCGCCAGCAAATCCTCCTTCGCCGTGTCTGTGCTGTGCAGGGGAAGTTCACTGTGCTCCAAATCCCTGCGACATCAGTGGAACCAACACGACCGTCACAGCTTAAGCAACCCTCCTCCACACGCAGAATGGGTACAGTGTGTGTTGTCATGTCTCGTGTTCATTGGCACACCAAGCAACAGGTAATCGCAAACCCTGTCACGGCAACCACACAGTTTCCCAACGAGGAAGGGGGAACATGAGAAGGGGTGGAGTTCAAGGTCTAGCAGCGGAGTAGAATAGAAGCAGGGATCCAGGACAAAAGAGATCTAACAGAGGGTTCAAAGCCATTCATTATGGGAGACCTCATTGTAAAGACCAGAACACTGGAAGGTGTGAGAGGGGCTTGAGTGGCTGAAACGCGAATAAAGCGCATCCCACCCCTCAGATCTGAGGTTTCTGACGCTGATCAGCCAGACCTGACCTACCCGCTTTGTGCTGTTGACACTCCAGCCAGCGTGCACATGTCAAACATCTGAGCTAAAGGTGCTGTGTGGTTAACACTTATTTTTGCACCTGCAAATCAGACAAATCCATCGCTGAGCATTTGGGTGCTTTACCACTGCTGCAACGCAAGCTTTAACTCATTACACATCCGGCACGCTGCAGTGTGCCGGATGTGTAATGAGTTAAGGCAAAAGAAAAGTGTCTTCAAGAGTTAATGATGCGGATGATATCCTGAAAACTGTTATGAATAAATTCATGAATAATCACATGGATGTTCTGAAAAGGATGTGGGACACATACAGCTCTCAGAAATGATGTCCTTAGTGCCGAGCGTCATTTTCTTGAATTGAGAGCTGATTGCACAGTATGCGCCGTAATGAAGTCTTTAATGGGGGGGCTATAAGAAAATGTCTGCTCCAGATGTGTGCTAAATAAATCCCTCTTGATGTGCATTTAATCACTTCTTTGTGGTCTCGTCTTTTGATGTCTGCGGCGAAGTTTGAAATATACGAGGAGGGGAGGGGGTGTTGGAGTGAGGACCGCCTGGCTCCACAAATCAGGGAGCGGTATGAAAAAGGAGATATGCAAAACAGAGCAATAGTAAAAGAACATGAATAATTTTCGAAGCCGTTGGCCTAAGTTGACAGGAGCGGTATGAGGGTGAAGGTATCACACTAATTGCCTCTCAGGCGCCACCCTTGGAGATCCCCCACCCCCCAAGTGGGGCAGACGTGGGGAGACTGGGGGGGGGAGTGGAGGGGAAAGGGGGGTGTCTCCATGCCGGTCATGCGGGTTATGGCTCCTGAGGCTGTATGATGTCCTTCTTTAGGCAGCTCTTTGTCTCCAGCTCAACTCGCTGCCACTCTGAGAGCCCCGCAGCACATGAACAGCTGCCATAAATAAAGCACTGAAAAGTTGTACAGATGAACTGACTGAGAGGAGGGATGAAAAACAACACAAGCCCTTATGAAACATACAGTCATAATAGATTTATACAAATATGTATATATATATATATATGTATTCGCTCTTGATTGACCCATGTTGACAGTCTGAACCCCTCACAAGAGGCTGCACCCAAACTGTCAAACTGTTTGACGAGCGAAAGGGTAATCCCTAATTATAAGCTGTATTGGGGACACTCACGTCCCTAATATCTTGCAGCTTATACATGTTTTTAATGAAGCATGACTGTGTATAGCAAAATAAAAGACAAAGAGACACCAACGTTTTACCCTCAGAGCTAAAATTAAACCTCGAGCTCAGTGAAAAGACGGAAGCGATTCATCTCTGAACAAAGAGGAACAGTTTTGTTCTTCTTCTGTTTTTGTTCTCATCTGATGCCGTGATGAAGTTAATCATGAAACTGACTCAAACTTGGAATAAACACGTCTAATATTTTTCGGGGGATGTGATCTGTGTTTGTCTGTGGCACAGTTTGACAAGTTACAGATGTTCCTTTGCCGAGATTGTTTTTTACGGTTAAGTTGAGCTCCTCTCCCAGCTAGAATCTGTGAGATACTGCAGGCCCCTTGTCTCATATCTCTCGTCAGTCTGCTCGGTCTGCCCGCGACACCAAAATAGGCTATTTCTCTCTCTCTGTCTCTCTCTCTCTCTCTCTCTCTCTCTCTCTCTCTCTCTCTCCCTCTCTCTTTCTCGTTTGCATATCATATATATAAACCCTCTTTTTCTCATTTGTCAGGTGATTTAATGAGCCGCTGCAGTTTCAAAACAACTCACGGCCGACAAATATGCCTCGGCCCACACTTCCCTTTAGTGGCCGACCGTGTGTGAAATAACTACCAGAAAGAGAGTCTGTCTCTCAAGGTTTTACTGCTGTGATTTCCGCTGTTTAGTAAATATCAGTAAACTACTGCAGATATCTGTGGCCACGAGTTTAGCTTCAATATTGGCTGTTGAAGGGAATGGATTTTTTCTTTTTGGCCCACAGAACTATCCCTTCTTACAACGGTAAAAGTTGTTGATGCTTCACTGCTGAGTTTGATGTTAAACACGTATGTTTGTGGACATTGTCCTCGTTTGAGCTGTGCTTCTTTGTCACTGCTTTTGGCATCGGTGTTATCAGCGAGCTTGTCTGCAGCGGAGCATGGGACAGAATTATGAGCGGCTTAAGATAAGCACAGAAAGCCATAACCAGAGAGAATTGTTCTTGTTTTCATTTCCACCTTCTAGAAAGCGACGCTTCCGAGAAAGAGCATAAACTGTGCGTGACTGTATAGTCTGCGCCGTGACAAAGGTCGTCTGAAGGAGCGGGACACGGATTTTAGTCGCTTCGCAGCAGCAACACAAGTCCCTCCCATCCCGGTGACAGTGATACTGGAAACATGGATGCTTTTTCCCTCGGAAAATGAGGGCGGACAATCAATAGTGTTGCTGTGCGAGTGTGAAAAGATTGCACTCACAGGGCCCTGGGGCTCATTGATAGATAGAGAGATAGAGCTGCATGAGGGGCACTGCAACCACCTGCCAGCAGACACAGTCCATCCCTGTGTTTTCTGTGGTTACACAGTGTGACTGCAGGGCGCAGCTCCATGCGGGGGGGGGGGGGGGGGGGGAGGGGCCTGCCTTAATGGGCCCGTGTGTGCAGCAGCAGGAGGCCTGAGCTATCAGTGTGGAGACGAGAACATACAGTATGTCATTGCTGATAATGTTTAAGAAATGGGAACAAGTCGAGAAAGAGTGGGTGATGTTCTCACATATTTTGCTTTAGTCGTTTCCTTACAGCTGAATCTCCTGTGGTAGCAGCGGTGGAACCTTGTGGTGGTGAAAGCTGGGTTGTCTCCAGTGAGTCTGACATGTCAACACTTGACTGGGGGAACTTTCTGACTACCTCGCAACACTTTTTATATGGGATTTTCCTCCTCAGGTATTATTTCTCTGAAATGCTCGTGTTTCTTTCTTAGAACGAGTACTGACAGTGATAACAATGATACTTTGTATTAATCACACATCCAACGACATTTTACAAATCCCATAATTCGGCCAATAAAACAACATAAAACAATTGATAAAATGATACATAAAATATAGATACTGTTCATAATGGCACACAGCAGAGCGCATACCTCACAGGGTAGCCTCCGTGAATTCAATCAAGTCGCACCAAATGTGACACACACAAAGTTGTCAGTCATCTAAATGTGTCTGATTTGTATTTTCAAGATACATGTGCATCCATTTTTGAGTCAACAAAATGTTGAAAATCACAATGTTAAAGAAAGTAAAAAAGAAAATCTAGGATCCACCCCCCCGAAATTACTTTGAATTCCCTCAAGTAGAACAAACAAACAACAAAACAACAAAAATAGGCAAAACATAACGTTGGCGGAGGTACAGAGAAGTTCCTGACTGCGAAACAGGAAAGAGCAAATCTCAGCAGCAGATGCTCTCTGTGTGTCCGTGATGGATGACTTGTGACTGTTCTTAAATCTGAGGAGCGATTAGGTCTTTATTAAGAGAGAAAGGCCCACTGTGTTTTAGAGGGGGTGCAGGAAGTCATTAAACTTCCCTCAAATGGAAAATGGACATGATTAACGTTTTCATATTTCAGTCTGAACGAAAATGACCTTTCTGTTCTAGTCTGCTGCATTTGTGTAGACGGTTCCGTGAGTACACACAAGATGCTGAATCTGGTGCCGTGTTTCCATCACAGCGACTTACCAGCAGGTTGTGTGAAGGGCAGATTGAGAGAGATGTGTTAGCGGATGTTTCAGACCACAAACAGCTCAGCAGGGAAACAAACAGTGAACATGTTTCAGTGCAAACAATCGCTGCTCTGACCTCAACTGAAATATTTGTGCAATGATACATTGTACGTGTGAGTCAAAATGCGCCTGTGCAGTTTCGCTTTGTCGAGGCTTAGGTTGCTTTTAAGTGCTTTTTGCTAAAGAGAAGCGGGGGGGCGACAGGTAGAAGGTGGCGTCATGGGCCGGCGTGGCCTTTTTCTTTTCTTTTTTTCCGGCGAGCAGAGGGACGGTCGGCTAATTGGGGCTTATCAGGTGTTTCTTGAAAAAACACCTGAGGCTTTTGTGCAGCTGTCAGCCCCATGATGGAGAGGGAAACTCGGGCTTGTTGGGATTAGGAGAAAACCAGAGTCACCTTTCAACAGGGACCATCAGTACGTTTTAAATCAGCTATTGGATGTTAGAAATAAAACAGGCTTCAAATGCAGCTACTTGCAGCAGTGGTCCAATGGTTCATTAAAGCAAAATTCTAGAATGAATTAGTTGAATAAACCCAATGTGTTTATTAAGAATTTTAAATACCTTACTTTGAAATCATCCTTATGATAGAACTTTGTAATCCTAATGGAGGCAAACCTTACAATAAATAATTCTTCTAAGATGTTTTAGTGTATGTGCGGTTGCAAAAAACCCGTAGTACAATTTGTTCGCGTGCCTGTAGAATGTGTGAACACCACAATAGCATCATTTCACATATGAGGAGAAACGTGTTATATTTGTGGGCATAATAAGGATAAAAAAAAACTTGAAGGATTTCCTGTCTGTTGTTTGTCTTCCTTTGTCTCTTTGGAACTAGTTTTTTATTCCTCTGTCTGTTCTTTCATCACCTTGTCAGACCGTGTCTGCGAAATACAGACAGGATATTGTGTCGAGCTCTCTGTCACATTTCTTCACCTTCACCTTCAACTTAATGTTTGTTTATGAAACACCTTCACGTCTGTTCTCAAGAAGTTTAATTAACAATGGAAAAATGTATAAATTCCTAGAGTATTTAACATCTACGTCCCGCTCAATAAAACTTAAGTGTATTTTTATAATTATTAAGTCACAGGGGGGAAGAACTTGAATCTGTTTAAGTAGCCTTTGCTTGTGCATGAATACATTTCGGGTATACTGCTCAGTCTATGTTTACAAATTAGCAATGCAACCTAAATATGGTTACATTATAGTTGAGTTATATGGAAACACATCTATGCATACATCGAATGCAAAATAAACATTGATTGTAAGTGTAGACATGTAATTCAAAGACACAACAATCGAGATGTAACAATCGGTTACATCTCGGTCACACATAGCTCGACACCCTGACGATTGGTCAGGAGGGCAGCGCTGCATAGAAGGAAGTCTCACCGGGACAGCTCCACTCCAGCCAATCACGGTGGAGACATCCGAGTGGCGCACGACAGGTGGAGGGGCAGGGCCGCTTTGCCTGCAGAGAGGGTGCTGTAGGCAAACCAGCCTGTCAGGTTTCCCACACACACAACGAAATCCCCTGATGACAGACGCCGAGGACTCCGTGTTGTCAGTGGGACCTCGAGTTGTCCACAGAGCAGATGGAGAGAGAAGTGACTGCTGCAAACCTGGCAGGGCCGAGTGAAAGAAACCAGACGCGACCGGCCCACGAGCACTCAGTCCTCATTACTACATCAATGCTTACCTACTCTGTGCGGGCGGGTTGAGCCACACCCATCTTTGAACTCATTTTGATCCCAAACACTCACCTATATTGTTTCGTGTGTGGATATTCTACACTCGTGACTCTGGTGCTGCGAACATCTTTGCACAGACACTTGCTGAAGTACTGAAAACCACGTCTGTGACAGATCCCGCTGCAGTCGGTGTCTCCAGGGCCACGTTTTGCCACAGTGGTTCCTAACAAAGGAAAACCAGCGCTTTTTCCTCTTAGTGGGCTTGGGGCGGTGGCGATACAGAGCTGGTCTATCTCAGCTGACTTTTCCCTTAAATAAAATAGGCTGCTATAATGTGTCCTAATGTAATAACAGCTGGCACACGTGCTCTGCCTCAGGTTTCTTATTCGTGTGTATTAATCGTGGTATAAAGGATTGGGGGAAGGCGCGGGGGGGCAAGCTGTTCTGCTGTCGAGGTTCTGACAAGGGGGTGCTCAACTGTAAATAAATTCCTGCTATGATACAGTTGCAGCGGCCAAATGGAAGTGTGCTGTCTCATTATTAAGGCTGAAGGGCACCGCTCTTCACATTGAAGGAGACTATTGTTCTTTGTTCCAGCTTGGGGAAACAGTGTGCTGGTTATTACTGGAAACCAATAGCAGCTGTGTGCAGAAATGTTCTCTTTCTCGGGGAGAAAAGCTTTGAGGCACCGTAGCGTGTTTTCTGTGCACAGTTCTGTGGCGCAACACTTCCCACCGGCGACTTTGTGTGTCCATGTGCTCATCGCAGTGACGTCTCGGATTCCTGCCTTTGTGTCCAGATGCCGTTCCACATGCATGCTCGCTGTCCGGCTTTGTCTCCATCCCCTCTCCATCATTTCGCTCTCCCAGGTTTTGAGTTGAAGCCCACAGCAGAACAGAGGAGAAAGAGCTCCATCCCCACTTTCCACTCAAGGTTTCCAGTTATGAGCTGCCGCAGCCACCCAGTGCCGGTTGTGAAGTCAGGCGTCGGTGTAGAATTACCTCTGGAGCTGGCCCTGCAAAAGGGATCCTGTTACTTTTGACGGATTTAAGACACCAGCTCCACCTGTAATTAGATTTACAGAGCCTTTAAGTTTTCTTCTCATCCCTATTACTGCACTCTGTTTTATTTAGGTTTGGTTTATCTACAGGTTTTTCCTCATAGGAGCATTTTAAGTCATATTACTGATTCACATTTTTTTGGGGTCTTTCTAAAATTTGACCAGGCATCGGGATATCACTCACACAAGCATGCAACATCCGCATTAAGTGTATAGAATAATAAACGGCAGCATGTCAGTGACGACTCGGGTAGCTTTAGAGTCCAGGAGGCTCCCTCCTCCACTTCTCGAGTATCTGTTTGATCTGCTGCCGGATTTTCTGAACTGGTTGGAAGGGGCCGGACAGGATGAAGAGGTCTGGCTGATGCACGAGCTATGCTGAAGTTTCAAGAGGTAGCTCACTGGAGTGGAATGGTTCGCTCCCCACAACAATGCCCTGTGTTGACAGCCGAGTGCTCGGACAGGGTTGGTGGAATGTCCCCTTCTGACTGCGAGCGTGGCCCTTTTGTCTCAGCGCCAGCGCTCACAGAGCCTCACAGAGTGGTTTATTCCTCTACCTGAAGATGGTCTCTGCCCGCTCAGGTTCAACATCCCAAAAAGTGTCCTGGTCCGGTCAGCAAAAAATCTTTCACTTCTTAAAATCTAGATTTTGGCCCCTTTATGGCCTCTGATTAAGAAGACTCCTTCATCTGCCCCTGACCTGTGTTGTAATTTTTCAGAGCAAGTTTATATTCCCCTATCAGAGTCATTTTTGTAAAGCACATTTATAATCCCTGCCCGTTTGTATGTCACATATGTTAAGATTACAAAGGACACATCTGCACGGATTTGTTAGGAAACTTGGCTTTCTTGGTATTTTGTGAGCGTTTTTCAACATTTGCACTCATTACCCAGGGAATAAATAATGGATCTAGAAAAAACTTGCTGCAGCTGGCGGGAGTTTGAGGGAGTGTTGGAGCTTGGTGGAGGTAATCCCTCTACTGAATGTCCTTCTAGTTTTAGCCTGCAACAATATGCAACTGTCGCCTTCATGGGCATTCAGTGCAGGATGTAACAGATACAGTGAGTGCAGTGCCATTCATTTGTGTCATTTGATTTTACACTAAATCAAATATGCTCACTCTTCATGTTGAATGTTTACACCTGAAGGACATGACAATATACATATTTATTATTTCAAAGCTCTGCCCTTTTGCTGCTTCTTCTTACTTTGATGATTGTTACTACCATGACGTGTACTTAAAGTAAATTGAAGAAAATGTTTCCACTCTGGAGACTGAGGCACAGGTTGTTGCTTAGAGACTTTGTTTTGCTCAAAGAGTTTCACATTGGCGAGTGTGTGTCTTTTCCAAAAAATGTATGTTTGATTTGCCACTGTTTATTCAATGTCCCCTGTGACTAACCAAGGGCTTCTCTCTCTTCCTGTGTCTGTGCAGGTGACCCACATAGAGCTTCTAAGACGCAACTGTGGGACAGGCAGTCCCCCTCGCGGTCTGGGCCTGCTTCTTGTCCTGAGAGGCGATGATAATCTGCGTAGACACTCTTCACGACTCCGCTGTGTGAATGAATCTTTGCCGTAAAGCCACCGTGCTCTGCCAGCCCGTCACCATGAGGAGCAAGTATTCCGAGTATTACAATCAGAGTCTCATCCGTGCCTACTATGCGTACGCAAAGAACAAGACCGAGCAGGAGCTGGAAAATCACTATCGGGCTAAAAAGCAGCTCGGCACCCTCAACATCGTCATCGTGGTCCTCTGCACCATCATCATCCTGGAGAATCTGCTGGTCCTCCTCGCCGTCTGCCGCAACAAGAAGTTCCACACCGCCATGTTTTTCTTCATCGGCAACCTTGCGTTCTCTGACCTGCTGGCAGGCTCGGCCTACATAGCCAACATTTTTCTATCGGGGCAGAACACTTTCAAGCTGCTGCCTGTGCAGTGGTTCATCCGGGAAGGCACCGCGTTCATCGCTCTGGCGGCTTCTGTTTTCAGCTTGCTGGCGATAGCTATAGAGCGCTACACAGCTATTACCAAGGTGAAGGTGTACGGCCACACCAAAACGTGCCGCATGTTCATCCTGATAGGAGCATGTTGGGTCACCTCCATCCTGCTCGGAGGACTACCCATCATCGGCTGGAACTGCATCGACAACCAACCGGAATGCTCGGCCGTGTTGCCCCTCTACTCCAAGAAATACATTGTCTTTGTCGTGACCATTTTCAGCCTCATTTTGCTCTCTATTGTCATCCTTTATGTAAAGATCTATTTGATTGTACGCTCCAGCCACCACGAAGCAACCAACTCACCGGCCTATTCCCTTTTGAAAACAGTCACAATAGTGCTGGGTGTCTTCATCATGTGCTGGCTGCCAGCTTTTACCATCCTCCTCCTTGACTCATCCTGTGGCATACAGTTCTGCAGTATCCTCGACAAAGCAGACCTCTTTTTTGGCTTTGCCACTCTGAACTCAGCTCTTAACCCAGTCATCTACACGCTGCGCAGCAAGGACATGAGGAAGGAGTTCCTGCGCGTGCTGTGCTGCTGGGGGGTGCTGCAGAGCGGGCGGCCCAATGACCGCTGTCTGGTCCCTCTAAAAAGCTCCAGCTCCCTGGAACACTGCACGAACAAACACGAACACCAGAGCATACCCATCATGCAAGATTGTACCACCTGTGTCTAATTTGGTGCAAACACATCAGTGTGCTTGTGTGTGTGTGTGGGCATGTGTGTGTGTGTGTGTGTGTGTGTGTGTGTGTGTGTGTGTGTGTGTGTGTGTGTAAGAGAGAGTGAATGTGTGTGTGTGTGAGTTAAAGCAGAGAGGCTGTGATGAGATATTATAGAGAGCAAGCCGCGGACTGACATGCGCGGCGAGGCCGGAGTGCGGCAGTGTGCAGTGACACAAACTCCAATGCAGACTTTCCTATTACATGAAACTTGTGTGAATTCACAATCATCATTCAAACCATTCACCCATTCACTGGGTGTAAAAACACAATGTTTCAAAGTGTAACTAATGTAAAAGGAGAGAACTTTCTGAAATGTGAAAATAGCTCTTTTTTTTTTATATAGGTACTCCCATTAGTTAATATGGAGTTGCATACAATTTGAATGTATAAGCCAGTCATCTTGTCTTTCTTTCTACACATGTAAACCCCTATTAAAAGCCAAAAAATAAAACAATAGCATGCATTATATCGTACATATGGTGAGTTGTTATGGGCCTTTCAGGAACTGCATCAATGCAAAGCTTGCAAAACTGCACTTTGTAGATTTACTTCCAGATTGTTGTCCTTTGTGAGGTTTAACCGCATTACTCTTCCTCTGTGATATGTGTTAACATTAGGCCTTTAAATTCATCGCTCGTTCTTGACTGAAGCGAAGGCATGATCCGCTCCGCTCAACCCGGAGCTCCACAGAAGCCATACTAGCACGAGTCTCCCCCCAACCGAACCAGGGCTATATATCCCCTATATAACCTTGCATCTGATGAATCTGCTTACATTTAATGCATGGAATCCTAACTCTTTTGTAAGCACTAATGTGTATGATATATTCCAGCTCCAGCCTCCATCATTAACAACCCCTTCCCTCGTTTGTTCCTCATAATCTGCCCCTCTCGCTTTTACTGTTGTCTTTTGTATCTGAACAGTTTCCGTGGAGGAAGGCCTAATCAGAAAGCACGTTTCCTGAAGTGAGTTGGCACTGATGAATTTTACTCATTGACAGCTGTCCAGCAGCTTTGACTCATGGGACCGATGTCCTGACAGTGTTGTAGCAACGAAGCCGCGATGTGCCGTCTCTGTTTGCGCCTTCCTCTCTGGGATTGAGGCTGAATGTATGTATGAAGTGTCCGGGGCCGGCGCTCCGTTGTTGACAGTATTATTGATCATCATTTTTAAATAACCAAGTCACTGACGATCGGAGAGTGGGATGAATAGAGTAGATCACTCTCACTGTGAATTCTTAAATAGCACCATGAACAAAAATATTGTTGTGAACTTCCCGGTTTAATTTGCTAGCCATGTGTCGCGTGTAACTTTACACGTCTCGTCTTTCCCGAAGATCCCTCGCCTCCCCTACAAAATAAGAGAAGTTCTTGTTCCAAACGCACAGGGGAGTGTGTGTGTGTGTGTGTGGGGGGGGGGTCGTCTTTAATTTCTGACATCCTACAAGTCTTAACTTCCTTCAGCCATAGGAAGTCCGGTTTGTCATTGTCCGGTTCCTGTTGTTCAGGGTTACACTAACCTTCTTCCTGTAGACACACATTTAAAATCCTCCTCACCCTCAGTTTTTGTTCATATTGACATTTAGATGGCCAAGTAGAAATGGTGAAAAGCACTTTGGCAGCTTCAGTGATGTTTGCGTTCCCCCAGGTTTTTTTTTCAGATGGAGATTTGTTTTAATCTATGTACCTATCATTGTGTTGCCTGATTTTATGATTTTTTTTGATAAATATATAAAAAACTATGTATGTTTGTAAGTATGTATGTATCTTTGTACAGTATGTATGATTTGTGTTGTATGAAATGTCTTGTGTGCAATAGCCTTGTGTGTCCAGTAGCACGCTGCCTGTGTTAAACCGGTACAATCTGAAACACTAATGTTGGTACATAAACAATTTTTGTAATTGCATTCCCTTTTTATAAAATAAATGAAATACTGAAATAAACCAATTTTTGTTTCTTTCTTTCTTTGTTGTGTTGTCACTTTAAACACTCAGCTGAAAGAGTTTTTTTTTGTTGCAGCTGCATCTTTTCTGCAGGTCCTGAGATGTTTCCTCCCTTTGGTGCAACCAAAACAGCAGCATTTAATCCAAACATGCTCTGACAAGGTCAGGAAAAAAACAAGCATCGTCATGAAAGTACAACATTGCACATGCAGAAGCTGCTCAGCCATTAATCACTGCTCTCTTACCTAATAATATTTTTTCAATTGGTTAAAGGCAGAGGCAGGACAGGGCTATGGTGGGAAGTTGGGCAGAGGGCAGGGAGGGTGAACACAAGGTTTGATATGGAAGAATGTCTATTTGTAAGATTGTTTGTCAGAGGGAAGCATAAAGAATGGCCCTGGGAGAGGTTTTCGGGTAAGGGGGAGACTTGGGGTGAGGGGAGAGGCTGACTTATAGTGGCCTTGAGAGAGTTGGGCCTGTTTCCTGTCAGACGTCCAGGATTCCTGGGTGGGAACACTGGCTGAATCAGCCCCAGGAGGGTGCGCTGCTGGGAAGTGGGCCAAGTCTTTCCAGTGCCCTGCAGGATATAACATCAGCCTCAGAGGCCTAAAGGTGAAGTTGTGTAGACAAAAACATTGAAGTTGGCGCACAAGACTCATTTGCGTTAACAAGAAAGCCCTACTATTTCACAGATCATCTCTGTAGATTATGTAAATAGACATATACATTTTCCCAGGTCACTTTGGGAAACCTTACACTTTGGGGACTTGAACTAGTTTCCTGGAAGTGAACCTTAACGTTACCCATAACCACCATTTGCTTGATAGTAACTTCACCTTAGCTTTAACAACTGACCAAAACTTCATCTTTTGTTCCCACACTGAGAGCCGTCTATAGTAGGAAATTTCTCTGAAGATTCCCAGCCATAGTGAAAAGTCTCAGACGTCTATTTTCCAATTATCTATGACATAGTGCCACCTTCTGGTGAAATAGGAACAAAGCCAAATATGAAGGCTGTTCCCTCCGTATCCTTTACTTATAAGTAAGTTGGACAGAGATTTATAGCCTTATCTACTTAACAACTGCAACAAATGATTATTTTCACTATTTGTTATCGTCTCAATCAGTGAATTTATTGTGTTTTCACCAAAATCACAGAAATTACAATGAAAACATGGGATTTTTTTTACAAATGTGCTGTTTTGTGCGACAGGCAGTCCAAGTCAAATAATATTTGTTCACTTTAAATTAAGTTACAAAATCTTGACCATGTTCTACACCTTCCTTGGGATTGATAGATTATCCGTCCCACTTTTTATATACAGTTTATGGCCCCACTGTTAAGCTGCCTGTGTTAAACTGGCACAATCTGTCACAATAAACAATTTTTGTAATTGCATTTCCTTTCTATAAAATAAATGAAATATTGAAATGAACCAATTTTTGTTTCTTTCTATACAGTCTATGGTCCCACTGTTTAGTAAGCTGTTATAGTCTTCGTCTTCTATAGATCTACTGGCTGATCGCAAAAGGTATATACCACCACCTACTGTACAACAGTGTGTACTCACCTCACCCTACCCTTCCAAACATGACAGAGCCTGTGGAACACTTCCTACTGTTGTAAACAACAGTAGAGAGGATCCAATCTCAATGTAAATATAAATATAAAGTATATAAATATAAAGGACCCATTCTAGGGTAAAGAAAAACACAAGCGTACAATTTGGATGAATCACCCTAGTGAAAACATCAATCTGATTGTTTTTTATGAAATTTCTGCCAATAGATCCCTTTCACCTAAATCTTACACACTGGATCTTTCATAGATTTCCTCAAACTCCACCCATTAGCCCTGTGTCTTTTAAATAAATAACAAGTGCCTTCCTGATGCATCTCGATCCCTCTCCCTCTGTCTACCAAACCCACTTCAGATCACACTCCCGTCCAACTTTCTGGACTTTATCATTGAAGCTTTGCCTTTCTGCCTCATACAGAAACGTACAGTGGAAAATGACATGTTAAGTATTTAACCCCCAAATTAACACATCTGGCACCGTCCCTCTTCCCCATTGTAAACAAGGTGTCATGTGTGATCTAATCTGTCTTAAATAAGGACTTCCTCCATTCTGTTCCTTCCTATGAACTGCTTGGTTTTGACGGAGGTATGTATTTTATAGCTAAAAAGGTCCAGAAGTGCACAGTTATAAGTGGACAAGACAAAACGTATGTAATTGTTACTCATTAGTAAACAATACTCGTACAGCTTCCGGTTGCGCAGTTTACAACATCTGGCGAACAGCAGGGGTGATAGGGATAATGATAATCGGCCATTTCAAGGAAATCATACATTTTAAATAACACAACCACGTCGAGTTGAATATATAAGGAGTTGTATGAGAAATGCGTGTTCACAACGCAAGCAACACGCTCTCGAGGGACTTACCGCGTCCCACAGTGGAAGTGACTACCCCTACGGACGAGTGCAGTGGTACCGTCCACGACACCCGGGTTTCCGCGCGAAAAACGGGCCCGCGCGCCCGAACTGTATATAGCATCCATTGCGGGAGCCAGCACGAGACTGACTGTCACGGTGGAGCTGCGCTGCCGTCAACACTTGCGGATCCTAACGCAATTTTAACGCCGTTTTTAACGCCGTTTTTAAACCTCTCTCGTTTTAAAGTTTTAAGCCAGCTGCGAACCATGCCGGCCAGGACTTCCCTGTCGCTGCCAGAGGATGTCAGGACAAGGTAACGTCAGAGAACGCCTGGATGCTAACAACACTCGCTCGCCTCGGTGATGTAGCATATGAATGCACGCCCGTCGACTCGGTTCCGAGGCGGCGGTGCTAATGACAGCTGCAGTGGCGGCTGAACAACGCGGCTCCCTGCCTCTTGTCATGTTACCTTTTGTCCGTGCTTAGCAGCTGCGGCTAGCGTTAGCTCG
Organism: Platichthys flesus; assembly: GCF_949316205.1. NCBI lineage: Eukaryota > Metazoa > Chordata > Actinopteri > Pleuronectiformes > Pleuronectidae > Platichthys > Platichthys flesus. Next base: position 11,194,581 of record NC_084960.1, on the reverse strand, counting down.
CCGTTGGCCGATACCGCAAACACCGTTAGCCCCCCCCACCCCCCTTTCCCTCTCTCTGTAACGTTAGCCAGCTAGCATCTCGTAGCCTGTCAATGGATGGAGCAGCGTGAGAGATTTGGCGCCACTCAGGAAGTTTCGCTCCCTGTGTTCCCTGCTAGCTCGCTGTCACACTGAGATTAACGGGACTCGCGGGTGGGGGGGTGGTGTTCTCTCCATGGGGATTCTTCCTCCTCCTCTGCTGCAGATTCGCTAACGTTGTTTTGACGTGTTCTTTGTTCACAGGCTGCAGGTGCTGGATGAGGATGCGGGTTCAGACGAGGTGGGTTGAGCACCTCAGAGACTCCAAGCCTGTTTTCCCCCACTAGTGTTGCTTCAGCTGCCCACGATCTGTTAATACTGTTCTCAGAGTCCATTGAACGTGGCTGCAGATTCGCTAAAGGGAAGCTCACCACGCCAATGGATTTGACTTATCGCAAGTCTATAATGTTGTCATGTTCAATAACAACAATGTGAAGTCGAAACTCTTTATAGCAAAGAGATGAACTGTGCAACGCCAGGTGCTGCTCCATGGATTCCATGCATGTCATAAAGCCAATTTTAATTTAACATCACAAATGCTATTACTTCCCAAAGTGTGCGGATTACATCAGTTTTTCCACAGTCAACCTAAGGATAATTATGAACATAACACTCCAAAATCAAGTCATATATTCTCAATTTTATTTCTATAGCACCTTACAATGTGCAATAAAACAATGAATGATATAACAATTAAACAGATGTCGCCAGTATAGTTTCAGCCTTATCTATACTTAAGGGTATGCCTTACAATAAATGTGAGTCCTAAGAGATTTTAAAGAAAATAGAAATCTGAGATCTCAAAAATTGAGATCTCCTGACAGGGAGTTTCACAGCTGAGGGGCTTAAACAGCAAACGCTCGTCACCTTTACTCCTACAATTTTGCGACAATTGGTATAAGGCCCTGCTGGTGGTTCTTGGGCAGAGATCAGAATCATGTGGGGTTAGCACATTGAAGTTAAAGGCAGGAGCTGGACCATACAAGGCCTAAATACTTAACTAATATCTAAATGCACTATCCAAGAAAGTGTTTTTTGGTGGTTTATTTTTGGGCTTTTTCTTAAAATACTGTTTCAGGAACACGTCAAAGAGAAGCTCAATTTGGTGCATGACTTCCTCAATGTTGATGCCCAGGACCAGCTGAGCAGCCTGGAGGAGAAAAGGAAAAGTTCAGAGATCTCAATGGTTGGTCACTTTTTCAGATATCTCAATCATTACCAATCCCAGAACCTTTCCCACTCATTGTTTCACCAATGATGTGATTTATGTTGTGCTTTCCTCAGGATGTCTACATCTCTAAAGTTAAGGCCTTGCTGGGAAAAGAGCTCAAGCTTGGAAATGGGTCACATGATGATGGCGCGGATCAGAAGGAGAAGACAAATGGTTTCACTAACGGTTCCCACAAAGATGAGGATGGTGAAGATGTTACAATGGATGTTCAGGAGGATGAGGAGGAGGTCAAGTCACCAACTGCGTCTAAAGGGAAAGGTGGACGCAGGAGCAAGGCAAACTCTGATGCCAAAAGTGATTATTTATATTTTATAATTTCTTATTTTTAAAAGGAAAATTGCATCTTTTATTTAGTTTAAAAAAAATTATAAATAATTTTTTTGCTTTTCTTTGTAGAATCTCCTGCCAGCGCAAGGGTTACAAGAAATGCTGGAAAACAGCCAAGCATCTTGTCAATGTTCTCTAAAGTGTGCGTATAAGCTTGGTTTTGTGCTTTATACATTTTCATTCACATTTTTTGAAATGAAAGAAACTCTTTCAAACATTATGTTTCAAAGTAAATCTGTCTTGCAGTCAAAAGCGCAAGTCCGAGGATTTGAATGGAGAATCTCCTAATGGGCAAAATGAGCTGAAGCAGGAAGATGATGTTGAGGAGGTAAAATCACTTATTTTTCTGTGTTTTTTTTTTTAAACATGAAGAGTTTGTGAAAATCTCATGTCTTTTTTACTTTATTTAACACTGCACATTCTTTCAACGCTAGACTCGGGAGGAGAAACGACTCAAAGTGGACACTAATGAAAAGTAAGTCTTTTCTCCTCTGAACATTACTGATGTTCATGTAGCCTCCTACAGATTTTCTAACACTTCATACTTTATGCAGAACTGCTCCAGAAGAACCAAAGAGCGAGATTGTCAAGACAGTAACTGCTGCAAAGGTAAATTTGCTCCTTCAGCTGTCATAGCTGCAAACATTTCGGTAAGCAGGAAAAGAGCTTTATATTGTTAACCTTATTTATTGTTATTTTAGACACCACCACCAAAATGCCCAGACTGCAGACAATACTTGGATGATTCAGATCTTAAGTTTTTTCAAGGAGATCCTGATACTGCGGTGAGAAATATCAATTTTAAAGTCATTCAAGAAGATTTTTTTGATATATTACTTGTACTGAGAACTAAAACATTTCTTGTGTCCTCAGCTGGATGAACCAGAGATGTTAACAGATGAGCGGCTCTCCTTGTTTGATTCGAATGAGGATGGATTTGAGAGTTATGATGATTTGCCACAGCACAAGATTACAAACTTCAGGTAATTAATTGTTGACCTAGTTTAGCGCAGCAAATATGACTTTCTCCAATTTCATTAGATTGTAAAGTCTGTTGTTTGTCAGTTAAAGTAATACTTTGTTTTGTGTTGCAGTGTGTATGATAAGCGTGGCCACCTTTGTCCATTTGATGCTGGACTGATTGAGAAGAATGTAGAGCTCTACTTTAGCTGTGTTGTTAAACCAATTTATGATGACAACCCTTGCTTGGATGGTATGAAAATGCATATTTCAAGAATCCAAACATTTTGTTAGTTTCTTTTAGTACCTATAAGAGTGAATACGTTTTTCTTCCTTCACAGGTGGTGTCCCTGCAAAGAAGCTTGGACCCGTCAACGCTTGGTGGATCACTGGTTTTGATGGAGGAGAAAAGGCTTTAATTGGATTCACTACAGGTAGCCAACTTTTTAGATTTCTGCTCTAAATTTAGATTCTTCTCTTCATTCATGATGTACTAATGGTAGATGTTCATATCTGTTGTTATCCAGCTTTTGCTGATTACATCCTAATGCATCCAAGTGAGGAGTACGGGCCAATCTTTGCACTGATGCAAGAGAAGATCTACATGAGCAAGATAGTTGTGGAATTCCTCCAGAAGAATCCTGACACTAGTTATGAAGACCTTCTGAACAAGATTGAGGTGAGGTCCTGTGTGACTGGAGTAAACCCAACATCATAAATCTGGGCCATTCAAATGTGCTTATTGAAGAGTTTTGTTTTCCTTCTAAATTTTTTTTTTAAACTTTCGTATTAAGGGTGAACATACTGAAACATACTAATTTGTAACTGTCGACAAGTGATCTTAATTATTCTATTCAGTGATGAATCATGAATCAAAAAAATCTATATTTGGTCAATATCTGAAGTACAAATGACGAACATCATCAATGACACATTTTTACCCAATTAGCAATTGAGAACAAAGACTGGTATTTTTTGTTAGGTATTTCCTTGCTTAAGTATTAACAGTCATAATCAGAACCTTTGCCAGAGAACGTAGCTCATGTTACTGCATCACAGAACCAGGACACTGATCATCTTCTCCTCCTGCGGCCCTCAGACAACCGTGCCTCCCGCAGGGCTGAACTTTAACTGCTTCACTGAGGACACTCTGCTGCGGCACGCTCAGTTTGTGGTGGAACAGGTGGAGAGCTACGATGAGGCTGGCGACCCTGATGAGCAGCCAATCATTGTCACACCGTGTATGAGAGACCTGATCAAGCTGGCTGGAGTCACTCTCGGAAAGAGGTACGTCAAAAAGAGAATTTTTAGCTAATGGTTTATTTTCTTTTATCATTCAGCAGACTCAGCTGAGATCCAGTTTATTGCAACCATCACAATATAATTAATGAAATCAAACTTAAGCATTGTTAGTGCTGTGAAACCAACTTCAGTGAAAACTGTTTTCACCCTTGCAGATTTGTAGCCGCAGCATATTCCCTAGCAAAAGTTTTCCAATTTTATTTTTGCTTCTATTCCTGTTTCTGCTTCTTTCTTTTGATCTCCCCAATATCTAACAATCCTTTGGCATTTCCTAATGCAGCATGCTGCTGTACTGGTAGGTAGGCCTTGTTATGAATGCATCCTTAGCTTGTATGGTGGTGTGTTAGTGTGGAGCATTTAGACACTTTTACGAACAGAATTATACCAGAGTTCACGCTAGACCTGTTTTCGCTGTTTTACAATAAAAGGTTTTAATGCTAAATTAAAATTCTGGCCATGCGTAACACCAGTGTGTCCCTGACTATTTTGACTGGTAGGCTTCAAATCTAAAAAACCTTGATGTATACTGTCATGGAGTTAAATGGACTAATCTTAAGAACACTTTAATACTTTCTTTTTGAAAAATTAGCTGTTAAGATGTTAGTGCTAACTGATCCAATGTGTATATTCTTGAGCTTAATACATTAAGTCATGTGTTAATTGCACTAAATACAGTATATAATGGTATATAGAAGCTTCTAAGTGTAATTCAGTGAGGAACACAACAGTATTTAAAATGGAGGTTAGAGTTCAGCGGTTGGTGAGAATAACTGAGCATCATTTTTAAAGGAGCCATAACATCCAAGCTTATTCTTGGATGATGAAGGAAAACTGACATTTCGCTCTTTTATTTATTTATCTTACTCGTTTTCTCTGCAGGACAGATTGTTTGGAAACATTCGTTGGCCAGTGGCAACTAACGGGAACTCTGCCTTGTACATCTTGTCTGTTTGGTTTTTGTTTGCTTGTTTCATATGTTGCATGGCCTGATGCTGTGGTGTGTTGAAGACCAGGGACTTCATAAGGCCAACGCTCGACATATATTCCAAGTTTTTCCTCTCCTCTGAACACAAACTTTATCCTGACAGGAGAGCTGCCAGAAGACAGGCCATTCGTCACCCAACAAAGATAGAGAAGGACAGCAAGGGGCCGACGAAGGCGACCACCACCGAGCTGGTCTCCCAGATCTTTGATACCTTCTTCTCTGACCAGATAGAGCAGAATGACAAAGAAAATGGAGCCAAAAGACAGCGCTGTGGTGTCTGTGAGGTAATTGGCCCTAAGGGAAACCCAGCTGTTTTTATAATGGAGCTCGATTTCAACATTTAGTTAGTGTGACGTACAATTTCTGTCATCTCTCTTTGGTAAGGAGGCAAAATTAATACTTTTCTACCTGCAGGTTTGCCAGTCTCCTGATTGTGGCAAGTGTTTAGCTTGCAAGGACATGATCAAATTTGGAGGAGGTGGCAAAAGCAAGCAGGCTTGCAAGCAGAGGAGGTGAGCATGTTTCAAAAATGTAACATTTAAAATATGGCCAAAATATATATTGCACTTAAAATGTGTTTGTACATATAGCTATATTCCACTTTTGCTGCAGGACTTACAAAAGAATAGAACGTTTCAACTCTAATTTTAAAGCCACATCTGCAAGATCTTGCCCTGGCCTCTTGAAGTTCCTCTTGTTAATTCCTTTTTTGCATGCGTCTGTTTAGGTGCCCAAACCTTGCAGTGAAGGAGGCTGAAGATGATGAGACCATTGAAGAGGAAGATGTTCCGGTTGAGAAGCCCAAAAAGGTTTCTCAGGCTAAGAGAAAGAAGCAGAGTCAGTGCAAACTGACCTGGATTGGAGAATCTGTTCAGGTATTTCTTTTTTTTCCCCTCTTGCTTGTTGAAATGTACTTTTCCTATCCAGCATTGAATGTATATGAAGTATTTATCCAACCCTCTTCAGACTGAGGGAAAGAAGAAGTACTACAAGAAGTTCTCTGTGAACGATGAAGTGCTGGAGGTGGGAGACTGTGTCTCCGTTTCATCTGAGGATCCATCCACCCCTCTGTATCTGGCAAGGTGGGTCATTTTTAAGACTCATTCCCTGATGACATTTTGTTAGTGGTTTGGTATGATCTTAATGAGGATTTCATTCTCAGGATCACATCCCTGTGGGAGGACGGAAGTGGAAAAATGTTCCACGCCCACTGGTTCCTTCGTGGGACTCAGACAGTGCTGGGAGAGTCTTCTGATCCATTGGAGCTTGTCCTTGTGGATGAGTGTGAAGACATGCAGCTCAATTATGTCCAAGGCAAAGTGAACATCATGTATAAGCCCCCATCTGACAATTGGTTTATGGAGGTAAGTTATCTTGACAGCAGGATGATTTCATTTAAGTGAAAATGTTTCTTCATCCCACTGTTGTGTTTTTTTAGGGTGGCATGGATACTGAAATCAAGGTGATTGACGATGATGGAAAGAGCTTTTTCTATCAGTTCTGGTACGACACAGATTATGCACGTTTTGAGACCCCTCCCACTACCACTCCATCAGACTGCAAGTTCAGGTAAGCATCATGCATTTTTATTTTTATTGCAATGATCTATTGTGTTATTCTGACCCTGTGGGTATGCTCTTGTTTCTTTAAAGATTCTGTAGCAGCTGTGAAAGGACTAAAGAGAGAGCCGAACGGGAATGTCCTCGCGCTTTTGAGCCACTAGAGAATGAAGCAAGCGACTCTAAGGCTCTGTTTGCGCTGGCCTCCTTTAAGGGGGAGCAGTTTAGGGTGGGAGATGGCGTCTATTTGCCTTCTGAGGCTTTTCATTTCAGGTGACTAAAGTGATTTACAAATATGTATGTACCAAAACATTTATGATAAAAATGTTAATGGAACCACTGCATCTGTTCCTGGCCCTCAGTGTTAAACCAGCTAGTCCAGTGAAGCGCTCCCACAGAAAAGAGGATGTGGATGAGGACTTGTATCCAGAGTATTACAGGAAGTCCTCTGACTACATCAAGGGCTCAAACCAGGATGCTCCAGAGCCCTTCCGCATCGGGCGCATCAAGGAGATCTTCTGTCACAAGCGTAGCAACGGAAAATCTGACATGTCTGAGGTCAAACTGCGAATTTACAAGTTCTACAGGTTTGAGGAGTGGTTTTCTTTCAAGGTTTACTCTTAACTCCTCGCTGTTTGTTATTAACTGGCTTTTATCTCATCTCCCAGGCCAGAGAACACTCACAAAGGCGTCAAATCCAGTTACCACACAGATATTAATCAGCTGTACTGGAGTGATGAAGAAGTTACTGTCAGCATGGCCGAGGTGCTCGGCCGCTGTCAGGTAGAATATTCAGAAGACCTGAATGAGTCTGTCCAGGACTATTCCAGTGGTGGACCTGACCGCTTCTACTTCCTGGAGGTACAGTTTGTTAGGGCAAAATCTGCTGATCAAATCAATAATGGACAATTCAACAAGAAGCGTATCTTTGCACACTGCTAAAATGTTGGTTTTGTTTGAAATATCTGCACAAAGTTCATAATACTGCATGGGGGGGGTTGCGCTGAATAGAATTTGTGTGTTTAAAGTAAAGATTGATCATATGCGTTATGGAGTGTGTGCATTTGATCTTATACGTATTCCCCTCTCATAGGCCTATAATGCAAAATCTAAAAGTTTTGAAGACCCTCCGAATCACGCTCGCTCAGCTGTGCAAAAGGGCAAAGGAAAGGGCAAGGGGAAAGGTAAAGAAATTCTGAGATGAATACATAAATGTTTTCTTTATTTTGCTCAATAGATTTTTAAACCAATGTTCTTATTCTCTACAAGGTAAAGGCAAAGGAAAATCATCATCAGCTGCTCAGGAACAGCAGGACTCTCAGAATGAGCCACAGGCGCCTAAATTGTCTAAATACCGCACACTTGATGTGTTCTCTGGTTGTGGTGGACTCTCTGAAGGCTTCCACCAGGCTGGTAAATGCTTTTTCTGTTTTACTAATGAAATTCATATAAGTAGCTGCAGATTTTCTTTTCAGTGTGGTGGTGAAAATGTGATTGTGGATTATCTTCAGGTATCTCCGAGACACTGTGGGCCATTGAGATGTGGGAGCCTGCAGCACAGGCCTTCAGGCTCAACAACCCTGGCACCACAGTTTTCACTGAGGACTGCAACGTCTTGCTGAAGTTGGTCATGTCTGGAGAGAAGACGAATTCCCTGGGCCAGAAGCTGCCTCAGAAGGGTGATGTGGAGATGCTGTGTGGCGGACCTCCCTGTCAAGGGTTCAGTGGGATGAACCGCTTCAACTCTCGCACTTATTCCAAATTCAAGAACTCGCTTGTAGTCTCCTATCTCAGGTCAGTGTCTAGGAGCAAATTCTAATTTTGGCTCAGACTGTATTATGCTTGTATTGTCCATATGATCACTTGGTGCACATTCAAAACCTTTTTTCCTTCTTGTTGCAGTTACTGTGATTACTACAGACCCAAGTTTTTCCTGCTTGAGAATGTGAGGAACTTTGTGTCGTTCAAAAAATCCATGATCCTAAAGCTGACGCTGCGCTGTCTTGTGCGCATGGGTTACCAGTGCACCTTTGGTGTCCTTCAGGTGAGTCTATCTAAATTGACTATTGTATTTCTAGCTGGGAGGAAATAATGATTCAAAACTGTGCTCTTTGAGGAGGCACGTGGCTACAAGGGTGTCCAGATTCACAACCTCAAATTGAACAAGATATTTTTAACTTAGGAGAAAAAGGGGAAAACTAAAACTGTCTGATAGATGTTAAATTGCACATCTTCCTGGCTAATTTCAAAGGTGAGGGTGTCGGATGAAAATAACTTTGTCTCATTTCTTTACCACATGAGCAAAATAGTAATACATACCAGTATTTTTATGACTGAGCATGTTGGTTGTGTAGTAGATTTGACCTCAGTGCTTCTTTGCTCAACAGGCTGGTCAGTATGGTGTCGCTCAGACCCGTCGCAGGGCCATCATCATTGCTGTGGCTCCAGGAGAGAAGCTGCCTCGCTATCCCGAGCCACTGCATGTGTTTGCTCCCAGAGCTTGCTCTCTGAGCGTAGTGGTGGATGAAAAGAAATACTTCAGTAATACCACACGGTAATGTTAAAGCATTCCATTAATTTGTAATTGTTCATCTTAAATGGATCATAACAATACCGAGGTTTGACATGTCATTAGACTAAATTTCTCTGTCTGACCACAGAGGTAATGGTGGAATCTACAGAACCATCACTGTCCGTGACACCATGTCTGACCTGCCAGAGATTCGCAACGGTGCAAATGCACTGGAGATTTCCTACAATGGAGAACCTCAGTCTTGGTTCCAGAGGCAGATCAGAGGAACACAGTATCAGCCTATCCTCAAAGATCATATCTGCAAGGTGAGCTATCTCAATTTTGGAGTTGCATTAACATAATGTATTTGTCCTGTAGTATATCTTCCCCTCTATGAAAAAAATGACACTTGATTACAAAAGGTGCATCTTTGTTCTCAGGACATGAGTGCTCTGGTTGAGGCTCGGATGCGTCACATCCCCTTGGCTCCAGGCTCTGACTGGAGGGATCTGCCCAACATTGAAGTTCGGCTGAAAGACGGAACCATGACCAAGAAACTACGCTTCTCGCACCCTGATAAAAAGAATGGGCGCAGCAGCACTGGCGCACTCAGAGGTGTCTGTGCTTGTTCAGGAGGTACGCAGGTTTAGTTTTCCCCTTTTTTTTTTTTTACCTGACTTAGGGAATTGTAAGCTTTATAAAGCCCTTGAGTGGAGGCATTTCTAATTAACGTTTCTGCATTGTGTAGGGACGCCATGTGACCCTGCAGACAGGCAGTTTAACACTCTGATCCCCTGGTGTCTGCCCCACACTGGTAACCGTCACAATCACTGGGCTGGACTCTACGGGAGACTGGAGTGGGATGGCTTCTTCAGCACAACTGTTACCAACCCTGAACCTATGGGCAAGCAGGTACTACAGATGCGTTTAGAGTCCATTCCTTGTACCATACTGTGAAAACAGCCCTCATCTCATTTACATTGAAGAGGATTAACTCACATGCAGACTGGATTTTGTAAGAAAGATCCACTGGCTAAAATTCTGCCATCCCAGAATATAAATTCATTCTAAAGACAAATTAATAGCTGTCTTTTTTCTTAAGGCCTGTAACCGATTTCCCATCATAATTCCAGGGCCGTGTTCTGCATGCTGAGCAGCACCGAGTGGTTAGTGTGAGGGAATGTGCTCGCTCTCAGGGATTCCCCGACACCTACCGCTTCTTTGGAAACATCCTGGACAAACACAGACAGGTAAAACATGACTTCTTCCAGAACTTAAGTGTCCTACAGCCCAAGTTGTATAATTTGTCTGTTTTTGTTGGTAAAAATATGTACCACTGACACTGGGAATGCTATGGAAGCTATTTGTAAAGTGATTATTTCAAAGTTTGAAAATATTTGAAAAGACTAATATGAAGCTTTTTGCTGCTGTGTCCTAGGTTGGAAATGCTGTGCCCCCTCCCCTCTCCAGGGCCTTGGGCCTGGAGCTTAAGAAGTGTGTGCTGGAGAGAATGAAGGAAGAACATGCAAAGGGTAACTAATCTCTCTCAATTATATTTGTTTTTGTTATTCCTGATGGAGTCGCCATTTAAGTATGCAGAAACCCTTCTACAAATATATTTTTTTTTTCCCTCCCCAGAGAATATTAAACAGGAGAAGATGGAGGTCACTGATTAGTCCTTTGTCAACTTCCAGCAAGAATCGGTTCCACAAATCCTGATGCTGTTGTGTCGGCAATGATTTCTTTTAAATAAGATGGCTTTTATCTGTCACTAAGTGGCCACCGTTGGCATTCTGTTCAGTGCCCTTTCAATGTTTTAAAATGTTTTAAAATGTGCTTTTGATCATGTGGTTGGGAAATGATCACCTAACATGGATTAAATTGTATGTAGTTTTTATATGTAATATTTCAAATAAAGCTCTTATGAAATCAAATGCTTGTGTGATTTTAATTATGCAAAACTGGAAGTGATAACTTGGTCCCCTCAGCCATGTTCAGACCAACAGTGGCAGGAAAAAATACCATGAACCCTGGGAAATGTCTGATTTGAGGCAGTCAAAATGCAATCATCTCATATCCTTGGAGACAGACTGAATGGGATTAATCTAATGTACAATTCTTTGGAATAAATTAGGGGTTTTCAAATATGAACGCGGCTGACAATATTGCGCTGCTATTGCTCGTTGAGGTGCTACTTTTGGTGTCTGCTTCCATCCTGTTCTCGATGGTGGTAGAACAACTCTGAGGGGGATCTCCGCCTGGTTTTGGTGCATTTAAACTACAAGACTTGACCTAGGCAGCTCGAGGACGCCATGTTCCCACAGGCAGATGCTGCTCAGACATCATGGGACTCCTAACCACTGGAGTTAATCACTCTTAATGTGCATGAACGTACGCGTTCATTGAACCAGTCACTTTTGAGAACTATGAACTGAATGCCCAACTAGTTCATGAGGTATGAACTTGCACAACACTGTCCAAGGCTTTACAGGGTTCTAAGACGCTGTTGGAATGGGTTCTCTGATAATGCAGAACCTAGTTAGATCTTTACTTTGCTTATTGGAATTGATTGACCCTTCTTCCCCATGTGATGTTTTCTTCAAGTTCCCTAGCAAGTGCATGGTGCTGTTGGCCCTGATTGGTGTTAATACAACTCCTGACTTGTCAAAAATACCATGTACCCTGTCAAATGTCTGATTTGAATCAGTCGTTAAATGCAATCTTTAGAGACAAGCTAATTTAATGTGTTTCTTTTCTGTGATCAAATCAGGGTTTTTAAAATGTTTTAACATGTTTGTGTAGAGACCCTTATAACTTCACTGTACGGTGAGACAAGTACAATTTGTCAAACAAAACCTTGCAATCTCTACAAGACTCTAGTTGTTTATTACAGCTGCTTAATTACGTAAATACTAGATTCGAAGAATTGGCATCAGATTCAACTGTTTACCGACTGTGAAAAGCCATTCATCGTATCAATTTTATCTCAGAAGAAAGTGCTAAAAATCATAACACTGCATAAAATCAATTCATGCTCAGCACAGCGAAATCTAGCACATAATTGGTTTGATTGGAATTCGAATGCTCATCTTCCACTAACATCTTGACAGGAAATGCTGTGCTTCTGATTCTGGCTTCAAGTTCATAACAGAGTTGTAGTCAGAGCAAAAGTTGGAAATGAGCAAAATAACCAAGAAATGTGACAATTACTCTTTATTCTCTTTTGGTAACAGCCACATTTTACCACAACAATCAAATCTGGCTTCATCTCGGAATATATTCTGCCAGATTCCTTAGTTGTTGGACGGTCTGCAAAGAGAAGCTAAAGGTTAGCAGCAAGAATAAATAACAGACTTACAGTTACTTGACAAAACGGAAAATTAACTTACTTGGCCCATTCAACATTGAGAATAAGATGATCATATCCAAATCCTGACACTCCTGCAATAGCCCTGGCTGCATCCTCCCGACGATGGAAACTGATGAAGGCAAAGCCCTGCGGGAAGCCAAGCAGTTGATTGATCAGAGAGCTGGACCATGTTTATTTTCATTGCCAATCACAATGGGGAAAAAAAACTCCTCCTTTTAACATTAAAAGTGCACATTTTTGCATTGTTAACATGGACACTGACCTTCGACTGTCCAGTATTCTTGTCCTTGGCCAGATAAATCCTGGAGATGGAGCCAAACGGCCTGAAAAGCTCCTGCAAGTCAGTCTCACGGGTGTCCTCAGAAAGATTGGTCACACGGATGGTGGCATTGTCATCAGCTGGCGGGGAAGGCACAGTAGTTACCTATGAGCAATAACCTGCTGCTGTATAATGATTAAGTATGGTGTGGGTGTGGGTTCGTGGTTAAATTTGGAACAATAATTACCCCCACCTCTGCGGTTAGGCTGCATCGACTCCCCTCTTCTCGTGCCTCCATCCCTCAGGCTCGGGGGGACATACTTCCCTGTCTTACTCCCCAGCGATGGCTGTGCAGGCTCTGGTTCTGTCGGTTCCACAGAGGGAAACAGAGCGCATTCATAAAACCGAGTCTTGAACACAAAAAAGCAAATCAAATTTTTCAAACTGTAAAGGTTATGGTACCGGATCCAGGAGGCTTGGTCGGGTCTGAGGTGGAAAGCCCAAGCTGATCAGCCAACTCCTTCTGCATGGGGCCCAGGGTGTCCTTGTACGGACAGCGGGTTGTCCAATGGTCACCTTTACAGATTCGGCAAGACACAATCTTCTGTCCCTTCAGTTTGTTCATGGGATCCTCCTCTTGGTCTGTGGCGTTCAAGTCCTGCAAGTTTCAAGACACTGTACTCAGACACAGCAAATTACAGAGTAAACTACGCGTTTGTTGGCACGGCAGTAAGCAGCAGGACGAAACCCATTTGCCCACATTGCATCCTCACCTCCTTGCTTGAGAGGAACGTCATATAGACATCGTCACTGACTGTGGTGGTGGCCACATTAGGACCAGGTGAATCAAACTCGGAGGTACCGAATTTCTTCCAGTTCTGAAATGAGTGAACAAGCACATACATCAACAGCTGACCTCAGCCAGAGTCATGTTTATTTCCAAGTGACCTTAGTTTCAACTACGCTCAGTTCGGGAACCCACCTTTCTGCGGGCCACAGCTTTTGAGGCTTTTCTAGTCTCGATCTTGAAGGTCCGCACAATCTAAAAGATAAAGACAGCAAATACTTATTTGTTTTACCATGGTCAAAATGGATCACCCTTACAAACCAACTGAGATGCCAATTAAAACAAATGTCATGATGCATTCAGTTTATCAAAACTCTAGTGAGAGAAATCTTATGAACATTAAAAATGTATTTTAAAGCTAGAAAATACACTTTACTTCAAGGAGGGGCAGAGAACCGGTTGTATAATAACCAATGAACATAATCTACTGCTTTTACAAGTCAAATCAGTCAGGATATTAGAATGTAAATCAATAATCATAACTGCATTAGGTTACAGTTACCACTATACTACAGAAATGTGAAACCTACGCTAATAAATACCTCTGTACCACAATCTCATAGCAAAAGTGTATGTACCATTCAATCTTACACTATCTTGTTGACGCTGCAGCCATGTAACGTTGTCCTACACAAACAAACCCTGATTAACATTGGCAGATATAACAAATAAAACAAATGTGGTCCATTTACCTTGAACTTCTTTCCCTCCTCTTCGTCTATTTTATAGTCAGTGGTGGTTTTAATGTTTCCCTTGATGACTTCCTTGGGAGGTGGTAGTGTGCCTGTGAAAAGAGCATCAAGTTCAGCCAGATGTTAGACAAGCGAGACGATGTCTCTCCTCATCTCTTCCCTTTGGGTTGAGCTGATTCACAAATCAACATATGCAGATGTTGCACCAGATATGCCAGTGCGGGCAACAGGGGACATGTTTAGCAGAACTCAGATAAGAGTATAAAGTTACTATATGTAGTCATCACTCTCTTACTGCAAGATCAATCATATCCACTTTATATCCAACAAAAGCCAGAACTATAGATAGCATGCTAGCGCTAGGCTCGCTAGGCTCGCTAGCTGCCTGTTACTGGGTGACAGCCTGCGCCACTGTCCACAGGTTGATCACCCAGTAGATGGAAGAATCATCGGTAAATGTCAGTCAGTCTAACGTCTTTTTAAGTTGATAATGAAAGCATCTGATGGTGAGTGTATCTAAGATGGAGGTTATGCCGGGCAGCCACGTGGAAGTCGAAGCCGCCTCGCCGGCCTCCTCCTTTGGGCTCCGGACTGTAACAGTAGCTAACAGCGGCTAACAAAGCTAACCAGCGCGTTACCTTCATCTCCTTCCTCCTCGACTTGGTCCGCCCAGCTGGGCTTGGAGCTGAGGGAGAGAAGGGGAAATGAACATTTAGATCTGAGGATACAAACATCCGGTGGCCGCAGGTATGATTAAAACGTTTGTGATAACACTCACTCGTCGTATTCCATCGACGGCATCCTCTCGGCTAGCTTAGCTTCACGACCGGAAAGAGCGCAAGAAGCGAGCGGGGGCGCCACCACAGGCTTCCGGTACTTTAACTTTGCAATAAAAGTAGAGGTTTCTGTTTAACTTCCAGCTTCACAATAAGAGTCGTACATTATGTCGCTCTTGTTTTGTTTTTAAAAAGGGATTTTATTATATGAGTTTTATGTGGTGATGAAACAATAATTATCCTCTATCCTCTCCTGTCTTGGAGAGGGTTTCTGTGTTTATTATTGTAGTTTACTTGGAGGTCATGTTTTTAATCCCATTGCTGCAAACAACAATTTTTAATAATCAATCAATCAATATCTGACAGTTTTTGATTGATTAATTATTGGCCCGACCAGCAAATGAAATATGTTGAGTTCACTATAATAAAAAACGAGGGTAAATGGTTAGTGAGTTTTATTTATAGCAAGGAATTTTCCTTTTTTCCCCTTTTCCTGAGAATGATTATGCTGGCTTAATGACACACTTCTCTATTCAGGGAGAAAAATGATTGAAATATAAAATAATTGATTGCACAAGACTTTTCACATTTTAGTTTTGTTGTTGTTGTTCATGGCAAAATACTTGCCCCGTCTTTTGGCCTCTTAAATATATTAAAATCAACTTATCTTACATCCCCTTTTTTTTCATTATCTAACTAAGACAGGAAGTGCATGAGGAAGATGATAATCATAGATTAATGAATTAGCACATTATAGCAACAAATGTTTTATTACAGATTGTTATGTGTCAGAGTTGATAATACAGACAAAATAATATGGCAAAGATCGTTGTGAGATATAATTTCTGTGGAAACGTTATTACATTTAAATATAGAAGTCCTCCTCCAAGCTCTTCCCACAACACGCTACTCTTATACTGTCAAACAATGCCATGTAAAGGACTGGGTGCAGGCACATGTTCAGGGTCGCCAGGGCCTTGGACACTTGGTATATGTTGGAAACCCAGCACCCAGTGTCGGGGTGGTTGTGCATTTCCAGATACAGTTTCCAGGTCTGAAAGACATGGTACGGCACAAAGGAAACAGCATACAGCACAACCACCACTCCGACCAACAGAGCGACCTTGCGTTTCTCCAGTGTTGTTATACTGACACTTTTCCACACCACCG
Organism: Platichthys flesus; assembly: GCF_949316205.1. Classification (NCBI taxonomy): domain Eukaryota; kingdom Metazoa; phylum Chordata; class Actinopteri; order Pleuronectiformes; family Pleuronectidae; genus Platichthys; species Platichthys flesus. The sequence goes on along the minus strand of NC_084960.1, from coordinate 11,178,513 downwards.
AGATCACCAGACAGTAAGAAGTGAAAGTCACCATGAAGGGAACGAGGCACCCAAACACAGCCAGAAATACTTTGTAATTGAAGTGAGGGATTTTATCTGCAGGATTCTGATAACCATAGGACACACACACAGTCTTGTTTTCGTACTCATTTTGAGTGGCAAATTTCCACACAGGGCAGGAAATGACTCCCACGACCACCCAGATGACCACACTGGCGGCTTTGGCGTGGGCAGGCAGCACGTAGGAACGGGTGAAGAAGGGAAACATGAGGGCAATGCACCGGTTCACACTTATGGCCATGATGAAGAAGATGCTCACGTAGAGGTTGCAGTTGAAGAGGAACCTCTCGATCTTACATGCGGCTTGACCAAACATCCAGTGTTTCCCCTTTGAGTAGTAGACAATCAGCAGAGGCAGGGTGAGGATGTAGAGCAGGTCGCTGATGGCCAGGTTGCAGGACAAGACAACGCCGGTGTGCCAGTTCCTTCTCTCTCTGACCACCAGCAGCCACAGGGCAAAGAGGTTTCCTGTCAGGGCCACGACGAACTCAACCCCGTACAACCAGGGCAGCAGGTCTTCTTGAAAATTCGTACAGTCTGTGGAATTGTTCACCATCTTGCTCTCGTGCTGAAGTTTATTAAGTTGTCATAGATCTAGAAATGGAATTATTTTGACAAACGTTTTATAATCGCTCATATGATTTGTATGTTTCCTTATAGGAAGTTAGAAGACTTTTTAAAATGATCTGGAATGAAATGATTTAACAATTATAAAATGTCAATCTCTACTTACTGAAAGGCAGATTTTGCAGTGCACTGTGGCGTGAAGGAGAAACCCAAGTGTTCATCTCCGAAGTAAGAAAAGGTGTGACCAAAATACCACAGCAGAGAGATGTTAGTTAGCCGCGGTGAGCTGCTGCACATGAACATTTCCTCTTACGCTCTGCAAGAGTTTCGCAATTTGAAGAAGCAAAACTGTGACACCCGTGCATTTGAAAACACACTGGTTATAAAGATCGAGCAGTGTTGCAACAGCATCTCAGTCAGACGTCTGAAACACAACTGCTGTCAAGCCAGCCGACACTCGCGTCTCTGTGGTCAAATCAGCCGACACAGAAATTCTACTGCACTCAGATACTGACATTTATGGTTAACGCATCAAAAGCGTTTTTTCAAAATAAACGGTTGACATGGAGCATATACAAAATGCATAATTGAAAAGTAAATGGATTGGATTATATTCACAAGAAGTTTATATCGTCTCACGTGTCATTTTTATGAATAGCATTTTGACAGTATCAATTTAGAGATTATACAAAATAAAAATCACACATTTTTAGCTTCAAGTAGCTCATTTCTGGATACTTCAAAGTACTGTAAAAACACTTTGATCAATAGTTCTAGATAGACTGATATGGCTGTGTTCAGGACCTCTCTGACTACCTGCATACTTAAAATCAAACATATTTACTATTTAGATTAAGATACTTTTCAAAGTATCTTTCAAAAATGTTGGACTTTACTTTGAAAAATCTTTGTCTTGGCCTCCTCTGCGCTCTACTGAGTGCCATTCTACCTAATGTATATATTATGAACTACCAAAATACAAATGCGTATCGGATTTTTCCCCAATTCTGTGTAATCACTCAGATTTTATGAATTTTGTTGGAAATCTTTTTCCACTGATTTTAAGTCAACCAACCGAAAAAGTAATTGTATAGACTGTAGTTGTTATAACAGTTCAGACCTGCTATCCTGAATGTTTGTCAACCGCTGCATATTCAAAATCAGAGAAGCACTGGAGTAATTCATTACATAGTCATTTAATATTTCCTCTGAATATCAGCATTTTATCAAAGGATTCTATTTTTTTATTTCATTCATTAAATTCAGAGACCCAATAACTGATATGAACCTTTTTCCCCCCTTCATCTCTACTCATTTCTTCGGGACAGAATAAAGTTTTTGGATTAAGTTTGTGTTGAGGGCTGGCTCAGGTTTGTCTTTGACCGTCCTCAGGTTATGATGCTCTTCTCCTTTTCATATCCCATTGGTGCATGTTACTATAACTCTGCAGTCCCATCATGCTTTACAATCTCGCTGCAGATATGTGATGCTGATTCGCTACCGCCCCCATGACCCTGCTCAGCAAACACAATCACTTACTCTGTTAATAGTTTCATCATTAGTCCTGTTATTGGAAGTCTTGTTATCATACAAGTCGATTTGCACCCTTCATTTTGCCGGGTTCCTTTTCCTCCACCAAGTCAAAAAGATATATTTTAAACAATTTATTGAACAAATACATTTTCAATATTATTTCATACAGTGTGAAAATATACAACTTTCATCTTCACTTCTGTCCCCCTGCTGACGTTCAGCAACAAACAAACTGTCAATACAAACTTTCACCGATGGCAAATGGATATTTGCTGCCACCTGGTGCGTCAAAATAATTACACATTCAATGTCCTGAGTCTGGGAAGTAGGTTGGTTCAACCTTTTCCCTTCCTCTGTTTGAATCCTTGCTTCGCTCCCATACCTTTCTTCTTGAAGCCATCTTTGCTTTTCTGACCTTTAGATTTGAACGAGTTGTCCATGTTTTTCTTTCCAAACGTTTTCTTCCCATCAAATTTCTTCTTTCCACCAAATTTGCTTTCCCTGTCACCAAATTTGCTTTTTCTGTCACCAAATTTACCTTCTCTGTCACCAAATTTGCTTTTTCTGTCACCAAATTTACCTTCTCTGTCACCAAATTTCTTAGCCCCGAATGCCTTTCCTCCAGGCTTCATTTTGTTTCCAAATGGTTTCTCCCTGTCCCCGAATTTCTTGAAACCTTTTCCCGTGTGGTCTCTGTGCGAGCCTTCTGGACCACCTCTCTTTGGTGATTTCGATGGTCCGTCATGTCTCCTCTGCCGGGGAGGTCCATGCTCTGGTCTCCGCCTCGGTTTTTTGGCTGGGAACATGTCTGCAAACAGAAAAAAAATTTAAATAACTAAATAACATTAAAACAAGATTCAAGCTCCAACATTTTAGTCCATCATTACTCACCTTCATCTGGCTCCTCTCCCACAGCCTGCCTGTAGTACTCCTCCTCGTCGTCTGACACATGAGGAGCTGTGGCACCGTCTTGCCTCCCGGGATCCTCCACCTCACTGTCGTCTTCTTCCTCATCGCGTTTCCGCTTAATGCCCGCCAGACTCTTTATCCTGTTGATGATGAAAAAGAATTACACTCAGGCCAAATGTAAAACAAATTACAGACATAAGATTTAAAATCTTCTTCAGGGTCAACTTACCTGTTCTCTTCTCGCATCTCTTTTTTCTGAGCAACGTTCTGCGCCTGTCTCTTCCTCCGATCCGCCTTCACCTTTAACTGGGCTTCCTTCCTGTTCAGGATCTCCTGTATTTCCTCCTCTGTTTTGGTGACTGTAAAAAACATAGTTCCAAAGAAAATATCGGGTGAGGAACAGTTAGTGCTGGATGAAGATGTCATAAAGTAAGCAGTAGGTGTATCAGTAAGCGTTTACTTTTAGAGAGAGATCATGGAATTCATACTGTTTTTTTCATCATGTACACCTAAACAGCGAGCAGAGAGATGACTGAATGCAAAAATGACTCACTCATTGTATGATAGAGGACATTTCCTTCTCCCATGCCTTCTTGGATCTTCGTCAGCTGCAGAGTCATGCGAGGACCAATCTGTGGAACAACAAAAACAACAAGTTCAGCTTCAATCCCAGCAGCAGCTTAACGTTGTTTTCTAAACAAATCCCTCTGGATACTCGCCTCGGTCAAACGGACAGCACTCTGTTGGGACGGCATGTTGCCTCTTCCAGAGTAGACCTGCGGCAGCTCGGTGATGTTGTGGTCCCCGTCTTGTTCTGCTTCACTCTCTGAAAGGTTCGCCCCCCTGAGAGAAAAGCACAACTGTTTAGACCCAACTTCATGTCAACAACTCGGCAGATGATAATGCAGCTGCAGAGGGGATGTAGTTCCCTGTGGCTTCAGGAGGAATATACGAGTTAAACCTTCGCTAGAACCTTACTTAATCAGCAGCTCACTGATGTCCTCGAACTTGTTCATGTTGGGACACCGCTCCTGCATCAGCTTCTTGACTCCGCGGCTCATGCCCACAGGGACGACCTTCAGGCTGCTGCAGGGTGGGAACAAGATCATCTGGGTCACTTTGACATCTCATCAATACATGGCAGTAGTTACAGTAAACGTCTCGAGGCCCATCAGTGCGTTTACTTTGAACAAACATCACTTGACAGTCAAGTCCTGATTTGTCATCATCTGAGCCCAAGCGTCATTTCAGGGTTTGTTACATGAAAATTATTTTTGGGGGTTTTCCTTTCAAAACGATGAAATACTGTGACATAACTAACATTTGAAAGCACTTTGCGTTTTTCTAACAGACACGGTTAAAAAAAATGACTTCCACTTTAGTATTAATGACAAAACAGATTTACTTACTAATGCCGAAACTCTATTTGCTCAGTCTCTGGGTTGTAATTCAGCAGCACACACCGCTTGATGTTGTTCAGGCTTACCTGAAAAAAGAAACTCTGCATTTATCACTTGAATTCACACTCAAGTTTGAAAGCAAAACATCATTTAAGCCTTAAAAGGTCAGATAGCGTTTACTTTTGATGAATCGTCAGGGGAAATCGGAAGACTATACTCTCATCATGCCAACAAGGCTTTAAACCTCTCACGCTCTCTAATGCAACGGTTCAGTGGGCCAAACGTACCTTGTGCACATTAATGGAAGGAAACATGTTTTGGAACATGGTGGCCATGAGTTTAATGTGCATGCCATCAGTTCCAAAGTTATTGAGGATGAGTAGTGGATGATGTGAGAACTGCTGCTCGTGCATCCGGTGCTTCTTCAGAGTTGAAATCACATCTTTGATGAGAGAGTACTGAGGGGGAAATAATTTGAGAGTATTTAAAAACAGGGGGAGAAAAGGAAATGCTTTAAAATGACAGTCACTTTGGGCGCATCAGTACGTTTACTTTGAAAAAGATCACTCAACAGTCAAAATATTAAATCCTCATCTTCTGAGCCCCTGCGTCAATTTGTATGGATGATTTCAAACAGCAGTTACCTTGAGCACTCTGAAATGAAGCGTGGGGCCTTTGGGAAGTCGAGCAAGTCTCTGAGAGGAAGAGAAAATCTTTGTTAGATTAAAGACTTAACGGGGGGGGGGGGGGGATCCGAGTCCTCAACTATGATGGGATCTCACCATGTTGATACTGCTGGGGGTCTTGCTAAAGATCATGAAGTGTGTCACTCCCAGGGGTCCTGCGATGGACACAAAATCTTTCAGCACGTTCTTTTTCCTGACCTGGTGTAAAATAAAAAGAATAAGAAAACAGATCAGGCAATGGGACTCTGACAACCTGAGGAGACAAATCATGTTGTGTCATACAGTTTCTCAGGAAAACCGTTGCATTACATTCAAAACTTAAAATCATGCCTGCCTCCCACACACACACACTTCTACTTTTCTGGTATAATTTAAAAAAACTGCAGCAGTTCTTAGATGAAACTTCCTGCAGCTAGGATACGATGATAATATCCTTTAGTCTCATGATGGTGGGATTTGCATTATTACAGCAGCAAGAGCCAAAAGTAAGGAATAACAAGTGCCATGCAATACTTAAATATAAGGAAATATATAAAATATGAGTGGAATATGAGCAAGACAATACCTTCAGAGACTCGGCGGTGTAGGGCTCCAGGACCTTCCGCACGTCCAGGAGGAGCTGACCCACGTTTTTCCCGACCTGACCCCGGTGGAAGACGAAGGAGTGGGGCACAGCTCCGTACGTGTGCTCGGCCACATGGTTCGCTGCGACTCGGGATTTCTTCTGGTTCTTGGTCTGAGAGAAACACACACGAACAAATGACACGACCGTTAACACATTGAAGTAACGCTGAGAGGATTGAAAAGTAAGAGTTTGAGGGAAAAGGCGATTTAAACGCACGTTGCCTCGGCTAAAGATGTGGCTAATGCGGATGTCAAGGGGCTTTGCTAACGCCGTCACACATCCACCAACAAACACAGCTCTACTATGATTTAACTTCTTTAACACAAGCTACACCTTTTCACTTAAGAACAGTTGTTCAACAGCCTCTTCAGTATGATCAGCTAATGCTAACCTGTTAGCCTAGGCCGTTACCTACCTTTGATTTCCCCATTTTTTCCGCGACACGAGGAGCAAAGTGACACTAAACGCGCCGCAGTGTATTTGTACTACAAAAACAAACCACGATCATAATGACAGCAAACACCCGGAGACAACTTTTCAACTGTGGACTCGACACGACGTGTGGCACATGGCTCAAGCACTGTGTGTCACGCTAAATAACTCCGGTGTTTCTCGCGTGTCTGCTTCCTAGTTCCGAGCTGAACCGGATATATAGGCAGTAACAATCATAGTGCCGCGGGCTAGCACGCCTCCTGCCGGCAAGCCACTGTCCAGAAGGCCCTGTCTAAATGTGTCCACTGAATGGTGTCTTCTTCTTTTACTGATTCATGCCCTAAAGACATGTCCCTTAACATCCCATAACATCAATTGGTGGCAGGCCTGGATAATGCGGTAGATGAACAACTGATATTCTCTTTCTTGTCCTATGTTCTAAATTGTGATTATTGGCCCTCAGTCTTATTTGTTCTGTATTTATTTCACACATTTGGCTAAAAATGATTTAGAAAGCTCTTGCAGTATTGCTGCAGTTTCTGATGGTGACCAGCAGAAACCAGCAAACACACGTAATCCAAAGCAGGAGCTCCCCTCATAACCGACTACAGTTAACAGCCAGTTCCTTATATATTCACACTAGCCACAGCGAAGAAAGCATTGGTGATGGGGATGTGGTTAAAGGGTGAAAAAAAACAGGGCTGGTCACAAGTTCTACTTTCATCATATCGGTAGAACAGTACAACTGATTCACAAGCAAATATAGAACAACATGCAGTTTGGGGCGTGATCGTAATCAAGAGCAACACACTCACAACTCACCACACTGAATGTACATGTTTGTTCATGCTCTCTAACAGATATGGTATTTTACTTCTACTTCACTATATATAAAGAAATAATGATCGTAATCCACCTTCTTTATTTGACAATAACAGTATTAAGTTACTTTGCAAATGTATGTATTCAAATATTAAAAATGTAGATGGATTAAAGCAACAAGCAGTACAGAACTTCATTTTTGACATCTGTGACAAACTCTTAAAGTACTTATTTTATGATATAATTTTATACTTTTAATTAATTAAGATTTTAGATGCAGTTCTTTTTTATATTGCTACTTTTAGTTAAATAAAAACTAGACTTTTTCCACCACTGCTTTAGTCAAATAGAAGATAAAGCTGTGAATAGTCAAGAGGACCTTGCAGAATACAAGTTCCAATGTGTGTAGGCTGAAGTAAAATTGACAATTAAACTGTGTTTTTTGTCAACATATTTGTTTAAACTGTATCTCACATTGAACAGAGACGGCATGCTTTCTGCACACGGGAAGATGAAGGCTATCAATTGAACCAAATATGTTTCAACAATGAGGTTTTTCAAAGTGGAAACAACTGCATTGGTGTAGTTGAGCTCTGTAGAGTTTGTGTAAGGGCAGCAGGTCAATGATGGCAGAGGGAGGAGGAGACTCCTGCACTCAACACCCAGCTCAACAACCAGCACTGGGAGGCGGAGCCATTCGGACAATGTGTAATTAGTTGTCTCCTTCTTGAGAGGTCCTGGGACAGACTCCACAGGGAAGACAGAGCTGGTCTGACCCCTGACAAAACCTACTGCATCTGCTTCACCCTAACATTAGAGAAGATCACAGATGTCTCTTTATTTGGAAGAAGCGGCTCATTTATGTGACTCCTAAAGATGTGATTTCTAAAATGTCTTTGCCTTAACTCTACATCAGCTGGTGCTAGAAGTTTTTCCTACTGGAAAAGAGCAAAGACTTCTCAAAACACCTTCCAGCTGCTACAGTAAGTAATGATTGGTCTTTTCGAAAACAATCTATTTTTAGGAAGACTTAAATGTATTTACAATGACATTGAGGTCACATCATTATCCTCCATATTGTTATTTATCTACTGGAAAAATAATTCCCTTTTCCTGGTGGTTTGTTTCAGATTTCTACTGGTGGGTCTTGTGATGCTTTTCCTTGAGATAGAGAAGATGCTTGTTTAAGATGTTGGTATTGATTCATGTGTTTATGGTGTTGACCGTGGTGGTTGTGGTTGGATGTGGAGCCGAGCCGTCTGTTGACTGTGAGATGGAGGTGTGTTGATTCTGGCTGATCTGTGTTGACTTTTCACCCATCAGTGTTGACCTGCTAATAAATTCCAGCCAGGGGCAAATGGGCGTACTTTGACTTTGAGGAAACATCTGGCAGACAGTGGGAACCCACAACACTCAGTTTTCCTGGAAGTCAAAGTTGACGTCTTTTTGTCAAAGTGTCATAATAGTTATAAAGGCTCAGTCAAACATTATCAGGTGATATGTGGGAGCTGGTAGTCATTCTCATCATGTCCTTTCCTCCACTTCCAAGGTGTCACCAGAAGCTGATCACATTCATGGAGAAGACACTGACGATAGGCCTGACTCTTTTTCTAACCCTCTGTGTGAACATACCAGAAGCTGGTGGACGGAGGGAGGGGGCCAATGGAAATAACACTCAGAAACGGCCATCACGGTCCTCAGATACAAACGGAGGCCGGTGCTCCTACACCTTCATTGTCCCCCAGCAAAAACTGACAGGGGCGCTGTGTTTGAACACACAGTCTGCCACTGGCAACCAGTCTGAGGTGGCAGCGCTGCGGGCGGAGCTCAGGCGACAGCAGGAAGAGATGGAGAAGTTCAGGGGCCAACTGGACCAGGAGGGCACCCTTGCCGTGGAGGTAAGAGCCCTGCGCAAAGAGAGTAACAGCCTGAACTCACGCATCACCCAGCTTTACGCCCAGCTGCTGCAGGAAATCATCAACCAAAAGGACCAGGCCTCGGAGCAGCGAAGGGTGGAGAACCTGCTGCTCAATGCTACAACACAGGTGAGCAGAGCCATGCAGTCCTCTTGAAGTTTGATTCATGTCACAGCGAAGCCACATGGTCAAACTCATCCTGTGTCTGTTCTGGGGGATGGGACATCTCAGGCCCTGCAGGTGTCCAGCAATTACAGGGAGCTGGAGAAGAAATATGGAGCCATCACTTCCATGTTGAGCTCCCAGACCCAGTTTATTGCTCGCCTGGAAAAGCAGTGCCAGTGCAGGGACTCCGCCCACCAGCCCTCCGTGGTAGGAAACCATCTGTGGTCTGCATGTTGCAAGCTTGTGCCCGATTTATACACAGGAACTGAGATGGATGTGTTGTTTTTGTCTCGGTCCGACCAGGTGATGACTGAACCACCCAAAATCCAGTCTAACGTGCATCCTAATTACAGCTCTGAAGCCAGCGAAATGACCAACGACGTTCAAAGGGACCAAAGTGCTCCTCCGCCACAGCAGGAAAAAATCGAGCGAGTTCATAACCTCCCCAGCACCAACACTCCTACAGCCCCCCCTTTCATTAGTTCCCCCGTCACAAAGACTCCAGGTACACACAAGTCAAACGTGTCTTTTAGCAAGAAGCGCTTGATGAGACTCAAACCTGTGTGTATAAAGTGCGCCAATCTTCTGTCAGAGTGATTTAACTGCTCCGATAAGCAGCAGAGGCTGATGGAGTCAGTGACCTGCTGGTGGGAGCCCTATCTCACTGGGAATGCCTAAACAATGTCAGAAACAGCTCTTATCCGAGCAGAGGGGGATTTATAATAAGAACACATGCATGGAGCACAGCGCTTGTTGGAGCTATAGACGACACTGCGAACGTAAACTTGCACAACTGGAATGTTTGAAATGACAAAGTAGAGGATTTGTGCCGTTCCTCCGACAAGTCAGTGGAGACAAAGTGTGTGACTCAATGTCTTCCAACAGGTCTGATGAAAGACGTTTAGCGTTGCCACATCTCACTTGTGTGAGAGTGGAGCAAAAGCACTTACAGGCATTATCACTTGAGGCTTTCCTCTATGTATACATTTTCTCTGTGCAAATTCCCATGTGCATTTCATCACTGTGACATGAGACATTGAACATGAGCTGGGAAAAAATTCCTCAGCAGGGAACAGATTAGCTGAAGGCACAGTGGTGATGGGACACAACAACAGACAAAATACCGAAAACTCCCTGTAACTGGCACTTCTTTGTGTCCAAATTACAGATACTGGTTTTGGTCAGTGCGAAAGTAATGAATAGTCGGAGCCACTGACTTCATTTCAGAAGTTTTCAGGGAAGAATTAAAGAAGATCAGTTGTGTCTCTACTTGACTAATAACAGTATTACTTACTAGTAAAAATTTAAATGATCATATATATATATATATATATATTAAAATATCACATATTTTCCTATTATTTTTCTTATTCTTATCCTGTCGACTCAGGGCCATGGCGGGACTGCCAGCATGTGCTGGAATCGGGCGAGACCACCAGTGGGATATACCTGCTCCGCCCGCAGAGCGCTAACCGCCTGATGCAGGCTTGGTGTGAGCAGAGTCAGGCTCAGGGAGGGTGGACTGTCATCCAGAGACGGCAGGATGGGTCGGTCAACTTCTTCAGGACTTGGGAGCAGTATAAGGTGATTTTGTGCATCTTTAAAAATAACGCTGTGGTTCATTATTCTTTTAATCGTAAAGAGCCTACAGTTTTTTTGGCCTTGTATGTTAGCATGGTATCTGAAGTGCAGCTGAGACTGATGGGAATGGCCTTTATTTTTGAACGTTTTGCTCATAAACACATTGACATTCTGAACCAATGATGCTGCTGGAGGAAAAGATGAATACAGTTCATTGTAAAAGTCACATGAATGTTAAGGACACCATTAAAAAAAATCTACTTAAACACCACCTGTTCACCCAGCCCTTTGATGCGGTCAGTGCTGGTTATTTCTGTCCTGTTTTGTGTGGAAACTTTTCATTTTTTTCTCATCCCTAGTGACTCAGGTAAAGCCTCACTTGAAAGGCTCTATAAAGTTACTGTTGTTTTAAAAGGAAGAGTCAGAAAAAATAACTAAAGTCAGGAGGATTCATCTACTGGGGACCATGAATGTCTGTACATGAGTTATTGCCAATACATCCAATGGATTTCGTAAAAGTAGAAACAGGTTAACAGCTATTTGGATTGGAGGAAAACACAGGAATCACCCAAATTATGATTTATCACCCAGGGACCATGAATGTCTATAAATGGAATGCATCCAATGGTTATTGATATAATTCTATCTGGACATAAGTAGTGGAAAAAGCTGACCCATAACCTCAGACCCATGCCTAAAAATATAGGAAAAAATGCAAATTGGCAACACAATATACTGTAAATAACTTCTTTATATTACAGCAAGGCTTTGGGAACCTAGATGGAGAGTACTGGCTTGGCTTGGAGCACCTCTACTGGCTGACCAAACAGGCTGATTATAAGCTACGCGTGGCTCTGGAGGACTGGCAGGGCCGGCACGTGTATGCCGAGTATGACAGCTTCCACCTGGAACCGGAGAGTGACTGGTACCGACTGCGGTTGGGCCAATACCAGGGCAATGCAGGGGACTCGCTCTCGTGGCACAACAACAAGGCCTTCACCACTCTGGATCGAGACAAGGACAGCTACACAGGTTTGATTTCCTCCCACTGCCCCTGTTTGTTTTCTCAGTGACTTTTCATGTGAGTAACTTCTTGTCTGACCTGCTGTTGTGTTATCAGGTAACTGTGCCCATTACCAGAAAGGAGGCTGGTGGTACCACATGTGTGCCCACTCCAATCTGAATGGGGTGTGGTATCGGGGTGGACACTATCGCAGCCGCTACCAGGATGGGGTCTACTGGGCGGAATTTCACGGAGGGTCCTACTCCCTGAAACGAGTTACCATGATGATCAAACCCACGTAACATAGTTGAGATGTGAACATGTGAGAAGGAAATGTGATCAACTGATGCGAATGATTCTCAGACGCGTGTGAAGGGATTCAAACTGTGTCTGTAAATTAAAAGTTTTCTTTAGATGCTTATTAAAGACCTTTCAGTGACATGTGTGTAGACCGTGAGTCATTGGATGATGGCCGCCATGTATCGAGTTCTCTGTGTTGCAATTTCCTGACAAAATTTATGTTTTTTCAACTTCCTATGAACTTTTCAATAAAATGGTGCCAAATTAGAGCCTGTATGTACTTTTGTGAAGAAGCTGGACTGAATGATTTCACAAAATGTGGGTGGAGGGGAGCCTATCACCAACGGTTGGCCCACACAGACCTGTGGTTGTGATGCTATATATCCGCTTCACAGGCGGTTTCCTGTCAACTAGGGCGTTGAACTTCCCCTTGTTTTCCTGTTTTTTCTCTCCTCTTCAAACTGGTTCAACTGTCAGAAAGTCATCATCATCCTCCCCGGAGCCAGGTCTGGGCCAGAATTGATCTAGTCCAGGCCCTGAAGCTGGACATCCTCTGGACCATCTAGAAACATCCTTACCTTCTTCCATCCGCCTCTTTCCTCCCGCGTGCTGGTCTAACATGCCGCCTCTCAGGATGCTGCATCTCCTAATGCTCATGGCTTTGCTTTGTGGTGAGTAATAGTGAAGCTCTGCATGACATGATGATATACACATAATGTTAGTGTTATTTTAGAGAGCGATAAAACATATTTAGATGTAAAACATTGAAAACATGGTGGGTCTCTTCTTGCTTGCGCATAGTTTCGGTCAAGGCACATGCGACCAGTGATGGCAACTACAAAAATAAGCTAAAAGAACATACTAGATACAAATTTAAGTTTTCTTTAAGTGAGATTCTGCTTGGGATCATTCCGAGGAAATCAGAAACTGGCTTTGATTGACTCATTGCCTATTTGACAAAATGAACAAATATTTTTTTTAAATAATTAATGGTGATTTTAGTGGGAGCTGTAGATGTGATAATGTATTTCTTTGAAGATATCCGCGTTACTATCTGTGAAATTTGACCTACTCGTGCCAACTTGAGGATGAGTGAAGGTTAGACTCTATGAGCTAGAATCGAGCCTCCCACAGAGACGTGCATTGGTGACATGAGCCAGCAGAGAGCAGCAAAGTAAACCTGTTAATTCCAAATAGAACATCAGTGTTTGGTCTATTTACAGGTGTGGACGCCACCTGCCCCACAGAAAACAACCCTCTCGTCCTGGATCCCCCTGAGGTGATAGCAGAATATGGAAGCTGGGTCACTGTAAACTGCACCAGCTCATATGAAGAGCATGAAGGGATGTACTGGTCAAACGAAGAGTCTACAATGACAGTAGATGAAAAGTTTATCTCTTGGACAGGGCAACTGTCACCCTGGAACGTAACGGCTAAGTGCATAATAAATATGAATGACTCATTTGAATGCAGTAAAGACCTCAGGATTACTTTATACAGTGAGTGTAATTTCAAATAAATATCATGCAGTGGCGGCGGCGGGGGGGGTTCAACTCCTCTAACTCATTTTTTTGCTTTGACAGAGAATCCAGAGGTTACCCTGTTTTCTTTGAGTGATCCTGTGGTGGAGACAGAGTTTGTTCTGCAGTGTAATGTCGACGATGTTGCCCCTGTTCAGAACCTGACTGTGAAGTGGTACAAAGACAACGTGATGATCCAGACAGACTCTTTCCTCAACACAACCAAAACACCAGTGAGCGAATCGTCTCTTTTGTCTGTCAACGTCAGCAGAGGAGACAACGGAGCCACGTTTCGATGTGAGGCTCAGATGGACCTCGGGCCAAATGGGCCGAAACCTCCTCCTATATCTGAGACAATAGTTATCTCCGTGCATTGTGAGTAAACAGTCTATTGTCATTTTTTATTCTAAACTTACATCCTGTATTTGAATGATTCAAAAGGCACGTTCCTCTTCAGATGCTCCTGAGTTCAGCAACAACACCCTTGATGTGTACTTGACGGAGGGGGATGATGTCACCCTGAGCTGTGACGCTGAGGGTTACCCTCCTCCCCACTTTCACTGGACCCGTGATGGGGTGAATATGATGGAGAACACACAGAATCTCAATGTTACTCAAGGAAACGTCAGCGCAACTTACACCTGCACAGCCTCCAATCCTCTGGGAAGAACAAATAAGTCCATTTTTATCCATGTGAAACAACTCGTCATGAGAGCACCTGCTGTGGCCGTGACCACCGCTGTGCCAGGAGAGGGTATACTTCTCTCAAATATGCACCATTTATGTCTTTGTTTATCAACCTGTAGATGCTTTTAATAACTTCATGTTTATCAAACGCTGATGGAATATGATTTCCTTTCTGAATGGCAGTTTGCCCCTTGACGCTGACACCTGGTGAAGTTGTGGTGAGATTTGGCGACAGAGCTTCAGTTAACTGCAGCACATCCGCCCCAGATGCTTTGGGAATGGGTTGGGAGGCTTCCGTCGGAGGCACAAAGTTTGGAAACCCTCCATTTGTCATCTGGACGGTTGAGAAACTTCAAGCCTGGTCCATAAAACCCAAATGCAACATTACTCTGAGGAATAATAAGCAGTGTTCCACAGTGCCAAACATCACGCTCTATAGTGAGTATACAGACTGCACGATACACAATCTCCTCTCTATCTCGACGGGATTATCATCCAAAATGTTTGACATAATAATGTGATGTAATGTCGTCTTGCTTGCGTCAACTCTTCAAAGTATCTGTACCACTACTCACAATGTTGGCATGGAAACTTTTTATACAATTTTTGTTGGCAATGACAGGATTATCATCACCTTCCTTTGTTCTAACCACATATTTTCCTTTGTATTTTATTCACAGAGACTCCAGACGCCGTGTCGGTCTCAGCGGTGACTCCAGTTCCCATGGTCGAGGGCGTCCAGTACCTGCTGAGATGTGACATCATCAGTGTGGCTCCTGTGCGATCCCTCAGGGTGACGTGGTCCATGGGCGGGGAAATCCAGGGCGAGGAGAGGTTCAACGACACCAGCGCGACCCCAGTCAACAAGACCGCTTTTTTGAGAGTGACACCTACGAGAGTTCACCACGGAAAACTTTTTACATGCAACGCTGAGCTGCACCTGGGACCTAAGGTTCCCACAAATTCCTCCAAGCCTTACACCGCTGTGGTGCACTGTGAGTTTACCACATATTAGAGATAATGGTATATATCTGTCTGCTAACATTAATTGTAATCTATGCTCATGTTTACATGCAGATAAGCCAATGATGCAAGATTGTCCGTCCACTTTCACTGGAGTGGAGAATAACTTCAGGCTGGAAATGTTGCCCTGTCAAGCTGATGGGAACCCTCCACCCACTGTTCACTGGTACCATGAGGGAAAACTGGTCAACCTGTCTGAGCCTCTATCCAGGGATCATTCAGGAAAATACACTGCAGCACTTTTTAATGAGGTCTCCTCGACCAACACGTCTGTTGATATCACAATTGAATGTGAGTACACCCCACTCTGCCGTACCAAAGATTCAGTAAGTTTGTATTTTTAAAGATTCCAGTGGGTAAGATTCAGGTGAAAATGATCTATTGGCAGAAATTGAACAATCTTAGAGATGTTATCACAAGTGTTTTTCATATAAATTGTACATATTGTGGTTTTCTTTTTCCTAGAAAGGCCCCTTTATATTCAAACACTTTATATTTACATCCTCTATATGGAGGCCCCCATGTTTTCAACAGTAGTTCCAAACTGAACGAACTAAACACCCTTTAAACACAACTGAAGGATACCACAGGTTCTCTTTCATGTTTGTGGTGGATAGGTGCATATTAACCACTAGATGTCACTGGATTCTGCACGCTGAACCTTTAATTCTGAAAACTATCCTAACACTATATCCACAGATGGCCCTTCATTTACCTGTGATGGTCGCTATGAGGTCAGAGAGAATGAGGAGGTCAGAATGGAGTGCAAACCCAAGGGACTACCTGCGCCCAAAATCACCTGGTTTAAAGATGGTGAAGTGATGGTTCCCCCACCAAGCTGGAGAAGGCGCAATAGTGGAAAATACGTCCTCAAAGCAACCAACCCACACGGAACAGCCAACCACACTCTAGATCTTGATGTTTTGTGTGAGTTTCGATTTTTGCGTCACTGAAAGAGCCTTTTTTATGTGGTGATGATGCCTTCTCTCAAATTTGCCTTCTTCTTTGCTCCACAGTTGCCCCTGAGTTCAGGGAGGGGAACTACAGTAAGGAGGTGACCCCGGGTCACAATGTGAGTTTTGCCTGCAGCGCTGAGGGAAACCCGATCCCAGAGATCCAGTGGAAATTCTCCGCTGTCAAGAATGCGAGGGAGACCACTGGAGGGCGCCAGAAGAACGTCATTGTCACAGGAGCCACGTCTACCAATGCTGGTGTTTACATCTGCGTTGCCACGAATAAAGTTGGAAGTGTGTCAAGATCTGTCACACTGAGGATGAGAGGTCATTAATTGAGATTCTGCATATGACACTTGTGGAAATGTGGAGCAAGATGTTTTTTGCTGATGCAGATGTTGTGGAGAAAGAAAAGTAATATTATTATTTCTTGTTTACAGGTAGAAGCGGCCTAATCAGAATAGTTTGGTGGTTGCTGATTCTGCCCTTCCTCATCCTCCTCCTCATCGTCGTGATCACTATCTGCAAACGTCGTAAGAAAAAACATGGACAATATAGCTTTATTCCTGCAGCCAAGGAAGGTTCAGATATTCCTTTGACTACAACGTCTGGTGGGGACAAAGCTTAGGATATTTACTCATTGCTGAATATTGTGAGATATCAGGTTGGGGGCAAGAATGGCATGTGAATACTGTACTTTAATGATTGCCCCTGTATGGTACTTTCCTGCATCAGCTTACACCTCTAATATCATTTTGATGTTTCCAAAAATGTTCTGTAAAGCTGTGCTACAGTCTTCCCATGTGCTGTGCTTCTATTTCTCATAACTTCCTTTTAGTGAGAGCAAAACCTTTGCCACCCTTGCAGTTATTTTGTTTTCACAATTCAGCCTCTGTTATTTTCAATCTTGAAAACAATAAAACTCATTTTTGATATCTTTTAACCATCTTGAGAAGTTATTACACGGATCCCCTGGTTTTATCATTTCAGAAGTCAGTTCACATGAAATGCTGGGGGAGGGAAATTCTTAAAGGGATAGTTCACCCCAAAATGAATATTCCCTCAATATTGACTCACCACTAAGCCGGTGGAGGGGTGGGTAAAGTGTTTGAGACCACAAATCACATTTGGAGTTTCAGGGGTAAACAGTGAATCCAAAACAATTGATTAAAATGTCTCCATGCTCCTCCTGTGGTGTCAACCAGCTGTCCGTAAGCCCTGCCATTCAAATTCGACTCGATACTGCATCATTTACACCATGTTTTTAACTTAATCGTCCATGATATCCTTCCCGGAGCCACGTTTACAATTATATCCCAGCGGATAATGAGGCTTACAGTGGAAATGACAGAGTTTCTGGTCGAATTTGAATGTCGGTGCTTATGGACAACTGGATTACACCCAGTAAGTGTTAATGGAGGCGTTTCATGTTATATTCTGTTCTTTTTGCGTTTGAAAAATCAGTCACCATTTACTTTACATTACATTACATTTAATTTGGCCGAAGCTTTTATCCAAAGCGACTTACAATAAGGGCAGTGTCATTTACATCCTACTAAATTGTTAGTTTAACATTTTTATTCAAGGTATACTTCAATTGTATTGTATTTGGCTGCAATGATTTTTACCCCTGAGACTCCAAAAGGGCTTTGTGGACTGGAACACTTATCACCCACTCCTCCATCAGCATAGTGGTGGAGTAGAAAATGGGTGAATTTTCATTTTTGGGGTGAACGATCCCTTCTTGTTGGGAGTCAGCGGTGACATGAGTTGCTCCTGGTGAATGTGGCAGCATCAAGGAGGTAGAGCTGGATGAAGGGCGTCTCTCCAGGGTGGTGTTCTAACCGAAACAACACCTAACTTTATGGGTTAGGACAGAACGCGTCGTGCGGCACTGATCCCTGGCCTCACCACTCCTGTGGTTTCAGCGCACTGGCCCTTTAAGATTTAGGATTTGGGAGTGACGCGGATGTGGGAGTTTATCCTCCTCTGCTGCGCGGAGAGAAACACTTTGAACACAACCCGAGCAGCGACCGTCAGCCATAATTAATTAGCTCATTATGGTGCTGCTGCACATGAGTCGTTGAATGAAGCCGGAGCGGGATGTGTTGAGGTTGCGACTGATTAATCACGTCGGGATTCTTGGTGCCAGGGCCTCCTCCTCCTCCTCCTCCTCTTCCTCCCCCTCCGCCTCTTCCTCTGAGCTCCGGGGATAAACTTCGGAGAACTTCTTTGTATCCTCGGACTCTCAGCTCGGCCAACAGGCTGACCATGGACTGGGGCACGGAGCTTTGGGTGAGTCCCTCATCTACCGCCCCTGCGCTGATAGACTGACATTGCTCGTGGAAAGACGTGTGTGACGCTTTGAAGTTCTGCATGTGTGGATTAAAACGCTGTTTTTTTTTCCCGCACCGTTGCCGCTCGCGTGTAGTTGCAAAACGGTGCGTTCACGGACGCGGTTCCATTTTCGGACGATTTTCTTTGGAGCGAAACAAAGAGTTGTTTTCTCTACATATCCTCTCGTATGTACGCGTTGCTTTCCCTGACAGCGAATATGAGTTGATTTGTATTTTAGATTTCTTCTTTACTGTGTGACACTTCACCGACTTTTACTGGACAGATGTAAAGTTGTGTAGTGTGCAGGCTATTTACGTCTCTCACCCACTGGGAACAAACAAGTACTAAATCAAAGCAACTTGACTATTAAGTCCAATACATCCAAGATTTCACTCCAGACTCAGAATTATAATAATAATAATGTCTTTTTTTATATAGCACTTCTCAAAACAAAGTTACAAGGTGTTTCATAACAAAAAAAAACCACAAGAAGAATAGATAAACAAATAAAAACACAGTCTTAGAGGAATGACATGTAACAGCAACGTAAGCAGGACCTTCCATTACAATCAGGTAAAATCGGGGATTACGATAAAAATACGTTTTAGACTTGATTCAAAGCAGGATTGTGTCCGTGTCAGAGTAATATTTATTCTATAACCCATACACAAATTTACACACAAACAACTGTAATTGTGCTGAGGTGTGTTGTAGTGAGTTGATTGATTGTGTACACTGTGGCACACCTTCCATAGAGAGGACACCAGATGCTGCCTGGATGAAACTCATTGTGTGTCCTCCTCGGTGACATGATCGCTTATAAAAAAGCCAAAAAACTGTGCACAGATTTCATTCATATTCGTTTACCAATAAGCTGCAAAGGAGTCAAGTGCTTGATGTTATATCTCTATTAGGCTTAGCTGACATTAACTAAATATTAGCTTCTATGACTGGGGGCTGTTGAAAACAAAACAAGGTTCTAAAGCAGTAATCTTGGATGCAATGTGGACAGCACCGTCCAGAATCTAAACTAATCCTGTTTAAGAATCTCTCCATGCACCACACTGCCTTGGTGACAGCCACAGTTAACGCACCAGTGCACTGTACTGAGAAGATAAAGCCACAGGTTTTGCAAACTTGCACATTTTCAGGGAACCTGAATATGTAAAATGGAGCACTGTGAGGATCCGGACAGGGAGGTTGTGACCTCATTACAGACGTTCCCCCTAGGCCTCTTCCCCCTGTGCCTTTTCCATCGTTCACGCTGGTGCCACCTAATTAGTTTTGCCCTACTTTGATTGAGACAGAGAAAAACCTCCGCACCCCCAGTATTAATCAGAAGCTCTATATCTGAACAGTGTTCGTTTCACTTGTTTCAGAGGAAACCCTTCCCACGAAAGATTCTGCCTTCGGTCAGTGTGAAACCCAAATTATCCAGCTCTTAGTTTCGGTACTGAAGCCTCACCTGTCTAGTGAGACAAAGCCCTGCAGGCATAATTGGTTGTGTTTAAGTCAGCTCTATGGCATCTGTCCCCTGATTGTTGTTAATCCATAGGCTATTTTAAGGCGTAGTTTGCAGAGTGGAAGATCAGTGGCACTAGCTGTAGCATATAGTGAGCGCTACCAGGCCACTCCTGACAACTATTGTGACAGATTTTGGCCAGGGCTGGGCCCCTAGTTTTTCTACAAGACGGGACGAGTCAGGGCTCAAACATCCGCCTAAGCCCTGCAGGACGGTGAGTTTCTCGGTGACTAACTCTTAAAGTTATGTGGCACTCCATAGATGCCAGTTTTCTCGCCTGTATTTCTAGAAGTACTGGAGGGTAACATTTCTGAAATCCCAGTTTCGAAGCAGGATGAGGCTTATCTGTCCTTTTTATTGCACCCATTTGGCAAAATCTGTGCCATAAAACGTAAATTATGACTTTGTAAGTTCTATAATCTATTGGTCATCAATACAACATTTAGTGTGCCTATCTAAAAGGGTGAAGTAAGTTGGGGAGAGAAAGATGCTACCGATGCTATCGCAGCTCCAGTAATGTTTCGCAGTTTTTAAAAAACAAAACAAAACTTAAGCGGTCTTAACTCTGTGTTAGGACACGGGAAGAGGCTGACTTTATAATGAAATAACCACGATACTAGCCACAACTATCAGTGAAATGCACTGCTCAAACAAAGGCACGACCAACCACAGTTGTCGGGAGCAGTTTCATATCCAGCCGTTAATGATTTATGAAAATCAACTCAGTACTCACCCTGTCTCTCATGGGTCCTATGACGGTTATTTTGACTGGTGATGAAGTGCAGCTGACATGTCTGAGAGCCACTGGTGTTTGCCGACGCGCTGACTATGGCCTGTAAAATCTATTTTTATGTATTTGATGACAGTTTGAACGACATGGGGTTTCTCTAATTGCAGCACTTTACCTTTGAATCAAGATGTTATACAGTTAATATGTATAGATAATCACATTCGCAACTCGGCACCCAACCTGATAAATATGTGATGCACTTTATATACAGGGAGAAAACAGTCAATATACATATGGGGTTGATTCTACAGTATTGAATTATCTTGCGTCTGTCTCCTGAATCTGATTTTGCCAACATGAACAAGTTTGCACTGTGCAGCTGTGTTGTGTATGGTTGTGTAAACCCTGGATTGTTGGTAGTTACTTACTGGTGGGATCACTTTGAGTGGGAGACAGAATAATGTTTTGTGCACCCACTGCCCAGCCATCACAGAGACTACACCCAACACATCTTATCTGCTCATTTCTTCTGACCGTCCCATTAATCGGTGTCCACAGACGTTGAACAGGCACAAGACTGACAGGCAGTTCAGAAACTGAATATGCAAACAATAAACATGTGTATGCAAAAGGTCTGAATCAAGAGCTGCAAAAAATAAATATGACTTAATTTCTGCTTTCAAAGTCTTTCCATAACATGATGCATAAACTCCTCATAGTGATGTAATTGAAAATCAACATTTAAGACTCCCAAGAAATTCAGATATGTCCGCCCTCCTCCTCGTTTCCTTAATGGTCATCACGGGAGTTAATGTGATGACACTGCACTTCCACATTTCACACCGGAACTCCCCAGCTGTTCAGTGTAAACATGGCCAGTATTTCAAAAGTTCCCATCTGTCATATTCATCATATTTCATAACTCGCCTTCTTACAGTGGCCTGTAAACGTTTGATTCAGGCCCCGGTCATACATGTGACCGGTTGTGCTTCTCGATTCTTGCATAGTTAGTCTTCTCCTTACCAGTTCATTTGGATTTGGTCTCCTGTTGGCTTCAGTGCATCATTGCTGAGTTATTATGTGTTCATATGTTGCTGAATTAGTTTCTTGGTAAGTGGCAGCGTGTATTTTTCCCCCCTGTGTGCTTGTTTGCTGGTTGGGTTGTGTGTTTGTTTTTAAGCAAGATTACACAAAAACAACCAGACGGATTACTGCCGAACTCTTTCGAAGGAACAATCACCTTTTTGTAAGGATCTGGATTGAGGGTGCGGATCCAGGATGTTTTGCAGGATTTATCAAAAAAGTCAGGTATTTTTGCAGAACTGATCCAAGACAATCCAAGAGTGTGTGGAATTTGGTGCAGCTTCATTGTATACAAGGGAACTGTTAGGCCTTGGTGGAGGTATGTGCTCAACTATGTGCCCCTCTAGATTCCCCTGTAATGAATCCAGCGTGTGTTATGGTCACCATGGATAACTGCAGCCTTAGTTGTCTGTTCGATTGAATATGGGCTGATATTGACTTGGATTCAGCCAGTTGCTGCTCTAATCATTCACAACATAAATAATCTGCCACGAGGAAGATAATCTGTTGTTAACACAGGCATCTTTGGAAATGGGAAAATCCATAGTTGTAAGTCGTCTGTAGCGACTATCGTTACTTCAGCTCTGTAATTAATGACAGTAAATTAAACCCCCGGTGCTGCCTATTGGATAGATGTTACTGCGGTGATGGATTGCAGGCCTCTATTAGAACTTTTTTTTAACTGTGTCCTGTAATTAGTCTAAACGCTGTCTCATTCATTTGAGTTTTGTCTCTTTTGTTTTTACCTGGAGGGGAGGAGGGGTACAGCAGAACATGGCCGAACTTGTTAGGAATCCCTCTTTTCAAGTTGCAACCCCCCCCCCCCCCCCACACACCTCAATACTTAAAGTCAGCAGCAAAGAAAACATGAGGGAAATGGTTCCGGGTGTAGAGTGAGAGAAAGATTGGCTTAGATATCGTCTCCCTCTATTAGTGGACCTGCCTCGGCTTGTCGGTGCCGTAGAGTGCACCAGCAAACAAGAGGAACATGATCGACCTCCTTCGTACCGAAAAATGTAAAAAAGGAAATGTCAGCGGATTCAGCTGTACGTGAACAGACAAAAGAAATAGGTCATGGATTTGCATTATAAAGAACTCATCTGAAGTAAGTGAACACATGACACAGTACAGAGTGTGTGATCAGCTTAGGGCTGTACAATAAAACAAAATCAAGAATGATCACAATATAATTTTAATCAAAAGCAATATGAAAAAGGCCCAACATTAATATTGCTATATTGCTTATGCACATAAACATGATGATGTATTCCACATTATTGAATGTTTTGCTGTTAATCTACTGTTTGTCATCCTCTGCTCATAAAGAAGAAATAATAATTTATTGTGACAATTATCATGAAGATCATTTTTTGGGCCGTAGTACCCGCAGCCATTGAGGAGTCTGAATCCACCTTGTTCCCTCCTGAGAGTCTTGACCCCTGTCGCGACACAGCGTCCTTCGCCTGTGCTCCCTCTCTCTCTCTCTCTCTCTCTCTCTCTCTCTCTCTCTCTCTCTCGCTCTCGCTCTCGCTCTCGCTCTCTCCCTGACAACACGAGTGCCCCATGATTTACAGCGAAGCGGAAGTTTGGAGACTGTTGCCAAGACTCTGTGCACATGTGGAGAGCATCCGTGGAATCCAACAAACCTTGATGTGTTTAGTTTATCCCCCTCCATTCATGTTTCTTCTCGCTGACCTCAAACTCAACCAGTGGAACGTCCCAGTTATTTTCTCCCCCACCGAAGTTCACAAATGCCTTTTTTATAATATCGTTTTCCTTATTGGTCTCTCGTGCTCCCCTTTCCACCAGGACCAATATGACATCATCGAGAAGCACACGCAGTCCGGCCTGGAGCTGGTGGAGAAGTATGTGAAGTTTGTGAAGGAGAGGACGGAGATCGAGCAAAACTATGCCAAACAACTGAGGTAGGAGCCGCTGTTGATGTGGTTCAACTGTGCTTGTCTGCCTCGAATGCCTGTGTGCAAGTGTGTCGCTCAAAGCAGCTCATAGTGTGTGTGTGTGTGTGTGTGTGTGTGTGTGTGTGTGTGTTTGCATGGGTGTATTTTAGAAGGCTGTTTATAAAATGTTTGTGGGGTCTTATGACTACTTTGGGACAGAATCTAACTTGTCTCTGGAACACTGGCCTCATTCTCCAGCTGCAGTGTGTGCTCTCTCTCTCTCTCCTTCTTGCTCTCTCTCACTCTTTCTCTCCATCTCTCCAACCGTGGAGCTCCCTCTCCCATGCAGTTGTCTTCCAGACTGCAGGCCGACATCTGTTGTTGTGCTGAGCTTTGCTGGAGAGGAGAGGAAGTGGGACCAGACTGGCACATGATAGACAGGATGTGGTCAGAGGGAGAGTGAAAGAAGGAAGAACAGCTACTTTAATTTTCATATAAGTGGACTATTGTTTAAAAAAAAAAACCTCTATTGTATAAAAAAAGACCCATGGGTAGCCTGAGAATATTTTTAATATGTTCCTTGTTTTCAGCCACTTCCCAGTGAGAATTTGTTAGTTTGTATTTGTTGACCAATTTCGCTGTTTGCAGGAACCTCTCAAAGAAATATAACTTAAAGAGAAGCGGCAAAGATGAACCAGAGTGCAGGTGAGCTGCTATTCTCCTTAAGAAAACTTAGAAACACACGTGTGACATTATTCTTTCGCCTTTTAAATTGTGTTTATTCAAACATTTTATTGTACGTATAAATGCAAATGACAAATTATATGACATGAAATATTCTAATAGAAGTGATTAACTCGCACAGAATAAACACCAAAATCTGCATCTCCCGTCAATTTGATAATTTAGCTCAATAGCACGGTTTAGCTGTACTGGTAGTTTTCAGCTAAATCCCGCAGCTGTTTTAAAAGAGAAAGCTCTTCACACACTACCGACTCCCTGCTCAATAGTTAGAGACTAGTTGATGAACATATTGGAGCATTTAACAGCCGGAAACCAATTTTCCCCTCAGGAGTTTGGAGAAAACAAAACGGAATTAAGAGGGTGAATAAAGACTTGCTTTCACCAAGTTGACACAAACTTTGTTGTTGCCAGTTTCACCATGTAGAAGATGATTTATACATCACTGTTGCATTCACGACTTGTTTCCCCTGCTAAAAGGGATTGTTTTTCCAGGTTTTTGCATGATGCTGGAAACATTCCTCTGAGATTCTGCTCCTGGTTGAGATGATTGCATCACATGATTTCTGCAGATCTGTCAGCTGCGCATTTATGCTGCAATTTCTCAATGCTCATTCTACCACATCCTAATGATCTGCTGACATTGTGAACTTCACTGAACTCGTCTTCATGTTCTTGAAATTGGTTTTCGGACATTTAGCTTTGAGACACGTGTATCATCATATTGGAAGTTGCCATTAGAAGACAGTCAATTGTGGCCATAAAAGGATGCATGTTGTCATCAACAATACTCGGAGAGGATGTAGCATTCAAATCATGATTGGTATCAAGGGGCTTTCAAGAAATCCCCTCACTAATACACCACCACCAGTCTGAACCGTGGACACAAAGCTGCTGTGTTTCCGGTGGTTCATCAGACTGTCCCATTCTTCTGAATAACACTGGAAAAACAGAATTAACTGATTTGATTTGGGTGAAAGGTCAAAAGTCACTGTGATGCTTACAAAGCATGTTTTTGGCAGTGAGTCTAAGAATCACATGCTTATCATGACACAATTTAACACAATTGTGTGATGGTATTCAATGATAAAGTCGTAACTCAGGAAGAGATGGGGAGATTGTGACCATATTTCCTTCAACTCAACATTACATTAAGTTCCCGTTATGTTTGATGTGAACCTTATCTAAAGCCTTACCTGTATCTGTATGATTTTATGTATTGCAATGCTGCATTGTGTTATTGGTTTAATTTGGTTAAAGTGCTCTGTAAGTATATATATTAAGCTGCAAAGCACTACCAGGTTAAATCCAGCCAGTTTGTTAAATACTCAACGAGGGAACTAATGAGTAAAAACAGAACTCAAATCAAGCTTCAAACTGTGAGGGAGTGTTGGGTCATGTGTGGTATCCATGCTGTTGTGTGGCACCGTTGTTTCAGCTACTTAAATGCCCCTAGAAGGAAGCAGGAATGAGGGAGGGATGAGCCTCTTATGACTTGGCCACATGTTGACTTTCTCTGTGTATTTATCATCATATCAGTGCCCCCATCACCGTGTCATTATTTCTCCACCCTTTCCTCTCTCCTCCACCTCCACTTCCTCCTCAATGGCAGATTATCCAGCTACCAGTCTTTTTCGGACATCCTGAATGAGATGAATGACTACGCCGGGCAGAGGGAGCTGATTGCTGAAAACATGATGATGAACATTTGCATCGATCTCACCAAGTACCTGCAAGAGCTGAAGCAGGAGCGGAAGACGGTGAGTTGTGGAGAGATTTAGAGAGAACTGGGAGTGCACTGGTATTGGCAAGTAAAAGTCCATCTCTTTAGTCATTATACTCCAACTTAGTGTGTTTCATCACTTACATGGTGCATTTGAAACTAAATATTGTGATCCCTTGGAATAACAAACCAGTTTATTTTTTTACATCTTAATTTGAGCCTGATCCCATTTCAAACTCTTTTATCTGCTGTGGACGAGCTAAACAGAAACACCTAGATTATTTTGAGTGTATGCAACTGTATACTGGTATGTGTCTGCAGCATCACATTCAACAGCAGCCTGAGAACATGCTTGACGGGAATGTAATCTCGAGTATACAGCCCACGCTGCTGAAGTGGAGTGTAAAGGGCGAGGGGAGAGAAATGGCAGACGAGGGGTGGAGAAGCAGGGATCTCACTGTTGTGGCAGGAAGGAAGTGTCTCCTGAGGAAAGCATGGTCCGGGCGGTACTGTGTAATTTCTGTTAGAGGAATGCTTCGGCTTTGTCTCGCTGGATTGCAAAACGTTGCAGCCATGTACGTGACGTCTCGAACAGACACACTGGTATTTGTTTTCTTCTCTGACATGTTGAGTGAGTTTGGGAGGCCATTGTTTATTCTGTGTCTGGCCGTCCATGTGGGTCTCTCTCCCTCTCTCCCTGTCATCTGACCCTCCTCACACCCTGGCTATTTTTATGAATGTCTGCAGTATCTGATGGAGGCCAAGAAGGCCCAGCAGAGTATGGAGAGCACCTACAAGCAACTCGACAGTGTAAGTCAAACATTTTCTGAAATACTTTTTTCATGGAAAGGCGTCCAATAAGCTTTAAAACAGCATTTTACATTGCAAAAGCAGAGACTAATACTAGAATGGCACTTAGTAGATTGCATACCTCTGCCAAGGCCAAGCACTTCCCTTGAATTGAGTCAAGCTGCATCAAAATTCACACACTCATAGGAATCTGTTCTCTTCAATGTGAAAAATAACTCCTGGATCTGCAACAAATATAATAGGTTCTTCCTGGACCTATACTGAGTCCTTCCACCAAGTTTCGAAGGAAATCTGTGAAGTTGTTTTTGGGTAATCTGGCTTTCAAATAAAACAAAACCAACAATCAAAGGGACAGGGTTGAAATATAACCTCCTTGGTGGAGGTAATGAGCTCATTCATTTCTCAAATTTTGTTTTGTTTCAGAAAAACCAAAATTATTCTCTGTAAAAGAACGTCTGCAGGTTCAGTGCGATCTGTCAGATAGCTCAATTTGTTTAATGGCCGTTAAGCAGTTCCTAATTTTAGACTAGTATCATCAATCCAAGATTTATTTCTACTGATTATTGGAATTTCAGAAAGACTGTCACAAAAGATTCTTCTGCTCCAAAAAGTCAAACCTTTTCATTTTCCACCGAGGCAATGGCTTCAGTTACTCTGATGAAATGACCGTGGTCTCTTCTTTTTCCTTTTCTCTCCGCACACCAGAGTAAAAAGCGCTTCGAGAGGGAGTGGAGAGAAGCGGAGCGTGCAGCACAGTACGCCGAGAAGACCGATCAAGACATCAACGCCACGAAAGCAGACGTCGAAAAAGTAACAACGGGGGGGGGGGGGATAAATCTGTATTATAAGGACTATTTCACACAATTTAAAGTCCAATCATATTCTGCTGGTTAACCTGTCTTCTATCTGTATGCGTGTGTGATTCTAGGCCAAACAGCAGGCTCATTTGAGGGCACATGTAGCCGAGGAGTGTAAGAACGACTACGCTGCTCAGCTCCAGAAGTACAACAAGGAGCAGAGCCAGTTCTACTTTAACGACATGCCACTAATATTCAACGTAGGTGAATAGAATACTGCAAAAGGACAATTTTACTGCCTTTCAACATTAAAGGGAGTTGTTAAAGTAATACTAAGCCTGAAAACTGACTCCACATGATAAATGATATGATTGGCATGTTGGAATTTGAGCATTTATCAGTTTTTCTAAATATGAATAATCACTGTACAGTTTGTCGCCACTTTATGCTGCCATGTGTATATCACTGCACACTTTGTACCAGTATAAAAGCTGCACTCACTGATTTTAAAAAGTTTAAGATTAACTCTTCAGTTGAATTTGTTAATTTTGGCGATATTGGCATTAGCACACGTACAGTATAACAAATGAAAAATTACTTGACTTGTTAAGTTTCTATTTCATCCCAAAGGAGATCCTGTACTACAGAAGTGACCCTGATATTGAGATACTCGTTGATTTATGGGCTCTGTATTATCTGAAACCTAATATTGACAGTGTCTGAGCAACTGTTGTTGTGTTTTCTGTAGAATCTGCAGGATCTGGATGAGAGGCGAGTACGAAAGATGGCCCAAGGTTACATTTTGTTCTCGGACACAGAGAAGCATGTGATGCCTATCATTGGCAAGTGCCTGGAGGGCATTACTAAAGCCGGCACTAACATTAATGAGAAGAATGTGAGTTGGTTTCCAAAAATGCTCAATGGATTTGAATGTGTTGCATGGCTTTATGCTGCACATTGAGAATGACTCATTGATAATTACATCAACTTCAGGACTCCATGGTTGTAATAGAGCAGAACAAGTCGGGCTTTGAGCGTCCTGGAGATGTGGAGTTTGAGGACTACAGTCAGGGCATCAACCGGGCCTCATCTGACAGCAGCCTGGGCACGCCCAAAGGCCCCCTGGACCTCCTGGGAAAAAACAAGAGCAAGAAAATTTGGCTTTTCAGCAAAAGGGGCAAGGTAGGATGTTTCACACTAGCAGAGCACGGTTTATCCTAATGACATAGCCTCGCACTTTACTTTGTGAAAATTTTGCACCAATGATCAGCAACGGCAGATCTGAAAGTCTGCTGGGCGACAGCCAGGCAAGTTAATGGGTGACTTCTTGCATGGCAAAGTTAATGTTTGAGCCAAAGAGCTAGCAGGCAGAGTCAGGAAATCCCCTCCACAGAGAGCACTCATGATGGACCTGTGGTTGTGACTACACACACACACACACACACACACACACACACACATGCACACACACGCACAACCCTCTCATCTCAATTCAGTATCATAATGCATGATCCTCTTTCATTATGTTACACATGAACTCACATGTGAGCCGACCGACACCTCTAGAAAAGGTCCTTTGCATGACTCTGTCCCTGGCTGTGAGTGAATAAAACCTTGCCTCCACACGCACCCTCTCTCTGCAGCGTGGTTTCCAATAGGTCAACAGTCAGCATTCTGCTGTGCTTGTGCTTTCATCAGCACAGAGCCCAAACAACATTGAATTTTCCTCTACAGCGATACGCAAACACACTGCTCCCATTATACCGGCCCAGAACCTAGCATTATGTCTGTCATCACAATAAAATCTTTGGACCAGCACCAGGATGACACCAGCTCAGAAAAACTGGATCACACACATTCATGCTGTCAAATTTACTGCTGACATTTTTCTGTTTGCTCTCGAGTGTCGACTTCAGTCTAGTGAGCTTCCATACACTGTAAATCTTTGAGTTTTCTTGCTGAGGTCCCAAATTAAAGTGGTGATACGAGTGGCTGACCACTAACCAGCTAATGGTTCCCCCCTCCTCCAGTCCCAGCACTAAACGATCCCTTCTTTCAGTGTTTGCTTGTTCAGCGCCTCTCCTCTCTGCATGTCGTACTGGCTGTGCTTTGCCGTGCACTCTTCCTGTTCTGTGTATGTGTGTGGCACACTGCTCTGTGTCATCAGTCATGCTCTCCCAATTAGGCCTGTTGCTTTATGAAAAGGAGGCACACTATACTGGCTCGAGTGAGCGCTGGGTTCATGCCTGGCCCCCCTAAACATTTCCATTCTCAGCTGCCCTCCTGTATTTAGAGCCCCATAACTCTCAGGAAAGCTAGCACCTACCCTGTAGATGTTCACGTAATAATAGTGTTGCACTTAAGACTCTCTGTATTTACACAAGGAGCCTTTTTGTAGAGCAGTTATAGACGTTCACCGTATAGACTCGACTGGAAGGTATCAGCTTCCTATGTAATTTAACTAATAGAGCCCACCCCCACCTCTCCACATAGACATCAAGCTGAGACAGTTTTTCTTTACTGGAGTTCACTCCAGGCATGTTTTCAAGTTGACCTCATGTAAGAGTTCACACAGGGTATTTACTGCTACAAAAAAATCTATAAGCACTATTCCACTGTGTTAATTAAGCTGCGTGCAGTGATATATGGACTAATATTTCATCTGCATAGGTCAGACTGGGAGATATCACTATGTTTTCATTATGTTCTTCTTGACTTTGTCAGGTTTTTATTACATGGGTCTGACAGTTTGAGGCATTGTGCTATCATTTTAATTTTTTTTTACGAATCATTTTCTCAGCGAATCCATAGGACACAGTCACTGTGTGTGCATTCTGACTCGTTTGTCATAATTTAACCAAGAGGAATGGAATGTGATGAAACCACATTTAAATGTATTTGATTTGGAATTGTACACACTCCAAATATATGCCCCCTAAACATGCCTGATTCAATTTTTTCGTCAAGATCCAAAAGAAAAAGCCTCAAGAAATGATCCAGATCTGCACCGAATTTCCTGGAACTGGTCAAATGTTTTTTTTGGGCGTAATCCTGCTGGCAAACAAACAAACAAACAGACACAAAGTATTGACGTCAACAATATTGTCGTTTCACCACAGCTCTTCAATGTGGCTGACGTGTAAAACAGCATCTAGCTCACCCACAACCCAGCTTCGTTCCTGTGGCTCACTCCTTCAACCTGAAGCGAGGTTGAGCTGCAGGTACCCAGAGCGGTGGTTGGTGGCTTTCGTCTTTTTTTTTTTTTTTTTTCATGTGTGTGTCAATGAGCACCAAAGAGACATTTGTAAGTTTGTGCTTTTCATGCTCTCTGGGCTCATGTGCTGGGTTTGCTCCAGTGTTGTCTTCCTGGCTTCGTGGTGTGCTTCAAGGTGTTGACTGTGTCTTTTTCTTTCCCCTTGTCACCTTTTTGTCTTCCCTCTCACTCTCTCTCTCTTCTTTCCATCCTTCCAACCCCTTCCCCATGTCTCCCCTTATCCTGAACACCACCCTGCGCCTGCATATCTCATGCTCGGGTGCTGGTACTTTGGCGACGCTCCCCTCTCCAGCTCTCTCCCTCCACGCTCCCACCTTTCTCCACACCCCCCGCCCCCTCGCCTGCTAACGGACCCCCCTCCCCCAAGTTCGGCCGGGACCCCCTGTCGTACTGTTTGAAGGAGATCAATAAGACAGTCAAACCCAGAATCTCTTCCTTCCGGACGCTCCGGAGATCGGTGAGTCACCAGGGGAGAAGGTTTGGGTTGCCAGGAGACCTCCACCCATCAGGGCTCGCAGACCGCCACCATGTGTTCCTGCCGCTTCGACAGTGACCGATGATTCCCACACTTACACATGTGGCATAGCTCTTACTACTCATTTCCACTATTTTCCATATTTGTGTGTTTATATCTCAACATGTAAGGGACACTTTTTTGGGATGTGGAAAAACGAAAAACCACCTTTTAAGGATACTTCGAGATATTTTTCTATACACATCCTGTTTCTGTTTTTCCTCAGAGGGTTACTCCAGAGAGGATCATGGTAATATTGACAACAAATCTGGTGTGGGTGGGGGTCTCGGCCATGTGGCACATAAAAGTGGCCACCTTTCCATTACAACACCTCAACTCATTGTAATAACTTTCACTGCACGAAGCCCTTCTTAGACTTTCTGTGCTCAGATGACTCAACATGCAGCATCCAGCAGTGTTACGTGGCTCCGTTGTATTGAAGAGGTGGCCACCTGGTGGTGTAGCGAGGGACAACTACTTGGTAGCAGGGGAGGAAATGGAGCAATAACCAGATTTTTAAAATAGCTGTTTCAGCATGCTCGTTTATCATCACAGCTTTATTTCTTGATCATGCAGCCAAAAAGAAAATGGGACAAATTTATCAAAGCGTACTCTATTGTATTTGATTGTCGACGGGTGGTGGCTTTCAGTTCAGCTCACTTTTGTACTTTTCCATTCATCTGAAGCCCAAAATGTGTAACTAAGGCATTTGAAACTTATGTTTAGTCAGTGGAACAAATTGAGCTGAACTCAAACCGCAGGCTTGGTGTTTGTTTCTGTTCTCATGGTAACTGTCGTTGTGAAACTGCTGCTGTAGAGTAAGTGCCGTGTTAACCCACCCTTCCTGTGACCTGTTGCAGCCGACAGTGACGGAGGACTTCTCACATCTTCCTCCGGAGCAGCGCAGGAAGAGGTTGCAACAGAAGCTGGAGGAAGTTTGCAAGGAATTGCAAAAGGAAGTAGATCAGAGGTGTGTGTTTCTGTCTCCTCCTGTGTGCTAATAACTGTGTCTGTTGGAACCTCTCCGGCGGAGGCGGGGGTAAAATAATTCATGCTGTGCACATCAGCGTGTTTAACTTCTGCGGTGCCTGTGTGAGTGTTTGAATCGTGTACCCAGCCCTCAGCTCTGCCGGGAACCAATTTCGACTGAAAGTCACTCCGCCTCCTTCCTTCCTTTTTCCTCCACTCACTGTCTCTCTCCTCTCTCTCTCTAGCGAGGCTCTGGGGAAGATGAAAGATGTTTATGAGAAAAATCCTCAGATGGGAGACCCCGCTAGTCTGGCATCCCAAATCAGCCAGACATCCCAGAATATAGAGCGACTGAGGGGAGAGGTCAATAAGTATGAGGTAATCATGAACTCTGTCCTTTTAGTCTTATTACGAGGTAATCATTTACAATGAGGTCATACGGCTCTTCGCAGCTATTTTAACTTTAATGTTAATTAAGTGTCTGCTGGTTATTATGATGTCATAAGGTCCTCGCTTTTTCCCCCTTCCAACATTATGCGTTATTCATGCCCTCTGCTCTTAATTACAACTTATTACATTTTCAAATATTTATTCATTTATCCTCAGATCTATTGTTTCAAGGAAGGGTCAGACAGAGGGCCTGCAAAGATAATACACAATGTGAAAAGGAAATGTGGATGCCATTTTTATAAAAAAAGAGGAGGCAATTAAAAGACCTGAATTGTAAAATTGGTCCTCCTCTGGGTCATAAGTCAGTAAAATTGGACACACACTAACATGACAATGATATTTTTGGATTCACTGTAATTCTCCCTCTCTGAGGATGTCATTAATTCTAATGTCCATCACTAATGAACGTCCTCCAATCTGCGTAGAAGTCATAGAAAAAAAGACTGAGAATCTTGTTATTTTTAATGATCTTTTCGTATCAAAGGGATTCAGTGATGCGTGTCTGGAAATCCGTATACACTGCAAACACCAACCGCATAGGGGCTAATCTGGCATCTGTTTAATGGTGCCAGTTTCCCCAAACGTAAAGAAATATAGACTAAAAAACTAGGGTTGACCTAGATGATGACAGGAGGTGCTGGGGTGTGAAGTGCTCTGCGTCAGACTCTGAACAGGACTCTGTATTTCATCAGCAAATGAATTATCTAACAATAAACATATCTGCTCCTCTTCTTCTTGAAGACCTGGCTGGCTGAAGCAGGAGGTCGAGGGGAAACGTTGCGCTACAAACCACACATGTTCAACAATAACGGAGCTCACGATTTACAAAGGTAACACTGCTAACAAGGCGTAATGTCTGACCCCATGAGCTGTGGTCTGTTCTGTGCAGGAAAAACTGTGTGATTTCGTTTTTGTGTTTTTCTCTTCCCAGCCCCGATGGAGCTCACTCCGATGAAAGCACTCCTGATCCCTCCCAAGCCATCTACGCAGAGTTCGACGATGACTTTGAAGATGACGAACTAACTGCTGCTATTGGGAATTGCACGGCCATGTACAACTTCCCTGGTATGTAAAGTGACATATCGAGAGGTCACATACCATTTCAGTTTCATGTCAAAGAGATTGTGTTGATGAAATACATTAATGCTCCTTTCAAAATCACATTTCTTACCAAATTTATAAAGAACAACATGTATAGGTTGAACAGTGTCTCTTAGCAACGACTCCCAGCAAGGCTTTTATTTGTACTATTTCCAGGAGGAGACACTTCATTTTTAAAATTTATGGGTGAAGTTCACCTTTTATTAATGTCTTTGAGTTGTATCTTTCAAATGCCACAGAGTTATTCCCGTCCATCCAGTCTCTCTTTCCCTTTTCAGGTGCGAGTGAAGGGACCATCTCAATGTCGGAGGGGGAGGTGCTGGCTGTGGTTGAGGAGG
This sequence comes from Platichthys flesus, assembly GCF_949316205.1. Lineage (NCBI taxonomy): Eukaryota > Metazoa > Chordata > Actinopteri > Pleuronectiformes > Pleuronectidae > Platichthys > Platichthys flesus. Next base: position 11,144,044 of record NC_084960.1, on the reverse strand, counting down.
ACAAGGGTGACGGCTGGACCCGTGTCCGCAGGAACAACGGGGACGAAGGCTACATCCCCACGTCTTACGTCTCGCTCTCCCTGAACAAATGAACAACAGAAGTAGAGAATAACACTTTGTAGAACAGTATGCAGTTTTTCCCCCATGGGACCGATCATAAAGACTCCACATCGTGCTGGGTGAGACCCCTTGTGAGTCCAGGGAGGGATCCGAACAACGTGCTTTGATTTCTTGAGGGAGAGGCCCCATGTGAGCAGAGGCATGGTGCTGAGAGGATGAGCCTCACGGCCGTCATTACATTGTTGTACCTAAACCACAAGGATATTTAAATTTTGATTGCATGTCACAATGTTTTTCATTTTGGTTTTGGTTGCATGGATCTGAGGCACCATCCTGGTCGCGCCGCAGCCGAAGAATATTTTCTGAATATGAGAGGAAGAAATGGAGGAAGACAAGAGCTGCTGCCATCTTTACACTGAGTGTTAATATCATAATGCATAGGAGGAGGTTACATCCACCGTTTACTCATTTCAGATAAAAACTGACCCCTCTGACCCATGACACTCCACGGACGAGCGGAGAACACGATCGGTTGGAGTCTTTTGTCTCAGGCGTGACACTTTCTACTTTAAATAGCACTTGTGAAGTTGCATGGCACCGTCACTTTGCTGACGGTCGGAGATCTCGAGCGTCCCCAGGGGATGAGCGAGGCTTCCGGGGGAAAGTGCTTCACTTGTGGTCGCTCCACCGGTTTGGGAGACCACAGGTGAGGACGGCTCCCTCGTCAAATCACATCCGCACACCAGAATAAACACTCCACGTTCTGACAATCACAGCCATATCATCATGTAAGTTCAGTGTAAAGCAGTAACAAGGATATACACTAGCTGTTTTCTAAAAGTAACATCCTGAAAATTGTACTAAAAATAATTTATTACAAATGTGTATGTTTCATAAATAATATTTTTAAGTTTGACAAGTTGTACTTTGTATTAAGGATGTTCTCACTTTGTTTTCCCCCTTGCACACTTAGTGGACAGATTGTAGCCACAAAAGGGAGTAAAAATGCACAAATAGAATGTGCTACATTAAGAATATTGTATATATGTAATAAATAATATATATTTTAGTTATCACAACACCACTATTGTCTTATTAGCTTTTTAAGCTTTCAAATAAAGAGTTACATTGTGAGAGAAAACTAAAAAGCTCTTATTTTGTTGCTAGTATCGTTTTATTATTATTTACTTCTCACATTTTCAAGCTCATCCACATCCTGTTTTGTCATCGTTATTGAGCCAGCAAGAAGCAATAACTGCTCACGTGCCTTTCTGGTTAAAAGCATTGTGTATATACCTTTTTTTGCATATTAAATATTTTGCTTTTTTTCAAGATTTAATAAATGCAAAGCACATTTCAAAGTTACAAATGGTTACGTCATTTCTGGACTTGGATAATAAATGTTTGGGGGGAGACCCAGTGGCTGTTGGTCCGGCAAACTGGTGAATGATTACGTGAATTTGAGGTGTGTGAAGTTATTTAATATTGAAATACTTTTCTCCTTTTCCTTGAATGGTTGATTTAGTGTTTGTGAACATTCATCCCTTTAACTGAAGCTGGAAACTGGAGAAGTTTATGAATTTAAATGTGACCTAATTTACTATAAAGTTAATGAGGCAGTGGCTGGGTGCAAGATTTTAGGTTTTGAAGGTAAATTAAGTTTTCTGTATAATCAGTTTTCACACTTGCTTGTAAAGGATCAATTCCATGTTAAAAATCAGTATTTAATTAATCATATCAATGTGACATTTGGTGGATTTCTGTAATTATGAATTTGTATTTGTCACAACCGACTGATACTGTAGCAATACAGTCTTAATGTAATGGCAAAAGTTATTATTAATATTTTATGTTAATTAACCTAACATAATCTCTATTTGTACTTTATATTTATTTAAAGTAAATATTATATTTATATTTATTTAAAGTAAATCTCTTCTTGTTGCCATCCACTGATCACAGTGTGTGCAGCTCATGCACAGTAGGTGGCACTGTTGCATCATTTCTCTGGGACGTGACAGATATCTACTTCCCCCTCAGCATAATTATGTTTTCAATATAGGCCATGCCTTTGCATACCTGATTAAATTGCACTGGCTTTTAACACCTCTGTTGATGACTTATTAATAATCCCCAATTTGGCAAGCGCCCCACTTTCGTATTCACCTTGTTCACAAATGCAGACAAGTGAAGACAACGACCGTGAACGTGGGTAAAAAAGACAAAACAACATTTAGAGTGAATTATTCTGCCGGGATTGTGGAACTCCAAAACCACTAGGGGCCAATGATGAAGCTCCATTCAGCTGATGGAGAATCCAGCAGTGGCGTTGACAGGCAGATCATCTAACCGTCCAGGCTACTGAGGAATTGGATCATCATTGGTATGCAAAGCCTCAAGTCTCGAGACGCGTTAAAGGTCAGCTTTTCAATAAGGCAACTGGATCCAGCCAACATCCTGCACCTGTCTACAGATGAAGGGGGGGGGGAGGTGCATTAAGGGGGACATCTACGCTCAATGGCACAAAGCAGAGAATAAAACATCTGCTCTAGTACCTGCTAGTGTTCATGTATTACACATGTTGTTACATTCCTGACCACTCCCTTACAAGCTGCGTCTACACATGCTGTGGCATCTTCTGCTGTAGGGAGAGGAGCAACATGTTGGGGGGTGCGACTGCAGTTTGATGTCCTTAGTGAATCATTAAAGATTTACCCTTCTAAAAACCGACAACTGCGATGGTGTAATTTCACCTCGCCAGTCCCTGTTTACCACGACTGTTAACAACATCTACTTTCTCTCACCCGGTGACAGGGATTAGACTGTCGCTGCTCCAGTGGTTCGGAACGAGCGTACATCCGGAAGAAATATCCGAGGGAAGATGCTTTTGGCAAGACGACACATTCACCACGGCCGTGCAAGGGAACATTTGCAAGATAACATCTCTCTCGGTGTAGCTCATGTCATTTTCAGCAGCTCTTAACAAGATGTTAAACACGGCCGGAGCCTTACTGTGGGTTTCACTTATTAATCTGACGAGCCCGCTCACATTTAATTTCACTTTCTTCTTCTAAAAAGAGAGAAAGAATATTTACGCTACACTTATGTGCTTGTGTCTTTGCAGAAATATCATGACAATTCAAATAGAGGATAGAGGGGTTTCTTCAACTGACAATACTAGAAGTCACAATTTGGACAAATCCCAAATAGCAGTGGATATACGGTGACTTTTTCTGTAACCTTGCATTAAAGGGTTGGGTGAGAGGTTGTGATTTCACAATAAAAGCACAAGGCTGAGCTGACTGACTCATTGGTTGCTGGTTGTTAACTTTACCATGTTTCTAGTACCAAATAAGGAAAACTTGTCATTGGACCCGACAGGTTGTTGAGCTGCGTGTGTTGCAGTGATTTCAGGAAACATTTGTGAGCTTAATATTTGTTTCGTAAAAACTTGCGGTATGTATGATCTTTTGGTGCTCCCCCTCCTTGCTTCACTGATCTGATCCAAAGGCTCCTCATATTGTCAATATTGCTGATCTACTTTGCAACAAGCTGACGATCGTTAGGAAACCTTTCAGGTCAATTGTAATAACCTGCAATGTAAACAAACTTCTTCTGCTAAAATGTCAGTGTCTGTATTCCGTATCGGCCCCCGTAAGAGTGTAAAAGAGCCTCCCTATCATATCCCTCATGATTATAGTGGGTGCTGTTACAAAATAAGCAATTATTTCTCTGCCTGCTGCACCACAGGTGATTAAAGATTTAAGAAGTCGATCTTCCGGTAGTTGCTGCAGGAAAACAGACAGAGATGGAGGGAAACCTTTAAGCTTTCCAGCAGCTACATGTGCTCTAATAGTGTATGATCCCACTATCTCGCTACGCCACGAAACCTTTCCAGAAGACAATTAAGTAAGATTAGTTAAGGACAATAACTGAATAATTAATAGTTAAGGTTTAGCTTTATATATATATAATCGAATTCATAAATAAACAACAAACATTAGCAAATGCTTTGTACAGGCTTTTACTGTAGATTTATAAATAAAAGTCCCTCAGATTAATCACGGCCTCGTTTTCACTCCTGCGGCACAGCTTAAGGCCAGTGTTCTCTCCATTTACTACCTCTGTCTTCTCACAGCCATTCTGCCGAAGCTTGTTCTGACCACGATGGTAGAATCTGCATATATGAATCCAAAGGGTCTGCAATAAGCTGCACCAATCACAAGTGTTTAGATACCAAAGTTAAGCCTCTTTCCAGCACCAGTGGAGCCAGAGGTAATGCTCATCCTCATCACATCACACGTAGAACATTAACATGAGAGTAATTCACATATCCCCACTAAATAATAATAAGTGCAACACTCAGTTATCTAAAGTCCAGTTTGAATTTTCTGATTATTGTCAAAACGAGAACGACCCATATGTGATTCATTCTCTTTCTAATCATTAAATATACATATTCTCAGAGTCAATCCTCTCCTCTGTAAATATTTGACTTAGCAGGCAAGATGTCAAATTAAAAGATCTCATCTGTGTCATGTTTCTCCTTTGTTAAACAAAAAACTGCAAGAAAACAAATGGAAAAGAAACCGGTTTAAACAAGTCCCGTAAAAATGAAACAGCTGCGCTGGTTCTAGGCAGATGTTTCGAAAAGTGGGTTTTCTTTCTCAAGGTCTTGTTAAACAACAAAGAATCAAAATATATAGATCATTTTTACAATTTACTAAGGCAAATGTGTTTTAGTTCAAGTAATACCTGTATGTGAGACTTCAGTACCACAAGCAACAACACTAATTTTACAACTCTTTTATTTTGTTCTTTCATGGAGATAATAGTATTTTGAAAGCAGTTCATCACAAACCAGGCTTTCTCCAAGTTATTGACCATATGTTTACTTGAAACCTAAAATTCTGATTATTTTTCTTATACAGAAAACATTGGGAAAAACAGGCAAATCTTAATGAAATCAAAACATGAATTGTTATTGGTCATGGTGATATATGGTGTGTTTATATTCTGCTGCAGTTATACCCAGGAGCTTTTTTATTCATTACTGGAGATAACTCTGACAGTAACCATTGGGAGTTGCATGAAAAGGTTGGATGATCATCAAGATCTCGAAAGCAGCAGCATATCTGTATAATGCCACAGCTATATTCCCATTATATATAACATCCTTTGTTGAAGACAATGGCACCTGATCACAGCCTTTGCTTTAAATTATATAAACCCGCAATAAACTGTATATTATTCCAGGTCTCTAATTGAAAAAAATATATATGTAGGTTTCAGAAGGAATGCTGAATAAATACACATGCTGTTAAATTATTAAAACGGTTGATGTAACACCCGTCAAAAATGTGATCTTTGAATTCTGGGAAGATTTCACTTAAGTTAATGAACTTTTGTTTTTCAAAACCGTGTATTTAGATGGTAACGCTTCAACGTACGCATTTCTAACTTACAAACTGAAAGCAAATAATCGATATTCCGTGATTTGTGAAAAACAAATACTCATCTGTGCGTCTGATGAGTGTAGAAGAACGAAGCTCTAGGGTAAACCAGACTTACACATGCATTCCATTCGTATAATGCTCTCACACACACACACAACACTCTCTTAATGTCTCTGCAGCAAATAGTTGTTATCACTGCATCAATTAAACATCTCTCACATTATATGCATGTAAGATGATATACACATTACATTACACATAATATTATTCCAGATCTGGAGAATACAGAATATATTATCTACTTCACATAATTACCATTAATTAGATTCTAAAGACAGAAAACTGAGGTAAAAAAGTAAATATACAAAATAAATACACACAATATAAATCTCACTTTAAATCACCATACATGACTATGGTTCGTTCATCCCAAGACTCTAATGCCGGGGTTTGAGGAGGGCCATTGCTCGAATACAAAACAAGCAACAATACAATTAAAACAATAAGAACAATAATGATAATGATAACAATAAAACTAATGGAAACAACCACAATAATAAACAAATAGTGAAAGTAACATACTCCAACCTGTTTACCGGGTGGAACCTTCCGGTTGCATACCTGTCAGGTCACTTTCAGGGTAAAGAAAAGCCCAGGTGTAGCTGCCAATACGAAGATCACGGCGTCAATCTAAAAGGTGAAGTAGATGATAATCACGCTTTTTAGGAGTGTGTCAAGTATGCAGTGACGGTTGTGGAGAGGTCGAGGGTCCAGCGTCATTACAGCCGGAAACATGCAGCGGAACCCGGGGGGTTCAGTGACACACGCGGTGGGATCGAGTCAACGTTCCTCGGTGGAGCTGGAGCCTTCACACGACCCCGTTCTGACAGAGACACTGTTTAGTGAGTAAAGATGTTAAAACGAAAAGTCTAGATTTTCCCCAGAAGGATCGTTTCAGAGTGGATTATACGGATATGGCACAAGATAGTGAAGAAAACCCCCAGACACAGGAAGAAACCTCTCCTATAGACAATATACAACTTAGGATTTGTATTAATGGGACCAATGCAGAGGTTGGTTAAGTTCCCATGCACAGAACTACCAAAGATGTGGATGATCAAGTGGTTATGGCTAAATTTAGCTGTGACCATCATCATCATCATCATCATCATCATCATCATCATCATCATCATCATTATCATTCATCTCGCCGAAGAGAAGCAGTGCGAGACATCACATCAGAGAGGTTAGTGCAATATACTGTACTGTTCAATTGTTAAGTATGGCATCATGCTACAGATCAGTATTAAAATGTAAATGGTCCTTGATGGTCCTCTATCTATCTATCTATCCATCCATCTATCTGTCCAAATATCGATCTATCGATCGATCGATCTATCGTGCCCTTGGGTTTACCTCCGGCTAAGGGGCAGGAGGAAGACATTAAAACTCGTACTCCTTATCAGTGAATCATGTGGCAAGGCTCCGTGGCTTCCCCAAACAGGAATGATTGTTAACGAGGCGAACTTTGATTAATTAACTTTATTCTAGCAGCATCAAAATGATTGGAAATACCAGAGGCGTGAGGTAAATAACAATACAACAGACATTTGTATTCATTGGAGTTTGCCTTCTTCCTTGTGATAAGGTCGGGTTTGCTGGGGCACACCGTCCTACCTGACAACTGAGACAGAAAGGAGGAGACAGCGAGCGCACTACTACACCTTACAGGAGCCAGGCATCTAGATTCCTATCTATCTATCTCTCTCTCTCTGTTTCTTTATCTACCTCTCTATCAATCAATAGTCTTATGTAAAAAGGAATTTGAGTTCTGCTTTAGCTTGAATTCAAATTCAACTAGCCAGAAAGTAGCTACTCTTGGCGATCATTTTGTGATAACATTTTAATTTTCTTAACTTTCTGCATACAAGCACTGAATAATGCAAAATGTTAGTGATGGCTGACAACACTTGTTTTCCGGATGATTTGCCATTGACCAAAAAAATAAAGGCCGAGCTCAAAACAGGCACGTATTGTCTGTAGTTTTATATTTTCTCCTCCAGCACTTGGCAAAGCACCACGGGGCGGGACAGCAGCAAAGGAAGGAACTTATTAGATATGGCTTTTTTTTAAATGGAGTTGAGCATCTCCCAAGAAGTTTGTGAATACTCCCTAAGGAGGGTAAATCAGGTCATGGGATTTCTTGTTTTTGAGTGACAGAACAGAGGGTCAAAGAGGTCTGATTTGGCACATTTGTAATGAATTTGTGATGTTGTTTAATCATCCCTCAGTCACATTGATGGGCAGGTTCATATTCTCTATGCAAAACAGGGGGGGATGGGCAATTTGGCTCCCAGGACAGGCATTGTTGTGCCGTTGCTTGGTGTTTTATCGACTTTAAAGCTGGAGTTTCTGTCCGGTACTTCCTGCTTGTGTATGCTGGCAGCGCGGTTAGCAAACGCCAGCAGCATTCCTAACCAAAGCATTATAGAGACTTTCACTTGTATTCGCTGTCAAAATTTGTCCTCGTGTGGACCCCTGTGTGATTTGCTGCACTGGTATCATAACTCTCGGAGCACAAAGGTCATCCCTTTAAAAACTTTTTCCTCTGGCTGAGCTTGCATGTTGTCGTTTGTAAGGCAAAATCTGCAGCAGCAGGAGTTTCTGACCTGTGAGCGATATTGCCCAAACTCCCATTGGGAGATGTTTTTGGTGTCAACCGGCTTTGTACGCCAATAAACGGGGGGAAATAAAACATTCTCAGTTAGAGCTGATGTTTCTTTGCTGAATTAATCCCCTTAGGTAGTATATCCCCACCCCTCCCTCTTTTCACAGTTCAGCTAATTAACTGGTTTTATTTGACTTAAGGTTTGAGACTGCAGTGGTTTGGGCTGGGTGTTTCCAGTCGTGGTGAAGGACGTGGGCATTCAACTCGAGAGGGGAGTCGGAGAGGCACAACTGGGGGCAAGAGAAGCTAATGAGCTCCTTTTTACAGTGAGAAAATGCAGTCTGCCAAAAGAGGGTTCCCCCCCCCCCCCTCGACTGTATATTCTAGAAAGGTCGGACGCTCTCACGGGTTCAGGATTGTGACAGAGATCCTGCATCCAGGTCTGTACATGCTCGGATCCCACACATCTGTAACATCTCAGGATCTCATCATTTTTTCCCGCCTGTTGCCTCACATTATTACCGGTTATTTCACCTTCCTGTGATGCAGAGGGCTGAAAATAAAACGTGAACCACACACATGAGTCAACATCACCAGTGAGCAGTACAGTACAGAACACGTGTATAATACAAGCAAGTAGATAAATAGAAATGACGGCAAGGACTATTTTTGACCATTTGATGATATCGAGGGTGTATTACTTTGAAAAGAAACTGTACTCTCCATTGTTACATTGTCCTGTGCTGTCCTCTTGACTCCATTGAGGAAGTGGGGGACAGAAGGATGTTAGCCAAGCTGGCGTCCATCATGGGCAACACCTCTCACCCCCTGCATGACATTGTGGGGTTCCTGAGCAGCTCCTTCAGCAGCAGACTGTTACACCCACGGTGTAAGAAGGAGAGGTTCCGCAGGTCCTTCATCCCGGCTGCAGTCAGGCTCTACAACACCAGCACCACCTGATAATGATGTAGTCCCTGTCTATTATCTTTTTCTCCACTAAACCTCTCACATCATAATATTCAACACTTAACATCTATATTTATATCATGGTCACTTAAAATGGTTACATTGCAATATTCATATTTCCAGTATGCTATCTTGTAGTACTATTTATATTATGGTCACTTACTTTCTAATTATTTTTAATTATTTTCTGTATCATGGTCACTACTGTTTCATATTTTCTATTTTCATTACAATAACACTTAACATCATTCCACTTTATCCCCAGCACCTGCTTTTTGTACAGTGTCTGTTTTTGCAGGTTGTTTGTTTTCATACTCCTATTATGTGTAGTTTTAGAAGTGTACTTATTGTGATCTCTTTCTTTTTTTTTACAGTGCTTCGACACTGTTACTTTAATTCTGTTTTTCTATTACTGCTGTAACAAGTGAATTTCCCCATTGTGTGGATAAATAAAGAAATCTAATCTAAATCTAATACTAAAAGAGTATATTATATATTTATTCAGAGACATAAAATCTAGATGTATTATGATAACTTTATCTGTAATTTTTTCTAATCAGATGACTGGAAAATTGCATGTTTTCATCAGTGTATTGTAATATAAAGTATATTAATAATTTAAATTTACTTAATGTTAGATATGTTAATGTAAAGGGTAATCTACCTACTTACATACTCTTTGTTTATTACCCATTTATTTCTGTCACGAAACATTTGTCTCTTATTGTTCAACCTGATATAAATAGAACAGAAAATACAGTATACACCACAAGGAAAAATGTACATGCTTCAGTTGCCGTCACAGGCTCTTATTCTTCATATTATAATTGTGACAGCTGTGTACTGTAGCTGCAGAGGGAAAGCAGCGACGCCGAAGGGCAGCTGAGAGAAAAGGTAAATCGGAGCAAAGGCGAGCGGTTTATATTTTCCTCCTCTCGTAGGCGGGCTTCCCGCCATCAGCGATGAATGGGGCTTCTTTAAATAGCTCTGATTAATTAGAGGTTTTAATTGGAAGGGTGGGGGTTGCAGCCGCCCCCCCCCCCCCCCCCCCCCCCCCCCGCCTCTCAACCCGCCGGGTAAGTGGTGCCCATGTCAAAGGGACACCTGGCCCCGGCCGACTCAATCGTCAGTCCTTTGCTACGACGTGGAGTTGAAAAAAAGCCTCAACCAGCGCCGGGCAGGTGTCTGATGTGCAGTGCTGTTTGCCAAAGGTGCCTGCTCCCCATCTCCAGCTCTTCTTTTCATCCCCCTTTTCTCCCCCGTTATCTTACTCTTTCTACTCAGTTGCATCACCTCCCCCTTTCCTCTCTAGAGTGATTTATTAATGCCCCCCTGTTATATTCTCAACGCTAGTGGGTCCATTGTTTCTTGCATTGTTTTGCGTCACTGTGGGCTGTGTAGAACTATTATCAGGTGCACTAAACCTTTGTATTTGAATAGTAAGAGATGACACCTGGTGATGTTTCAGCCCAGGCTCCTCTCAGATAATCAATACGCTTATTTTACTCAAGATTTCAGATTCATGCGTGTGTTTCTCAAATGAAATACAAATGTTTCATTGTCATTTCACAGAGTGGTTTTCAAGTAGACATGGTTTTTATCATTGTGATAGAACATTTACTTGGCCCGCTGAGTGACATTGCTTGGCCTTTTCCTACCTCCAATAGACCTGCTTAGGTATTCACAGTAGACCCCTGGTGATTGATGAGCGGGCACAGGGAGAGGAAATCTATCCCCAGGTTACTGCGTGGCCCTGGTGATGGATGGTCCTTTGGAGGTCTTAGCAGAAGTGATGGGTCATGGGCCTCGCTGAGCCCAGCGCTGGGAGTGAAGGAGTCAGAGCAGGGAGGGGAGAAGGAGGAGGGTGGAGACAGAGATCGGAGTGTGTGTGGGGCTGGGGAAAGCAAAATATATGACACAACAACAACCTGTATTTTTGTCTGCGAATACAGTGAGATAAACAATTTTTCCCCCCCATCCTGTTGTTATGAGCTATGTGGGAATCACTGTGAACTCATCAGGTTTATGTCTCATTCTACATACATTAGTAACACACAAAACACAAACAGCTGTGTCTCATTCTCGGGTAACTTATTGTTTTCTTGTGTTGAGTTTTCCAGGCGAAACTTTCTCTCGAGCTGGAGACAAACACTCTTCCTCTTCAAGGGTTTGCTGAACATAAGGTTCGGGCCAGGGGCTTTCTGTGCGGCGTTTGCATGTTCTACTCCCACAGTCCAAAACCATGCAGGTTGGGGTTAGGTTAACTGAAGACTCTAAATTGACCGTAGAGGGTAAATGGTTTAGTCTCTGTCTGTTGGCCCTGCGACCTATACATGATGTCGTTATACATGCCTGTCGTTCAACGTCAGCTGGAATTGTCTCCAGCGAGACTCTCAAAGTATTAGCGGTATAGGAAAATGGACAGATGGAAGGATGGATGGTCCAATTCAACCATTTAAAAACCGTCATTGGTGGAGATGCACGACGCAGATGGAGGGATTCCTGGGAGGCTCAACTCGGGGCGAACCTTGAAATATCGGAGGTAAAAACATTACAGTCAAACATGAGTGATGCCCTCTATCAACGTGTGATGGAGACAAACTGATGGGTCGGCTTCCACTTTTGTTCCTCCTCATTGTTTTGCATTCTCCCCTGTTGACCTCGCATCATTGAAAATAAAGTCAAAATTCCTTTTTTTTTGTGTGTGACAGCTTAAACGTCAACAACGCCCTGAAAAAAGAAGGGTTTTGTATTGGAAACCGACTGCCACTCTTTTGATCTGTTGGTGTGCCACCTTTCTGGGACACATATTTGATCATCTTCCTGCAGCGAATTAACTGAAAATCAATCAAGATGATGCACAGGGAGCGTGGAGAAACTGACAGAAAATAATATAATCTGTGTTTTTATTATCACAGGAGACGCTCTTGAGGGCTGGTGATGATTGGGGGAAAATATCACGTCTGACAGGTTTAGCCCTGTAAACATGGACGGCTCATATTAGGCTTGGCTACTTGACGTGCACATATTTTATAAACAAGTAATGAATACTTCTGCATTGGCCTTATGCACTTAAAGCAAAAGTGATCATCAATTATTCTCTCAGTGCAGCAAATATGGTAATGAATCTCTCAAGAAATGTTGTGATGCTCTTTTGCTCCCAGGGCCATTGTGGAGATTCATTACTGTGTCACTGCTCAACAGCAAACTTGGCCAGCTTCCATGCAAACATAAAAGTTGCAAACAATGGCTTTCTTTGACTATGTGAACTAGGCCATCTCATAACCCTATGCCACACATTCAGCGTATCCAGACAGACACAAACACACACGCACACATGCACACACAAACAATTACACACACATATATGAAAACACACACACGCACACACACACACACGCATACACTTAAACACCTGTCATTTACTCTAAGTCAGTGCCAGAGGTCCACTTTGTGGCAATATGCCACCCAGGAGTATCCAGCAGGGGTGGGCTGCAGTAGTGATAAATTGGGATGGATTAAATGTCAACCCTGAAGCAGATTCGCCATCACTGGAGCTATATGTGCTCAAGTCAGATAACTCTGCACATCATCTTAATATATGTGGATTCAATTGTACCGAGGGGCCGATGAACAGGAGCGTAAGTTATTACGGCCTGACCGATCAGAATTTTTCGGGGGATCAATACCAAAATCGGGGAGTAAAACATTTCTGTTACCAATATACAGTATAGACCAATATACGAAATGTAATTGAGACTTGATATTTTGCAGTTTAACCATAAGTTAAAAGAAAGTTAAGAATTGTAAATAAAATGTTATTTTCAAGTAAAATGTAAACATAAATGCACATATTCTGCTTTGTTTATCATTTTAAAACAAAAGTTAACATCAACAAAAAAGATGTTTGTGGCAGCAGCAGCTGCCAGGTTCCGGCTCTTGTCTCCCCGCTCTCAGCTATTGCTTGGACATTTTAACGTCCCGCTGTCAGAATCCTTTCACGTGAAACGCAGCCTTTCGACTGTTTAGCTTTAAGCAATTGTTGTCGCGTTGACTCGAGTTTGAGGAAGCTACAAGCTAACTGTAGGCTAACGTGCTGCCAGAGCCACGTAGAGAGTGTGTTGCCACAATACTGTAATGTTAATAAGACGTGTGTGGGGTTGATTATGTTGCCCGTATAAAAAGGCAAATATTTCAGCTCAGGCACCCAAATCTGTGTTGTGATTCGATCCAGTAGGAAACTGGCTTATAGGAACTGGTGCCTGATTGAGACCAGATATTGTTGCCAAACCATACTATCGTGTGACAGCAGCTCTAGTTCTCTAACAATTTCACACGCTTCGAGTGTGAGCTGAGTTTTGGGGAAATACGACTGCTTAATGAGATCTTTAAAAATAGATGCACCACTGTCTTTAAAATAGCACCAAGATCATAAAGTTTCCGTTAAGAAGTATGATCCCAGTTAAGTATTTTGCCTATTCAGCTCTAAGAGACATGAAGTTGCAAAGAGTATAACAATTCAAGCACAACGTTGTGGTAAATGCAGTTCCTCTGCTGTCAGCCTCTTGTTTTCCTCTTAATCGGACACTAGGACATCTTCCTCCACTGACGCAGTGTCTCAATCATGTTGTCAGACTTGCATGGAGTGCAGTGCAGCAGTGGCATCCAGAAAATAAAGAACAATTACACAATTGAACAGTGTTTGGATGACAGGTATGCCTTTCCTCCCGGGCTATGTTTCAACCACATCAGAGTGCTGAGTGTGAGCTCCCCGGTAGGAGCACGAGGGTGTGAATGTGTGTGTGCAGAATTTTGAGTGCACCATTCCTGTTCATTCGCCCAAGGGCTGAGTGATTTTCCACGTGAACAGCAATTAAACAAGTATCTGGTGAAGGAGTCAGACAAACCCCTACCATGTGAGAACCTAAATCATGCTGTCATAACCTTAGGCTAGCTCTGTACAGTAGGTGTCTCTGGAGGTGTCTCCTCCTTCTTCTCTATGCGACTTCTTTAACGCTCCTTGTCGTCAGTCTCGTCGCTGAAAGTGGCTGTGATCTGATTTACAAACACTCCGACCCCCTTTTGGCAAGTTTGTGTCTTAATTTAGCCAGAGCCCCCTGCACCATGCCTCTCCAACAAGCAACTGCTGAAATGGCTAATTGGCTTCTCTGTTAACACATGCCTTGCTCCCCCAGCTCGAGTCAGACCCTCAGACATGCTGCTCCTCCATTATCATGCTCGTGCATGGGCACACAGGGACGCAAGATACATACAGAAAGCGCAAGATGTGTGGTTGCCCAGAGGCCCAAGGACCCATTACTGTTCTGTTCAAAGAACATTAAAACCAACTTAGCATAAATATGTGAGCAGTGAGCCATCAATCATTTACCTCCCTGCACAGTTCCAACTGTCTCACACGTTCCAGGTTTGTGTTTGAATTATCGTCAACCTTTTTCTTATGGACTCCATCAGAGCTTGTGGCAGCACCAGTGCGGATGTAGGGTGCAGCAGTGATGAAACAGAAAACGGGGTGAAGACGTTTCTCATCGCTGAAGAGAGACGGACCAGCACGTGTCTGGGGATTGTCGGTTTTCCTGGCAGCCAACCAGAGATGAAGGCTTGGGATGGGGCAAGCTGGACAAAATGGGTCGTACTTCTGCCCCCCCCCCCCCCATATGCTGCCTCTCTCTGTGCTTGGACGTTGATGGACAACTGCCCAGATCTAAGTTGTTTCTAAGAATTGAGGGGGGGGTGTAAGAGTGCCTACTTTTTTCTGAAGAGCACCGAGAGCAATCATAAAACACGCACCTCTTGTCGAGCCGGGCACTGAAATGCATGAAACCCTGATCATTACTTGTATGAAATCATTGAGCTGTGTCACACTCCGGTTCGCAGACCTTTTTGTCAGCTCTCTCGCTCTCTCTCTCGCGCTACTTGAGAAGCCACCGGCACCTGTCAGCAGCTACTTAGTTCCTTTGGATGGGCAGCAGATTCATAACACACCTGCCTCCTCCTCAGTATTGCCCGCTTGACTCCCGAGATGAGAACTACGCGCAGGAGTCATTTGGCGGAAAACCAGAGAAAGGTACTGCGGTGGCAGAGATGTTCCATTGAGGTGGCTGGTAATTGATGCGTGGCTTCAGCCATGTTAGGGCTGTGTAGTGGTGAAGAGGGAAGCAATTTGTGACTCGGCTAGGGGCCCTCTCAGCAGCTTCAGTAAGCACTCCAATTTCCCTTTCATTCTGCCCAGGCCTTTGTCTGAGGATAAACGACAAGCTGTGAATTTCCACTGATCACATGGGCTCTCCGTTACTCACACACACTCAGGGATGGATGGGCGTCTTGGATGGGCTGGCATCTTTAAAAGAATGTTTTCAAGGCAGAGTGAATTTGAGCGGATTCCTTACTTCTGATGTGCGAGCGTCAGACAGTTAACACAGCCGAGGAAGAAAAGGGTCTGTTTGGATTTTTAGCAGAGAACTGATTGAGGGTCTGTTTGGGCCGACGGAAGAAGGGAGGAGAATTGTTTGGTTGCATTTTTTGGGCGATTTTCAGCTGCACAGTGAAGTGTTCCCATGTGTTCCTCTAAATAAATATTCATCTTTCTCAGTGTTCTGCGTCAACAGCTGATACACTTTCATCTATCTGCATTTGCAGTTTCAAAAAATAGATCAGTCTAGCCGGATTGACTTTGTAAGGATCAAGTTTGAAGTCGTTATTATGCATTCGAGGACTCAGACACATGCAACTATCTGTGGGAAGAAAATCTACGGATGACAAGTTTTAATGTGTAACTAGGGCTATGTTTTAGCACTTGCGGGCCCGAGCACCCGCACGTTGAAGCCTGTTGCGGTCGGTGGATAGAGCGATATATGACCAAGCATGCGTCTCTGCGTTGCATGCGTTTTGCGCACTGCGGCAAGGATAAACGCTTCACTTCCTGCGTCTGTCACGCGATTATGATCCTTGCCTGCTTATTGCTCATTACGGTCCACGCTCTGATGTAGCATGAGCAATTTTGTGTCAAGTGGACAATGTAAACACAATTTAATTTTCACACTGATCAGTAGGTGGCGCTATGACCCTGAACTAATATTAATTTATGGAGCTGTTAAGATCACGATTGTGACCATAGGTCAGTAGTTTGGAGCCGGTTAGATAATGCAGAGTGGATTAACAAAGTACTTTCTGTGTCATGGCGAATCAGTAGGTGGCGCCATGACACTGAGGAAATATTGACACATAGAGCTGTTCGGGCTTGTACTCTTATCATGTGACAGAAGGTTGGTAGTGATAGGACAATGCACAGTGGAGTTATGACAACATCCTGTCCTTTGGCGAAGGAAAATCCTTCGCCGCACATCTATGTTTACACGGTTTGAGGAAACGTCACAATTCTGACCTTGATCCAATGACTTGATTGAGCTCATTTGAGCTGTATATCGTAAAGCAGCCAGGAGCAGTTCATCAAAGTATAAAACATGTCACTTCCTGTAGCCACCAGGGGGTGCGGTGATTTCAAGTCAAAATTTCTGTGTCGATGTCATCAGGCCGGGACTCTTTTCTTACATGTCTAGTTTGGACTCGATTGGACAATGTAAGTCCGAGATACAGAACCTCGTGTTTTGATGGAGTTTAATCAAACTTTGACCCTATGCCCCGGTCACACGGTGTGACGAAAAATCAATCTCTAAATCAGTTTTTATCTCCATCTTGTTGTGATGACATTGATCTTAATTTGAAGTTAATCTGATGAAAGCCCTGAGACAAGTACAGCAAAGTAAAAATGTGGAATATGGCCAAAATGGCCACTAAATCCAAAATGGCAGGGTTCCTGTTTGGTATAGCATATCTATCCAAGAGACCTATTTGTTTGTTATGAAAAGACAAATGCCCCAATCTATAAAAATCGTTGATATTCATGTATGTAGGTAGTCAGGGAGGTCCTGAACACAGGCATATCAGTCTCTCTCTGAACTTATTGAGCAAAGTGTTTTGACAGTACTCTGAGGTATCCTGAAATGATCAATTCCGCAGTGAAAATGTTGGACTTCTCACCATTCGGTGCTCGGGCCCTAATGATGTGTTTGCTGTACAGGAAATAAACATTCTTCAATATCATTCAACAGACAGTTCTACGAAAATGCAGTTTTGTTTCTCACACACAGTCTGTGCACATAACGTGTGACAACATTCAAGTTGGAATAAGAATTCAGTCGCTTCATTTTTTTTATCTTCATTTAATATATCTTAAAATGCAGCCAAATAGAGCCCTAAATGAAATTGAAATGTCTGCTCGTGCTTTTAGCTGCTTATTTTGCAGCCAGGGACTCTCTCGGAGGTTAATGCAACAGGACCAGTTTGCCTTGAGGTGACAAATTAGTATAATAGGTTTGGTGGGGATGGTGGAGGAACACTTTAAAGTCTCCCTGCAGGAGTGCAGCTTTTCCACATATTGGTCCACATGTTGGAATCAAGCTCGGTGGGAAGTGACTGACTGAGGATTGTTTGACAAAAAAAAGAGAAACGTAAACAAATATTATATAATCATGACATATATATAATAATAAAACATTTGTTGTTACATACATATAAACGCATAAGCTAGTTCAACATTTTATATTTCATATTTAATGTTAATTTATACATATTTATTCTACACATGCAGAGAATTCAACCAGAGAGAGTTTCATGACCATCCAACATACAGGCTAATGTTTTAACTGGATGTGATGTCTCATCATAAGCACTTACTATTGATGAGTAGCCTTGTCGGTGTTCATATACTACATTCAATTTTCAGTTATTGCAGGGGAAATTAAACACGCCTGTCAGATTCTGTTTCCAATGAGCTCCATCATGTTATAACAAACAGGGTGGGACATTTTTCTTTCCCCTGCTCGGTGTTCTCTCTGTGTATCTCTCTCACACACACATACAAACAACCACAGTCCTACACACACAAACATGCAGTATATTCCAGTCTCTGCTGCTCCTGCCTTTACATAAATCATTCTTTGTCTTATGCGTGTCAAAAAGAGATTATTATATCAAAGTAATGATCGGAAATTGAATCACTGAAATATTCCAAAACATGACTAGAACTCAACTTTCTGCAATTTCTTGCATATGTAATCTTCGGCATAATCATATAGATATATTTTTGCTTCTGTGGTTATTTGGGCGCCTCCCAGGTGATGGTGGTTTTCGTGGTGATGCCGCTCTTGCCTGTGTCTCAGAAATCCGTCGGCTGATGTTGAGTTTAGTAAAGAAAGGGTCCCTGGAGCCCTGGGGGGGGAGTGTGACCGCTGGCAAAACACTCCGACGGAAATGATGTGAATTATTGTAGCACATCTGAAAATTCTCTTGACGTTAATTAAACATCCC
The DNA here is from genome assembly GCF_949316205.1 of Platichthys flesus. Taxonomy (NCBI): domain Eukaryota; kingdom Metazoa; phylum Chordata; class Actinopteri; order Pleuronectiformes; family Pleuronectidae; genus Platichthys; species Platichthys flesus. The sequence goes on along the minus strand of NC_084960.1, from coordinate 11,125,507 downwards.
TCTGCTGAAAGTAACTCCTGATTGTCCCATAAATTAATCCATAAACCCGTATGCAAATGAATCTCCCCATGCCTTCAGTTTCTTAGCTGTTACACAGCCTTTGCAGATGGTTGAGCGAGCCTGTCGCCCTCCTCTACATCATTCATTATGCATGAGACAGACCATATCAGGCGGTGATCAAAATTCCTATTTTTCTCTTTCTTCAAGGTCCATACTTCCTTCTATCATTCTCATTTATTCTCCAAAGGAACACACACACACACACGAGCCTTCTCCTTTGGACAGATTAAATATAGCATGTGTTTTTTGAATTTTCTATTTCGAGACATTATTAGTAATTTTGTCAGTGAGCTTGCCCTTTTCAAACTCTGTTATTGTGCCAGTCTTGTATTAAATTTGACATGCACTGACAGGATATGCATTCATGAAGGACCGCAAAGATAGAAAACAGACAAGTCTCTTTCTTTACTAGATTTATGGTTTCATTGCTATTTTCTTAGCAAGAAATCACATGTTGATGCCTACTTACTATTTGAAATTAATTGTTATAATAAGGAGTCATACATTACATGCACATACATAAAAAATAATGGATGTTACCGTAATTTTGTTTAAATGTGCCTGTGTACTCTCTTTAAACATTATCTTAATTGTTTTTGTCAAATGCTACATATTTTCACATATGCAACTAATAAGTTTAGAGTTTTTGTGCAGGTTTCAAATCAGCCTTGTGCCTTTTTTTTATTGAATTTTCATGAAATGATAATGTACCTTTTTGAGACAATAAATGATTACAAACTGGTGGTTAAATGGATAACTTATCTCAAGCAAGGCTGGTGTATCTGCAGTGCATGTTGACATCAGTTTTAATGAATGGAAACCAGTGCCTGACTGCAATGAAAGTAGAGCGTGAAGAAAAATGCCCTGAAGACTTGCCAACTGCAATGTGGAGTATAACTGTAGCTAAATGGACAAAACATGTTAAAACACTGGTACGGTCCTTTTAAAAAAAAATAGTATTTATGATGTGACTCAGTTAACGGAGACTCTGAGCGATAGTTTTTTGATTTTATTTTGTAAAAGTAAATATATGCCGGATTCACATGTGAAAAGAGATGCTTCAGTTTCAAATGATGTAACCGTCACTGCCCACATACTTCAACGCGTCCTTGGAATGTTTGTTTAGCGCCACATCCACGAGAGGGCAGCGCCGAGTCGAGGGTTTCTCACAACAACAAACGTGGCGTCAGTTCGGGAGCTCCTGATAATGTAATGGGATAATTGTTGAAATTTCTTCCTCATGTCCTATGGTCATCTCGGTCGAGCTATCCGCTACACTGCCCCCAAACAATTTCTGGTGGTAGTGCTCCCTTCAGTCTGTTTGTCTGTATACATATCCAACGCTGAGCCCAGCCCCCCCAGCTCTCGCCATGTCAAAATAGAGTTGATGTCCGATTTGCCCCCCCACTGTCTGATTGCGTATGCCCCTCATTTTATTATGGGTGTTCTAAATATGCATAGGCTGTTAAGAAGACATATACCTATTGTAACCACACAGCCCAAGAGCTGCTCCGGGACTCATAAAAGACCAAGCGGGAGGAGACGCTGAATAGCAATGGATGAGCAAGTACAGAAAAGGGACCTGTGAGCTTGCCTGTGTGTGTGTGTGTTAGTGTGTGTGTGTGTGGACTATTGTGATGTGAATAATAACTCTTTCTGTTCACCAGTGGCCCTGAGTGCTCGAGAAGTCGCCGCAAATCCTCATTTTTGCAGACAAAGCACAATGCCAAGGGGGAAGAAATGAGTTTTATTTTAAAGCTTTGTCTCATTCAACAGATTACATTCCTCTCCATCTTAGGTGCCTGCACACAGCCTGGTTATCTGGCCACACTGACAATATGTGGAGACTGTCCCCCAGTTTTTTACCGTCTGACTTATAACGCAGCGTTGTTACTGTGGCAGTTTACTCAGGGTTATTGTGTCCATATTGCCTGGTGGCTCTGTGGCCTCTATTCTATCCAGATAAACTTTGAAATAGCATTGCTATTTGCCTCCATGCAATATCTTATTTCCACAACACTAAATTTCTCCCTCATGTTCTCTTCCACAAGCCAGTGCTGCTTGGAGCTGGGGCTAATTGAGATTTTCTAGGTTGCTGTTTACAATTTCAAACATGGCAGCAGTTAAAATATATATTTATATGCATGCGCAGTCTTGTTTCCCTTGCAGTTAAAGAATCATTATGGAAGGAATACTGGAGTTCATGCATTTCCTGCAGGACCGAACAGCGTTTTTCTCCCGCTGTTCAGATTTTCCCTGTAGAGAATATCTCAGTCTGTTCTTTCTCTTTACATTTCAGTAATCTCCCTTAAATCAACTTAATGTTTGGGTCTTTTTTTACGCTAAGTTTGGTTTTAATTATTTTTTTTGATAATATGAAAAAGTGGGAGTAAGTGGAGACGCATTTAGGGTCGTTAGTTGCTTTAGGAATGAGAACTTTAGGAAAAAAAAAACTGAAAATAACAAATAGCTGTGAACAGCCTCAGCAGCAGCTCAATCACAGTGGGGGGTTGTCAGGCGTTCCTGAGACGCAACTGGAGCCGCCGCACACGAGTCAGCAATTTGACTGCCGCACAATTTACAGCTCTTCTTCTCTGCTGGCCGTCACTCTCTTCCTCTCCCCTCCCTCCTCCCCCTCTATTTCTCCATGCACATGTAGGAACACCTGCTAACCAATGCACACCGACACAAACACACACACACACACACACATACAGTATGTCATGTACACAAACTTCCCGAGCACACACTCACAATTCCCATTAGAAAATTGTTTACTTTAGGTTTTATTTTTTTGTCTGTCACCAGCCTCCATAATGGCATGACTCACATCCGTAGAGAAATAAATAAACCTTCATTTTTCCCCTGCACCCTTTTAAGACAAACCTTTGTAGCAGCAGAGCTTCGTCAGCTCCGGGGAGCCAATCTTCTTTGTTGTTGCCTTTCCATCCTGTGTTTACCTTTTAGGTATGTTCGCGATATGCTCACGACAGACTGAACGGACAGCAGCTGACTTCATAGGCTTCGAATAACTTTGACAGCTCTTGTGTGAAATCCAAATTGACTCAGTTGGCTCCTTTTTTATGTGCCCACAGGTCACGAGCTGTCATTTCCGTGTTCCGCGATCAGTCATGCAATCCTGGCCCGTGCGACACACTCCAACAGTTTGGGAGTGCGTTGAAATCCCAGCCGAGTGTCCTTTTCGGTTGCTTACTTTTCTACTAGCCAGCATAAATGAGAAGTGTGCGTTTGCGCTTTCTGAATCAGAATTTAGCAGTTGAAAGTGAGTGCATATGAGATGGGAGGCCATTAATCCTGCAGTCCGGTACGATGAGGGTTGCTACCTTTTCTCGCCGAGGCTTTTGGGCGAACGGTTTATTCATTGTCTGCTCTCCTGATGTGGTGTAAAGCGAAATGAATCGATACTTGCTGTGCTTCAAAGCGAATAGTTTTGGAATAATTGAATGAGTGCCCCTCAGACTGAGACAAATGACTCATCTATGAGTGATTGGACTTGTTGCCGCCTTGCCCTTCGATGCCTTACACTCACCCCTCCCGTCTCTCTTATGGCCTTCCTCCACGGCAAATTGAAATTCAAATGAGCCTCACGGGCGCGGCGACAAACAATATTTGTTCGCCAAATCGCGGCTCCGACTCTGCTTAAACAAGTCATAACAGTTAAGATGAGATAGAACACAAGTTTACCATCACACATCCGTACCGGCTGCCGGAGGTTCCTGTTGGAGCGCTGCAGGTTGATTTCTGCATCATTATAAGTCTTAGTCCCTGTTGACATCACAGATGACGCTGGCACAAATTGCTTCAGCGAGAGTCTGGTGGTGTACAACAGAGAGAGGAATGGATTCAGAGCCCAATTATAGATATAGATGTCTTTTTTTTTCTTGTAACAGTGTACCTTGAAAACTGGATAAGTGGTTATTGCTCGAATTCATGGCCAAGAGTGTTCCTTATAGTTCTCATTCTGCACCGACAGAACTCCTTTATTTCCATTCGATATCAGTGTCTGCTCTGGTTTTATTGCCAAACAGGAGCAGCAGTGTAAGAGGTATAATTTATTGTCAGGCGTGAAGAGCATTATTTCACCGTTATTTGTATTCACTCCAGTTACATCAAGTATCTCACCAAAGCAGAATTTCAAAGTTCTGTTTCATCTATTATTCATGACAACATTTAATTAAAAGTCGAGTGTGTGTGTAGTGGTATGACCTTGCGCTTGTTTTTCTAATTACTGTCGCCACACCTCTCCCTTTCTTTCTGACGTGGTGTACTTTCTGTCTTTTATTATTTGGGCGGCAAAACGGTTTGGAGGAATGACAAAGAGAAAACTAATTAAATGTTTTTATCAGTGATATGACCATGCCAACATTTTCTGTAAGAGATTGTGTTCTGTTGGCAAGTAGCTGTGCTAAATGTTTGGACTGACCCGAGGTGCGTAAGGGAAAGGGGGCAGCTGGGAAGGTAATTAGATGTCTCCTTCTCTGGACCCTGCTACATCTGGATATATGCATGTGTGCATACCAAGAAAGTCTACGTACAGAAAGTGGGACAACACCTATTTAAAGAGGCTGTGTTAATCAAAAGTGCAGTCTATAATTAGAGATCTGGGTTTGCGGTGGTGCACTCACACGGCTGCTGCCGGATGCTGTGGTGAATTGTTATGCGAGTGGTGGAGTGCAGCTCCCGGCGCTGTGACGAGAAGCACGGGGGAAGTTCAATTAAATAAATGATGGCAAAAGTAGGAAAAGCTTCACATTAACTTCAACCTTTTCGCTGTCCTTCTGGAACAAAATGTGTTTGTAGCTGCGGATTTAGAAGTTCAGAGGAAGAAACTCGCAGCCACCCCCCCCCCCCCCCCCCCCCACGTTGACGGCCTCATCCATATGCTGTCTGGAGTCCTGAGTTATGGAAACAGGATTAGGGTCGTACAGCAATATACATTTAAGATGGCAATCTTCCTTAATGATGAATGATGATGTCCAGAGATCAAAAAACAGATTTTTCTTTCTCATCGTGCTTCATGGGAATGTTCAAGTACCTCCTTCTTTTCAGTGACGTCTGCCCCAATAATGTCACCTCTTTCTAAATAAGTGTGGGAGACGGAGTGGTGATTAAACAGCGAGCTTCACTTCATGAAGTGGCAGCCGTTGGAAAGATCTCCACCATCACGAACAAAGATCAGAACGCAGGATGACCTAAATCTCTCACTCAACGTAGCAGCTCCCCTATTCACATCCACACATTTCACTTTTGCCCATGTGTGCTCGCGTCCCACGTGGACTTGACGCTTTCTCCCATGTACATAACGTGCACGTGTATAACTTTGATAGTCGTCCCGCCTCTCGTGATTTTCTTAACACGCACACACATGAACACGCAATCTCGAGCTCCCGCGTCGGTTCAAAATGATGTAAAACGAAACTTAATGTAAATTGTGTCTTAACGGCGGCAGCAATTTAATTATGCATCTCGTGTATAACACTGTTTCATGCATGGAAGTGCAGCTGCGAGACACATGTACAGAAAACATGTGGTGTGAGCTCCTCTGCACCGCCTCCTGCTGTAGAAGCTGTCAGCCGCTGTCAGGTGCTGCGTTTTTTTGTGCGATGGAAGATTGTGGAATGAGCGGGGGACCTGCTGTGGCTGTGTATGAGTGTTCTCCACACCGGCTGTCTCTATTTGCTCTCAGAATTGCAAGCCTCCCGTTAGACGCACGGCTCTTCTCCCCCCGCCGCTGACCCCCCCCCCCCCCCCCCCCCCCCCCCCCCTTCGAAGCGGTGACCCACGGAAGGGTTGCTGCATTCGGGAAAAGAGTAGCGAGCAAATAAGGCAGTCAGTCGGAGGGCTGGCCAAGCACGGGTGAGGTTTGATGTCATGAGTCACATAGAGAGGAGGAGATGACAAGAGAGAGCAGGGAGGACTGAAGACCGGGGTGAAAGAGAGGCAGAGGAGGAAAACCTGGGCGGCATGTTTACTTCCACGGGGTTGAAGTCTGGCAATAAAGCTCCAGAGATGCTCTCCGAAGTATGTGGCTGCCTCCCATCGTCCTCGCCTGCCTCCCTCTTTCTGCGTGTTCCCCCTCAGAAGAACCAGGAACGTACAGCTTTACATAATCGCCTGGTGTCCCACATTCCTCAGAGCAGCGCTATGAGTATGTGGGGGGAACAGTGGGCCAATAGGAAAAATAACAAAAGCCAAACTTTGACCTCTGTGAGTCTGTACAGCCTCTGTACTGTGCAGTGACTGCCGGCCTTGAGCTCCCCTCTGCTCTCCCCCTGACACCGGTGTGAGAAGCTGCATTCACATGTGAGCTAAAAAAAAAAGAAGTGTCAGACGGAGAGATGGACACAGAATGTGAAAGCCGGGATAAAGGGAAAAAGTTCAGAGAAACGTCCATGCAGATTTCCACCACTAGAGGCCGTGTTTGAATCAGTATAAATAAGCAGACGCACTGTATGACTGCCTTTTGATTGCGAGTGCACATCCCGCCTTTCTCCATTTCTAAACACCCTAATCATTTCATCAGCCGCTCTTCTTCCGCTCCGCTGCTCATCACAACCCCTTTATCCCCTCTCATCTCTGACTGTGCATTTCAAGGGCCGACGAATGTGCCGCTGCGACAGAGATCGTGTTTACACTCGCCTCAGCATCTGGATTTCTTTACCGCGACTTCACTTTCTGCCGCCCACGTGTATGAGCGTCTCGTCGGAGAAAGTCACACAAACTTTTTATCTGCCAGCCACAGAATTGGCATCAGCTAACTTAGTAGATTGTTGATTAAATCTTTCGCGAATCGTACCAGACGATTCGCGAAATCTTTTATATAACTGCTGCTGTCACAACTCAGATAATCATCTCATCTGAAGGACGAGGGCAAGGATCAACTCGGGGCGAAGGGTGTGACCTCCATGCGACCATGTGCCTCCATTAAGAATTCAAGTGAGGTTGGTCTAAAATAAGAACACATCGTGACTGTTTTGGTCGAGGCCTGCAGAGGATGCACACTTTAAATCTTTTATATTGTTCCAGGTCCACAGGCGGCCCTTAGTCTCCAGTCAATTTTAGATTGCGGCTTTTGTTTACTTTGTCCTTCCTACGCCCCCCCCCCCCCCCCCGATTCATCCCATACTTTCTTTCTCTGCACCAGAGGGTAGCTCCGTGTCTTTGTCGCTATACCCTCTGTTGCAGCCGGCGTGGTGTTTAATCCACTGGGTGGCCCGTTTGTGTGTGTGTGTGTGTGTGTGTGTTTGTGTGTGTGTGCTGCTCCCTATGGCAAGCCGATTGAGTATTTATTCCATATCCTTGATATCAAGTTTCAGTCCCCTCCACTAGTTTGGTCACTGTCAGCACTAGTTGGACATTTGGTCGCACTAGTTCGGTATTTTACTGAACTAGTTGAACAAAAAATCTTACTAGTCACTCTTTTTCAGCAACTAGTGGCACTTTTGTTCAACTAGTTAAACAGAAACCTTACTAGTAACACTGTATGCCGCACTAGTAGAGCCAAAGTCTCTACTAGTGGGCTTTTTGCTGCACTAGTGGCCCTTTGGACCGAACTAGTAATGCTGAAAGTGTTACTAGCTTACTAGTGAGCTGTAAAAGCTCTGACATGTAAGCTAGTCAAACATGGATTCAGCTTACTAGTAAACTAGTGGCCTCCAATTTTCTGCACTAGTAAACTAGTGGGAGCCCAAATGCACACTAGTAAACTAGTGCAGCCAAAAAAAACACTAGTTTACTAGTAAAAAGCCTATTTTGACCTTACTAGCAAACTAGTAAGGTGCAAAATGTGTACTAGTAAACTAGTAGGGTCAAAAAAAACACTAGTTTACTAGTAAACACCTATTTTGCACCTTACTAGCAAACTAGGAGGGTGCAAAATGTTTCCTAGTAAGCTAGTGGGCTTGAAATGGGCACAAGTTTACTAGTTGCAGTGTTTTGTGACCTTACTAGCAAACTAGTCAGGCTGAAAGGGCTTACTAGTAAGCTAGTGGCAGCCAAAATGCCCCTAGCTTACTAGTGGCACTTCTGGACACACATGCTAATGAGGGGATTCAATTTGAAGCTTCCTATTGGCTCTCCAGCAAGAGCTCCAGCCAGCAAAATATTAACCCTATAAAGCCTGGTGAGGTTTCACTGCGGTGAACTGCAGCTCCTTGCTTACTATCCAAACAGAATAAACACGTACATGTGTGTGTGCATCAGATTCATTATTGTTTTTGAACAACAATGAAACAAAGGTAAAAATATTTAATCTATTAGGTGACAGGGTTTTCAGTCCGTGAATCCAATAGTGTTCCCTCCTCTCGCTGGAAAGTGAAACATCCAAGCTTCCTCCTCTTGAGAGGAGCGATAGCGTCTCAATCCCGATATGAATTACTGGCATTTCAGCAGCAGCACAAACTGCACTGAAATGATCATCACTAAACACATTAAGTGTTAGGGTTGCCACCATTGAGGGTTGAAAAACCGGGAAGCGATATCCTGGTTTCACGGAGGAATAACACATGCAGGAGTGGAAGTTTTTCACTTTATTGGGCACGCTCCAGTCATTTCATAATAAAGCATATACTTCAGTATAAGGGTACATATTAACAGAAGCCTAAAAACAGGTCTACAATATAGCCCCCTCCTCCATTAATGTTTTGATATTTTCGAGAGTTGTATAATCTCAGGACTCGGGAGCCTCGGGAGTGGCCAGTAGTCCAACCCTGTCTCTTTGAAAACCCCACATCAGTAAAGTCCATTTCAATTTTATTCTGTTACAAAAAAAAAAAAAAATGATCTGAAGGTGAAGAAATTAATTAAATACATGAATATTCCATTGTAGGCCCACTGAGGGTATTATTATATTATATTATGAACAACTAATCTGACTAATGTTTGGAGGTCAGTGTATGTTGATCTGCTGCAGAATTTACTATCGCCAGTAGATGGCAGTGCTAAATGACCTGAGAAGCTTTTCTTTACTAATTTTCAATTGAAAACTTGCCATATACAAAAGAATAAGGCAATGACTAAATTAGTTATAACATACTGCATTCACTGTTCACAGGAATTACACATCTGTTAACATCCAGAATGTTTTTTCACATATCTAAGGATTCAACCATTTACTGTATCAAAACACATGAGCACACAACATGCTTCTATTTTTTACCTATGCTCCAGAAATATGGAATTCCAAACCTATGGCCACAGGAGATGCAAGCTCTGTCAGAATTTGAAAATGGCAAATGAAAGGTTATTGATCAGCTGTCACGCTTCCTAAGCAAGCTTTCTTATCTGTTACACATTTTGTTATTCTTATGTGTTTCTACGTTCCATTTCTATCTTTTACTTATGTGAGTTTTGTTAGTATACCTGTTCTTGCTATTTGCTGCCTCTTTCGTTTATTATGAATTGTATTGCTTGGTTTTATCTTGCACTATTTGCACCCGTTTTAATAAGTCTGTTTTTATTTTTAGTTCTTTATTGTAAAATACTTTGAGCTACTAATGAACCCTAATGAATTTACATTTAATCAAATGTAACATTTTAGGCATGGCTGCTAAAATAACTCTCACATGCCATAAAAGAATGTTGCTAAAAGGTTTAGATCATCACAATTCAGAGCGGGCACTTTAAGGCTTTGAAACACAGTTTGAACCCTGACCAATCAAAATCCTTGTCCCGCCTGCCTCATTTGCTTACAGTCCAGTAGTTTACTAGTGGACATTTGCGCCCCACTAGCTTACTAGTGGCTGCATTTGCACTTTACATGTTAACTAGTGAGGCATAATTGTCCACTAGTAAACTAGTTTGGGTCTGTTTGACCTTACTAGTTAACTAGTGCGGCTTGAAAAGAGTCACTAGTTAACTAGTAAGAGCCAAAATGTCCACTAGTCACACTAGTGAGGTTGTTTTTTACCTTACTAGTAAACTAGTGAGGCTCAAAATAGCTCACTAGCTTACTAGTGGAGCCTAAAAGTCCACTAGTAAGCTAGTTTGGGTCTCTTTGGCCGTACTAGTGAGCTAGTCACAGCCACATTATTTTACTAGTAAACTAGTAAGGTCCAAAAAGAGCCACTAGTAAACTAGTGGCCCTGATATTGCCATCACTAGCTTACTAGTGGAAGACATTTTGTCTCACTAGCTCAACTCTGTATAAAACATGTAAGGACTTTGACCGAGCATGTTGAACATTTTTCTTACATGTTGGCCATTTTCTTCAACTAGTTCAGCTTTGCTCAGAACTAGTGAACGACTGTGCGCAACTAGTAAGACATTTGATCGACATGTTGGGCTTTATTTCCAGCTAGTTGGCCTTTTGGGCACACTAGTTGACGTTATCATCTTACTAGTTCGACAAAACTGCTTTCTAGTCGACATGTGCATGCAACTAGTTAGCTAGTGAAATTCTGTATTGTCCTACATGTTATCTAGTGACCTTTTATCACATCACTAGTTAACTAGTTGCGTGCGCATGTCGACTAGGAAGCAGTTTTGTCGAACTAGTAAGATGATAACGTCAACTAGTGTGCCCAAAAGGCCAACTAGCTGGAAATAAAGCCCAACATGTCGATCAAATGTCTTACTAGTTGCGCACAGTCGTTCACTAGTTCTGAGCAAAGCTGAACTAGTTGAAGAAAATGGCCAACATGTAAGAAAAATGTTCAACATGCTCGGTCAAAGTCCTTACATGTTTTATACAGAGTTGAGCTAGTGAGACAAAATGTCTTCCACTAGTAAGCTAGTGATGGCAATATCAGGGCCACTAGTTTACTAGTGGCTCTTTTTGGACCTTACTAGTTTACTAGTAAAATAATGTGGCTGTGACTAGCTCACTAGTACGGCCAAAGAGACCCAAACTAGCTTACTAGTGGACTTTTAGGCTCCACTAGTAAGCTAGTGAGCTATTTTGAGCCTCACTAGTTTACTAGTAAGGTAAAAAACAACCTCACTAGTGTGACTAGTGGACATTTTGGCTCTTACTAGTTAACTAGTGACTCTTTTCAAGCCGCACTAGTTAACTAGTAAGGTCAAACAGACCCAAACTAGTTTACTAGTGGACAATTATGCCTCACTAGTTAACATGTAAAGTGCAAATGCAGCCACTAGTAAGCTAGTGGGGCGCAAATGTCCACTAGTAAACTACTGGACTGTAAGCAAATGAGGCAGGCGGGACAAGGATTTTGATTGGTCAGGGTTCAAACTGTGTTTCAAAGCCTTAAAGTGCCCGCTCTGAATTGTGATGATCTAAACCTTTTAGCAACATTCTTTTATGGCATGTGAGAGTTATTTTAGCAGCCATGCCTAAAATGTTACATTTGATTAAATGTAAATTCATTAGGGTTCATTAGTAGCTCAAAGTATTTTACAATAAAGAACTAAAAATAAAAACAGACTTATTAAAACGGGTGCAAATAGTGCAAGATAAAACCAAGCAATACAATTCATAATAAACGAAAGAGGCAGCAAATAGCAAGAACAGGTATACTAACAAAACTCACATAAGTAAAAGATAGAAATGGAACGTAGAAACACATAAGAATAACAAAATGTGTAACAGATAAGAAAGCTTGCTTAGGAAGCGTGACAGCTGATCAATAACCTTTCATTTGCCATTTTCAAATTCTGACAGAGCTTGCATCTCCTGTGGCCATAGGTTTGGAATTCCATATTTCTGGAGCATAGGTAAAAAATAGAAGCATGTTGTGTGCTCATGTGTTTTGATACAGTAAATGGTTGAATCCTTAGATATGTGAAAAAACATTCTGGATGTTAACAGATGTGTAATTCCTGTGAACAGTGAATGCAGTATGTTATAACTAATTTAGTCATTGCCTTATTCTTTTGTATATGGCAAGTTTTCAATTGAAAATTAGTAAAGAAAAGCTTCTCAGGTCATTTAGCACTGCCATCTACTGGCGATAGTAAATTCTGCAGCAGATCAACATACACTGACCTCCAAACATTAGTCAGATTAGTTGTTCATAATATAATATAATAATACCCTCAGTGGGCCTACAATGGAATATTCATGTATTTAATTAATTTCTTCACCTTCAGATCATTTTTTTTTTTTTTTGTAACAGAATAAAATTGAAATGGACTTTACTGATGTGGGGTTTTCAAAGAGACAGGGTTGGACTACTGGCCACTCCCGAGGCTCCCGAGTCCTGAGATTATACAACTCTCGAAAATATCAAAACATTAATGGAGGAGGGGGCTATATTGTAGACCTGTTTTTAGGCTTCTGTTAATATGTACCCTTATACTGAAGTATATGCTTTATTATGAAATGACTGGAGCGTGCCCAATAAAGTGAAAAACTTCCACTCCTGCATGTGTTATTCCTCCGTGAAACCAGGATATCGCTTCCCGGTTTTTCAACCCTCAATGGTGGCAACCCTAACACTTAATGTGTTTAGTGATGATCATTTCAGTGCAGTTTGTGCTGCTGCTGAAATGCCAGTAATTCATATCGGGATTGAGACGCTATCGCTCCTCTCAAGAGGAGGAAGCTTGGATGTTTCACTTTCCAGCGAGAGGAGGGAACACTATTGGATTCACGGACTGAAAACCCTGTCACCTAATAGATTAAATATTTTTACCTTTGTTTCATTGTTGTTCAAAAACAATAATGAATCTGATGCACACACACATGTACGTGTTTATTCTGTTTGGATAGTAAGCAAGGAGCTGCAGTTCACCGCAGTGAAACCTCACCAGGCTTTATAGGGTTAATATTTTGCTGGCTGGAGCTCTTGCTGGAGAGCCAATAGGAAGCTTCAAATTGAATCCCCTCATTAGCATGTGTGTCCAGAAGTGCCACTAGTAAGCTAGGGGCATTTTGGCTGCCACTAGCTTACTAGTAAGCCCTTTCAGCCTGACTAGTTTGCTAGTAAGGTCACAAAACACTGCAACTAGTAAACTTGTGCCCATTTCAAGCCCACTAGCTTACTAGGAAACATTTTGCACCCTCCTAGTTTGCTAGTAAGGTGCAAAATAGGTGTTTACTAGTAAACTAGTGTTTTTTTTGACCCTACTAGTTTACTAGTACACATTTTGCACCTTACTAGTTTGCTAGTAAGGTCAAAATAGGCTTTTTACTAGTAAACTAGTGTTTTTTTTGGCTGCACTAGTTTACTAGTGTGCATTTGGGCTCCCACTAGTTTACTAGTGCAGAAAATTGGAGGCCACTAGTTTACTAGTAAGCTGAATCCATGTTTGACTAGCTTACATGTCAGAGCTTTTACAGCTCACTAGTAAGCTAGTAACACTTTCAGCATTACTAGTTCGGTCCAAAGGGCCACTAGTGCAGCAAAAAGCCCACTAGTAGAGACTTTGGCTCTACTAGTGCGGCATACAGTGTTACTAGTAAGGTTTCTGTTTAACTAGTTGAACAAAAGTGCCACTAGTTGCTGAAAAAGAGTGACTAGTAAGATTTTTTGTTCAACTAGTTCAGTAAAATACCGAACTAGTGCGACCAAATGTCCAACTAGTGCTGACAGTGACCAAACTAGTGGAGGGGACTGAAACTTGATATCAAGGATATGGAATAAATACTCAATCGGCTTGCCATAGCTCCCCTCTCCTCTGAAAGTCAAGCACACACTGATATGAATAATTAAAGCGCTGGGGAGAGGCTGATTCCTCTCTTTTACACAGCCCGGCATCCGCCACAGTTGGGCTGTTTGTCTGAGGGCGAAAGCGTTACTGAATCTGTTTGTGAACGGCCTCTCTGATGTTCCCCCCCTCGTTTCCTCTGGAGATCAGTTGGGGCCTAATCAGTGGTCACAATAACGATGCGCGGAAATTACGAATTTTTTTTCTGGGCCGCCGCAGTAACCTCCAAAGTTCCCAGCGCTCTCTCACTTTGCTTGCACGCCATTCCTCTGCACCTCGCGCCCGTTCTCCTCCGATGAGATTGGGGAAAAGGGCAAGAGGAGCCCGACTGTGATATGAAATGTTCTGATTGCGGTGTGGACTCCTGTGTCCTTAAGGAAATTGAATTGACCGGCGGTTATGTCTCAACACAGTGAGCTCAGTGACCTCCTCCACCTCACTCTTATCAGCCGAGCCCCAGGCTCCGGCTGACCGTGTCGCGGGGCCAGCTCGTCCCCGCTCCTATCTGCCAGTGTGGGCAGCTATACGATGGGGAAGCGGAGCCATTCGAAATTTATGCCTCCGGGGACCGAGATGCTGTATTAGAAATAAGAGTTATCACCGTGGCAGAAAAATGCATCCTCTGGGGACGTGAGAAGAGCTGTTGGCTATTTTGTTCTTCCACTTTTCCTCACTTGTGTTCACTCAGTAAAACTTACAAATCCACTTCTCTGCCATTGGAAATTTCCATCCGTTTTCCATTCTCTTCTTATCCTCTCTCAATCCTGACTTCCGACCCCCGCTCATATTCTCACCTGCTCTTTCTTTCCGCTGCTCTCCTCTCGCTCCACTTTCTCCTGCTTTTGATGTCTGCTCCTCTTCACCTCTTCACCCATCTCTCTTCAGTAAACGCCGAGCACATAATTGCTCCCCGTGGCCTCGTGATTTCCTAGATGCTCGCTGGCTTGCTAATGTCCGCCCCTCTTCAGTCTTTGCCTAAGGTCACTTCAGATACAAATACAAGCAGCCAAGTAGAACAAACAGTCCAAACAGTTCCCACGCAGCGCCCAGGAGGAAACCTTCATTCTGCCTGCCCTCCGCTCCTCTGTGTTGATTTGACTGTTGCAAGGCGTCTGTTTTGTTATTGAGGGGAGCTGATGTGATGGCTGACCGTGTGTGGATGGAGGAGCTGTGCATTTGTCAGAAGAAACAACACAATATAACAGCAGCCTGCCATTTCTATTTTCCTTTGCTGTTATGCTGTCAGTGGGGCTTCTTTTCTTGTGAGTGTGTGTGGGTGTGTGTGTGTGTGTGTGTGTTTGTGTACTTCACACTGAGCTGCAGTCTGCCCCCCCTCGCCAGCGAGCCCGATGGTTTGACAGCGCCGCTCCTCAGAGACTGCAGCATTTTGGCTGCTGTGTGACATCACCTGTTGCTCTCACTGCAACAACTTGATCATGCCACCCCTGCAAGGAGCTGTGCATGCAGCAGCAGAGGGATGACACTGGGCCAGACGAGACAGAGATCCCACTCCCCCTGTGTCCCTGGGTTGCTCCGGTGATGGACGACCCTTGCGAGGGGCTGTGACTGCAGAGCGAGGCGGCCTGCCACAGGGCTGGACGGTGCCAGCGTCCCCTGTCCCCTCCATCTCCCGCTGTGATGAATGCAAAATTGATAAAGGCTCATTAATATGCCCCGATTGAGGGGGAAAGCCATCGACTACCTCAGCAGCTCCTGCTGCTTGCTCTGTGTAAATTAATTTAATAACTGGATCAGTAAAGCGCCGTGATCACAGCCCTCGCTCCAATTTGCATATTAATGTAGCATGGAGCCTGTAGTATGCAATGTTTATGGACGGGTGGGGCTGAAGCGACTGTTTGTAATTACCTTTACTTTGTGTTACTCTGGAGGTGACAGGGGGGGGGGGGAGCTTTTGCAAAAGCAGTGGAGGCGAAGAAAAGGGAGCATTTCCCTGGTGGGAAGTCCCTAATGCCTCTGCATATTTATTATAAAGGTACTTTGGGGTCCCTACACACACAAAAGACTGACGCTGGGATTTGTCTTCCTAATGTAAGTTGAGGAAAAAATAATCACACCAATATGAATCCACCCTCATGGATTTGTTTCTTCAGCGATTTCACTTTAGGGCTTTTATTCTTTGCTACATAAATGCCTGAACCCACTCTTGAATATATATGTTTTAAATGCATGTGGGAGGTATTGTGAAATCATCTGATGGACATGATGAATATTCATTTATCATTTAAAAAGGAATATTAATCCTATAGGCGTTAATTATAAAACAGCAGCTCTATGGGAGCAATACGCACTCATCTCTCAACCTGGAGCAAAATTCACCACACACTGTGGGCGGAGAGAGACCGTAACAGTAAGTGTGGGAAAGAGGTAGAGTATTTAAAGATGCCCTCAAAAGATACCTGCGCCCACAAAAATACACTGCAGAAATGTTCATTCATTTACATTTGACTCAAAATAAAAGTTACAAGATTCAAAAAGTTATCAAAATCTTGATCTATATTTTGAGTTCAGCACCACAAGTGGCTGCAGATGCATGAATACACATTCAGTGCTGCCGAATACATTTAAAAAGAACAGAAAACGTTATTTTTATTGGGGAAAATATGCACAAGACAAATTATGCATACACCCACACGATCAATAAGTCATTCCAGAGGTCCAGAATGTTTGTAGACTGTAATAAAAAAAAAACTCAAAAAATGCCCTCCCTCCAGAACTCCCCGCAGAAAACAGAAAAGTTTGTTTGCATTACATTTGTTGGGTCAGTCCATGTCATACCAGCTAACTTTGGCGTCGCTCCCTCACAGATATTAATAAAATTTGGCATGCTAATTGGTCACAAGAGAAACCCGTGCGAATGTAATTATATGTGTCTCGAAGATTAATACGCTTTCTTTGTGTAACACTGTTCGTAATAAAAAATGCAGCTCAATGTTTTTTACATACAGTCTCTTTTAAAATGGGTCTCAGAGAAATGGGTCTCATATCAGTCCCATATTCACACAATGTAATTTATGATGTTGCAGAGATGTTATGATTAAATCTGAATTGGTATCACGTCACAAACTCCTCACAGTGGTTAGTGATCAGCCACATGCTAAATACAAATTCTATTTTGAAGATTTAAATGTCATGTTTCCATATTCCTGTACATGCTGGCTGTGAAAATATTCAACATGTCTGCAGAGAAGTGACAATCAAAAGTTTTGGTTTAAAATAACATTAAAAAGAAAGTCGGTAAAAATCGGTAAGGCGATAACTAGCTTGTTAAAACTATCCTTTGCTGTATTTCTCAGTCCCCATAATTCTAAGCCTTAATTGTGGCCTTTGAAAAATCATTGTGCTGGTTTTCTTATGTGGCTCATTAAATGCACATTAACGCCTGACAATAATGCATATTGGATAGGTCATATAGTTTTATTCTTTGTGTGTAACCTTTGTGTTACTTGATCAGCAGGCCGCTCTCAGGTGCAGTCATCCGCGATCATGTGGTGCGGCAGGTGTGAATTAGCAGCTGCAGGTTGTGTTAACAGTTTGGATTGTGTCACAGTGTGTGGATGTGCTCACACTCTCCGGTGGAGCAGCTGTCATCTTTGTCTCCGGACGTGACGGTGTCTTCGTGAACATGATAAGCTGTGAAGGTTTCGATGCAAGATAAGAATATCCACATAACCAAAACTATGTGCGGCTCACCCTCACCGGATGAGTCTGTAATTTGAAGAAGAGGAGTCCCCCGAGATGGGCTCCATTGGTCTCGGTGCAATTAGCTCTCTCTTTTAGTCCCATGGCATCTCAGCTCTGTGAAACGGATCCCTCCGGCTGACAAATCCCGTGGTCCCCTGGTGTAGTTTAACAGAGTATCTTCTTCTTCTTGAAAACCTCCTCATTTGTCGCAGAATGGAGAGAGGACAGAGGAGGAGGGATGTATCTCTCTCTTCGGAGCTGCGCCTTCATCCCTTTTGATCTCAGAGAAGAGCTGCTTGACTGAATGAGATACAGGGGAAGAGGGTCTGTGATCTGACAGTCTACTCACCTCAACCTGGATTTCACTTTGTCTGTCACTACCCGTCTCCAGCTCAACTCATCTGTTCTCTGGTCTGAACCATATGAATACGCTTGTATTCCACTGCTGCTCAGGAGCCGCTCCGCATTTCGAGTTCTTGGAATATACATCAGAATCTCAATTATTGCCAAGTTTATACAAGATTCTGCTTTGGTGCATGCTCTGTGGTTCAAGGAGAAAAACAAGGACGTATATACACAATATATGAGATGGATCCAGTTTGGAAGTCACATACACACTGCCTGAAAACATTATTCTCATCAACATTTCCAACATGGTCTATGAAGTTTGAATATTAGCCGGCTCTATTACTACAGCTCTATTCCATCAATACTGCCTGGTACAAAAGCTGCTCTATCAGCGTTTATTTAAATCCATTGTGTTTGTTGCTTTGAAGTCATTGTCCCCGTCTCTGAAGCTCCCCAATTTTCAGCAGGTTAAGCTGAGCTTAACCTCTGGGATGGAAAAGAAGAAGAATATATATAAAATATGTAAGTGATTCATCTGTTTCTAATAGTTCCCAGTTACTTTGGGTCTGTGCTGGAGCCTTAATAAGCTATTTATTTTGTTCATTTGTGCTACTCTTGGAGCCAATGTCCTCAACTGTTTAAAATGATGTCCATTGTTACATCGGACGCAGAGAGTTTCAAATTGTTGCTGCATTCTACAATTCTTTTTAAAGGCAACAGAAGATTGCACCCAAATGTTAAGCGCAAAAAACTATTTTGACCTTTTTTCTGCCATTAAAGTACCAAATGTGGACGTTCGTCTCTGTAACACCACATGCAGATGTCTTTTTTTAAGGCGATTGACTTTCCCACTCCCAGGTGATGAGTTTGCCCGTCTGTCTCGTTTCCTGATGCAGTGAGTCATGTTAGATATCCCTGTATCATTTTGCTGTCTTGCCCATGATGCATCTTGATCAACACAAAGAAAAAAAATCACTGTTGCACTCTGTTATCAAGAAAATCAATAAGTACACACACGTTCACACACTCCAACACCTGGTGGTTCAATGTGTGTAATAATGTGCCCTAAAGGATGCAGAGCCAGAGTCAAGATAGCTAAAATAATTAAGAAGTAATTAGCCTGTTCACCCGGGTGTCATGTTTTCACCACTGCTGTTCAGAGCTGGAGTCGATTTAAAAACCCACTTCAACTTTGACCCGGGAGAAAATGCAGATTGTATCCATTCTCCTTAAAAAGCCAGATGTTAGTGGGTGATAGTTCATGTTTTGACCAGTGGTAAAGAGGCTTTAGACACTCGTGCCATCACGTGTACAAATTTAGCCCTATATCTTGACAGCTTGGAAAGATGCTACGTGTCGTATGGAGTTTTAAACCACTGGGGGCACTGTAGGCTCTGGTGATATAGACTCTGCATTTGTATTTTTTCACTCTGCCCCCCTTGCGGTCTCTGGAGAGTTCATTATAATCACTCCCCAATCTCTTCATGTGCTGACTGAGTGAGTTGGCCGCTCAGGGAGTGATAAAGTCAGAGCATTGATGCCAAATATCAACTCAACTCTAATTTAATTACCCATTGCATGTAAATTGCATTGTGTTATGATATAAAATAAAGTTATTTCACAAAATATCCTGACTAAAACCCTTTCTACAGCGAGCTAATCCCAATAATGTAGGCGCAGTGTCAGCAGGCTGTATGTGCACAAATAGAAATGCTTGTAAATGATGACGTGAGCGCTCACAACCGCTTGCTGATTGGCTCTCTTTCAGTTATGACATAGCCTTCGCTGAATCATCAGGCTCCTATCACATGACCCTTTTCACCAAGAAAACAGCCGACATTAGCCTTGTTGTCTTTGCTAACAACTGTTGTGCATTTAAAATCAATCATACAACTGCTTACATGTGTAGTAGATGAGCTATTTTTCCAGCAATCTGCCACATGGCCTGTATTCAGCCTGTCTACGCTCAGTGAATATGTGGGTCATGTGATATGAGTTTGCAGGTGTGTTAGTAAGGAAGAGGATTAAAACTGAGGCCGAGCCAGATAGAGAGATCGGACAGAGGTTGTTTTTGGTTTGAAAAGGCTTTTTTTAAAGCCTCAAGGGAGGGAGACTTTGTAGAAAGAGCAGCTGAGGATCTCAGGTCAACAGACTCAACAGGCAACACTTTAGATTTGCTGTGCACGGAATGTGGATCTTCTGAGCCTTCAGGTTTGTGTTGCCAGTAACCGACTGCAGACAGGAATCTGGATGCCAAGCTGGTCTCTAGTGTCAAAGTCCAGCGTTGTTTTCTTCTTCTGACCTTCACCCCAATCACCTCCTTGTGACTCTGGTGCAGTTTTATAAATATAGCGCATCATTCACTCAGGGAAACTGACCCAGAGCTTTAAACACTCTAAGTCTACAAAAAGTTGAGCTACCTGCCGGCACTGGGAAGTTCTGCTGAACATCCATCAAATGTTCAAATCACCACAACGGTGTCACAGAGATTTAGTGGGTGCCGGGAGCAAATGAACCGCTTGTGATGAGTCCTATTCAAATAGTTTGAACTTGGGGGCGGGTGGGGGGGTAAGGGGGTGTTGAACTGTCATAACAACCTCCAATGCAGAGCTGATTCTTGAGTGTGTGCCTTTAGTAGGAGCCTGATTGTCCCCATCATCAGCATCATATCTGGCTTGTAAAATCAGCTGAAGGGGCCCGATAACAGCTCATGTCTCACACCATCTGTTTCACTCGGTATATTCAGCTTGAAATACAGACTTTCAAGGGGACAGGGCCGCTGTTTAACTTTTACAAAAAATGACTTATAGTCCAATCTGTCTATCACAACCAGGTTTTTGCTGAGTCAAGCAGCTGCCGCTTTCACTTTTAGTGAGCAGGGGTGGAGCGATATTGAAAGCAAGAAACAAACATCCACAATCTCGTACGGGGATATGGAGACAACTGAATCGTGATACAGCTGAAGGTATTTTTTATTTCACAATCACCACTTCTCGGAATCCCTAACAATAATACAATATAAAGTTAGGAAAAGCTGTTCTGAATGCATGCTTCATGTGAATATTTTGGTCCTTTCAAGCCCGTGTTAAAATTTGGGCTAGTTTAATTAGCTGTCCCTGCAGGCACGTTCAAGTCAGCCATGTTTAGAGCATTTTTTCCCCCCCTAGCCTATAAAATATTATTTTTCTTACAAAAATAAATGAGATATGAACCAAACAGTGGCTCAGAAAAACCAGGTCTGAACCGAACCGTGGTTTTGGATGATCCCTTCTCTTCATTTGGAGTTGTTGGTCGATGCCCTGCATGTTTTCAGTTATTTCTTGCTGCATGGATGGACAACCGGGATTTTAGAACATTGAAAATCTTTTGTAAAGGAATGGGGGGGTTTATGCAAATAGTGCAATTAACCCTGAAGAAAGTGATCCTTGGCTGAAATGCAGAAAGAACAAGGACAGAGGACATATCATTAAGCAGCAAGGATGGAGGAAATGTGACTGTCAACTTGAGTATTGCTCGCCTTTTATTAATTTTTTCTTGGCAAGTGAATGCTTTTAAAACGATGTGAGTCACTTCAACAGGAAACAATAAATAGAGTTTGAGTAGAAAGGATCACAGCTGCAGCCTCTTTTAGAGGAATGACTCATTTATTTGTTGTAAAATGTCCAAAATGTCCATCAACGGCTGCTCATAATTTTTCATTTTGGTCTGTAACCCCTGAATACTTAATCTTCATGAAATCTTGTAAAGAGAGCACTTCCATATGATTTACTGCCAAATAAACATCAAATGATTTACTGGTCAATATTTAACACTCTCCCTTAACCACCACATTTGTCTCTCAACACATCTGCCGCTAATGACTTATGTTTTATATTCTGTACTAATTTGTTAAGTAGAACTAGCTTTTCCTCTTTAACCCGTTGCTGTGGGAACTGTTGGGCTTCTCTGAAATACAAAATGCCTTGAGATAATGGCTGGTGCAATACTGATACAATTGAATTGAATTTTTGTATAAAACTGCTGCTCATTAACTTTGAATGGTCGATGTCATGTGTTGCAGATTTGCATTATGGTTCCATTGAATCAGTTTGCTTGCTTCGCACGCGGCCCACGTTGACCGGAGCTCACAGTTTCATGCGGCAACGCTGGAACCAGATTATAGCCAATCAAATCAAGATAATGAGAGAGAGGAGGCAGCGGCAGCTGGTGAACCTTGCGTGTGTTCATCTGGTTGTGGATTATAATTCATGTGAATTTCTCTTTAAAATCACATTATCACACGTTGGCGTGAAAGCCGGCTGTGTTGTGTGTCCCAAGCTTGCAACTGAATTTATGATGGTCACACAGGCACCAAGCCTCGGGCACAACCACCTTCATGAATAAACACAACACAAACGTGTGAGTCCACTGTTAAACACACAAGTGCAACTATACAATCACCTTTTATTCTTCTTGTTTATTTTGATTGATAGTTAAGACTGATTGCTTTTAACTCAAAAAGTCGTTAAAACCTTTATACTTTTAAAGTTACTTATTTCAGTAAGCTTTTTTACTTCCAAGTTATTTACTACATATCCATCTTGCAGCACTGTTGTTCTTTTCCTCAGTATTGTTTTTCTAAAAGCCATTCCCAGTGATACACACTTATTGAACGTATTGGACTCTTACTTCTTATATCTGCTTGTGGCTACATAGGGATGGTTATATTTACTCTTCTGGCCCCGTAAGCACCTCAGAGCTAAACCAGCAGCTACATGGCGCGGTAATTACTGACAGAGAACAGGCGTCCAGGAGAAGCTGCAGCCCAATCTTTCATGCTAAATCTTTTACTGCCTCAGTGAGGTGTGCGATGTTAGGACATCAGGGTTATAAAACGGAATCACCCATGGTTTCAGGCCAGAATGGCTCTACTTTACTGTCCTTCACATTAGGGATGCGAGTGCTGAATCCATGAAAGCTCAAAACACAATTAAAGAGACAATTAATGAGAAGGGTTCTCTGAGGAGTTAAGTGGAGTAAAATTACCTCCTGTCTCGCTTGGCCTCCCCACGCCCCGGCCTCCTCAGACCGCGTGCGAGTTCAAACATGGATATGAAAACTGTTCGAGAGACATAAGGAAACCGAGTATGGGTTCTGTTTAATCTGATCTAGTGATGGTGGTCTGTTTGTTTATTGTGAATGTGGACGAGAGGAGGTGTTGTTCCAAGTGCGGCTGAGGGTACAACGAGTGAGGACGCCGGCGCCGGTCCCATGAAAGAAACTGTGAATTGCCAGACACATGAAACCAGCGTGGGACTATTTGTGAGGCTCTCTGTCAGGGGATGAAGATAGTCGCAACCAATATCGACTATATGAGCTGCAGGGACAGAAAGTAAATGCACTCGGCTTGTACCTTGCTATTTAATCAAAGAGGAGCATCTCAGGAGCAACTGCACAGACACACAGATGATTGTGTTTCCATTGAAATGGACCCTTCCTCCCACATGATTTAAGTGGGAGCTGGGCTTCTTCTTAATTCTGGAATTGAGGTTTCTGCCTCTGTTGCTGCCCGTGAACCTCCTGCCTGTGCACTCTATCAAACCGCTGCTTTCTCTGCCGTACCTGCATTCAATCAGTTCGAGTGCATGTGAGAATGCATGCTTATAGCCACTTTAAGTTAATCAAACCGCCCGTGCTGGTGTGCGGTCTATTGTTCCTGTCGGATATGTGCTCTGCATTAATGCAGGCTGCTCATAAGGACAGTTATTTTTTCTCTTTTCCAAGATTAATACATCCTCCTCGAATAAAGTCTGCGTTGGTTATTTATTATTCAGGCCAACTTTTATTTTAAAGTTAGTTCTTTTGTGTCCTGCAGAACTCTGTTCTGGCAAAGTCACTGCTGACCCCCGCACTCGTGCTGAATTAAGCAGAGGGTCTCTCAGGGTAAAGGAGATGCAGTTTCCTTTTATGTGCGACCATGCACGACGAATAGTTCAGCTCCAGAATTTTACTTTTGTCTTTTACATGGTGTAATACAGATCTATATTATATGGACATCAGATATTCACTGTTTATCAACTGTTCCCTGCATTTGTTGGTGAACTAAGCAATAAAGATTACTGATGTCTGCGCAACAAGACCTTGGCTATGCAAAGTCTAAATTATTAATTGCACTATTAAATGTACCTACTTCACTGTACTGACTGTGCAGTACTGTCTCCAGATGCCAAATTCATTATGATACTCTCCTTTGGCATCAAGGAGAAATAATTGTACCCTGACATATTTTAAGAATAATGAGATTGTTTATAATCCGAGTTGTCTTTCTGCACCATTTAGAGCTCTCATGTGATTATGTTTATGAATGATTCCCCTGGATTTTTTTCAAAAGCGTTTTCCTCAGCCACTGTCTGCCTGCAAACTTTGCAAATCTTGCATTTCTCATGAGTAAACTGGATTCACTCTCACTTCACCTCACAATGGAAATGTTTGTTTATTTTATTGTTCAAGGTCAGTGAAACCATCATGTGAAACTTGAAGCTTCACATTTTGATCCCGACTTTCCCCAATTGACTTTCTCCAGTTTAGTATTGAACATAAATCAGGTGCTCGATGACACAAAACCAATAACTAATCATTGCTATCTTGTATTTGCAACTTTTTTTCTTGCTCCACAGTTTTCATTCATCCTCTCAGTTGACACTGCTGACTCATTCTCCACAGCTCCTGTTTAGTTATTTAAAGGTTACTACACACATTTACCATTAATCTTGTGAAAATTGTCTCCATGCCCATCTCCAGCTATATGTTATATGCACAATTAGCACAAGAGATACTGCTGTAAACTAAACTCTATGACTGTTCCTTGAATATGTTGGATTTAATATCACATTTATTACCAATAGTATAAGAAGAACATGGATCAGAAACGCCACCTAGTGTCTCAAACCAACTTAGACCCTGCGTGGCCGATGCTTGCGTAGAATCAACCGATTGGGATGTCTCCACGTAATGAGATTTATATACATATATGAAAAAAGTGAACCCCCTCCAGTCAAATGTGAGGCGAGAATGTCTCGGGACCACCGCGCTCCTCAGACTCTTGTGCTTCAGCGTCCCGCTGTCTGCGCACCGGCCATCTGTTCTTTGAATCCACGGAAATATAGCTGTTGTATTTCAGTGAAACTCTAGATCTGTGATCAACAGACAAACTCGACATTTGTTGTGTTGCATAGTGTTACGGATAAACCGTCTCTATATGTAAATCTCTGCTTTCAGACCTTCACCGTTTTTTCATTCCCGTTTTCTTTTAACCCGGAAGAATTTCCCATGAGTAAAGACGACCTGCAAGTGCTGATGCTCCTCGTCATGTGTTGTGCACCTAGATGATCCGTCCTGACTCAGAGGCAGTGACACAATACTGAAGTGGGGCCAACCGTAATCATAATACCCCTGATCTTTATGGTTATTATGACAACAGTTACTGGCTCTTGGCTCTGAGCTTCAGTTAGCACAACACCTCCCTCACTCGTGCTTATGGAGCTAATGTTTGCCTCTCTGATGCTTCGGGCCATGCTTATACTGCTCAGCAGCAGACACTCACAGTAATTGATTTTTTGATGAAAAAAGTTGTCAACAAACTTTTTCTTTCGTGCTCTACGTTTTTTTTCCATTTCCCTCGCAGCAACATTAGAATTTATAATAAAAAATAATCAAAAGGGAAAAGGTGAAGAGACAATATTGCTTAAGAAAGATAAGTGGGAGAGTGGCAATAACTCGTTCTGTATTTCTTTTTTATTCTAACTAAAAGCATCAGGGTGTTAAGTTTAAATGGATGACACATTTTTCTGTACTTTATTTTTAGGTCTATATTTTTTGTTTCTACTGTGGATTTCGTTGGAGGTCTTTCGTGAGCAGAATTAGACGAGAGTGGGTCGATGTTCCTTCTGTATTTCTTAAAGGAGTGCATCTTTTTGGTCTGCTGACTTTTATTTTTCAGTTTGTTTGATGGCAGAGTTTTCATTATCTGTGTGCACTCAAAGTTTTCTCCTCTTCCCTCTCTTTAGGGGAAACGTTTTTTTGGGCTGTATAAAGAGTTAGGCCTGTTTCAACCGTTCATGCCTGACATTAAATAACTGTGTGTATAGTGTGTGTACCTTGCTAAAAGATGACGTGAAAAATGCTTCTTTTGTGTTTTCGTACGAGTTACCACCATGACTGGCCAATGGAGTCGCCTTTTTATTTTTTTATTTAGAAAGGAAGTGGGAGTGCTGATGTAAGGATGGCAAAATCACAGTCTCCCAATCAGTTGTTTATATTCATGTGAAACTGTAGATTAATGTCAGCCATTTTAACCATTAAAAGATCTCTTTATTAACCAGTTATA
This sequence comes from Platichthys flesus, assembly GCF_949316205.1. Lineage (NCBI taxonomy): Eukaryota > Metazoa > Chordata > Actinopteri > Pleuronectiformes > Pleuronectidae > Platichthys > Platichthys flesus. Next base: position 11,099,403 of record NC_084960.1, on the reverse strand, counting down.
TCAATACCTACAATTCCGTAGATGTATCTCTACAACATTTATTTTTCCCTTACACTGTATTTGGCTGAGACTGTAGGATGCTCTGTATTGCTATTGTGTATTGCAGTTGTGCTTTAAATGTCAGCCCCCACTGTGTATGAACTCATCAGGGTCCTATCTAGCACAGCTCCCTTATTGACGGAAAGGTCACCCCTGGATGAATAGGATCACCATGGTTCCACAGGAGAAGAAAAGAAACGTGGAACCATCTATTTTATTTCCTGTCTTCTTTGTCCACCGCAGCCTCTACAAAGAACCGATGCTTCCTTACAAGCCTTTCTTTTAAATTATATGAATAAAATTACATAACAGGGGGCTGATGGCTTTTTCCAGAGTGTCCCCTACAGACAGCAGAGAGTGCCAGTCAGGCTTTAGGATTATCTTCAGTAACAGATAGTTAAAAGAAAAGTTCCAATGAAAGGTCTGCAGCATGAGACTTTCATGTGTCCCAGCGCGTGCCTTGTGTTTGGAACATTTCTCCGTAGATAGCACCTGAGACGAGCTGTGCGACTAACAGGATTAAGGCAGATTGGAGCTTGACAAGCAACATAAGTGTGAAGGCTCGTTTCTCAGCTGCGATGTTAATGCCATTTTATTTTCCCTTTTTTCATCTCATCTCATTTAATCTCCTTCCCTGTTTGTGCCTCTCGACCGCTCGCACTCTTTACTTGATGTTTTCTTTCAGTTCACCTTGGAACAACACACATATGTAAATGTGTGGAAGCGTGCCTGTTTTATTACACAGGACCACAAGCTCCGCAGGCTCTTGTAGAGGGGGGGGAAATGTAAGAATAGTCTCCAGAGGTATGGATCAATGCAGCGAGATTGCCTTATGCTGTCACCTCAGTATTTTATGTCTCGGCTATAATAGCTACTCAATATCAGCAAGATATGATTCCAGGATTATATTTTTTTTGAATCTGTACTATTCAGCCTCCAAAAGGACTTTATGTTTTTTCGATTTTGTTAGTTAGTAAATTAATAAGCAGGATTACACGAAAACAACTGAACCAATTCCCAAGACGGAAGCCGTTAAATTATCCGAATACATGATCCAGGAAGTTTCAAGACTTTCTTTGCCGTGTTTTCCTCAGACTCAATTCATCTATGGTGCAAGCTGGCGTGCACATGCATGCACATGAAGGTTCCAGCAACAGATTCCATTTGACAGCTACACAGACCAAAGAGTTGGTCTTTGGTCTGTTGGTCTTTTTCAATGTATGGGCATAGAAATCCAATTCTATGCCCATACATTGAACCCCCCCCCCCTTCAACCCACACCAAGAGAAGTTCTCAAAGGGAGAGAGAGAAATCTATGCCTTCTGCGGGTAAGCACACAACTGCAGCTGAAACTGAGTTCTGGGTGTCTGCGTGGACGGTAGCAACTTTATGGATGATAGCAAATCACCCAGTTAGAGATCTGTTTTGTTATTATGAAAACTGTAAAAAAGTATCCTGCTTACATCTGAAACTATGGTGGGACTGATTCGAATATGGCGGCTGCTACAGTTTAGATTATGAATAGAAAGTCGGAAGTAAACACTTTCAAAGTGCCCTTCTAGTACATACTGAATATCAGCTTTAGTTTTATACCTCAGATTGGTTTGACTTAAGAAGCACCAGTCTTGGGAGTACACTCGTACACCTTCAAAATGCAGTGGAGTTTTTTTTTTAAATGAAAGTGACAATTGAATACAAAGCCATAAATGGTAAAGATTTACATTTATTTCTCATCACAAATAAAAAGAACCATGCTTACTCACCACAGAACCAAAACAAAAAGAGAAGCGCTCAGTCTTTGTATGTTTACGGACCTTGCTGTCGGAATGGTTTATGAGAATGTGAATAATAGCACTCAATAAAGATTGAAATTCTTTAAAAAAAATCCAATTCTATGCCCATACATTGAACCCCCCCCTTCAACCCACACCACCCGCTAGTACCCCACCTCCACCTGTGTCCCCCAGCCCTCCCGAACATTGATCACAGCATTATTTGAGTGGGTCAGTCTGAGGGTTCTCAGTCACCAGAAGTCTTAATAACCTGGAACAGTGTGACATTGTAGAGCACCTGGTGTCCGTTGTTCCAGGTGTACAGGACCCTCTCCCTGGGGTTGTAGTCCATCATGGAGATGTGGGAGTATTGATTGTGGAAGGGGATGTCCGTGTACTCGTAGCTCGACGTGTTGGTGTAGTAGGCAAAGTAGATCTTGGCACCAGCCAGATGGGAGTTGGTGACGTAGAGTGTACCGCAGATCATGAAGGACTCTCCAGCACTGCGCTTGGGAAAACCTGTGTCCCACGTCTGCAGCACTTCCAGACTCTGCGGCTCCAGGCGGCTGATGACAATGTTCCCAGCGTTGGGGATGGTGGTATAAACGGCCCACAGGCCATTTTCATCCGCCATGAGGTCGATGTCGGAGGAGCCACCCCAGGAGTAGGGAAAGGTGTTGTTATATCCGGCCCCACTCAGGCTGCGCTGCACCAGCACACTCCGAGAGCGGAAGTGGTACTTGATGATGATGTTGCTCTGGTACTTGTTGTAGTACAGCGAGCCGTTGTAAACCACGTGGCCAGTGCCGGCCCAGGGGTGAGGCAGCAGGTGCTGCACAAAGTTCTGGCCCTTCATGAAATCATTCATTGTGCGGTATTCCAGGACACGACGTCCCTTGAAGTAACCGTCCATGGACCAGACCTGTGAAAAGAGGAAAAGGTGAATCCGACTGGCGGGAAAAGGAAGAAACTGAAGAAGTTGATGTGAAGGTCTTAAGGTTATAATAGGATATTATTTTCTTGCTATATATGGCACAACTCTCTGCAAGAACTCTGCCATCATTGTAGCTGGTGGCATCGCCCTGAGCAAAGTAAGTGTGTATGTGGTGAATCTCTGTATGCCTCCATGCACTTGTGCATATTTGAATACTTGTGCTGAACTATTGATCTCTCTCGTGTGTGTGTGTGTGTGTGTGTGTTTGTGTGTGTGCGCATGTGTTTGTCAAGACGATGCCCGTACTTTGCAGTCAAGCACCGCCTGTGCTCCCTGCCCTTTCCAGTCCACATTTACAGAAAATCAATCCATTTAGCAGCTCTATCTTTTTCCTCAAGCACTCTCAGCGGATCTCTCCACTGACTTCGCCCCTCTCCGGCTGCATCTTCCGTCTTCTTCCCTCAATGGTTCTGTCGAAGCACAGTTCAGCTTTTAATTGATTCAATTACACTGCTGTTGGCTCAGGTATTTATTTTGTCCCTCATAGATCAACGAGAATTTTGCTGTGATATAGCCATTATTCTTCCGAAGCACTTCTTTCCCAATGTGTCTCTCTTCCCCTCCTCTCTTGCCTTCCTCTCAGGTGTAAAATAGCCGCTTTTTTTTAATAAAAGTGTGACCGGGGGGGTGTTTGGAAGGGTATGGGAGGAGTAGGGGGTGGTGAGGTAAACACTAGCTGAATTATGGAGAAGGGGAGATTATGGTGCATCAAGCATTGTTTCTCCCCTGCCTGCTAAATGAGTCCCGGGAGCTGGGCGGGAGGAGGGAGCTGAGCCAGGCTGAAGCTCATAGCACATTTCGACCATGTGTCTTGTTTTCTCCCCCTCTCCTTCTCTCGTCCTACTTGGCTCCTCAGCGACGAGGACGCGTCCCTAAATATGATTATCATGATTGTGGCGGGTGCTAATGTGGCATGTGTTGATGTATCTGGCTGTTAATACAAAAAGCGATTGATCTAAAGAGTCAAATGTGATCTGATAACGTCAAGTGATTAAAGATAAAGATCGGGACATTCAATCTCAGAAAATTGACCTTTTCTGCCAGCAATATCTATTAAGCCTGGTTAGATGATTCAGGGTGGAGATGAAAAAGGCCAGCCCTCATCCCTCCTCTTGAACTTCATCCGTTTCCATTCTCCCTTACAGATGGCTAATAATCCACTCTCCACCACTCCACCACTGCCCCCCCCCTCCATTCACCAGCCCCTACAGCACCCAACCCCCCCAGCCATCGTATCGCTCTCCCCCGTGTTCCATTCCATGTGCCTGTCCACACAAAACCACATGTCATCTCTAATCAGCTGAAGCCATTACTATATCATCTGGGTCCAGAGCATCTCAGCACACTCCTGGTAATTACCTGGGTGATTTAGAAAACTTTAGCCCACACAACTCATCCATCTCTGTACTGATGATGAAGTGATTAATCAGCTGGAGTTGCGGTGACAGAGGGAAAGGGATGCTATCTATCAGTGACTCAGCTTTGCTTCCCCATTTCTCTCTCTGCCTCTCCCCCTCGGTAGCTCACCAGAAGTCCTGCTCAGGCAAAACATTCAATCAGCCACTTAAGTATCATGGCAGCGTTGCTGCGAGGGATATATATTTTTTCATTCAGCCACTGACAGAGTTCAGCCTGCTCTCGGCAAGTGACTTTTATACCACTTTATTCATGGGTGTGTCGAACTTTGAAGCGGGTTGTAGGGAATGAAAGGTACAAGAGTTGAGGGAGTGTGGCGAAAGAAAAGGAGAGACTTACTCTGTTGTCTGAGCTGGGGATCATAGTGTCTGTCATCCAGAAGCCAAACCTTGACCCCGATGCTCGTACTGTGATGGGATTACTGACGCCAGTGAGTTTGCCACAGCCTGGAGGTCAACAAGGGGAAGAGGTCAAGTTTCATACAGTCTTACATATATACAAACTGCACCTTGTTTTTTGTGTTGTTGCTTAATCGGCTTTTTGATTTTCAGTAATCCTTTTTGTAATACATTTTGTATTGTGGTGTAAAAATGTATTGATCGGGAATGGGATGTTTGCTTGTCCTGTGGTGAGGCTGGTTGCAGGTTTAACCTGCAGTAAGTGAGCCATCACAAATGAAGACCGTCTGCAGGACTCAGTCCACAGATCCTCAATCTACACCACCGCTGCTGCACCAACAGCCGTTCACCTTGATATTCAAAGTTCGGTGAAGCTCGACTCAGAACCGCACACTGAATACTGGTCTGTATTAGTATCTAGTTGTTGTGAACGTGCTGTTGTCAGCAGCCTCACTTGTGTTAATGAGTCTCAGCCACCGCTGCCACAGGCGAGGGTTGGCACTTTATTCAAATTTTTGTTAATATTGAAAGTATCGCGGATCCATTTCACTTAACATCAGCAGTTACTGGATAGATTTTCACTAATGGAATCGTTAACTAATATATAATATTCATATTATACATGTGTATATCTTTATTCTTTATTTTCCTGTATTTATCTACTTGTAATGTAAAGCAAGTATAAAAAAGATCAAGGAATCGACTGAGTAGTATTTTCTTCTAATTATCATCATTATACCAATGGAAGACAATAACTTAACACTAATGACCCAAAGGCTCCGCTGTAGCTTTGTAGTCTTTTTTCTGCACACTCCTCAGTTTACATATGTGGGATTTTGTAAAATCATCACTTTAAGTTAACAAAATACATGTGAGCACGATCAATTATTCATTCAGTGTTTCGAGGCCAATGTTTCGAATGTATGCAGATAACGAGGCCCTCATAACAGTGGAAATGTTGACAATATGCAATAGTTTTGACCAGCGATGATACTAAATTGATCATTAACTCCTTTCTGCACTACTGTCCCTCTAATCTTTAAATTGCCACAGTGTTATTTGTTAATGAGTTTCAAATTAAGCATTTGACGCTCGTACACCCAACGACCCGCAACCACTTGCAAACATTTCATACCTAGTTTCTGCATGCACGAGTGGAGCCTGGTCTCCAGCAGCAGGACTCTATGGCGTAGCTCCTCATAATCGTAGGCCCCCATCTCTTCCTGGATGGCCATCAGCACCAGAGACAGATTTCTCACCTCCTCCCGAAGACGCAGGATCATCTTGGCGTCCGCCTTGTACTGTTCCAGCACTGGCAGCAAGGGGAGCAGCTGGGTGACCTTGTCCTTTAACTCCTTGAGATGTTTTCGTCACAGAGAAGCAAAGAGGGAACAAGATTAAACCCGTAGAGAATAAAGAGGACAAAAGGGATGAGGTCGACCATGCGACTCGGTACAGGGGGATTGTGTGCAGGGGAGCTGGCCTTTCATTCTTCAGGTGTTGCGTCTCGCTCATGGCTCATCTCTCACTCACAAACTCATATTGTTGCCTGATTGTTCATCTGCTCCACCCTGGATTTATCACAAGACTACGGCTAAACGGCACCCAGGTGTAATTGACTGGGTTAGGGTTAGGGGTTCCCTGATCTTTTGGGAAAACACACTGAGTCACTTCTTCTCGTCCTACATGCAAAGATAAGCTTATTGTCATTGTTCCAGAAAAACTAAATTACACACCCTCCTATGGCAAAGCAAACTACACAAATGATAAAGACAATTTAATGACGGATTGATATTTGCGATAAATATTCTAGTATTAAGTTTGTAAGATTTAGGTGAAAGGGATCTATTGGCAGAAATTGAATATAAATTAATCCTATATTTTTTCACTATTGCGAAATTATCTAAATTGTACGACTTGCTGTTAACTTTAGAATAGTGTCTTTATATTTACATAGGGGGTGGGTCCACTCTATGGTGGCCACCATGTTTTTACGGTAGCCTAGACTGGACAAACTAAACACTTTTTCAGTTCTTAGGACAACTGAAGGCTACCGCAGGTTCTCTTTCATGTTAAGAATCGGAGGTTGAGCTGTATTCAGCTGCAATATGCAACTTCACCGCTAGATTTCTCTAAATCTTACACACTGATCCTTTAATATCTGTTTAGTTTTTTAGGGACAGATTTGTGCTTTTAAATTTTCTGTATGAGCAGAGAAGGAAAAACACTTGGTAAACAGCAAAGCATTTACAAAGGGAATTCAATCATCTGTTACACCTCCTCACTGTGACTGCACCGTATATTAAACCTTTGTTATTTTGCTATCGATGAAAAATATAAATTAAGATAATAAATATTTATTAACAGATATAGATAGTTATTTGTATATTTTTTTGTGCCCAGCCCTAATAAAAATTTAAAACATGTTAATGTTATGCAATGCTCCAGGTGTATATATTTACTCCTTCTGTTTTGCAGTTATGTGGAACTGCAAGTACCTGCAGTATACAAGTATCACATACATGTAACTGGGGTTACATGTAAGTGCATGAAAAGTATATCTTGCATACTGGTGGTGAGACGTTAAGATTGAAAGCGGAATCGTTTAATGTAACCACTGTTCTAGAAAAAAAACTAAATGTTGTGTAATGTTTTTAGATTTAACATCTCTACTCTGTATTGTTACTGTACAGATCTAACTTCTACCCACTCGTGTCGTGAAAAGCTGTATTTACACATGTTGGGTGGTTCGATTTTTTATTAACAGTAAGGACCGGTGGCCCTGCTGCATATAAACTTAGTCTATGACTCATCATATGTTTAGAAGTGAAATGAACAATGTGTTCTCAGGTAGGAGTGCAGGGAGCAGCGGGAGAGCCAGGCTGCCTGCACCGAAGTTAGAGGGCTCCAGAGAGAAAAAAGGTGTATCAATAAAGTGTGGCCGCCACAGGAGGGGCTGTTTCCTCCTTGTTAAGGTTTATCGTAAATCTGGTGATGGAGCTGCTCTCAGCCCTGTGGCGCCACATCATAAATCTCATTTTCCCCTTTTCAAGCCGTGGAAATTCAGTCTCGTTAATCTCCCACGCTCTGCCATCGGCAACTCTGAGCTGCACGCATTCATCAGCCAACCTGCTCTGGTCAAATCCTCCTCCTCTTTTTTTTTTTTTTTATTGGATTGCGGATTTGCATTCAGACAAGTCCCGGGATGTAATGTTTACCTCTCTGCGCATTTTAGTCATCTCGGGCTTTACTGATGAATTGGCTAATTTCATAAACCTCTTCATTACCTCGGTTGGAATAGTGTTCATAAAGCACACTGTGAAAGCAAAACATGGCCATTCATGCTTGTCCCTGTGCTGGAGCGGCGTCTCAGCGGTAAAGCCCACTTCGCATTTATCAAAGCATCTTTTAATCAAACTATTTTATGGTCCATCTAATATCTGTTAGAGTGTGAGAAATATGGAGAAGGACTGGGCATGACAGCCTGCTGACAGGAAGACAAAAAGACCCACTGATAATGGCAGCTGAGTCCAAGCTTGTAGAGAGATAAGGTAGAGATAAATGGGAATATATGTGCCGGTAATCTAAGAGCAGACGCCAGAATGTTAAGTATATCGAGTTGGAGAGAGGAAAGGGTCTAAAGAGAGGCGTGCTATCAGGTCCAGGGGTTTAACAATTCAGGCGCATGTGAATTTGCTCAAATTTCCTCCGCACGACTCAGCGGCTCCGACATAGTTCTGGAATTGAATTTGTGTAGTGATGCCTATGCGACAGTCCATCAAGATACAACTTTTTATTGTCTGTTAGGAGTGAAAAGAGATTGCGGGAGAGTGCATCGGGCAGAGCTTGTGTGTCAGTGCCACATCTAATAGTACACGCATTCATACTTGATTGTGATACACACTCGTAGCAGGTGGAGGAGGGGATTACCTGAAAACCCTTTGGATTGAGACTGCGGGGATTGTCAGAAGCCACCTTCAGCTTCCCGTCCACCACCTTCATCAGACTCTCGGTGTTCCTCACGTACTGCAGGTCTCTGTATGTCCGCAGGTCCAGCACCTCCATTGACTGGCTGATGTTCTGAACCTGTCACATGGAAACGCACACAAATGCTCCTGTCAATAAAAAAAAGTTGTATACATGTAGCTCTACTTTGCTATAGAGCTGATTTGCTGATCATTAAGATACGGATATATTCCTTGTCTTTGACCGTAAACTGCATATTTGAGGGGTTTTAGATTGTTGGTTGGATTTGAAACCTGGCAAGAAAAATGTGCTATTTGCAGACAGTCCTGATGATACAGAAAAATCACCAGTATACAAATTGACTTTACAAATGGTGTTTGAGGCTCTGACATGTATATGCTACATGTGGGACATCTCTTGAACTTTCATTTTCTTCACTGAGGAGATTATGTTTTTGGCTGCTTTTTTAGTTTGTGAGCTGGTTATTACGCAAATGTTATTGACATATTCCTTGATTTCTAAGAGAATAATTTATGGAAAACCAGAATAACTTGATGCTGTTGAGTCTAACATTGCTTCAAACCTCATGAGAGGGTTTATGTTTGACATCAGTATTTACCCACGCAGGTCAGATGAACTGGAAACTTGTAAATGTCCACAGGAGTGAATGTCTTGGTCAGTCAGGAGGTTTGCCCTTCAGCAAACTGCAGCCGCATGACTTATATCCACTGCATGCTGGGCTGGCAGCTCCCCGGGGACAAGTGATATGGAAACTTAAATTTCCCCTGAAGGGATCCAATCCTTTGCAGTTCCTCATTCTTATATTCAAATTTAAAAAATCTTTCTGAATTTGCTTATATTCATGAGTCATAACATAATCCTGGCTAGAGACTCGAGTTCCACCGAACTTGTATTGAACTGTAAAGTAAAAGCTTGAGCTCCACAAGCAGTAGAAAAGAAAAAGATGGAGGATTGAGGCAATCAAACAAAATCACAGCTTGACTAACACAGTCTGCATAACAAAAATCCCAAAAGAGATGGCCATCAAAAGTGTCACTCAGAAGAAATGGCAAGTATAAAAATGGTTAAACTGAGTCATTTAAAACTCACTAGAGAAAATACATAATGTATACAAAACAGAATAAATAGGCGACGAGCAATGAGCAAATCAAAAAAGAAGAAACGAAAATCAAGTGTAACCCAGTTGAAAAGTGAGGATGTTGGGAAAGCAGCACAGCTGCCAGAATCTATCGGGACAATACATAAAAAAGAACAACACATTCATATATTATGCAATAAAAGTCAGCAGGTTCCTCTTTGGTGGTTAGTTGGATATAAATATCCTTTCTCCCACTGCTATCAGAATAAGGCTACAGTGTCACGATCGTGCCCACAAGTTAATAGATAGATGTAAGATGTATAGCAAACAGAATAAGTCATGTGGGGGAACAAGCGTGGTGGAATGTCGGTGTTTACACAATCTCAGTCCTCAGTTTTGCTCTGTGTTACTAAGTACTCAGCTTGCTCACTCTTTGACAGCCCACTCTGTTGCTGCATAACCAGCCTACTGTTTCATACACCCCCTCATCTCCTGCGCGATGCACCGAGCTGAACTGGCCAGAAATCCTCCCAACGTTGACAAATGTTACAGGGCTGGGGTGCATATACGTGTAGGAGGCCCACGTGTGTGTATGTACGTCCAATAGCCTACACGCACAAAAAGACGCCCCCACCCCCCCCCCCCCCAAACGCACACGCGCAGCTGAGACTCCCGAGCACCCGGAGGAATTCATTCAAAATCGCTCTCTAACAACAACACAAACAGTCCCAACTCACAAAGGTCACGGTCTGGCACAAAGTCTGTTTTGCACCAAATGCCTTGCGTTACACTCTTTGACAGCCCACTTGTTTGTTTTGGGCCAGCGTGTTTTTCTATATCGAACTCATTCTCCCACATGCCTTGTGAACTAACCAGGGACTATTTGGTCAGTAAATATTTTATTTTTGCCAATTAAAACTATTCTGACAGCCGTTCAGATGGAGTTACTGAGGAACATGTTGAGTAAAATGTTCCAACAGCTCAGAATCCCCGCAATTACCCGTGCGCCATCCGTGGAGGTTGTGGCGGCAGTGGGAGCCGCTCCGCCCTCCGAGCCGTGGTAACTGATCAACACACACAAACCCACACCGCACATTGCAGTCTTTCTTCTTCCCACACGAGATGCCCCACCTCCACCCTCACGCCACGCAGAATCCAATCCACCAGGTGTCCCGTGAAATGTTGCACCCTGTGCCAAACCCTTAAGTGTGTTTGTGTGTATGCACGGATGACTTTGCCGCCCCCCCCCCCCCCCCCCCCCCCCCCTTGTCTCACTTAATCTCAGTCAGTCAGACAGAGCGGTCAAAGGGGAGCAAGGTGTTCAAAAGTCTGCGCAGTGAGCATTCTCATCCCGCCGTCCTTCAGGGTCAACTTTAGCTTTGGATGGCATTTTGTCCGGCTTCGCAGAAAGCTTAATAGAGGCTTTTGCTCACCGCTTTGCATTCTTTGAACAGAGGGGGGGTTTTGACATTGTTAGCGTATCCTTGGCTTTCTGTGTCAGGGAGAGCCTTTGTGGATCTGGTCTGCGAAAAATAATTCCCTCACACGCTCTGGGTTCATATGAGGATATTTTAGCGAGCATGCTACTATTCTGTGCACATACACACTGACTCACACGTCGCCTTTTAACGGGTGGCTTTTATTTGTGTGCAACACAAACCGGGCTGACCCCAGGTGTCCTCATTAGGCTGAGCCGTGCACTGTATGAGACAGGGGAGCCTTTGGCGATGATAAGTGTTTTCTTACAAGCGATGTCTGTGTACATTGGTAAACGCAGGAACACAATCAGCCAGAATGATTAATTCAACAGTAAATCATATATTTGCATAGCTTAAAAAATCCAATGTTTGTTCAGGCTGGGCCAGAGATGTGATGATTTCATTCCATGGTGATTTCTGAACTTTGTTTTGTGTGTTGTATTCAATTGTAAGGGGTGACGGGTTGTACAGTGTAGCTGCACAAACTGTGCCCTCAAAAATTAAACGACATCTTCACCTCATAAATTGAACAGATATATCACAATTATTATATTTCTCTTTACAAAAATTAGCCATAATTGAACAGATGTTAAAGGTCCAGTGTGTACGATTTTGGTGAAATGTATCCATTAGCCGAAATTGAATTTTAAATGGTCCTTGTGTGAATTCATCTAAATTGTACCAATTGCTGTTATCCTTACCTTTGAATGGACCCTTTATATTTAAAAACTTTATATTTACAAAGTGAGGGGGTCCTCTCTACGGAGGACGCCATGTGTTCTACAGTGGCCCAAACTGGACAAACTCAACTCTTTTTGAGTTCTCATGACATCTGTTGGCTACCGCAGGTTCTCTTTCATGCATAGGAGGGGAGGCTGAGTTGAGGGGTATTCAGCTGCAATACGCAACTTCACCACTAGATATCACTAAATTCTTTACACTGAACCTTTAAAGGTGCTGTATTTACCTGATAATTTCAAAACCCACATGGGTAGACACATGGACATGGACATATCCATGTTTCAATCATGTGCTGTACAAGAACCTGTAATTACACTCACTTGTCATGTGCTATTTGAGCAGCACCAAAAATATTGCAGCACACAAACTGTCTCTGTCTCACCACATATATTACACTTTATTTCCTGTATTTTCTGATCCTTCATACTTAAACCATGCAGAATCAGGTGTTTTAGTTTTGTTTATAACGGTACATGAAGATATATAGTGAACACATGCATATACATTAATCCATATATCTATGTGAAGACAGTCCCTTGCTCTGAATAGCTTTTGTTAACTTTGTTTGTTTCCCCGAATATACCTTGCTGTTAGAATCTGCAGCTTGTAAAGTGTGAATGAGTGTGGGTTTTGTCGGCATGAACATGAGCTTGAAACAGCAGCAGGCAGAGAATCTCAGGGGAGAAGGCAAACTTCACTGAGAATGAACGCAATATGTGAATTCAGTGTGTTTCATTGAGCCATCTCCTCAGAAGACCACATCAATGTCAGCTCCCACTATCTCACCCACTAGGTTCCCCCTCCGCGCTCCCGGGCTTTTCGCTCTTTGGATTCACCCTTTTTCGTTCGCCCATTTTCTGGCTTTGAGTGTCCACATAAAAACAACAACAAGGAAAAAAAAACAACATTCTGCTGCAAATGAGCTGCTGACATTGGGAGAGCAGCTTGGCAGCCACTTAGAGAAAAGTATAATTTCTCAGTTTTTTAATCATCTCTTTTAGCAGAGACACTGACATTCCTGCAAATCACCAATTTATGCAGTAACAGATCAGGTGAGTCAACAAGCAGCAGCCTGCCGTCTCACCCCTGATCCCTGTGTGTTTGTAAACCAGACACTAGCAGGGAATTACATTTCCATACACAGTGCTGCACCATAGGTCAACAACTCTCATAGTACATGGAATTACTGTCTAGTTGCTGAGCCAGAGGGTTGTATGCATGTACATTTTTTCGTTTGACATTAAATACATTTTTTATATAAGATACAAGAATGTACAAAAAAAAAATGATGTAAGCTGCACAAGCCTGGGTATGTAACATCTTGTGCCACTATACACTGCATTTACTGTGTAACTATGAAAACAAAGCATTTGCTATCATCACTGAATTGTGAAGCGGTTAAGTTTCCTAATTTGTATCTATACATTTAGATTTATAAAAGAAACATAAGGCCATGGCTCAATGAATCCAATTTCATTGGTAAGTTTAGGACACTTCTCTTGTTAAAGGGATTGTTCACCGAAAAATGAAAACACTTTTGGAGTTTTAGGAGTAAACAGTGTTTAGCCAAGGCTACCTCTTCTTCATAGGTAAGGAAACAACAGAAGGAACATAACATGCCTCCACATACTGCTAGTGTGGTGTCAATCAAGTGTCTGTACACTGTGTTGTAAGTCTAAATGTCCTCTACCGGAAGTAGCGAAGCAAGCGGACGTAGCCACACGATGGTGTTTCCCCGAAGGTCCTTGAATGCACCTCGAAGTAAGATATCAGATGTAATTTAGACAGAAAACACAGTTTAAATGATCTCATTTTGAGTTGAATATGAATGTCGGGGCATTCAGCCACTTGGATGACACCACACGAGCAGTATGGAAGCATGTTATTTGTTTTCTGTTGTTTTAATGCGTCTGAAGTTTAGGTCGCCGGTTATTCCAACTGTATCGGACTCGCTGCAACACTGTTTACCCCTGAAAGTCCAGAAAGGTTTTGGGGAATCAAATACTTCACCCACCCCGTCCATCGGCACAGTGGCGAGAAGATAATGAGTGACTTTCTCCTTTTTGCCTTCATAATTATCTGCATGACTGTTGGCAGGAAGTGGATTCCCTTCAGCAGTCTGTACGTGACAGATCGTGCCGTACACCAGCTCAGTTTGTGTGGCAGTGTGTGTGGGTCACAGTCGTGTCTCTGAGTGAGTGCTTTATTGGCAGCTGTCACCTTCTCCATCAGCTGACGAAGCTGTCTGCTGCGTGGGTCCCGGTTACACATGTTCTGGGCCGGTGCGACCACGGTGCAGACACACTTCCCATCTGCGTCCTGTGCCGAGCTGTAGATCTGCCAGCCCTCCTCCGGGCTCGGGTACAGAGCCTGCACAAACACAGAGACATATTCATCTTAGACCACAAGAAGCGACCGTTTGCATCTGTCTTGGTGTTGATTATCTTTGCCGCTTCTTAGCAGGCTTCTCGAAATGCATGAGGGTAGACAAGACATTTTACTCTGCCAGCGTGTATCAACAGTAATCTGAAAAGTGTTCCGCCGCATATAAAGCATTTCGAAACTAATAAATGTATCTAATACTTGAAGTGTTGTAGAGAGTGTTTGGAGATAAAAAAGACTCTTTAATGCATTCCATATCGTGATTGGCTGTGCCCATTCTGTCACCATAAGTTAGCAGCACAGTCATAATTTCTCCGTGGCTTTTCTCTGTCACTCGCATCCCTGCCAAAAATGACTCCTCCCCAAAGGCAATTAATGGCAATTGATCCCCCCCGACTAGTAAAATCACTTGCAGTCTAATTTTAAAGGGAGAGCAAGAAAGAGAGAGATTGACAGAAGATAGTGCTTGTAGCAGTTGGACTCAGGATGACGTACATGAGGGATAAAAGAGTCAGATAGAAAATAGAAGATAGAGAAAGAGAAGCAGAGATGGGTGCAGGTCTAGATAAGACAAAAATGTTAGTTGAAAACGACAACCACAACTCTACCATATGGGAGGAAAATGGGGATATCAAAGACAAGAGGAAGAGGGGGAGGGGGGGGGATCAGGCCAGGTTGTGTGAGAGCAGAGCATCTAATAAGTTAGGACATCGAGAGGAAATGGAGCTGTTTGAAATCGATAAAGCAGCCGGTTACCAGCGGAGGAGGGGCGAGGCTGAAAGGATGGATGTCTCTCTCTGACTAATCCAATCAAAAGTAGTGCTGCGCGTACACACACACACACACTCACACACACACACACTCACACACACACACACATGCACATTTTGTTCCTAGGCCGAGCCTGGTCATCAGTTCATTCACACTGCATCTACACAGGCCCGGCATATAAAGCAAAATGTAATGAGAGACCTAGCAGCCATTTTAGTGATGAAATTAAAGGCCCATCCATGTAAGTGGATGGAAAAGGCTGGAAATAAGATCTTGTGGCTAAAGGCTCAGTGCCGCCCTCCCGACTTTCCTCCGAGTGGCGTTGTGCTGGGCTCTCGTCTCCTTGGGTCGGGGGGGATCAGATTAAAATGTCTTGGGGGACAGGGGGACTGTGTGATTGGAGTGTAAAGTAGCAACCGCCCTGCGAGCCAATGTGCTCACTGTCACATCTTGTCACTCTTGCCAATCCCTTGGCACGCCTCCCCCTCTCCCACTTTCTTTCTCTCTCTCTTTTCCCTCTCCTGTACTCGCTGGTTGTACATTTTTCTCCCCCACACTCAGAGAGAGAGAGAGAGTGAATTTGAAATCAGTTGAGATGAATTGTGGCACATTATAGGTACATGGGCACCTTAAATATGCTGTAATATCAACCCTGGATTTATACACCCTTTTTATTTAATATGTTGAATTATATTCATAGTATATCGAGTAGACTCATACATTTTTTTAATTAATACATCTAAATTTAATTAAAGTAAGTAATATTCTATTCATATTATCCATTCACACATACATGAATAATATTTCAGTATGACTGAATGAGTAATGTGCACATGAATGACTCGCAGTGGACTCTATTGGCACTCTGGCTGAATTATAATTCCATTATTGTTAATATTCGTGAGTGAGTGTGCTGCCAGTCCTTGTTGTGACCTGGAAACCCCCCCCCCCCCGTCAGTCAGCACCTTTCCTGTCATTAGTCATCCTTCTGTGATGAAATCCAGTATCAGTCGGCTGTTAGTCGGAGTGATGACAGAGGTCTGCAGATGCCAGACTTGGAGTGAAGATGAGACCAAAGATAGAGCCTCCCTAGCAGGGTGTCCTCAAATTTATTTCAGCCACATCTGACTGTCTATTTCATTTCTGCCATTGCCGGTGGGGCGGGCGAGATTATTTTCCCTCTGTCTGCTTCTCCGCCCGCGTCTCACTCACCGTCAGGAGTTATTTATTGTGGCACGCGTTGTGAGTGTCTGAGTGCTCGTCCTGCGTTAAAGCTGTTACTGTGAGGATGCCTGTACATATCTGCTGATGCACATGCAAAAACAGCACATATATCTACAACATGAATACTCGCACATGCACTATTTACACAAATTCCCACAGAGTTTAATAATGCATGGATTTGGACGTGCAGCTATACCACCACTACTACTACATCCGGACCCTGGAGGGTTTGGAAATCCTCGAGGCTGAACGCATGATTACTGCAGATCTTCGGAGCAAACGGCTGCTCAACAATTGGTGGATGTGTGTAAGGCCGCGGATTGAGAGGCCTCAGCAGGGCACGCCTGCTTCTCATTACGTTGGATGTCCTGCAGCGTTAACAGGTGGAGGTTAGTTTTCCTCGAACTGCACAATCCACTTAAGTTACTCACTCTTACGGTATATGCAGCCTCCTGCCTTCTATAAAGATGACCTCACATCCATACATGTGGGGGGGATGTCTACCTACGCACCAGATATTCACTTTCTTTAAGGAAGACTCCTGCAAATGGATGCCGAAGAGGGCATCAATTTTTCATGCAGCTATCAGCTTGAAAGGGAGCCACAGTCGGTGCCACACTGACTTTTTTTCATGATGTACTACATAGTGGGCAGTAATAAGCTGTAAGCAATATCGGAGGCATGTCAGCTTCATTATCATAATACTTTTCTCAAACATGTTTAAACCCTCTCTCTGCTCCTCGTCTGCTTTACCCCAAGCCGGAGAGTTTTTTCGCAGCAACACGTCTTCTCTTCATTAATGTTTCATAAATGCTGAGCTGAAATTAAGAGCATATTTGAAACGGCTCCAACTTCATTACCACCCACCTATCCATTCTGCGCTTACTTCCCCCATTCTCATCACAGTGGCTGTTTAGAGAGCAGGAGGGAGGCTGTGATTCTTAAATGCAAATGTGCTTTGTCCCTATATATGGTTTGTGGCAGAGCGAGCTGCGGAGACATCTATATATCAGGGCTCATAAGCCACTGATCTCCCGGGGTGCGAGTGGTAAACTTGCATATGTTTTGGAGCGCTGACTTGTTTATGCAACTATGATTAAGTCCTCGCTCTGTAGTGAAGAGTGGGTCATTGACATTGGCTCATTTAACATGGTGTTCAAACCGCGCAGCCTTTTCACACATCTCATTAGCTTGTGTAAAAACAACTCACTAAATCAATCAGTCGGTCAAACTTCATTTGCATTGCAGCTTTCGTGCAGGTTAGTTAAAAGAGCTTCACAAACGACGGGAAACAGGACAAAACAAATAAAAACGCTGATGATAACATACAGTTTTTGAAAGCAAAAAAAAAAACATAAATAGGGTCAAATTAAATAGATCAAATTAATAGAGGAAACAAAGTCTACTCTAGGCCTGTTGGACCCCTTACAGGGATGACAACAATCATGGTGCTATCAGCAGCTAGCTGGGAGCACATCAGGTCTTGGGGATAATCCTTTCCTCCCAGAAATAAACACTTTCTTTGGAATCTGAAGAGAGGAGGTGTTAAACTCACGGTCGCCGAAATTCCTCCATTACACATGAGGGATGATGTAGAATATGTAAGTGCCTGATTTGAAGCTGTCATGGCTGTCGTGCAAAAGCCCATTAAGGAAGAAGACAGCGGCAATGAAAACAACAGGAAACCGCAGAGGGCAATGAATCAATCGGGCTTGCTCTCTTAAGTGAAAATTACTCGTAGGGATTTTTCTGGCTCACCCCCCATTCGCGCAACCTCCGGGTCCCCACTGTTCCCATGGCATCACATCAGACAGCCTGTTCCATGTGGTGCCCCCACATCCTGCTGTTGCTGTGCCCCCCCCTCCCCCCCCTCCATACGAACCCTGATTAAAAGTCACGGATACACTGATGAGGAAGAGTTGTGGTTTGAGAAAGGCTGACGGTGTTAGGAGAGTGCTGGCTCTAATTTCCTCTAGCTTAGATGAAATGTTGCCCAGTTATTATGCTGAATGACAACTTCAGTTAGATCCCTGCTGAGAGAGGAGAAGAAGAGATTGGATGAGAGGGTGTGGTCAGTGGGAAGCTATAAAGTAGAAACCAAATCCTGTTCCTACCGATCACCCAAATACAGTGTCAGCATCCGACAATCACGAGGGAAGTGTCTGCAACTTTGCATAGTTTAAGGTCGACCATTATGAAAACTAGAATATCTCAACCATAAAACATATATATTCACTATCCTGATTTATATTTGGATCTGCGCCAGATTGCACACACTCAAGAATAACTAAGGATTCAAAAAACATATACATTTTTTTTATCTTGTGCACACAAGATATTTATTTGATCACAATGGATATTTACCAAAAACATGCAAACAAATATATATCCTTGGTGGTTATTAACCAACCCAACAACTAGTGCCATCACCATAACGATTACCTGTGGTGCAAAGACCGCAGATATCGTATGCTATTAACGATTAACAAAGTTCAGAGGGATTATCCAATTAGGCCTTTTATGCTGCTGGTATCACTGTGGAGAGTCGCAGGATGGACTTCCTCTGGCGTTTCATTAGGCCGACCTCGGGGCGGGCTGCTGTGGAGCCAGAGCTAAATGAGATCATAAATCTACAACTCCTTACTTTGCGAGCCTGACGGGAAGTATATTATAACTTTCATAAGCAGCGGGAGGAAGTGGCGAGCGGGCAGAGGCAGGCCGCTAGTCCCGGGATATGAGCTATCCGACCGCTGCCGCTGTGGACTGAGTGCACCGTCACATGAGCTGCAGCACTTCAGAGGGACAGGAGGGCCGAGATAAATACGTACATAGAAAAAGAAGAAGAGAAGGCATAGAGATGAGAGCCATGATTACAATGTAGGAGGTAATATATCTCTTTCTTCCATTCTCGTCCTGCAGTGCCAATGTTGTTTATCCAAGTTCTACAGCTTCACTTTCTCTTTCCAAGTAGAAACATCTGTTCCTGCAAAACTCACGGCTCTGTTCTATCTGCACGGCCAAACGATCGCATCTCATTTTTCAAATTTAGTTGGTTTTACACACACACACACACACACACACACACACACACACACACACACACACACACACACACACACACACACACACAACCATGCAAATACACACCCCCACCCTCGAAAAAGAGCAATCAGTCGATCCTCGGTGCACAGGCCATCTGCTGGCCTTTAAAATAAAACTCAATGAAGACTCCAAGTGAAGTCCCTGGTCCCTCCTTCGCCCAAGGAAAACCGATTACCACAGTCAGCACAGCATGGTTGCCAGTCAATAATATGACTCATAAACTCATCATGCCCCTCTCCCTGCTGCCTCCCTTTCCTTCCCTGCTGCCTCTCGCTCGCTCCCACTCCATCACTCCCGTGACTGCCACCCCTCCTGTGTGGTGTCCTGCTCGCTTTCAATCTGCGGCTCTCTCTCGTTCCAATGCGGCTCGCACTTGAATGACAGTGGGAGACGGCAGATGTGTCAAGTGCTCTTTGAAGTGGTGGTGGTGGTGGTGGTGGGGGACTCTCGGGAGAAATAAGACACTTGTCACTGCCCAGAACTTACAAGTGAGCAGCCACCATGTTGTATATTTTTCCGGAGCAGGCTGCCAGTGCCATGCCAGGTGTCTTGTTGGTAAAAAAAGAAGAAGAAGCATTTTCTGTTGTATACGGGTGCAACATAGCTCTGTCACGTCTGGCGCTGAGCAGAAGAGCGAGGCGAGAGTGGCGGCGCGAAGACAACATTGCATAAACTGTTAGAACACAGTCGCTGCCTAGTTGGAGGAAAATATGGATTGCAGAACACGTGTGAGTTGTGATATCATCAAACTGGCAAATGAACCATGTCAAAATCCTGATTGCCTGTCCAGCTATGGGGTCTGAGATCAATAGCGCTCGGTACACAGGCCGTCGCATAATCAGATAATGTATCGAAACAATTTAAAACGATATTAAGAGAAGGGTCTGAGCTCCAATAAATTGTGTTGTTGGGCTGCTTGATAAACACTAAAACAAAGTGCTCAAATGAGAATCAGCAGCAGTGTGTAATCTTTAATCTACAGCCAATAATTGATCGCTACAATCTGCTTCATCCGACGGTACAGTGGTTCAAGTTTACAGTTCCACATCCAAACAGACAGAGACTGAATGAGAACAATCATCCATGGCTCTTTTGTCTGCAAACATTTGTTGTTCCTCACTGCCTTGTGATGGTGAGAATATTGTCTTCACTCCTCTGCTGCACAGGTTTCTTATTTTTAGATATCAAAAGAGAGTCAACACACACACAGTATTGTCTCCATGACTTCAGAGGACACTACATGGACTTAAATTCATTCCCTGGAGACTCAAACTCTAACTCTAACTTATTCTTGCTCAATTCTTACTTTAACCTTCAAGTACGCATTCACAAATAGACTGGAGAGAAAGATGGATGACATGACAGCTCCAAAAAAGTGAAGCCAAATCATCTTGACCGCCAAGCCTGCTCCATGTTAGAAGATGGGACATAAAATCCAAACAAATCTATATACACCTCAAATAGTTTAAAAATACATCGAAGATGGTGTCTGTTATTTTAGCTCATCACACTAACGTATGTTCTTTCGAAATAAACTTTTCAGTTCCAGTAAATTTACTTATTTGACGAGCAAAAATGCATGGGGAGAAATACATATCATGATTGACAGCTGAGACTGCCTCGTGATTGGTCGAGTGCACGCATCAGCAGAACCTCGGCTCTACTCCATGATCACTACATACAGACTCTGGCAAATAAGGTCAAAATCGCAAGATGGCGGCACCGGTGTCCAGTGGAGGAAGTGGAGATGTGTTGTCCATCTTTATTTACAGCCTCTGGTATTCACCTTTTTAGAATTGGTTTTTAGGGACTTGCTTTTTGTTTGCAGATTTAGGTCCCTAAAACAAGGAAATGCCTCCACACACACACACATACACACACACACACACACACACACACACTCACACTCTGTAAAGTCTATGTTTAGATTTATGATTAATGATGATGACTCTGTGTCCAGACTGATAGAATCAGACACTGGGAAGGGTTCTGCTCTTAAGTGGTTTATGTCTTCTTATGACGTGAACATAATTTCTATCTCAGCGGACTTTCTACTGTTAGAGGACAGCAAGGCCCAGTTTTTTTGTTGAATATCTTACCGATGGGAATGTTTACGTGTTTTTTCACATCCATATCTGTTTGTTTTTCTCAGTGTTGCAGGCTGGCCATGCTGCCCGGATATACTTTAGTAGATTACAAATATTTAACAATGGATGGCTGAGAATTTCCTCCAACAACATCACATCAAAACGACATATAAGATTGTTTCTTTTGCTTCAGGGAGATCTCCTAGACCCGCCTATCCCCCTGTTGCACAGAACCCATACCCAACTCAGTGATGTGTGTTGACTATGTTGTTGACAATTATTCAGCTGGATTATTATTGAGCCATAGTCACAAAAAACTCTTCATTCTTTTGTTGTTTTCCCCATAAATCTTAACAATCCCTGCTCATTACCTCCACCGAGGAGGCAATACTTTCATTGCAGTTTATCTGTCTTTCGTCCATGAATTTTTTTGTAATGGGTTGGGATATGAGCCAAAGAAAGAAGCTATTATATTATGGAGCTGATAAACGAGCGGATCCAGGCATCATTTTGCCTTTCTTTAACATGGTGAGATAGAGCCTTGGCCTTGGCGGAGGTAGGCACTTTCCAAGCAGCCTTCTAGGTTTACAAGGAATTGTAAAGTATGTTTAGTTGTATATTTCTGAATTTTTAAAAGCTTATGTTGCTTCTCAGCCCCAGGGACGGGATTGTAACTGTCCCAGCATCTAGATTAAAGACTGCAGGGGACAAAGTTGCACTTCAAGTCCAAACCATCAAGGTTCTCCTGAAAGTGCTGCAGAATATATCAGTGCATCCATACGTATATATCTCCCTGACAGAAAAGTATAACTGACTGCAAAATGAGTTTCACATGTAGCTTTATTAGAGCACGCTCACACCTACGCAAACGCAGCCTTATGTCGTGGGTGGAATGTTTTAATCGCTCGCTTGCACAGATTGGAAATGAACAGGAGGCGAAGGTTCACCACTGCTCCATTTGTGTACGTGTGGCCGTGCCCTTATGTGTATCATTACCCCGCCTTTTGCCTAAAATTTGGGATTGGCTCCACCCCCCCTGCTATAACCCATACAGGATAAGCGGCATAGATAATGGGTTGATGGATGCTCTGTGAGTGTGTGTGTGTACATCTTGGCCCCACTGTAAAGCAACACCAGTTCCATGTTCATGTTAGAGTTCCAGGGCCTCTTCTGCTCATTAAGGAACATGGTTTTGCACTAACCAGATGTGTACAGGCATCCAGGCAGTGCTGTGCTCAGTGCTATTGCAGTAAAGGCCCATAAAAACTCAGTCAGCTGTGTTCTCGGATCAGCTGGTACAGAGACACTGGCACAGAAAGCAACTGAAGCAGACTTTGAAAAACGCTCTGAGCTGGGAGAATATGGGACGCAGTGTGTATGGGTGCCAAAGCGCG
The DNA here is from genome assembly GCF_949316205.1 of Platichthys flesus. Taxonomy (NCBI): domain Eukaryota; kingdom Metazoa; phylum Chordata; class Actinopteri; order Pleuronectiformes; family Pleuronectidae; genus Platichthys; species Platichthys flesus. The sequence continues at coordinate 11,076,540 of NC_084960.1, read as the reverse complement.
GGGGGGGGGGCAGCAATGGCCACTGGCACACTCCCACCAGAGTGTCACAAGACCCCAGCTAGATCGTCTTTGATTAGAGCTCTAAACATTGTGTGAGTCACGGCTGCTTCTGAGATCATCACAGGCAAATGTCTCATTAATAGTGGTGGGACTTTGAGGCAAGGTTTTACATTAAAGTTTCATTCGCTGGCATTGTTTATGAGGAGAGATAAGTCCTGTCTCAAAGCGAAAGACATTTCCCATCACCACAGAGTGTTTTACTGGAATAATTCCTGCCACCTTCAAAACTGGCTCATCAGTTTTGATGAAACTTTGATGAGATGAACCTCAACAGCAGCCTTTTCCCTCCACTGCTGCTGAATGAAGGTTGCCTCAACCAAAATATCCTCTCATGACTATGTATAATGTTTTACTGCGTGCACTCTTTTGAAATGCAAATGATAAAGCCTCGACTCATGAGTTTTGATGAGAATGAACAGAATGAAAAGAAACCTGGCAGCAATTCTGTACTCCCCTTGACCCAGGCTAAGCAGGTAGGCTATAGAGAATAAATGGGTGGCTTATCCAGGTCATACCCTCTAGAGGAAGATGGGTGTTGAGTGGGATTATCGAGTTGAGTGGTGTAGATAATTCAAAAATGCTTCAAACTCTGACACTGTTACAGAGATTCCAGTGTGATTTAACACTGAACTTGTGCTTAGAATTACCTGTGGCATATTTACAAGTTGTAAGTGTATAATATATATATATATATAAAAAAAAAGACTAACCATTTTTTATTTTTACCAAATTGCTTTTAACTTGGTGCTTGACATTTTCATAATTGTAACACGGAGCTAGAACACATCTCTCTCCAAAGGGAACAGTCCAACCTGGAATCTCGCTGCAACATTTAGGAGACGTAAAGTGGTGGATTGATGTTTGAACGAACCATAAGAAATAATCAAAGTCTCCTTCAAACAGATGGACCTCCGCCCCTGAGACAAGAACGACTTAACATGCACAGAGTGCATAAACATACAAACACACACATGCACACACATACACATGAGCACACATCCAGATGGTCGCCGAGCTCTTGGGACATTCAATTTCATTTAATCATTTCAGCAGACCAGGACATTTGCCTAATGGCCAAGGTGCCATAAAAACACACTCAGGACGGAGGCAAAGACAATCATTAACCACTCATGAACCTGCAAATGGCAAATTCATTTGGCATCTGATATCTTACTGTCTCTCATTAGCACAGAAAGGCGGACAGACAGATGTCACACTGAACTTTCATATGTGTGTGTGTGTGTGTGTGTGTATGTAGTAATTAAACAGGACCAAAACTGTTTTTAATTACAAATCACAATCGCTGCCAATATCTACGCTGTCCCTGTGTGGTCGCCCTGTGCAGTAGGAGACCGGTGGGTTTTATCCGACAACGGAGAAATAACACAAACTCAAAACTCCAACATTGTCTCAACCTCCCCGTCTTCCTCGTCACCACTGGATCCTCCCCACCCTGGAGGTGACTGACGGATGGGATCAGCCTGAACATCACTCAGAACCGCTCTCTGCTTTCACCCTGGCAAAAACATATGATTTACCGCGGCAGTCCACGCTGCGTCCTCCGCCTCTCACCGCCACACGCAGTCTCTAGCCTCTAGACTTAATGTGACTCTCACACCAACATGTGCAGCGTTCATACTTGGTTGAGACGTTGCTCTCACATGCATGTCTACCCCCATCATCTCTCTCTCATTAATACAACATATGCCTTGAGACGAACTCTCGTCGTCCCCCTCCCATCTGTGCGCCCTCTCTGAAGCCCCTCCGCTGGTTGTGTCATTAACTATACACACGCACGCTAACTCACGTGTCAGGATATTCCTATTTCTACACTTTCTCCCTCTGTCTTCTGCTCTCGTCTGTCACGTCCTCTTCTCGTTCCATACAGTCACAATGAAAGCATGCACAAACAAATACAGTGCACACGCTTGCAAATAGAAAAAGCAGAGGAAGTCATACGCACGCTGACAATCCTCTCCGAAGTGCCACCTCTGGAGACGGTGGTCCCGTTGAGTCCCACCAGAGAGGGCAGAGTCTGAGACATCCAGTTGGTCACCATGGCCATGGTGCTGAGCACCGCCCCAATCTTTAGCATAGGGACGGTCATGTTCGCTTCCTGTGGGGCCCGATGAAAACGGCCCTACAGCCAGCCCTGCCCTGCCCTGCCCTGCCCTGGACCTCGGCTCCACTCAACCCCACTCTGCTCCAGACAGCCGGGGCAGAGAAGCAGCCAGTCAGCCCCTGCCTCAGTCCAAGAGGAAGCAGAGCTCCCAGAGCTGGTAGAGCACAGTTATCAGACTCGCACACCACCAGCTCTGTCAGAGGGACAGCCAGGGACCGGTTCGAGGAGAGCAGCTCACATCCAACAGCATCACGCTGGAATCTTCCCTCTCGGTTTGACTGCCTCTGCCTCATCCCCTCCCGCTCCCTCACTCTTTCCATCTCTCTCACTTCCTCACTCTCCCCTTATCTCTCTCTCGCTCTCTCTCTCTCTCTCTCTCTCTCTCTCTCTCTCTCTCTCTCCCTCTCTCTCTCTCTCTCTCTCTCTCTCCCCCCTCTCTTCCTCAAGATGCAGAGCTGCGCATTGGCTGCCTCTTTGTCTCATCCCCTCCCAATCAGCCTCTGCTCGGTTCTTGCCAGCCCTGTTTTGCATGTGTCCGTTCTTCTCCATTCTTTCCCCTCTCTTTCTCTGACATTTTGCTTTTTTTTTTACGACTCACTTATCGGTGTATGAGTGCACACACACACACACACACACGGGCACCTCCTATAGGTGTGGAGATCAGAGGGTGCTTATTTCAGACGGCTGATCTGTGCTCTGTGCTCTGTGACATGTGGGTGCCCGGAGCATCCTTCTTTGCAGACTGTCCTGCAGCCTCGTCACAGTGTCTGCACTGGATGGATGGAGGGGTTGAGGATACGGAGGAGTGGGTTGATGGATTAACGGTTGGCCGGGGGCTCATGATGAAAGACATGGGCAGGTGGTTCGGGAAGGTATTACTGTGGGACAGAGCCAGGTGCTACTGTTCACACTGAAATTCGACCTCATGGCTAACCCTACATCAGCCAGTTGCATGCACTTGAACAGTTTTTTTAACCAACTCTACTTTGCCCGTGACTTTGCAATATCACCATATTCAGTTGTCTTCTTGAAACTCCTCATGGAACATAATTCTTATGCTATAAATTGGAAATTGGCTTTATGTAAATGGTTTGGATTTGCTGGGTGCTATGGTATGCTCTCCTTAGAGAAGGGGATCACATGTTGTTGTGTTTTTCCAGTGGTATAGGTTTACCCTAGTTGTTCTGCTATAGTCTAAAAGGTTGTGGCATTAGGCACAATCACATCCGTTAAGCCAGTGTCAGATAGTCTGCTCCCTTTTTTTCTGTCCCTTCCCTTCAGGGGACTCCGCCTGAAGCCAGACTTAAGACGTGTTCTGAAGTTAAGATCGGCACTTTAGATCTGCGCCACACGTTTTTGTCTCCGTAGTCATAGCAGCCTGAATTTGCCGCTCACCTCTACAGCGATGGGTCAGACAGAATGAGAAATAAAAGGTTATTGGACTATAGGGGGGTGGTGTCTGAGATTTCTCCTTGATGCTTGAAGCTTAAAGCTTAAAGCGTCCCCTCGCAACAATTCCCCACCAAGATACAGGGCCACAGGCGGAGTCATTTTATGCCCTAAACCGCCATGCATAATGATGATAGAACGGCCTGCGTAGACAAAACGTCCAGGCCATCGCCCTTTTCTTGCTGGCTTGCTGGTCTGCTGACTTATTCATTTTGTCAGCCATGGATGGGCTCCCCTCCCCTCCAGTCACGCTGGGTGAGTGATATGGGTTCCTCCGTGTGGAGTATACTGTGAAGGGATATGGGGAGAGACAGCTTCTTGAGCCCCATCCAAAAAATGTCAGCCCTCCTCAGCTCGCCTGTTGCCGCTCACATTCTTCCCTCCTCTATTTGTGGGGCAACACTGTCTCCATGTGGTCACCAGTGGAACTGCACCAACTGGCGTACACCAAGCCCAAGTCTGTCACTGCCATAAAATTTAGTTGACACTCTATAGGGTTGCAGCAAACTAGATATATAAATAACATTTTACATGCGGGATATGGGCAACACACATGTGCTTTTTATTGAGTTATTCCAGGGACCTACCAAAATCAATGCCAGGTTCATATATCATCTTTAATGACATTGTGATTCAGTATTTATCTAAATAGCTTTGTAATATTTTACAGCTTAACAAGAATAGCTTGTATAATAAATCAGGTTGATGTGCATGTAAATATTTCAGTCCATTAGGGATGCCAGGAACTTGAGCCAAGCAGCATTGGGTGATATTACTTAATTTATATTAATAAAATTATGTTCATATATCTAAATGTGGTATTGATGTTTTAGGCGTTTTTCTTTTGCTCAGAGACATCATGTGGGTGAAGACAGTTATTATCAGTAATATGTCAAACTGCATCCTTCCTGGACTGCACTGGGATGCAATTGCTGTGCTACTCACATGGTGGCAGCAAAGGTTTAAACATGGACATCCTTGTATCGATTTAAATTCTATCTCCCATATCAGGTCTGTAACAAATTCAGGGATTTATCATCTTAAAAAGATAAAGCATGGATACAAGGACTTAGGCAGATGCAGCTCGTTCAGGATTCAGCTGCTAGATATCCTATGAGGACAAAGCTGGACATATTTCACCAGTCCTCAGATCTCTATCTTGGCTGCCATGTAGAGAAGAATTTATTTAAAAAATATTGTTAATTGTCAGTAAATAACTTATTTTGGTTGAGGGGCTGAGTACATCTCTGATCTGCTTCCACACAGTGAAAATCTCTCAACTCTTAAGTCATCAGAGTCCTGTCTGCTAAGTGTTTCTTGGATTTGACATAATATGCTTCACATTATCAAATTAACTGTCACATGATCTCAATGTGTCTCAACTCTCAACTGTCCTATACACAAGCTAAATAAGTTAAGTTCCTCCGCCTTTACTAATGAGTTTGTTTATTATAATACATATATATATATATATTTTGATTTACTATGTTGTTATTTTTTATCTATTTCTATGTAAAGCTCAATGAATTGCCTCTGTGTAAAACAAAATCATTCAAAAGGCTGTTTATTGATGCTCCACGATACTGTGACTAAATAGCAGCTGGAGGAGGCCGGATATTCCACAGAAAGTAAAACAACAAATCCATCATTATCGCACATTTAGGAACTTTAACTTCAAAGTATGTGTTTTGTAATGAATTATGAAATAGTGGGGCAACACATAAAATGCTGACAGTCAACACACCCACGCAATAGTCGAAATTTGAAATTTTGTGAAACTTCTATCATCAACTACATGCCTCATCTATGAACCTAACTTCTTTAAGTAATTGTTACCCTATGGATTATACAACTATAGGACCAGTCTAAATATATAAGTGTCCTCTAATGTGTCCTCACCCAAAACTCAATATATATATATGTGTATATATATATTTCTCTTTTTGAATAATCACAGATACAATTTATGTAATCTTGAAAGAACAAGTTTTTAGTTCTTGTATGCAAAATAGTTATTTTATGATTTTAAGCCTCCTTGTTACTATCATTAAATAGATTTGTATTAGATTGATATTATAATCATCAATAGAACATTTGACATGAGTAGAATTTTAGGTTCTACAGCCTATTCCAACTGGCTTGATTTCCAACAATATCTAGTTTGTAGTAATCCATATTCAAGTGTATTTGACCAAATAAGATATAAGATAATTCCATTTCACTTAATATTACTAAAGGGACTCCACATATAGCTTTTAAAGTTTGACTTCAGATTAAATTTGTTTCCATAGAGGACTGACATGATTTCATTCATTTTTGCCAACAGCAAAATACTGTGTGCATGCTGTACCTGCTGCATGTGCATTAACTGAAGCCCCAGAGGTTCATCTTACATCACATCTTCCCTCGAAGTGTTTTAACCTTTGTACCATTATCTTCCCTTTAAGCACATCTTTAAATCATTACCAATAACTTTGCATTTGCTTTAGATGAAAAGCGTTGAGTGCTCCTTAACTATTCCAGAATTACGATTCTTCTCACGCAGTGCAGGTCAGGTGGCATCTTTTGAAAAGTGATGGACCAAATAGAGGATGGGAATAATGAGTGTGATGAGGACAATCTGCCATTCCTCAAAGAATTCCAGGCCCTGCCAATCAGCTGTCTAATCACAGAGTCTGTTGGCAGAACAAGCTTTCATTAAATATTAGCAAGAGAGGAAGTCAGCCATTTAACCTGTATTAATTTAATCCTTTTTGATTCATTTTCAAAGCCCTTCCTCATAATTTCCACTCTAATAATTGGCTAGCTTCATTATCACCGGTTCTTCGTCACCCTCTTTTGTTTCTCCTCCTCCTCCTCCTCCGAGAATTTTATTCAGCATTTTAAGTCAGCTCGCCTGCCCCCCCGTTCCCTGTTGTCTCTCTCATAGCCTCGTTCACTCAGAATAAAAGCTCAGAACTCAAGATCTTAGTTGGCTTGTTGCATGCTTGCACTTAGATCTGCACCACACATACTGCAGATACAACGCTCCCCATAGACATGTCAAAAATGGCCTTGTGCTTTATCCTAAACAGTAAAAAAACAAAAATCTATTCTGCTCCTCGCCTATGGGTGTGATCTGCAAAGGGCATTTTTAATCAGTTCCCGTGGTGCAAATGGCCACCAACTGCAGAACTGGCAGCATTCAAGCACACCCATGGATGGCAGTAGAGCGCCACACAGCCCCAAGGCCATAGGGACAAGCTTGAAGTGAGATAACGATACAGGGGGAGCAGAGATGCACAAAGCACAGGAGCCGCGTCCTCGCTGAGCACAAATACACAACCAGCTGCAAATTCACAGCTGAAACACAGGGCCAGATTACACCTCAGCTAATTACCCAGACCTCCTTCATAATGATGCAGAGCTGTTATGACTGAGACAGCGAGGCCTCACACACGCACACACAGACACACACACACACAAACACACAAACACCCAGATCCCCCGCCTGAGCTCTGGAAGACGGCGGAGTCATCTGGCTCTAAGAATACTGGCTATTTTTCTGAGTCATAATTCATTAATTAGATGATGGACATGGAGGCCCACTGCCTTCTAAATATATCAAGATCAAAATCAGCTTAAACAAAGCGTGACCTCATTACCATAGCAACTATTTAAATGGCATAAATAGGCTGTACCCCCGGGTTCAGGCAGGCAGACACAGTGGTGTGCTTTCAACATGGAGTGTCTAATCTATTAACGGCTCCTGTGGGCCTTTTGATTAAGGAAACTCATCTGGGCTTTTGCATTTTATAGTAGTGGCTGAGACCACAGGAGGACTATAGCTTACACACACACACATCGACCCCTGCTTCCATAAAATACTGCGAATACATCCGAGTTGAATATGTTCAATAATTCAAGCAGTGAGCATCCACCGCAAGGGAAGTAACACCTCAGTCCCGCTCTGACCAAAGAGACAATTGACAGTAGACGAGTCGTGGCTTGACGTGATGTAAAGTATATGGTTAGCATGACCACCTTATATGGGAGTACTTCCTGCTGAAGACAATAAAAGAACTCCTACTCGGCTTTAAGATAAATGAGTGTTGATGTGTGCGCCTGCAAAGCTCACGTGTTAAATCTGTCCACTTCTGCGTTGGTGCATTTAAATATACGTACATTGATTTGTTTGTGTGTGTCAGGGCTTCTCCATGTTTGTGTCCACATGCATGAGCAACGCTTTCTCTCCACTGGGCTGTGAAATATCTACAATCCCCGCTAATGGTGGCTGCCACAGCGTTGTGCGAGTGAGCCGTTACATGCACGTAACACGCAGCACTGGTCACAATGGCACATAGCGGAAGCATAGGACCAAACCCGTGTCCCTACCCGAGGCTCATTAAGTATTGCCACTTAACTGCAGTAATGGTCGTGAACAGGTGAGAATCTGTCTCTCTGGGGGGGAAATGCACGAGAAGGAAAATCGATACAGTAAGTGCCCGCTCGGCTGTATTGACCATCACACACCTACAACACCCTGTGGTGAGTCCATCCGTTGTACAGCACAGACTAGCCTGTAGAGCCCATCTTATCAAGGAATGACAAGGAAGACAAGGAAACACATTCATAATATATCAGGAGGCAAAAGACAACAGGCCTTCTAATCTTCACCCTCTACCAGTACATCGCAGGTATTGTTTTATCTTGGACAGATATCCTTTATCTGCTTAAATCATGATTTTGATGTATATTAATCAATATTTCTATATCCTGGAACTTTTGCACCAGATGGACATTTTCCACTTTGATGTGCCTCCATATACCTCTTCAGTCAGAGAGGATAAATAGTAAAGATATATGCATTTCAATTTATTCCTCGACTCAGTAAACACGGCATCGGGGACATCCTGGTGCAGTGTGCGTCTTCTCAGAAGCCTTGTGAATAATGCTGGAACATGAATTCACATTTTCTTCATTGAGGTATTAATTGCCCCTGATTGCTCCCTTGATTTCAATCTCAGCAGCCCACGAGAGGCTATTGTAGGCTATTTTGTATGAATGAACCATATGTAGTTGAATATGAGATTGCTCAATCAGGGATAAGCAGGGAATCCAATTATGCTTGAGGCCCCTGAAAAGAAAAAAAGCCTTGATCAATGCAATAGACAAGAACTTCATGCGGCAATCAGCTGCCATGCATTTTGCAGCACAGTGTGACTCCATCCACTCTTCTGTACCTTCTCCTGCCAACAGCACCAGCTGAATACAACTCAGCACTTCCTCTGGTAAATGTGCCCAGCTGAATTGCCCGCACGGCCGACGTGCACTCTCACACGCACATGCACACAGATGCACATTCACGCACACCCTTGCTATGATCATCTCCTGGCTCCACCACCCGTTTTCCAGTGTCCCACGAATCCCACTCTCTCCTGGATCCAGCGGCAGAAAGCCAAAGCCACATCCTGACCTTTTCTCTCTCCCAGCTAATCAAACATTCTCGCTGTTGTGCAGGGAAAGCTATTCCTGTAAATGGAGTAATTACTGACAGCAAATTGGGAGCCTTCAGCCCGGCAGATAGGTAGCTGGGGCTCAAAGAAAAGCCAGCTAATTGAGACTGCCCCCCATGGCCACCTGCCTCTTCAAAACGCCCTTCACTGAACTTGCGGTGCTGCCCTTGTCATCACCCAGAATAACGTTTTTTTTTTAATTCTTGTTCATCCAGATGATAACTTGTCTTTTGAGTGCTAGAAAACCTAATTTCCTCTGCTCAGTTTTAGACAGTGTAGCTGATAAAGCACATCTGACATGCTAACAGTTCTGAATCTCTATCGGGCTCTATATAAAAGGCGGAGGTGCTGCTGGGAGTATTTTCCAATTTATTTCTGCACTGCCGGGGTTGAGTGCCATTCCGTTGTCGTATTACTACACTGGCAAAGTGCTTTGTTTCATTAATGATGTATTCATTTATACCTGCACAAGAGCGGAGAGCTGATCTGAGATGCCATGCACCCCGTATTTTGTCAAATAGCTAAAGAGACAGGCAGCTTTGTTTTTTCAATCTGTCTCCGTCTGAGTCATTCTTCACACATGTCACCCAGTCACACAGAGCAAAGGTATCCCCATGATTGGCTGATCACTGTGCTTGCTTACGCGAAATGGAAAGTAAGCCAAGAATAACACAAGAGATAGACAAAAAGGTTATAAAAGAGACTGTGATGTGTCGGAGAGGCAGCGCAAGAGAGGGTGTGAAAAACCCAAAAAAAGAGAGGGAGAGAAAGGGATGGTTGTTGCATTTGAAACTCCCCGAGGTGATGAATTTACATCTTGTCTATTTTTTGCCACGTCTGCAACAGCGAAAGTAACAGGACCAGAGAGGAGTGGTGACATCCTGCCAATTATAGTCGGGTTGAATGGGAGTCTGCCGCAGCCAATTGTGGAGAAAAAAAAGGTCGTAATTTTCTGTGCTCGACATGGTCAGGAGCAAACAATGACCAGAACCCATCAGCTATGTACCGAGCATTAACATTGAAGGGACAGAACCAGCCTGCAGTCGTGGGTCCGGCTTCTTTGTCCGAGCTCAAGCTGAAGCCTTCATTTGTATCCTCTGTCTTCAGGTCATTAATGTTCAGATAAGCTGTAACATTTAATTAGGGAGACATTATTAGTACAACAGAGGCACAGCGTGCAGCGGAGAGAAATCCCCAAACAGCCCCCAACTGAAAATTACATTTACCGCCACATGGAGTTCTGAGCGAAAAAGGGTAGAGAGAAACTTTTAGATAAATAAATTAGCTCATCACCGTGCACTTTTATGGAGTTTTTCCTTGCTGGTGGAAAGAGTATTAAGGATTATTAGTATAAATACACAGTCCTGTGTTCTTCCCCCAAGACCCTGCTCGTGATTCCAGCCATACATTCTGCAAAGTCTCCACCGCATTGTCACAACGAGGAGCCATTGATCCGTTCAGTGATTACACAAACAAACAGACGGGACAATATCAACAAACTGGAGAAAATGAGTCCGCGGAGCAGGGATGAGAGGCCCTGCACGTTGAATATCATGACGGGCTAATATTCTGCGGAGTTTGCAGAGGGTGAGATGAGAAGTTTTGTGAGTGGGAAGGTGTTGGTGGGAGGAAGGTGGAGAGGCCCTTACGGTAAAGAGACGCAGGTGCTTCACCACAGGGGCCTGCATTGGATTATAACACTGGAACTCTCCGCAACAGATGCCACGTACAAGACAATGAAGTGGATTCATTGACGTGTCCTAAGTAAGAATCTCAATTCTCAACATGTGAATTGCACGTCACGCAGGATGTGCTTGCTTTGGGATGTGCGATCTAATGTGTATTATAACCGACGTGTCTTTGTCTGCAGGATTCCAGGCGATGCAGGATGTTGTGTGGCGTGTTATCCACTGAGCACGACGCAGATGGGTGCTTAATGATGATATTTGCGAGCGCAGCCTGGGAGATATGATATCAGAAAGGCCATCCCTTGCATTAATATTCCGTGCAGCACAAGGAGGGGATGCAAGAAGATTTTTCCCCTTCAGGAGATGCTTCCTTTCCTTTTGCTAATCGTTAACACAAATATTTCCATTTGCCGTCTTTAAGACATGTCAGTCGGCTACTCCACTGCTCGCTCCAAATGAGACCCAACCTCTAAGGATGGCAGATTATAATGACAGAAACAGCCTTTAATAATGAACATGGGAGACTTATTTATGTGTATTTCTTCAGCCCACAGATTAAATCACTAATTTGAATTTTAATGACACTCATCCACCCACCCAGCTCTGCACAACAATTAAAGCAGAGGATTATGTATGAGGAGGACGCGACACTATAGTCTCCTGCAGTCCATAATGATGGGACATTTTCCTCATTGATGTTCTCTGTTTGGTGACACTTTCCTGGATCAACAGACTTGTTTCATAGTATGAAAGCCGTCTGCAAAGTAACTAATAATATGCACGGGTACATATCTGTTCCAGCGTGAGCCGAGCCTCCCGTTAATAGTCTTGTTCAGGGCTGTTTGGATTAGTTCAGCGCAGATTTAAGCGTGCCAGCTGCAGATATCGATCCAGAACATACCAAGTACAAAAATGTGCCTGACAAGTGAGAAGCGCTCTCCTCTGTAGATCGCGGCATGGGCTGGCCGCATGTTGCTTCTCTCACTGAGAGGAGTAAAAGATGAGAGCCCGGCCTGAGAGGGCCAGCAGCCCGAGGCACCGAGGCTTAAAGAGAGAGACCTCTGCTGAATACCTATTCATCATATCACCATTAGTGTGGCTGAAGCACTCAACTGCGCTGCTCAAAAATACAACGAGGATTATGGAATTAGATCCCGCAGAATAGTCTGACATGATAGCAGTATCACTCCCGCCTGATACACAGCAGAGCCGAGTCTTCAACCTCCAGCCTTACGAAGTAGATGCAGAAATAAATACTGCTGCCTCTTGCACACAAACACAATGGTGGATAAACAAGTGCAGACTCTAATCATCATGAGAGCCATTTTTTTTATCAGAGCATGACGCCCCCCCCCCCCTCCCGTAGAGATGCCACTCTACATCATTTTCCTCTCTCATCTTGTCTGTCAACACTTCATCCTTTCTTCTCACCGCTTCCTGTCTCTCTCTCTCTCTCTCTCTCTCTCTCTCTCTCTCTCTCTCTCTCTCTCTTCTCTCGCCTGAGCGAAAGTGTGCACGTGCCATTGTGTTTCTTCTTGGCCGTGGCTGTATTGATTAAGCGATGTGGAGCTAATTAAAAACAATCTGCAAGGAGTGTGTGCCAGTGAGGGGGTATAAAATCACGGCGACGGAGCGATAGACCTAGAATTATGATTCTCCTTTTGGTCGGGATGGGAGAGATAATAACCCTGCAGCCACAGTCTGAAGGCACACGCACACTCTCTCTCTCTGTCTATTTCTCCCTCTATCCCCGCTCTCAATTTCCAATTTTCATTTCCAGCGACTCTACTGTCTTATCCTCTCTCCCTTTCTCACTCACTCGCCCAGCCACGCTGCCTGGCTCAGCTACTCCACTGGGCACCGATTCAAACTCAGTCCACATCCTCTCACTTTGTACTCTGACACTGCCCACCAACCCTGATCACCACAGCGTCTTCGGCTCGCATCTGTCGACAAGTGTGTGCGTGCATGTGTGTGATACCGAATGCATGTCGTCTATTCACAGTGCAGGCTGGTGTTTATTTGTAAGGGTTTCTCTTTGTAACGCACCTAATGCTACACAGCAGAGTATAGAAAAAGGGATTGGAGGTGCAAAATAAATCTTTCTCTAATGGACTCAAGAAATCCATATTGTTTTTTTACACACACTGCCTTTGTGTGTCTGAGGTTGCAGATTATTGAAACCAGCCGATTTAGAGAATTTTCGTAAACTGAGAATTCAGGGCAAACTCAAGGCCACTTTTTCATAAGCCATTTTCTGTGTAGCTACTCCATGAATAAATCAAAATGGGCAATGGATTAATGATTCTGCTGGTAAAACAGGACTCACTTTAAGAGAAGTTCCTTTCTGGTAATATGCTTGTCGAAATCAGAGTTGTCCGATCTATGAAATATGAATGCATAAGTCGGCCTGTTACATCATTTCCCTCCAATTTTGTGTAATCCATCAAAGCCAGATCCAATTTATTTCATTAAATGTCATCAACGATACAGATATCATCCCATTCCCCTTTTTCTTTTATATGATACTGCGTTCCTAATTAGACGCCAGTCCCAAGCTGTGGCTCCTGCTTCCAGAAGTGGTTTCACATCCAGTGTCTGTCAGTCATGAGTCTGTGTGTGTTTTGTACACTTGGAGAAATCCCGAGGGTTTAGAATTAGGCAGCGTAATGTAATGTAAGTTGCTGTTTCCTTCCACTGGAGCATCTTGTTATCTCCCCTCCCTCAACATGCAGTTTCTCTATCAAAAGACCTCTCTACCTTTGCTTACCGTGGGGCTGCAGAGGGCAGCTCTCCCCGCCTGCTTGATATGCAGCAGTGTCTGGTGGCTGCTGGGCTCCAACGCCTCCCTGACTGGAGCCTTTAAGCCTTGGCGCAGTCTGAGAGAGCCTCCCTCATCAATGGCCCTACTGAGCGGCTGTGACAGTGCCACGCGGAAAACACATCGATTAAATGGCTCGTCTTGCTACACCCGCTTCTGCCGCACGGCAGAGCTCTCATCCCTCATTCCCCCCAAAATGAAAGCCCCGCGATTGAGTTAGCTTTCAGCACGGGAGGCAGTGCTGTCACACTCGCACACGGCGCAGAGGAGAGGAGCCTTTGGAATAAAGGTAGCAAGGATCATGTGAAATGGAAGGAGAGGCAGACAAAGTAGGAGAGAAAAGACGATAAAAGAGAACGAGAGTTGGTACAAGAGACAGAGGTATAATACATCCTCAGGAGCTCAACCGAGATTTACTTTGTCACTTTTTTATCACCGCTCATTCAATGTCAATATCTGCTACAAACTCCATGACTTGGACGTGAGCAACGTGTAAGAGCTGTCGAAGAGAAAACTGAGCTGAGCAAAAGCCTCAGATAAAGAATTTGACATGAAAAGATCAAATCCATATTTTTAAAAAGCAGGATTTCCCACAGTGTGCGTGTGGTGTGTTGTCCAGCCATGTGAACGAGCAGACGGAGGGAGAATTAATGTTTGGTGTTTGAGAATGCATAACGCCCTCTCATACGGGACGTCTTTCGACAAAGGCGAAGGGATGTGAAGAGCGCCGTTCAAATAGCAGCTTGCCCAATCTGCTCAGTCTTATGAAAGCTTTTGTATCAGAGCGGGAAGACGAGCTCTAGGCGCAGCAGCCATATTTATATTCCAATCTTCTACACAGAAACCCACATTGCCAGGCTCATAAAAGATTCATCGAGCAGGGGAAAGCAAGGTCGTACAGAAAACTGGTCAGGAGGTGCCTACTGCAATGCAAAAAAAAAAAAGGGCAGATGGATGCAAAAAAAAAAAATCATTGTGAGAGTCCCGGGGTGGCAGTTACTAAGGTAACATGTGTCGATGCCCCGTTGATGGTGGCAGCGTGACCAGCATTGACCAGATGATCAAGCATGTCCGCAAGCATTTGTCACTCATACTATACTATTCTATAGGGCGGATGTAACCGCCTTCACTGTGTTCGGGGATATCGATTCCATGTGTTGCTTTGGCTCTTCGTCTGTTGTGGATCCCATCCTTGACATGTTTGTGAACCAGAGAGTAAAAGGGGAGAGACGAAGACAAAGGCAATGTGTGTGTGTGAGAGACAGACTGCGTGTGCTTGTGTGTGTGTGCCTGTTCTGGGTGTTGTCAGAGAAATGTCACTCTTGCTTAGAGTCACAGACATAAACCTCTGGGAGTCCTGCACCCTCCAGCACAGTCACATAGAAGGAAAGAGAGAAAGTGGGGGAGAGAATGCGATATAGGGATGATTTTCATCCCACCAGTCAAGCTGATCCTTCCGTACGCTGTTGACAGCAAGCGTACAAATACCTTCCTATAGGTTATATGAGTACATAAGATACTTTGAGAAATTATCTGCGCCTCACTCAGTCATTGTGAAACTGTCTGGAAGAGAGGACGGGTTCGTTACAGGCTCTAAAGTGAACACGTTTGAATGTTGTCTTTGAACCTGCATGTATATAGAAATAACCAGTACCTCAGTGTACAGCTGGCTAATGGTAAGCTGCCAGGATAACAGTGTGTGCATAAATGAGAAAGCTCTAATAACTGCATTTAGTGCTTAGTCCCCTGGGACCTTCAAGACCTGTGATTACAAGCTGACCCCAGAGTCGGCCAGCTCAGTCCATGGGATTTGCTAATGGTAATTTTAGGACGGCAGGCCGCTGGGTTTTCAACAAGACAGAAAACGGCAACAGAGGTCATTTATAGTGCATACAACCCTGGAGCATCGTGGCCAGTCTGTGGCTCTGCATGAGTAAGTGGTCATTTAAAAATATGAACTAAATACCAAGGTTACTAGACTTGATGTGACTTAAAGGAGCCCAGAGTGTCTACTGTCCTGATATCTATGAGGTCAAAATCACTAAAAGCTCAGATTTTTCAAAAACCAAATGTGTCATGACAGCTAATGAGGTTCAACTAAGATTTCAGAGCTTAAAAAGAAATTACAACACATGCACAGGGTCTTGTTTGTCTGTTAGTCAATGGTGGAGTAGGAAGCACTGTAATATTTCAATGAGAGAAATGGCTAGTGTGAAAATCTGTGTGTGGCACAGAATTTGAATAATATGTTTTATATGTATATATATATATATATATATATATATATATATATATTCGCCGTAGGATGTTAAGACCACAGTTTGGGGCATTGTTTGATTCGGGTGAAAAGGTCATGTGTGTTTGCGCAAGTACACGTTCTGAAAAGGGCATTTCAGCCGGAGAGGTAAGGCCATGCCATCACACCCTCTCTACCTCAGGGGGCCAATCTTGAAAAGGACACAGCGTTAGACGGAGAGTCAGGCCGCTGACCTCACACGTTTGCCTACCCGCCATTCCATCTGTTAACCAATTACCACGCAGAATGATGCCTGCCTCTGTGCCTCATCCGCGGCACCGCAGCAGTAAAATCTGTCACCTGCTTCACCCCGGGCCGCGTCGCGAAAATGCTCACCGCCATCACCCGGCGCTAATATCACCCCTGTGTGAGTCACAAGCAGACCACAAACTGACCTAGAAACAGGTACATCATCAGAAAAACAGACCTTTCACGACACATCCCCCCCATCCATCCATCCATCCATTAAACATGCGCACCGCCCCTTTATTTATCTACTTCACATAAACACTATGCAGGTTGTATTTACTTGGTTTAAACCATCACAACTACACTTGTTTAACATTTAAACACGTCAACCTCTATCCCGGAAACCAGTTCTTAGCCTAAAAAACAACCTGATGTCCCCACAGTGTCACTGTGTAGAGGTTATTTGTCGCCCCCCCCCCCCCTTCACACAAACACACACACACACACACGCACACACCTCTGATGATGAAGCAGCGGTCTACATAAAAGCACATCAAACATTAAGATAGGGCAGTGAGCAGCGGAAGCCACAAAGGCTCAATAGCTCTCTGTGCCTCGGCTCCCTGTTTTTCAAGCAGTATCTCTTTTATGCAACAGATCTCTTTACAGTGTTAAGACTCTGACACGCACAATGTGGTATCATTATCGTGCACTGATTCCAGCTCTGCCCTAATCAGTCATGACAAGAGCGCACTACCATTCCGTCTCTTCAAGCAGCGCTGAATCAAACATAATGCATCCTCATTATCTGCTGCTGATTGTGAAGCAGCACCTTTGTGTATTAATGGGGAGTGCATGAAGGTGGATGCAGATGTGGTGGCTAATCTAACCTCGGCCGCTGACTCACTCACCCACGTCGTGCTAGAAGTGTTTGCCACTGAGTGACAGGCTACACATAAATTAGGTTACGTGAGTGTCCTTACTCAACAGAGCGACAGGCTACACATAAATTAGGTTACGTGAGTGTCCTTACTCAACAGAGCAAGAAACACATGGAAAGGACATTATATATTGCTTGTTTATTAGATAATTCTGGCTAGCGGTATAGATGTTATCGACTTGTGGGCAAATGTGGACTTTATTAATAAAGAAAATGAAAGAGACGTGAACCGCATCCAGAATATGGAATGTCCTTTGGATGTTGTATCTGCATGTTGCAGCTTCCAATCACGTGAGCTTGCGTTAAATGCGGCGTTCGTAAGTCAGACCAGCACTCGACCTGTCACAGTGTAGCAAGGTGATTTTTACAGCTAAGTGTTTTTGCCGTTGCCTCTCACTGGCAGGTTTACACCCCGGTTCCCTCCGCTTTCCATTTGTTTAATTCTCCAGGTGGAGGTTAGGTTGCTACTTGGCAGAGCACACTCCGTCCAGCCCACTTCCCAGTGTCCTCTATCCAGGGGGACCAAGAGACATCCCATCGCTGCTTCCGCTTTGATTGTCGACCAACAGCACAGTCTCAGTCCTCAATATTTACAAAAGCTTTAACAGGTCGGCTCACATTTTCAGGAGTTTATTTTTCTTACAAGGTTTGACGAGATTAGATGTTTTAGTTTGGTTGTTGTGTAAAAGGTTTTTGGCAAGGAGACAATGACTGAAATTAACAAAAAAAAGCTCAATCACATTCATGGGTGGCTATTATTGTGATCGTGCTGCTTTGCTCTCGTTGGACTGGCCCCCGGGAAGTCGATTTATTTTTGTAACTGGACATTAGCCAATCCATTGTCCTCTCTGACTGATCGAACTGAGGTCCGTCCTTGTTAGATTCACACGTGGAGACATTGAAGATAGCATTAGCTTCAGCTCAGTACTTTACATCACATTGATATTTCAGCTTGGGTTCATTCTTGTCAATAAAACCGTCTCAATTAAGAGACAATTGGGTTAATGTGCCATAATTTCTGCTGCTGCACCAATTTGCATTCTTAACAATCAATACTGAGCTATTAATATTAATCATACTTATGGAAGGATGGTGAGTTTTAGAGATAAGTCACTCCAATCCATATTATATCAAAAAACTATAATTTCTAGACTGATGACGGTCAACATGCAATAATTTGTCAATAATAGTCTACAGTTGCAGGATTCTTGATATTTTTTATATCTAAAATACATTTTAAACATTTAAGACCATACCTGAACATTATTAAGAAGAAAATTGGTTATTTTTAGCTGTACAATATGGTATGTGTAATAAATGCATTACCTATGAATGCACACAGACATGTGCACTTGTGGGAGGGCTTCCTGTCATGCATGGTTTGAAGTGCACATCATAGCAAGACATTGGTGCCAAGGTCAAGCAGGTGCCCGTCCTTATCAGTTGCACTGAGGACCCCTGAGCTTTACTAAAGAAAATTATAGGTATTACAGTACAAAAACACTGCAAAATATGGCAGTACAAGGGGCAGGACATACAGCGGGATGTCCACTAACAAGAAGGTCAGCGGTTCAATCCCTGGGTGTCCTTGTGCAAGATACTGAACCCCAAGTTCTCCCTGACAACTGTGCTGCCAGTGAACAAATGGTGCAATAGTAAAAGCTCTGTGTAAAGAAGTGTTGTGTATGACTGTGTCTGAATGGGTTAAAAGTACTGCGTTAGCGCAACGTAAATAAACTACTTATTTCCCCCAAAATGATGTTTTAAACTGCCATGTGTTAAATATGTGCCATACTTTACAGTTCACGTCTTTTACTCCAATATATCAACCCCAACTGGGTAAGTTTCTAGTGCCATCATCACACCAATCTAGGGTGAGGAAACACAACTTAACAAGGTCTTAAACGGCAGTCTAGTCAAGCTGATTGTTTGTCGAAATCCCTGGTGAGCAACGGGATCAAGTAAATTACTGAAAAATCTCGCCAACTGCTTACACAGGGTTCTGTCTCCCTCTTTGAGAAAGACAAGCAATTAGGTTTTCTCCCACACAGCACTCGGGGATAAGACAGAAAAACACCAAAGCGTTCCTTTCCATCACGCTCATCCATCCAAATGTTGGGAGTTTTCAAGGCAAGACATCCTAAACCCATAACGGCAGGCCCCAGGAACCCACTCGCTCAGGAGGTACAAAAACTAAGCCTGCATCTTCCAAGTACCTACAAAATTAGTTATACACGACAACAGCCCATTGACTAACAACTATTTAGCCTGTTATGGGAAAGCCCCACAGAATATATTTGTTAGCGATGGAAACACAAAATTGGCTGTGGATGTGATTCCACAGCACTAAGTCAACATTTGGATTTCACATATTTGTCAAGCCTTAATTTATTCAGGAAGATAAAAATCCCGGAAAATAAGTTAGACTGTTTGACATGCTAAAAATCAAATGTCAAATTTGATTGGATCTGAAGTTGTTTTAAATCTAATGGTGCCAAACATTTAATAGATGTTGTCGTTTTTGAGTCACAGCCATTTCTGAATTTGTACCTTGTTTTGCCGTTTGGTCATTACTTGGGGTACTTTTATTTTATCTACTTTTCACAAAAATATTATTGGAAATACTAAAAGAAAACGATCTATCAAAAACTTGTCGCCTCATACTATCCATCTAAAATCGTAATCCTCATACACCACTTTAACTGCTTCAAAATAAATGCACTGTGGATATTGAGCGTATACACAAAATGGAACTTGAAGACTCTTACATCACCTCTGAGTCGGGCTCCTGCTCCTTTTTTATTTTATATCGGTTCAACATTTGAGCAGGAATATTAGTGGAACACACTTTGTGATCAGCAAAATCATTTTATATACAAAGAAAATGTGACTGATGCTGTTCAAAGTTGCTTTATTTGAGTTAAATGGATATTTCAGTTGCAGAATATTTTCTTCTGTGTTCAAGTACTCAGAATATCTGATCTGATCACACTGTAATTCACATAAATTCCATCCATCACATTAGATATAAGTCCTTCTCTACACACAGTGGATAGAACTTCTGAGATAATTTGGGTTATGCGGCATTCATTTCTGCTGTTGCACTGAATTTTCATTCTGAACAATCAATACTGAGCTATTAATATTAATCAGACTAATGAAAAGATGGTGAGTTCACAGACATCTCACTCCAGTCTATATTATACCAACATACTATAATTTCAAACTCCATACTGATGAGAACCAACATGCAATCATTTGTAAAATAATGATAATAATGGTCTACAGCTGCAGGATTCTTTTTTTTATATATATATCTAAAATACAAATGTACAAATTACCATTTAAAACAATACCTGAACAGTATTTAGAAGAAAATTGGTTGTTTTTACGGTACAATATGGGTGTGTAATAAATGCATTATTTATACATGCACACAGACACGTGCACTTGTGCGAGTGTATCATGCATGGTTTGAAGTGCACATCATAGCAAGACATCTGTGCCAAGGTCAAGCAGGTGCCCATCTGTATCAGTTGCACTGAGGACCCCTGAGCTTTAAAGGTACTTTACAACCACATGCAGCGAAGGCACACGTGCATCTGTCTCATTAAAGCCTTCTAAATATTTCATAAGGGCCTGTGCTGAGACTGTGACTAAAAATATGTGAATATCTCCACTCCGGTGATTTGGTGAGGGAGCGTTATCCTCATTGCGGTAGATGCGCAAGAAGTCATCAATTCTTTATGTTCCCAGTGCAATCTAAAGGTGACGGATGGCGCCATATTTTCTTTCATCAGTCTAAATATTTGATGTGAACACTTACAACAAATTGTCCCTCAAGGCCAACTACAGTATGAACCCTCTGAAAGACTTAAGATATGATAGGGACTCATCAGCTGGGCTGCGTTTTCACCAACACTTTCTCAAGCGTTGAAGAGCTTTGACATTTATTCCTCACATCTTCTCTGTTTGCAGGAGCGACATGTTGGTCTTATTTCCAGTTGGTTGGATTTGTTGATGAACATCAGAAATATGTGACCAAATTACTAAAAGGAGGATAAAGAGGCCCGTCACCTTGTCATTATGGTTCCATTTTGTGGCACTCATGTTGCAGTAGGGTTGTGTTCAACGTGACTGTTGAAAGAGAGCCCTGGAACTACCCGCCAGCTTGTTTGATACCACTCAGAAGTAAATCGACTGGTTTTCCTCTCGGGCCATCTGTGCAGTACGGGTTTCACTGTAAACCGGACACACAGGTGCATGATACAGCCTGTTCACCAGCACTTCTCCTGTAGACTAAAACCATTCTGCAGCTCCAACGTCTTTTAAAGGTCAACTGCAGTGTCCACTCACCCTGTGGACATGATAGATAAAACATAATGTAACACTGCAACATATGCCCTTTAAAAGAGTTACACAACACAAACTATTCTTCAGGCTGAAAAATCTCCAGCAATGGCCCCCCACGCTATATATATACAATCATACTAAGTGTGAAAAGTCCCATAACACAAAGCAAGAATTATCTTATCTATCACTTTTTCATACACCCTGGTATTTTTCATTTACAACATTGTCCATGCATAGACTCCTGGTGAGAATTACAGCTCGGCTCCCATGAAAAGAACATGGTCTGCCCTGAAAGCCTTCTTTGAAATATTTAAGGGGAGGGTCTCTGACACATACATCGTCCATTGTTCTTACAGGCTACAGACGTTGATTTTCTGTACATAATCAATTTAGTCTTTCATAAATAAACCGATATATGAGTGCCATTGTGGGTTTTTCTCTCATTAAAATGCCATTTTCGAACATATGTCTGCCCTGATTAACACAAAGCTGTGACTAATCCTGCAGTGGCCATCCTGTGGCGGTGTTGCCCTCAAATCACACGCATTTTAACGTTCAAAGTCAAAGTCAATTCTGCCTTATATGCATGGAACATATCTGGGATTGAAATACCTTTTCTCTCTGATCCACTGTGTAAACATACACGTGGACAAAGAGCTCTCAACATATAATTGTGTACAATTGTAGTGCAAAGTGGATAAGTGCGAGGAACACTCAACATATAGCCACACATTCAACATCTAAGTAGCACAAGATAAAAAGTACACAACATATTAAGTACTCGAGGGACGTATTAAGTACACAACATAGTAAGTGGTGAAAAGGATACGATATGAACTGCTGTGCATGATTGTAGTGCAAACCGGATTAGAGCAAAAATAGATTGAGTAGTGCAAATACTCAAGGAGATGTTCGTTTATGGAAAGTAACATATCACCTCTCGAAACTTCTCTTCACTGAGTTGTATTTAAATAGTACATTGGTACATCAGAAAACACTTTTTCGATTTTTGAATGGTATGCAGTCCGCAGTATACCCTGCAATAGACCGCACTTACTGTGCATGTATTTGCCATGTTGTTGGAGTGCCACTGGAGAACAGGGCCCGTTTTTAATTTAAACACTGCTTTAACTATTGTTCCCTATAGTGTGAGTGCTGTGTCTGTGATCTTTGTGGAGGCCTCTTCCAAGTGGTGACTCGGTCTGTGGCGTCAAAAATTGGTCCCGGCATGGAACCAAAGGTGCGAGGGGGCGCTGTACAGCATGCACACAAACACACACACACACACACACACACACACACACACACACACTCCTAAACAACTGGCACATTGTGGTCACTCTTTCTATCAGGGGACCTTGCACTTTCTAAAGCGGTCAGGGGCTCACGCTCAACTGACCAGCTGAGCACCTGCAAGTTCAACCATGCTCCTGCCTCGACTCAAAGCCTTTCTGGGTCAAATCATTTTAACGTCCACCACTTCAATTCGCCACTGTCACATCATCGTGGATTCTCTCGAGTGTCACGCACATCTATCCGTCACGACACCCACACCCACACACACATGCACACACAGACATTCAGACACACACTGAGACACGTCATTTCTCCAGGATCTATGTGTTGACGCCGGTCTGGTTACACTGCTAATTGCGCACGGTTTCTTATTCACTGCTACAAATCACACGCAAGCTGAGTGCTGCGAACCGAGCTGTCAGTGTCACCGTCCTTTCAGCTTGATCAGCGCAGTCAGTCATGAGGCCAGCGTTTCCCCGGACCTCTGTGTCAGTGATGCAGAGGTATATCGGCGGGGAGGTCGGGGAGCATCCAACACACCGAAGCCCCCGGAAATATGTTTCTCTGCCAAGATAACATTCTTGGTCCTGCCCCCCCCCCCCCCCCCCCCCTTCAAGACAATAGCCAGAATTTATTCCATTCTTTACACAATGCACTGCAACACTATTTATGTCTTTTTAAAATATGCGTAAAACAGCAAGTCAACCGAGTTCCGGTGGATTTTTTGCTTATAGAACTTTCGCTCTACATTCTGCCTCTGCCTGTCATCGGGTTACATGGGAGACACCTCAGGGCAGCGGCAGTTTGCCTATTTCATGCTGCGCGCTGCCTCCGGTCCTCGCACTGGCTGGATGTCATATTTCCTCCCTCCTTCTTTTTACAAACTGTTTCAGGCGAGTGTCAGTGAATTGTCTGAATCGTGCGAGGATCCGGATTCAGGCGAGCGTGGCGCCGCTTTGAGAACTTTTGAAACCGTGCGCATTCACACAGATGCGTCGGAAGCGGAGTCCCTTACCTCGCAGGGCACGGCGGCCAACATCACGAGTAGGAACATGGCACTGAAGAGATGCATCCTGGCCGGAATGATAGCGTCCCGCGGCCGACACCGGTTCCCCGCGGCTCTCTCTCGCTCTATCCCTCTCTCTCTCACACTCCCCACGTCCTCGTCCCTCACTGGGGCGGTTTCTTCAGACACACCGGGATCCCGTCAACGCTGTGTCGGTTGCGCGCCACCAACCTCATCCCCGGGACGCACGGCAGAACCTCTGTGAATCGGAGACGCGACCGCGTACACAGACTCTCTCTAGTGGGTTTGTTTGTATATAGCCCAAACCCCAAAACGCTCCAATCCAACAACCGGTGTTGCGAAAACTCCTCGGATGCTGGTTCTCCGCCCCACCCCCCCTTCCCCTCTCCTCTCCGACCGACAAAAAAGAAAATAACTGCGACTGAAGCGGAGGAGAGAGGCGCAGAGGTTGGAAGGTGACTGCTGTGCTGTCAGGTCGCGGACGCTAGGAGCAGCACTGCTGTGCTCGCGAATAGAGCCCAGGCAAAGAAGTGCCACTCGGTGATGCAGCCGAGCTTGGCCGTGCGTGCGGGCGTGCGTGTGCATGTGAGGGTGAACGCAGGAGAGAGAGAGAGAGAGAGGGGGAGGTGGCTGGTGGGGTGCACTCTTGCCCCACAGACAGACAGATGGATGCATGTAGGATATGGTTTGCAGGGCTTCAGGCTCCACACAATATTTCCCCTGCACCTCCAGAAAGAGTTGACATTTGGCACAGATAGTGTCTTCCTGTGAATAACTCTGTCACTGTAAATGATCGAGACATATTAATACCATCAATTCAGCCCTGACGCATATCCAATTAGAAGACGCCAAAACAGAGAGAATCTCTGGGGTTCGGGGCGATGATAACGATTATTCTCGCACCGCTTGCAATGGAGATAATGAAAGTCGTGAGCTAACATATATCATTAACTGGTGGTTTATCATTCTAAAAATTAGAACCTCACCAGGTGAGGTTTCGAACAGCCTCTCTAAGTTTAGGGACAGCATGTTTGGGATGTTTGTGGGTCTGTGATTCCCCTGCTTTCTGACAGGCTGTGTCTATAGCGGCTGGCAATTCTGAATTAGTTATAACAAACATAACAGCCTCTGCAGCCCACTCTACCTCCAGCTTGGCTTAAAACAAACTTTTTTTCAAAGGCAAGTGCTCAACATTCAACCTGTGGGGAAGGAAGCCGTTCATTGACTGACCAAGAAAGCTGAAGCTATAAGAACAGAACATGAAAAGAACACTGTTACTGGGAAAAGTGTGTTCAGCCCTCCCACTCCACAAAATCACATGAAGCACCACATATAGACAACAGGAAGAGCTACTGACATGAGCACATCCTCTTTGTGTATTTCCTGAATGCTGGTGTCCAATGCACTTTTTTGTGTTTGTCTTCAAAAGTAGCATTACATATAAAGTTGTGTTTGTAAAAATTAAATTCTTCATTTAATTTGTCTATATAGAGTCAGAGCGGCATAGTCACTCAGAGCTTTTCTGCTATAAACTCTGAAACTGTAAAAATCCCCTGCAGTGATTTAGCCACGGCAAATAAAAAACTGGCTTCGCGTCTCAGTCCATAGAACCCTGAAGCTATTCCCCTGTTTATTCAAGGCTAAGTGAAGCTTGAGTCAGTAAACGATGAACCCCGAACAGGAGGATCAGTTATTGTTGTTGTGAACGTGCTGTTGTCGTGATTGACGGTCTTTTACGTTGATGAGTCCCTGCCACCAGTGCTTTAGAGCAGTGCTTGCCTGTTTGTCAAAGTTAATTACTGATGGACATAGTGTATGACAAAATCACACCAAATTCTACACCCAGCTTCCTCAACAATACCCTTGCCAAATGTGAAGGTGAACGTTTCTCAAAATATGCGAGCCACATGCACAGACAGATTGACAGAGATGATTTGAATTATCCAATTAGATATAGTAGATGTATACCATGAAACTTCTTTTCATAAAGCAGAATGAAAGTGTATCTTTATAGGATATGAAGGCAGTATGGATGAAAGTGACAAATAACTTATGCTCAGGATAACCCTCATACAGAGTTGTGGGGCGCCTGTTAATTATACACAGTTTATTTTTATTGGCACTGCATGAATAATAACCTATTCATAGTTTTCATTGTGCAAAGCCCTGATTGTTAAACTTTAAATTTCTTTATTACCCTTTTTTTCTTGAAGGTCACCTATTACTAATGTTTAGTGGTTATTCTTAAAACCTAAACCCTGTCGTTCCACTCTGACATGGCCTTTTCTTT
The DNA here is from genome assembly GCF_949316205.1 of Platichthys flesus. Taxonomy (NCBI): domain Eukaryota; kingdom Metazoa; phylum Chordata; class Actinopteri; order Pleuronectiformes; family Pleuronectidae; genus Platichthys; species Platichthys flesus. The sequence goes on along the minus strand of NC_084960.1, from coordinate 11,050,514 downwards.
TTTTTTACACGCATACAACAGTGCGATTAGTTTATAATGCATTCAGAAAGGACTTCACATCCCACTGTGTGATGGCTTGTGTCTCTCAGCCCCTGCCTCTGCATGGTTGAGCTGAGGCCTGACATTCTCCACCCTGCTGCTGCCCTCAGTGGCATGGTGCACACCCCTCTATTTTCCCTGCAGGAAAAACCAAGAGGAGGTGAGATTACTAGCCGAAGGGGAGACAGGTCGTGTGTGGGGGGGTGGGGGGGGGGGGGGGGGGGGGGTCTGCATAAAAGGCTGAAGAAACGAAGAATGCAGGAATTATTCCTGCCCCCCTGTGCTGTTGTTTTCACCACAGTTTATATTTTACTGTACAATCCTGGATTGGGCCTCCGCTCAGATTCCTACAGTAGAGCATGACGCTGAGAATAATAGAGAAGCCCAGGGCTGCCAGGGTGAGTAAAAATGATGGTGAGTCATTGCGTTGGGTCAGAGAGCTACTGTGTTTAATGGTCATGCTGAGGAGATACACTCTACTAACAGACTCCTCCCTTCTCATGGTCGCTCTCCGCCGTCTCCATCCCTTGTTTCTGAGGTGGGTGCAAACAAAGCGTGACCCATTTGTCCAAGATGCAGCAATTTCCCTTTTTGTCCCCAAGTCAGGCCAAGAAGGCCAAGAGAAAGGAGGAAATAGACCTCCAGGGCAACTGTGTGTTGTCCGAGGCTGGCAGGCATTATCTCGCTCTCTCCCTGTCACCTCACATGTGACTGCACTGAGGCAGATGTGGCACTGAAATCACCAGTTTTTACATGTTTGTGGCTTAGGCCATTTTCTGCCTCTGAGAGGTCAACTCCTCTGTCTTGGTCACTCCTCATCTTCTCATTCTTACTGCCTATATGTTAGAGATTGACATTTGTAGCCTATGTTTGACTGTATTTCATGCTTTAGGACTTAATCTGTCTTTCTCTGTTATTCAGTGTGAATGTCTCTGTGTGTATGTGTGTGTGAGAGAGTTGCTAATATTTGAAGTGATTCAACATTTGAAGTGGCCTGAGGACTAAATTTAACAACCACCAGCACTGCCTCATTGTGTGTGTTTGTCTCTGACTGCCTACAGGCACACTCTGCTTTTCAAAAAATAAGGTTCTTAAGTGTTAAAATATAGTTTTGATGTGCCACCGTTGCCAAGCCTGTCATTAAATTGATTTCTAGGAGTTAATTTGATGAAGTGTTGCTATATCTTTCGACTTAAAATGCTCTAAGTTTGTTGCATTTGATTCAAATTAATTTTCTATTTGGTCTCCTTGAACTAAGGGGTGGTTCAGGAATCATCTGAGCTCTACTAACTATAAGGTATATCAAAGAGGGGATGTTTAAAGTCTAACCTAAATGTAAATGTTGTCCACTCTTGAAGGAACAAAGGAAAAACTTGTACTTTTGAGACCTTATGTACCTAGTTTTCATAATTTTGCCTGGAGAATTAGCGAGTCAAAGGACTGTGTTGGTCAAAAATAACTTCGGGGATCTTTACAGTAGAGCTGGAGGCAAGGTAATGCCCTCCAAATCAACTACATGATCAGATAGTGTTTGTCGGAGGTGTTCAGGCTCAAGTACAATATCATCAGTTTTGTCTGGATTTAGAAGTCGCCAAGCCCCTGTTACTGTAATATATTGCTGAAGTTTGACTACCTGTCTTCTAGCTTTATAGATAAGTACAGATGAGTGTCATCTGCATAGCAATTGACATATATTTGTGATTTCAGATAACAGTGGCAAAAATTCAAATATAGAGGGTGAAAAGTATCAGTCCCTAGCACTGTTCCCTGTTTTTCTGTCCTCTGATGAAGCCTAAATCTTGACAGAAAATCTTCAAACATACCCTTCCAAAGCAAATACTGACATAATTGGTTTGCAACAGCTTTTTCGAGGGTTTTATAAATGAAGGGGAGGTTGGGTATAGCTTTATAATTGGCTAAAACATCTGGGTCAAGAGTAGGCTTTTTAAGTAGAGGTCTAATTACTGCACCCTTACAATCCTGTGGTTCGTAGCCTGTTAATAATGGTAGATTGATTAGATCTTGCATGGGAGAGTTGGTTGTGGTTTAGCTGAAGAAATAATAGAATAAGCTTAGAGAGATCTATGGGAAAGAGGCAGTCTAAATATAAATCAGGAGCTGTTGTTGATTTCCAGGCTACTAGATCTAATACTGTGCCAGGTGTGGGAGGAGGTGATGACTTTTTTCTCTGATGGCTATAATTTAATTTGGAAAGAAGATGATGAACTCATTACCACTGTGTTGCTATTAGAAAAAGAAACCTGGCATTACATAGAGCTGTTTATATGTTACTAGACTATTTTCCCAGGCTACTGAATTGGTGAAGTCTGCTTTAAAGCAGTTTGTGAATTGTTATCGTGGAGCTGACCTCCTCTCATTCACCTCCTTGAGTGTTGAGTGTTGTGCACAGCAAGGTTACAGCGCTATCAACAAGATCATCATCTTGTGTGGGAGTAAAGTTGAGATAGAAGTTCTCCACTTGGTCGACACATGGCAGTGGAGTAAATAACTAAATAATTATTGGGTTAAATTTGGTTACAGCCTTATCAGCTACACACTGACTATAATGGACATTTCCCCCATCTATGTGAACTCAATCATCATTTAAAAACGGTCCTACAGAAGACGATTTTCAATTTCTAGACCATATGTCAGAATAAGTTTGTGATTAGAACCGTGAGTGGGTTCATTTACATGTGGAGAGAAGCCAAATAATCGGTGATTGGATGTAGTTTCTATGGGGTTTTGAGTGGATGACAGCTGTGGTGTCAAACTGCAACTCTGCCTGCCTAATTAACCATCTCCAATTAAAGGACACGGTAAGGTCATGGTTTACACTTTTCTTTTTCTTTAAAAACTCTTGTTTGGTTTATTTTCTGCCTAGCTTCTTGAGATTAGGGGTCATCTTGTCATTCAGTGTTTGGATATACACACTTGCATCCATAGTGCTATAAATGTACTCTCACACATCCACGTTTCATGGTCGACACTTTGCATTCACTCTAGTGCTACTGGCCACTCCTGGGCCAAACATGCTTGCCCCCATCTGATTCAAACATGGTTCCATCCGAATGAGATGCCAATATTTTCAAGTTCTCTGGCAAAGTGCAATCTTTCCGTTTTGTGCAGTTTCATGAGCTTCTATTTAGTTGTGAAACTCTGCATTCAACTCAACCCAGGCCAAAAGTGAAGCTAGTATGTTCACAGGTTATTCGATAACGGTGTTTATTAGCAACAACAGTAAGCTGACTTTTTCTTCAGTGGACACAGGTGTAGTAACATTTGTTGCATTGGGATTTTATTTTGGGGCTTGAATGTAAGGTGATTTGAGTTTTCAATCATTTAATGCACAGAGCTGGAGCCATTTTTGCTTTATTGGAAGGCACAGAGAATTTTAAACACTGAGAATGAACTCATGGTGCAGACTTGGAACAAGAGGAGCTTAGTGTTTTGTTCTTGTCCATACTGAATATTAAACAGGTACGTAGCGAGTGGGAGACTAGATCATAGATCATCACACAGACATACCACAGACAGTCTAATTGGATTTTGTGAAGCAGGAGTACATGAGTTGCTCTATCCATCTTATCCATCTAGCAAACATTGGAGTCTGTCCTATAACAGAGCTTGTGGCTGTTATTGATCTTCATAATGTTCCTCCCGCTGCCGATGCTGGACTGAAAGACCATATGCTTCCTAAAATTACCCAGAATGCTGAAGCTACATTAGGGAATCCAGGGTAATGTTAAGCCGGTGGAGCTCTCAGGCATTTGGTCTGAATTTGATACTCGCCGATTAATAGACACATTGATAATCTCTCCCACACAAACATACTTTTTCCAAAAACATCAACATGTCAACGAGCGCACAGATGGAGAGGTGTTAACCCTCACACTACTGCAAACATCACACAGAAATCCCAGCCAACACACGAAGCATCATTATGCAAATATTATGTCAACATGCCTCTTGTATTTGACAGCCGTAATTCCTAATGAATGTCTAATCAACATGTGCCTATAAAAACAGACACCTGATTCAGCAATCGCAAAAGGGCAATCTTTGAACAGTTTGACTTCCACAGCTCGCTCTCACCCTTTGACTGAGTTAATTTCACTCATTGCACAGACAACACATTTTGAAAAGTGCTGAATTCCTGGATTTCAGATAAACGCTTGCTCAACCGAGTCAATGGAGATCTCTCACGATATTCTTTTTTTGCAATTAAAATGTTTTTTAAATTTTTTCCTGTCAGATCAGGGTTAAGGTATAACCTTCCATATATAAAGAAACATTCATTTCAGTTGAAGATCTTGAATAAAACTAACCAAGTTGGTGGCGATGAAGCTCAAGCAACCATTGGGTCAGAAGGTGAAGAGCGCCCAGTTGCCATAGCAATGTTTCTCTGAGTCCTCGGAGGGAAATGTGTGAATCCCTCACTTGCTGCCTGAAGATGGAGTTAATCGTGGCTTCTCACACCCTCTCTTGCTGTCTTACTTTACTATACCTGCGTGTAACCAAGGCAACAAGGGCAAGGACAACTCAGGTTCAGTCGGGGGTTTCGGAGAACAAGCCCTGCCACGTTTTATCTCCGTGCCCCGCCATAATTCAGCAAACATCATCAATCATCATCGAGATGAACCGCACGGCAGTCTGCTCATGTTGCTGAATCAAAACAAAATGTTGGCGACTCGCTGCCCTCCACAGACTCACGCAGCTACGTGAAGAAATGAGGGGAGACACAGATTGGCAGATATACAGCGATGGTCTGCCAAGAGGGCCGTCTTTAAAGTGAAGCCACCTAGCACAGACACACACACACAATCACATCTGCCCATTGCTTTATCTTGAACCGCCCCAATTCCCCCCTTCATTGCACTCTCCACTGCCGTCAACGTTCTGCTTCTCCCACAACGAGCAGCGCCGAGATGCACGCTGAGTTGTCCTCTGTCGCCTGTTTGTGTTTAATTGGATGATGCATAATGTGGGAGGAAAGAAACACGACAGAACCAAAGTCCATGTCGCCTGTGGCAATAGAAACCAGCAGCTATTTGCTGTTGACATTTTTCTCCACTGTTTCCTTTTATGTGCTCCATTGAAACCTCGACGGCTTCGGGTATTTTCATGCACTCCGGGCTCGTTTCGTCCAGTGCCTCCCGTCTATGGCGTAAAGTTCTTGAGCATCATAAGATTTCACTCTCCGCTGACACATTCTCGAGGGCGAGTGTGTGCATACGTGCTTGAGTACACATGTTTTAGTGTAGTGTGCTCTCCGAAGTGCTAGAAGTAGAGCTTTGATGTTCTGTACGTCTCTCTTAAAAGAGCACAAGCAGGATGTCTCCATTAGGGACACGGCTATAGATGGTGTTTAATTCCATTGTATATAACCTGCAGCCCCCAGCATGCATCTTCACGTCTGATACTATGGAGCAGGACCTCTAGGGATAATAATAATGCCATTGCAATCCAGGAAATATGCAAGTAAAATGCCTCGTACAAAACCTCCATCTGAGCTCTAATGTCCCTCTGCCCAATACCATAGAGGGCATGGAGATTGGTAATAATAAGCTTCTCTGTGTGGTGAGAGCCTTGTGCCTATTCTTAAAGTATCTGCACCTATCACAAGCCTTATAGTATAACCCTCACATAGCACCGCTTCATTTTATCTCCCAGCAGCCATTTGGACCAACACTTCACAGCATACCTTCTCAGGTTGATATCGCCCAGCATGTGTGCTCATTCCTCCTGCCTCCCCATGTTTTTATGGCACCAGTTATTATAAAAAGATGAGACCGAACGAGGGAGAGAGGGAGAGAGGCAGAGATAAAGAGCGAGACACTAGTCGGATAAAAAGAATGCTTTTACATAATTAAGCAGATAGAAGTGATTACAGCAGCTTATCCACAGAGCACGAACTGCTCACATTCAGCCTCATTATGAAGTTAAAGACTCCAAACTGTCGCTGATGGCTTAATTACAGTTCCACAGTGGAACAAATGCTTTAGAGCCATTACTGCGATTCACAAACCATTTTTTCCTGGAAACACAAGCAGTCATCAGAAGACTTGATCCATCCCCTCTTCACCCAGTTCCTCCACATTTCTCTCACCTCCTTGCCTTTCTACTCTGCTGCTGATGATCAAACAATGCTTTTCCCATTTGCCTCTTGCTAGTTCAGTGGCCAGTAATGGAGAGAAGAAGTTTAAGGAGAGACTCACTTTTTCTATCCTGTCTTAAACTTGACTCTAAATCCTCATCAGGCATCTTCCAGTCCACTGTACTCTTAGTTATGTGGTTGGAGGCTGGAGTTGTCCCCCCCCCCCCCCCCCCCCAGCTTCCACAGCATTCTGCCGAGGCAGGCCAGAAGGCTGCAGAGTGTGCACTCAGCATTTCACAGGAGTTAGTGTCTCAGACCAAGCACAGGAGCTTTTATTCTTCAGTCTGCTTCTGTGGACTGCTTTAAACCTGGAACTGGACACAGGAGAAAAGGCCCCATGCAGATTTGATGAATTAAAGTAATGCAGTGAAACAGTGCAGGAGGACGTCAAGCAGCAGAGGGACACTGGAAGGATCGCACTAGATAGAGACAGAGCATCTTCTCAATTCTCACACTTATCTTTCCCTTGCACATTTATTTTAATCCGTACACACATAGACGTCCTGAGACACATGCATTTCATATCACTCTTATATACAGTACACACATACAGACACAAAACACTCACACACACTCCTTCCCCTGAAGGCCTTCATTAGATAAAAGGAAAACAGCTCTTTCCAGAGCTACAGTGCAATTATTCAGTGTAGTCAAGCATGTCTGTGTGTGACAAAGCAAATTGCTTTTTTTCAGTTTGCTGTTCCTGATACAGATAGGGCTTTCAAAATCTGAGGGGAAGCCTCGCGCCACTGCTCCCAATGCTGCAAGAGATACCAGCAGTTATTTACCCCTCTGTGTGAGCTCGTGTTTACAGATGACTGTACGCATGCCTGTGCGCTGTGTATTTGTTTGCAGATAGCAGCGTTTTGCTGTACATAGTGGTATGTGACAATCCATCATTTCCTTGTTCCTTATTGCATTTTAGGAAGATCTCCGTCTTGAATGATAGCGGTCTAATGTGATGCGCTGTGTTATGGTCTGTGCAGAAGAACTTGATGCCCTGTGTACTGCTTAGATAATTATACAGTGCTGAGTGAAAACAGACCGGCGCCTGCTTGCATTTTTTGCACACTTGAGGAGGCACCGTGGACCAGGCTTCTAACAATTGTGTTGATGATTCAAAGTTTTACACTTGGTTTCCTACAACAACTATAGACATTAAAAAGCTCAAATTGAAAACCATACTAATCCAGTGGACGTATTTAAGGTTGAGACTGAGGATCCTTGTGGCTGAATTAATAGCTGAGGTCATTTGTATAAAACTGGCCACCTTCCCGGGGTCTGGCAGATGATTCTCCTTCCCTTCATCTTAGGGTGAATGAGGGAGCTGTTCATGGCCACTGCCTCCTTATCTGTCTTCTCCCTTCTCCCTCCAGTAGGGTCCCAATCAATATCCAGGCACTTGGAGCGAGAGAGGGAGACAGAGGACAAGTCATCTGGAGGGAGGCACAGGGAAAGGGAGCGCAAGGACGGAGCAGAGCGCGGAGATTTATTTGTGCTGCCTGTCGGTTTGCGGCCACACACGGGAGACAAATGCTTGTGGGAAGCATCGGCGAATCTCCTCTGTGATTTTGGAGCGCTTCAATTGATTTTGTAATGATTTTCATCTCTGTGCAATATTGACCGGCTGTATATTAGTCAGAGCTAATCTGAGTTTATGATGACACTTACAGCTTATTGGAATTGGAAAACAGTGCAATAAATGGTTGGCAGTTATTGGTAAGCTTCATTTTTTATTTTGTTTTTCGAAAACTATGCTGTTGTACAGGAAATAACTTATGGCCCATATAATGTCTGGTGCTGAGAGTGGATTACGTCTGGGCGAGGGAGGGAGGAGCAGGATTTAACCCCTTATGGCCTCAGAAGGAATTATTGATTGTCATCTGCTGTCCCACCACCAAGGGACCCACGGAGGGCATGAAGCAACACGACCAGGAATCGAGCTGCTTGTCATTCCGTTGCCATGGAGGCGTGTTGTTGTCATGCCGACAAGCTAGCCAATATGTAATGTGAGGGGAAAAAAAAACGTGGGGTTAAGACGAGAGGCTCAGGCCACGGAGAGCCTCACAACTTTGCACTGGAGTGGTGGGTCGGCAGCTCCTTTGAAAATCAGTCACCTCTCAGGCTCTGAGTGCTCGGGGCTCAGACACAGAGGGGCTGGGAGATGCATTAGTATTAACACAGTTGGCTCTGGATGAAAGACCCCGAGAAAAAAAGTGGGAAACGCTGTAAAGGAGGAGGTCGACACTTTTATAAGGAAACGTGAGAGAAAGAGATTTGACATGACACTGGATGTAGAAGAGAGGGATTTCATGCTCTGGTTCCACTGGGCTGTGTCTGTTCACTACGAGCAGAGAACCCTGCACGGGCACTTTGGAAATACTTGCGATTTATGCCCATCCCTGGTGTCCATATGTGCCCGGAATATCTGATCAACTCCACTGATGTAGCTCGTGAAAGTGATAGGAGGAAGAGAAAGAGGGGATGACAAAAAGAGACGAGGCACGTAGAGCATTAGAAAAGCGAGGGAGGGGATGAAGGGAAGAACAAAGCAGGAGACGGAGAGAGAAAACAGTGGGATAGCTGGTTATGTTCACAGACTGACAATTGAGTGAGAGATGTTAAGAAAAGGAGACTAACAAATGGAGAGAGGGAGAGAGTGAATGAAGGACAGATAAAGTAGGAGTGAGGCTGTGCTGCGTTCGGCCCCGTGGAAGCCACTGACCACTCTAATTATCCTCGATTTTCTTCAAACATGGCTGAGGCATTGTGAGTCGCTCCCCTGGGACGTAACCCGTGCCTCATTTTCTCTGAGATTCAATTCCACTCCACCCTCCTCTGTCTTTTACATATAAAACACTTTCTTCAATTATTTCGCCGACATTCATATCTGTATTATTTGACGCCTTTGCCTATTCTGAGTGACTGCTCATTTCGCCCCACTCCAGTGTGACTAGAATCAATCCCAGGATCACTCCAAGATAGGCAGAGAGAGTGATTGTGTGTTTGCGTGCGTGCGTTTGTGCGCCCTGTGTGTATAGTTGTTTGTTGAGTATGATTGAAGACAAGACACCGAGTGAGATTGGAGAAAAAGTCAGACCAGCGGCGGGAGGGTAATATATTATTGTGTGCAAATTAGTGCGTATGCGAGTGTGTGTACGCGAGTGTGTGTGTGCGTGTGCATGCAAAAGTAAGGCCAAGTAAGTAAGTATCCTAGACTGTGTGTTCAATGTAATGAAGGTGTTCCCAGCTCATCTTTGCCCTTCTCTCTCCCCTGCGTAGGACAGGATGGTTTATTTGAGATCAAATGAGGCTACAATTACACGGTGGATGCATTTTCTCTCTTGATCGATTACAAGCAAAAGGAGCGTTCCATCAGGTGCTTTTTAACTAGCGCTGCTGCCGCGTGCGTTGCCGGATCTAAAGCTCGCCGCCTCATTGTTCCTTTGCTTTGAAATGCGCTAGAAATTTTTTGTTGGCTTAAAGAATAGTGACAGGGTGCTTTTCAAACGATGGCTCTCCGACGTTTAGCGTTTAAGTGGAATACGAATTAGCAGTCGTTGTGCGTTTCCGTCTCTCTTCCACAAAAGGTAAATACTGGCGGCTCAAAAAAGTCTTGAGAAGTCTTCAGATGATGATCTGTATATTTTGAATAGGAAATATCTCAGGTGAGATGGAGATGATACTATTATGTATAATGAGCCAATCCCAGCTGACATTGGACAGGTCACCCATGTAGTGCGAGGCCGACACGTAGAGACAAACCACTCACACTCACACAGGCGTATTTTTTATATATATATTGAGATACATATACTTTATTTTCTATTTTAAATTTTGATATTCTATTTTGTTCTATTTTATACTACTTCTATTTAATTTTTTGGTTGTAATTACTTGAGCAATGCTAGAAGAGAGCCTGTGACTCAAGCATTTCACTGCTACTTTCGACTGCTAAATGTTATTGTTGTGCATTTGATAATAAAAATCTTGAATCTTGAATCTTGAAACAGTTTCATGGTCTTTAAGTAACCTTACTACTACCTTACTGCTGTGTGTGGTTCTGGTCCCAACGCAGACATGGGGAGGACATGCAAACTCCACACGGAAAGGCCGACACGTATGAGCCGAGAGCTCTTTGTCTTGAGGCGACCTTGCTAACCACTGCACCGCTATGCTGTCTGTTATTGAGCAGCAACACAAGTAAAATCTATGTGGATATTTAATCGTGATGATCTTTACATGAATTCATAAAAGTCATTTCAGCAGGAAAGTTGTGAGTAATATGACTGAAGCACCTCTATCAGGGTCAGTAATGCATTTGTAATCTGTGTAATTAAGGCTGTAAGCATTCCACGATCACAATGAACAATATGATAGCAAACATACTGTCTGGGTAAGGGTTGAATATTGTCAGACAGCGAATTAACACATCAAGGCAACGGCCAATATTTTGAGGCTTCAGGTGTAAACAGCAGATATCCGGACTAAGACTAGTTTCTTTTATCGCACAAGTCAAATTCTTGTCCACAAAAAACACAAACAGGGATATGTTTATACAGCTGTTTTAGGTTAAGATGACATGATCTCTATGAACAGATACCTGCAAAGTAATACAGATCATTTCAAAAGCTGACAGTCGATGCATTCGGTCAATGGATTCCGCCTCTTGCCTGTTAACCTGCGGGCAACCAAAGCCTGCTCAAACATGACCGGTCACACCAGGATCAGAAACTAGAAGGCGTCAGGCCCCCAATTCTTGTCACTCGCCCACAGATTTGTCACATTCATATGTATAATGTAGAATTTATAGAGATTAGTGTTAAACTGACTTAAGTTCACAAGCTTCCTTAGCCAGATAACCCGTATTATCTTGGAGGCTGTTACCTGTCAGAAACACAATGTCAACATATCTATGACCCGCAACTTATCCGTTCTTTCCTGCTTTCCTGACTCAGCCCCTCCAGCTAGTTTGCTCCTCGTACTGTCTGCTGACTGATTTAAATCATTATTCTAAATAAACTGCCTATTAGACCTAACTGCAGCGTTTATTGTAAGTGTTCTAGGCCAGTGTTTGGCCTTCTGTGAGTTGTCGTAGACATCTAAATAAAAGAGGGCAACTTGGGCGTCCCATTAAAATGCTCTAAGTCACAACATGTTAGATACAGTAACAAATATATGGGCTTATTCACTTGCTGACTCCCAGTTTTCACTTGACATTGTTTACTTTGCACCTTTAAACAAAATATTGTTTGGGTTATATAAATGAGATGTTTGTCAGAGGTGTCAGCAGCCCCAGTAACACTTCATATCACTACTTTTATTCAGTGTTAATATAATACAACGGTCTTGGCTGGCGAGTTAAAAATGGAACCCACACACTGAAACAACATATTTCACACCCCATATTTCTATTGTCACGCATCAAGCATCAGCTTAGTTAGTTCAAACATAAGCCCTATATAACACAACGTTGTGCAATGGATGAGTTGAGTAAACTACCGACTTCAATACAAGCAGCAACCTTGTCAGATTTAAGCTTTTCTTATAACTGTGTCTGTGGGAGGTCTGAAATATTTCAGTATTCTTGCAAGGTAGAGGTCTCAGGGATTGTTTGATTGTCGGCGTGCATTTTCAGTACGAGAAAAACAAGAGAGTAAACAATGTGTGTAAATGTTTTCATGCGTTTTCCTCTCTGTCATTCAGAAACCAAGATTTTGTGAAATCCACAGATAGATTTTTACCTGAAACAGCAGTGACACCATTTTGTGCAACAAATTTTGAGACACAACAGTGATTCTTCCTTTTTCACTTTTATCTCTATTTTTATTCACCACCAACTGAGCCACATAAATATACCTGGTCGAAAAAGACAATGAAGACATGTCCCACAACAATTTATTTTTTTTCTGGAGTAAAAAATGTATCAACAGAGCAAATACGGTCTTTTTCAGTGGCTGTCATGGTCATTGACATCTCCTTGTCACACCAGGCTGTTTACTCCAGCCCTGTCAACACTGGGACCATATTTCCAAACTGGTTTTTATGAAACATCATCATGATTTTATTGTCAAGCTGTGCAACCACCACCGGATTGCTGACTTTCGGTAACTATTTCTGCACACAATTTATTTAGAAAAACAAAGTGACAACCGGAAGAATAATGAAACGCACACATGTACTGGGTCACCTTGTGTTCACAGTTTCTTTCAAACTCGTCAAAAAGGAAAGCGAGGCACGCTGTAAAGGTGTCAGAAATGTCTTTGACACCGTGGATTGAAAGCAGTTAAAAAGTGAATATCACTTCCTCTGTGCATGCTGCCTTAGCCTTAGTCTATTGTACCTTTTGCTCTTTGGGCCTCATTCAGAATTTACATCTGGCAGGTGTTTCCACATTCACAGAGGGTCTCGCCCCAGTCGGAGCCCTGTGAGCACATTGGTAATGGGCACAGTCACACTGCGCTCATGCTGTCAGGGGAAAGACAGGATTGGCCTCCGCTCCACAGCAGGCACAGGGGAGCCAGATGAAGGGGATATGAATTCTGTCTGTCGCCGGGCGCTCATGTGTTTGTGGGCACATCTGCACGGGCTTCTGCACATGGGCACGCACCTTTTTACCGCTCGTGTGTGTTTGTGTGCAAGTGTGTGCTCGCATAGGGGAAGGGCTGCTGTTTCCCGTCTGCCGGCTGATAGACAGTCTCTTGGTTAATGAGCAGCTGTCGGCCATCACTATTCATGAGCCCTGTCACTCACCTTTTCTCTCGAAGCACCGGCACCTGAAGCCCTGAAAGCCCTGGTCCCTCATTAGTTCTGCAGCAGCGTAGGCGCACACACGCACACATTTACACCAGCACGCGAGTCTCTCTAACACGACTGTAATACCGGTACACGTATGTAAAGATGTAACAAAACACAGAGTGCGCAGAGCACCACTGCTGGCATCTTCAGTAGCATTCACAGTGTAGCCTTGTGGTTTAAGCAGAGTAGGGTTCGGATTCTCAGACAGTGAAGCAGTCTGTCAGCCAGTGCGTCGCTGCGTTTTCATCTGATCCTGAAACAGGCATGCAGATGCGACTTGACTAGAAATAGCTGTTTGATGAATCCTGGACGAAGAGGAGAGAGAACTGGGGGAGTTTAACTAAAGACCTCTGTTTCTGCTGCACAGTGTGGGACAGTCAAAGGAAATGAAACAATAGCTCGGAGACTTCTCTTAATAAGTGTGGTTTAATGTTAACATATCGGTCAGTTTTTTCTACAATAAGCCAGACAAACAGGTCAGGGCTTATCGGTTAGAAAGACTGGCACTTCTATCTTTTAATGCCAGAAGACACTATTCCAAAACTTGCTATATTTATCTGAGATATTGAATTTGAGAAAAGGCCTGGGAAGAGAGTTACCATCCTTCTTGAACTCAGGCCGTTGATTTTTCATTCCAACAGGAACCACTTACATTACAGAAATATTTATTGTTCATTATATAAGAGCCGATTATTATTATTAGTAATACAACATTATTATCCCGTTAAACTCTCTTGACCGTGCAACATTAATTCTTTCTGTGTACTTCAATGACTTATGTGCCGTCCAATTCACTGTATACCTTTCACACTGCATATATTCTGCTCACGCTGTATATATCAGTAGTATATATACTAAGTAAGTATTGAATATTTACCTATTATTGCTTTCCTGATGCCTATTTTTGATGCTCTCTGCTGCTGTAAACTTGACAAATTTCTCTGCTGGCTAATGAAGGATTTTCTTATTTCATCTCATTTTAAATATAAGAAAATATGCAAGTTTTTTGTGACAAGCTGCATGTGCTTGTGTGAGTGCATATACGAATTGAGGACATAAGGCTTTTCAGCTCCAGTGTGTGTTCGTATAAGGACAAGGGAAAACTAGGTTGAAAGAGCAAACCTGTTAGTGGGAGAGACAGACACCGAAAATCAAGTGCCTGCGAAAATAATCCCCGACCGCTAATTCAGAATATTGCCTCATGTCTCAGGTTGATTCTGAATTATTAAAGAGCAGTTGAGTCAGGCCTGATTGTTCTCATTTCCGTGGAGCACACAAAAGCATAATTCAAACTTTGCCGGTTGCCAGTCGATAAGTGGAGAGAAAGGAATGCACTTTACCCCCCTTCAGCAATTGCAGTTATTAGACTTCATCCTTTCTGTGAGTCGAGATTTAATGGCATTCACAATTATGTACAAGTGTCTGAAAATGCGTTGCGGTTTATAACCGCTACATGGGTTTCAGTCCCCTCGCGCCTTCAAAAAGTTGTTTTGCCTATGACTCACTTTAAACTGAATGAAGCTCCGTGCCAACTTTTCCCCGGTCGGCCACACAGCCCGCTCTGCTTCCTCACTTCACCTCGGCCGTGCAAGATTTATGAAAAGTGTCCAGGTGCCCATGAAATGCTGCCACATCTGATTCTCTGTGATAGAATAACAACCGTGTCAGTGCCGCTACAGGGACTGATACAGGACAGGGTGCATTGATCATTGGGAGGGGAGGGGTGGGAGAGTGAAATATGCAAGTGAAGGGTGCTGACAGAGGGAGAGGTGGAGAGCAGATGAGGATTTCTTTGCATTCAGGACACAGACGAGAGCAGCCAGACTCATCGAGGTGAGTGGAAACGATTAGTTTCCCTTGCTTTTCCACTGAGGTCTGAGCCCGTGTACTCCCACAGCTGAATCACTCGGTCTGTCTCTCGCTTGCTCTTTGCCTCGCTGCCTTGTCTGATTTATGGGAAAAAAATCATCTCTATTGAGCGATGGGGTCATGCAGTTACCACTATCTCCCTCTCACTCACTCACTCACTCCCTCACTCACTATCCCTAACACACGTCGCTTTCCTGATCTGGGCTAGGTTTGATCATTAACACTGTCTGCCTAGGATTTATGCGCATGTATGAATAGGCCTGAGTAATTCATACAATACAGGAGTGCCTCGTGAATGACTATCGCTCTCGTCCTCCCTCTTCTTGCCCACTCATTTTCCTTATCCCTCTCTTTCTCCTCATCTCCCTCCGCCCACGAGACACCGCTGATTACTTTGGCTGTGGGGAGCTCGCAGACAACCCAGGCCTCCCTGTGCGGAGAACTAAGTTAAGTGAAGATGGAATAGGCTGTAGCGGTTGTGGACGCTGAGAGCTGCAGTCCACGACAAATTGCCAGACGTGCCTTTGTGCGTCCGTGCGTGTGTGTGTGTGTGTGTGTGTTGGAGGCGGCAGGGGTGTACTCAATCTGTGTGTTTGAATCTGGGTTCTCTGTCTGCTAGATAATCATCTGACACTCTCTCAGACATACAGGGTCGTGGGCATCCAAACCATCAACACGCTCGCCTGTCCACTCGCCCTGGGATTTCTATTGCAGACCCTCGACTTTGAGTAATTTTTCCAAACTGCTTTACTAATGTTAGCTTTGTCGATAAGCGCTTTTGATAGAGGAGGCATCTGCGGAAATGATTCCCTCCACCCTTCCCGAGATAAAGGGGCCGGCGATGGGACCTGGCAGGAGAGGCGCTTGCATGCACACTAATTTGAGTATTGCCGCTCAGCCGCAAATGCCCATGAATCCTCATACCCACAATAACACACACACACACACACACAGGCCAATGCACCACGGAGCATGTTCAGCACAAGCTAGAGATGATCCAAATTATTCCCCATCGCTTGTACAGTACGAGATGCTGAACCGAGAGCAACATTAACACTCGTGCACACATCAGTGGTGTGGAAAATCATTTCTGCTGTTATCTACTGTGACACAACATCCGGATTTGGGTGGATGTGCTGAGACCAAGGGACTGTCCCCGTTCAGCCGGAAATGTTGATATTCCAGCAGAATCTCTCTCATTAATCTGAACGTCTGTTTAATTTGTTTCATTTCTCTCTGTGACTTTGTGACTCTGCGTTCAGCTCTGTTAGAATCAGCGTCACCGGAGAGGAGCTGAGGGAGGGAGGAGAGAGTTTGAGAGACAGACTAGACTGTCCAACAAATAACAAAGAAAAATCTCTTACATTTTCAACTCCGTGATAATGAGAAGGAGATGTGAGAGGAGAGAGAGAGAAAGAGAGAGAGAGAGGAAGTCAAAGAGAGAAAGGACAAGATGGAGAATATCTTGTTTCCGACATGAGGCTGAGACTCCTGCTGCCTCATGGGTATTTACTCCTGGGCCTAAACGTGGCTCATCAGTGGGAAACTATAGATCTGCAGCGCTGCTCAAATCCTTGGAATAGCCAAGGGCTTAGCTCAGGAGTACACACCCCACATTTTCAGATCTGTACGGTGAAGCTTACAAGGTGACGGGTGATATTTGCAGCAGGTTCAGTGTGTCACTTTCAAAGACAGGGGAGTACAGAGAATGTTATCAGAGTTTCCACAGCATGAAATTCAAAAGTCACAAGCATCTGTTGAAATATAATAATTCATTTTTAAATGCTGCTGTAAATCTGAAGTCAGTGTTAAGCAATCCTTGTCTGTGCTCTTAATTTTAACAAGGCCTCAACCTCTTCCATATAATTCATTGGTTTTTACAATCATCATAAAATCATAATCATAAAATTATGACAGAGACTCTTGTCTAATCTTCTTGCAACGAGCACTTCATGTAGGCCAAGTTATTATTGGCATGGGCAATATGATTCAAAGAGACAGGTGACATCCTTCATGTTTGCTGCAGTCAAATAGAAAGGATGGCACAACAATATATCAAGTCATTTCAGTTAATTTATTTTTAGATTCCCGAATCCTTTCTTTCCCCTACACTTTTCAGCGTTATTGCACAGTTGCATTAGTAGCGTGATTTACAGCTTTCCTCTTGTGACACTGCCATTCTCTGGCATTTCCCAGAGCTGAGCTCCAGGATCAGCTGGATGAAGAGCTCTGCTCATCGCTTTGCTCGGGCTGGTTAATCTCTGCACTGTGGAGAGACTTTGTATCAGCACTTTCCAAATGATTGTCGTGTTTGACAACTCAATTCGGAGGCTTGTGCGCTGCGAAAGAGAAGTGCGGTGTAGCTTTTATGATCTGTGAGAAATTTATTCTCTTTGCGCTGCACTTGTTCCAGAGAAAGTGTGGCCGAGTCAATTCCTGTCTCAATCAAAATGAGATTTTATTCGCTGACCAGTACAGTGCTCGGCCAGAACAGAGCTCCTATAGCTCCAGTTAGTCATGGTCTGTGTGTGTTAGTACAGCATTAAGTTTTTCAGCTCTGAACAGAGATAATAGTTGTACATATCACTACATAGATGCTGTCTAACAAGGGTGCAGCTCTCAGCAGAAGAAAAACAAGACTTTGGAGACACAATGTCACAGCGATGCTGAACACCGGAGGATGGAACGAAGCAAGGAAAAGGCCTTGTGGAAATACCACGTTGACAATCACACTACTCCTCTGCTTTATCATTATTCTGAGGTAGTGGCAGCAGATGACCTTTCCTGGTCAAGAGCTTAGTGTGGTTAAAATGCAATTGAGTGGAAGGGAACAGAGGAGGGAAAAAATACCGTGGTAACCTTTATTCGTCCATTGACGCTAACCTTGAACAATGGGCCCCAAAGGGGATGAGTGCCTTGTACTTCAACGTGTTCCAGAGAATAGGCTTTAGTGTGTGTGTGTGTGTCTGTGTGCGTTTGTCTGTGTGTGTGTGTGTGTGTGTGTGTGTTTGTGCGTGTATGACTGCACGAATGGAGCAAAAAGCAATTGTGCAACAGAAATAACTACAGACAGAGAGGAAGATAACGACGAAATTGTGTAAACGCAAAGTCAGACACTGGTTAAAAATAGCATATTTAACATACGGTTAAACAGCACAGCTTTTTTTGCGACCGCCACCAAACAGAACACATCTCCCCAGCGGCTTCTTCCTCTTTCCTCTTCTTCTCGTTGTCGCCCAATCCATCCTGCCATCCTTCCTTTCCCTCTGTCTCCTCCCCACCTTCCCTCCCGAGGACTGGAACAGAGCTAATTGAAATAAATGAACTGCGGAGCAAATCAGAGTGGATAACATCGGCTGCGTGGGGATCCTGATTGCAGGCTTGTTGAGCGAATGTTGCAGAGCTAGTTGTTAATGAAGAGCCTTGTTTGCCTATAACACTCTGGGCACTGCAGACACCCACAGGCCATCGGGGATATTGTTCTAACCCACCGTGAAGGGTCTGGAGAGGGAGAAGAAAACGGGATGGTCCTTTTATTTTCCTTTTTTCTTTTTTATTCGCACATTAATTTTTAACACATACATTTGTTTTCCATTCAGGCAGCAGGTTATTGCTCATAAAGTCCTCAGAATAACTGTACAGTATATAAAATTAGAACAATAAACACTATACACAGGAGAGGGTGCGCAGGATGGGCCAGAAAGAGAGGAGTTAATTACTGGAAAGTTTTAAATGGTATGAAGCTAATTCAGCAGCGGGAGTGGGTTGAGAAATGACATTAGCTGGATACATGGTCTACTGTTTGAGTCGGAGGAGGTAAGCAGAGCATTAAGAGATTTTAATTGTGGAGGGGAAATCCACTTTAAAGTAGAATTCACATAGATGTATAATTTCTGTAATATTTCACAGCTCTAATTTGAAAAAGACGTCTAATTCGCCAATGTCGGATAAGTGTTAGCAAATTCAGTTTACGAGTGGATTCTCCCTTTATTCCCTCTTAACTGCATGCAATATCCTCTTTTCACTGGCCCTGACAAATTGGTTCTATCAGCCAGAAGATGTGCAAAAAAAACAACAACCCCAGAGTAGACCAGTGTCCAGCTTCTCGTGGTGTTTCGTGCTGCTGAAAGAGCAATAACCTGTTTCCCCTTCTAGTCCTATAATCTTGCCGCAGAGACAGACAAACACAGTGACACAAAAAAACATCTTCTTTAGCACCAGTGAGGACCAAATCATGTCAAATGAACGTTTGCCGCTCGAATGTCAACATGTTAACAACCAGAGACACACAAAAAAACGCTGAGCAGGGCAGATAAAGTGATGAGGCGTGAGATGTCACCTTGTATTTAAGGTCTGCAGTGAAGACGTGAGAGCGGTATCATCAGATTGCTTCTTGCCCTGAAATATCACCAACCTGGAGGTATGTCATAGCAAGTACATACCAGTGGATGGGGCATTGATGTGACATATACAGTACTGTAGTGTTTTGGAACATGGAGGGCTCCAAAAGCTTAATATCAAACTGATGGAGGGAAGCAGTCCAATAAAGGAAACAACCTTATCCATTCAAGTAAGTGTCGGGTTCAGTAACTAGCTACACATGTTGAATACTAATCAAGGTAATTCTCTGAGAAAACTGCAGTTGAAGGGTAAAAAGGACAATTTATCATTCCTGCACACAGGAAATTAATTACGGTGCTTGTGTCGAATTAATATGCCAGGCCAGTGCACAACTGCCCTGCGATTGTAATTATGGTGAATCTGCACATGCAAATGAATCTGACAACGTCTCGGATTTATTCAGCCTGCGTCTTTGTAAAACATTAGGTAGCAACTATAGTTCATCCATGATCTGAAAAGTCCCACTTAGCGGACTCGTAACACAGCTTGACAGCCTGTTCCTGTCTGTGAGCAGATCTGTCCTGTTTTTATAAGTGGTCATTGTGAAGTGGCGCAATCCTCGTTCCTTGAGGATCAATTGGAGCACACTCAAACAGTGAAATAAACAAAAACTAAAATAAAATATAAAATATTTTTAACTGGAATATTTCCCTTTGGTAAATGTGCTTTGTGCCCACTGTTGCTTGTCCTCTTCCTCGCCATTCTTCTGATTGTTGTACAGCCACAAAAGCTATTTCAGCGGCTGTTGAAGAATCTTAAATAGTGTACCACAATCCCACCACGTACATGAACATGATGTAATAAATATTGTTCGGGCGGCGGTAAAAGTCCAGTTCCTTTCACTGAAAACTTGCTGTTCAGGTCTTTTTGTTTGTTTGTCAGTGGCGAGGTGTTAACCATTGAAGCATACTCGTCCAACTTGGAATCCAAACTTCTGGTTGCTGCGGCCAAAATCGACCGGAGCCACATCCATGATAGGGAGCAGCTCTGCCGAGGGGGAGTCGATCTCTAGCACTGTCCTCTCCTGACCTTTGCGGGACTGAAAAAGAAAAGTGAAAGTGGGCTGAAACCTTCTGGATTTGCCTGATTTAATTCAAGAAACCAGCACTGCGCACTCTAGCATTAATTTCACTAACGAAAACCATACGACCTTTATTCACATGACTAAGATGGGATGGAACTGAGACACTAACTGTGACATGCGAAGAACAAGAATACAATTTCATTCAAAAATAACAACGACACAAGAATCTCTCGGAAATAAATAGGTTCAGTGACGAAAAATAGAGCTGCAGATTAACAATATGATTAAACCTAATGTTGACTCTATATATCAAGACTGAGAATAAGACTACAACTGTTGTGCCTTATTTCTCATGAAGATGTGTTCTTCAGAGGCAGGATTGCAGTTGGACGAGGGGTCTGTTTATTTCAGCATCTGCACCAGTATTTATGTTCCTCCATCTGAGGCTTGTTGCCAGTGCTGATGTGGGCACGTGCATGTGTTCCCGGAAGTCTTTTCCCAGAGTGCATGTGAAGTGCGTCTCATTCTCACATTGTATGTGTGCGTGTTTGCTTCCTGAAGCTCCAATCTCTCCAGCATGTTCTTATGTGTTCTTAGGTATGTTGTTTCGGGTGTGTAACGATACAAGTGGGAGTTGGTTGTCAACAGACTGCAGCCAAGTTCGGTCAAAGCAAGTTAAGGAACATTGCTCATTCAGAGGTCGAGTTGACCCCAATACAACTAAAATTGACACCACTATACTCTCACTTTTGCCTAAATCCCCATTAAAGGTATTTAACGTCTGCCACTTATTGAATCAAGCAAGAGTTAATGAGAGCAACACAGCTGATAAACTGATCCCATATGTCCCGATAGTCCCTGTCCCACCACTGACCTGGCATCCGTCATGCACAGCGGTGATGAAGGGACTTTTGGCTTGTGTCAGCTCCTCATCGTTGCTGCCTCTGAAGCGGAGGGCGTGCTGGTGGGAGCGGGACGTGCTGTCGAACCATCCCGCCGAGTTCTGGCACGTGTAGGTGAAGCTCTGCTTGGCCGTGGCACTCAGTAGTTTCAGGAAGGTCAGCTGAACTACATGCACAGGGTTCCCATCCCTGTCGTTGTAGGAGAACTGGATGACACCAATACACAGATGTTAGAGTGCTGCACAGACCAAGGGGATGCATATGTACTACAGCCACATATTCATTACAGCAATAGCCAAATCTCAATCGAATGATTACTATGAAGGCACAGAGCCTCAGAAACATAAGGGTGTCTAATTGCATTTAAGTTGGCCCTGAAGTGCAGACAGCAACAACTAAGAAAACATAATGGTGAATACATAAGAAAACAAAATGGCAAATAACTAAGAAAACACAACTGCACAAAAGAAAACACAACAGCACATAAATAGGAAAACACAACAGCAAAGAAATAAGAAAACACAATGAATTCACAAATTACAAAACACTTCAGATCACAAAAAATGTGAGTGCATCCATCCAATCAGCAACAACCCTTGTCCATAGATGATACTTACATTCTCTATTACAAATGAATGCTTTTGTGTTTTGTGATCTATATTTGTGTTTTGTGAGTTATTTTTCATTATTTATTTTGATTTTTATCGTGTTTTTGGTTTGTGCATTGCTGTGGTGTTTTGTTACTGGCCATTGTGTTGCTTTATTCATGAGTTATATTTTTAGTTTATTTTGATATATTTTTGTGTGGTTGCTGTTGTGATGTGTGCTTCAGGGCCACTATAGTATTTCCATTACAGTTATAATTATAAATCTCCCCAGCTTGTGTTAATGAGGGAATTCTTGTATGCAGGAAAGAAGACAAGTTCAGCAACTTCTCTATAGAATCAGAAAGTGAGAATAATAAAGGAGGGAAAACAACACAGCTTATCCCAGCACTCTGTGTGAGAAATCCAGTGTGTTCCAATTGTGCTGGCAGCTCTGTGATTATGTGAGTGGGTTATGAGACCTCTGATCAGGTGCACATGAAAAGCCAGCGCTGGAAGCGTGCTGCACTGAATACAGATCAATGAGACAGAGCTGCCTATGACTCTGTGCAAATCTGACTCCTGAAACCTACTCATGACAATATCAGATCAACATTGTAATTGCACATAGACTAATGAATGATTGCCAATTATGTAGGGAGGTCATTTACTATTTCAAACAAGCACAGACGTCTACACATTCTTTGCATATGCATAAATATCACTCGAGCCCAAATTGGACGAGTGGTTTAGCTAAAAATAGAGCCTGGCATTTGGAGCTTGATAAATTAATAGCAGGAGGTAAGGTTGGATGTTTTTGTGTGCATTTGTTTTATACCTGCTTTCCTCTCCTGTACTGGCTGTACCAGCTTCCGGGCGTCTCTTTGTTCCACGCCGCTAATTTAACCTAGACACACAGAGGGGGAGCGGGAGGATGTTAAAAAAAAGAATTTAGGCTCAAGGGATATAGGCAGTTGTTTGCACGCTGATGTAATATGATGAGGTCGGCTTTGTGGAGGCTGACAGTAACACATTGGAGGCTTACCATCTCTGTCCTCTTGTCAGGGTAAAGACATGTCTCTCCGTCAGCTGTGAAGTTGCAGTAGACCTTGATGGAGTCGCGGTGACAGCCCTGGTTAGGATCTATCCAGTATTCACCTACGAAGTGCACAAAAAAAGACATCAGTCAAGGTCTGGATATTATTTTAAAAAGACAACAATTAGACGATGATGTAGAAATAACAAGCAGATCTTTGACTTAAACAGGGTGTCTCCTAAGCTAGATTTCCTTGGATACAACTTTTTAAGATGATGACAATTTGTTGGTGAGCTAGGCCTCAAGCAATACTCACCATCTTTGTAGTGAGGCTGAACCATTATGAGCTCTTTGCAGGTTCGTGCAGGGCTCTCAAAAGTTCCCAGAGGCCTTCTCATCAACTCCACATCGTTTTTCATAGAAGACAGGGTAGCAAAGACTTCTTCCATTCCCTCTGCGTCCTCTAGAGGCTGATCCCCCTGAAGGAACTCCTCCATGTCCAGATCCACATCCTCCTGCCTGGACGGGGCTGCCCCTCCTGCACGATCGGAGTGCCTCCGTTTTTTCCGCTTGCCCTCCCTGATAGGCAGGGGCTGAATCATTGTCGCGGGGGGTCCCTGGAAGTAGCATAGAGAGGTGAGTAAGAGGTGAATGAGAAAGACAGAAAGGGAATAAAGTTGGCACTGATGAGGCCATGATGTGGATCATTGGATGTACTCACCGGGGAACCTGGTGGGCCAGCAGGGCCTGTATCCCCTCTGGGACCAACGATACCCTGAAGAATAAAAGAGGACAAAACTTTGTGTCAATCACGTCTCACCTGGAGCCTCTCTCACACCACTTTGCTAAACCCTGGCTTTATCCAGGCAGATATGTCTGCTGCTTTATAGGATTATCCAGCTTTGTGCATCAGCACTCTGTGGTCAAAGCCTTGGCTCACAAGACACACTATAGTGGTTTTCATAACATCACACACCCCAGAACCAAATCCTATTAAAAGGGCCCATTGGAAAAAGGCAGAAGTGGCTGTACAGCAGGCTTTTAGTTCCAAAGACATGCGGTAAACAAAGTAGAGAATTAGGATTATGAAGCATGGCACATTTAAGCCAACACACACACTTTACCCCTATTCCCCAACATATGCTCCCAGCAACTGCAAACCAAATCTGAGGCCAGAGTACAGGAATTATAATGTAGAATTAAGATGTATTAATGCACTTACCGTGTCTCCCTTTGATCCTTTCTCACCTAAAGCACCCTAATAGTGAAAGAGAGAAGTAAGCAAACATTGAAATATAAATACAATCTATTTGAACTTTAAAAATGATCTGATTACTCAAATAAGCACAGCCAAGTAAAGATGTGGTCAGAAGTTGAACTCTGCTAACATTGAACTAAAGACATGACTGTTTGTTGTCTGGATGGAATAGATGCTTTACTCCTTGTTGATGGAATCCTCAGCGGAAATGTCTTTTTAATGAGTTTGCTCATTTGCTTTAACGGAGAGACAATATCTAAAACCATTGACTGCCATTGTTACGGTCTTCACTTCACAAATGTGGCGACAGGTACAAAATGTTACATGGTTCAACTATTCCAATTTCCCATTTATTTTTGATTCTCGATTTGTAGTTTAGACACGAGTTCAGCACAACACAACAATAATCGTACGTATGTAAGCAGTATTTATCGAAAAAGTGAAGATAAATAAATATATTCATACAAGGTGTTCGTATATTGTTCTGCACATGTTTTTGAATTGAAAACTCAAAGCATCTATGGTAGCTGGAAACATAATCAATCATACAAACGGATCATAGAAAAAACCTTTTGTTACATCTATCACTTACTGATAGTCCGGGTGGACCTGGTGGGCCAGTGGGACCAGGTTGGCCGGACCCTCCCTACATATAAAGACAAATCAATATTTTTACTGAACTGAGTTTCCTTTGTACATTAATGTATCATATACATCATGTTGCTGCCCTAAAGTATGTACCCCGTCTCCTTTAGGTCCATGTGCACCCTCTGTCCCTGGCAGGCCTCTGTCTCCCTTCTCACCAAACTCTCCCGGGGGGCCAATTAGACCAATCAGCCCACCATGACCCTGCAGACAGAGATGTGGTTCATCAGCATGGTTTCCCACGGTTTATAACCGTACACTGTGTTTTTTATATTATGGATGGACTAAACACTCACTTTATCTCCCTTCGTTCCAGGGTCTCCTCTTAATCCTAGAAGTCCAGGTGGCCCCTGTTGATAATACCAGATTTATTAGTTGGCCACATCAATGCTGTAAACTCTTGTCAATGATATTTGGTTTGTTTGTGTTAATTTATAAAAATACTAAAATTTAAAATGTTAATTCATTATCATTATTTTCATGTCCCAACCCTTCTCTTATTTGATGGGCTCCATTATCAGGCAAATATAAGGATCTTACTAATGGTCCTGGTGGTCCAGTTTGTCCTGGTGGCCCATTTAACCCTTGTTCACCCTGGAAAAACAAAGGAATTAATGATAACAGTATGTACACAAATCATATAAACATAAACACAAATTATGTCATGTTGACTGTTGTCAGTGTGAACTAACCCCAGGACCTGGGATGCCTCGAAGACCTTCTGGACCAGACCTTCCTGGATGGCCTTGGGGTCCCACAGGGCCTGTCTTACCTACTGGACCTGTGGTTCCTGTTGTCCCCTGCAGAGAAATGGGAGAGTGACAGACAAGGAGACATTAGAGCAAATTAAATTAGAACAGATTTGTTGAAAGGCAACATTTAAACCCACAGAGAACTAGTCCTTACCATGGCTCCCTTCATGCCTTGCTTCCCTTCTTTTCCTGCAGCCCCTATATGACCCTGAAGTAAAGAAAGACAATATTGCTAAGATGATTACAAATTATTAACTCAAACAAAACTACAAGGAAACACACATATAGCTACATACATATACATGCATACAAAGATATACAATACACTAAGCTCACCCTCCGACCAGGAGGTCCCGAGGGACCTGGCTCTCCAGAGGCTCCAGGGGGTCCCTATAGATAAACAAAGATAATTACATTTTCATCTAATCACAAAACACTGATAAGAAAGCCCAACCACAGTAACGAAGACACAGAGTTTCACAAAGACTTAAGGTAAGCGCACAAGAGATGCTATCGTAGACAATGTAGGCAGTGAATAAAAGAGAAATACTGCTTACTGCTTTGCCAGGATCTCCATTGTCTCCCTTAGGCCCTGGTCCACCATCTACCCCCTGATGGAAGAAATGTCAAGAGGTAGAAGTTATCAAAAATGAATCAAAATGTTTTTTGGATAAAAATAACCATAATGATAAATCTCACATTGACGCCAGGTTCTCCGGTTGGTCCCGAATCTCCAGGAAATCCAATAGGGCCCTAAGGGAAAAAAAACAGTTATGAACGATCATACGTGTGACATTAACAGAATGACTGATCCAACAATCAGAGCAAGAAAATGTCAATGAACCAGAGAGACAGACTCACAAGGACGCCTTTGGATCCGTCCTCGCCTGGTACTCCTCTGGGTCCCGGAGGCCCAGATGCACCGGGAGGGCCAAAGTCACCCTTCTCCCCCACATCGCCTCTAGCACCCTGGGACAACAGAAAAATGAGTTTACGATCAGTGAAAGGGCAGAGAGAGAAAGCAAAGAAAGGATGACGTTGAGCGACCCAGGAAGTAGGGAGGGAGTTTGTGACTCACAGCAGTGCCAGGCTGTCCAGCTGAACCCGGGTTTCCAGCCTCACCGTCCTCACCCTAGTAGAGAGAGGACAATTAGCAAAAAAAACACACCAAACACACCCACAGACTCGCAAACTCACATACACAAACTACTACCATCTCACTTAATGTGCACAGGCACACGCACTGTAGGGGATAATATTGATGCTGACCTTCTCTCCAACAAGTCCAGGCTGACCAACTCCACCAGGCGTTCCGTGTGGACCCTGGGGCAGGAGGAGAGAGAACAGATTGAATCAAAATCCTATAAAACAGGGACGAGTTTGAAATATTCATATTGATTCTTGAAAATCAGGTTCTTGGTGCAGTATTTATTTATTTATCCATTGGGTCTGGTTTGTCAGCAGTTCTGCCGAGCCAATGCTGAAACTGGAACATAATTATCACAACACAGGGAAAAATACTGAGTGTCAGATTTGCTGTGTGGATAGTATCCGAGTCACACAAGAGGGTGGATGCTGTTTCCCTTCTCTCTCCCTCAGTTGGTTTGGGTTTTCTGTGCATGTTAGCGTGCACACGTGCATGGCAGCATGTTGTGCTTTGTGTTTTGAGACAAACCCGTAAAAGCAACTCTCGGAGCAGGAGAGCTGAGCACAGCCGTGCACTGCCGCTGAGCTCCTGCTGTCAGCTTCTTTCCTCACACGCCAACCCAACTCCATTTTTACTCTTTTCCACTATTCCTTTATCAGTCACTTAATGGATCCCACCATCTCTGCACCGATGTATTACCACACTTCCTATGATGAAGCACTACCGCGGCTCACACGGCTTTCTGCAACACTGCTGAATAATTGACCGGTATGAGAGGCTGTGGAGAGATGGCCATTACTTGAGGTAAATATAACTGCATCTCAGAGATGATAGTCTAATACATCTTAATGATTCATAGAGTAGTAAATATAACTCCCTCCCAGGGATTATAGCCTAATACTGTTTAATAATTCAAGTTTTCAAAGGTCTGTGGCAGGACGTGTTCAAACAAAGAGACAGTATATGTAGATATGAAGGGGCTGGAAACAAGTTACTGTTCAATTTGAACTTCAGACAATACCTTGTCTCCTTGATTCCAGAGATGATTCACTGTCATATTTTCTTTATGCCTCGCAGAATATCACAAATACAATATTCAGGCAGTGTGTGTCATTTCAAAATTCTCTTTTTTAACGTCAGATTCATAAAAACTTTTTGAGACACAAAGAGTAAACTAAAATAAATAATGACTTGGCCTTAATGGTACCTTTAAAAAAACAAAAAAACATCTAGAACGAAGAATAAGAAGCCTGACTTTTGCGCCTGATGGAAATTCTAGCTGCATGTCCAGAGGTTATTCTCCAGCCTTAATGAGACTGTTCCCATTCAGTTTGTTACTGACGTCTTGTCCATATCTAAATACAAATATGTGGTTATAAACAAATAACATAAAAAAGTAAATTAAAGTTTACCTCTCCACCATTGGGTCCCTGAGGGCCTCGTGGGCCATGCTGGCCTGGGGGTCCCTGTGGAAAGAGAAATGAAATGTTTTTTTTAATAGATGTCTGTGAAACAACAAAGCTGTTTACAGACACGAACTCCAGAGAATGTTCTCACAACTCGGTCCAGAGGTTTCCTTTCATACATGAACAGCACAGTAGGGGATTCTCATCTCAGGCGCATTCATAATAATGCGGATATCTCCGGGGTGTTCAGGTGAGGGGTGGTGCAGCATGTGAAGGAAATATGTAGCGTCTAAATTCTGCTCACGTGTTGTTTACAGCACATCGACTCCGACATTGGCTCTTGTCACTAAAAACTCTTGAGCACTTCATCAGTGTCTTCTTCTACGTGTGTGGCAACATCTCGTGCTGTTTTGTCACATCAGCGGATTTTGGACATTCTTCTGAGTTTTTACTTGGAGAATGTCTGGAGATTCTAGGGAGTTCAGTGCATATCTGAAAGCAGATTAACAATATCCTTTATTGTTAAAATACACAAAGAGATACAAACTGAATTTAAATCAGAGGTTGGCTTGTGCTTCTGAAATTAAATGGGAGTTAGGAGTCAGCCTATGGTGGATTGCTTATGCAGTGGCCCCAGTCTCTATGATCATTATCACTGTGACATGATGAAGACGTCCAGACAGGTCATTACCCTCGATATGACACAGGCGCTGATTCTTTCACATTTTCACCACCTACTCCCTCTCCCTTATTCTCGCTTATTAATAAGAAACCTCCAGCCTGTGATGTGCGAGACCATATTCTCTCAACCACAGTGTCGGCATGTGATTTGACTCTTCTGTGCCGCTCAAGAGAGCGCCGAGCAATTAATCCTAACTGTGCTCGGCTTCAATTTCAGTTGAGTAGATGTTGAGCTGTGCTCTGAATCCTTCTGAAGTCTTGCGGGGAGCCCTGTGCTGTAAAAACACTGAGACAGAAAAGACAGACGATCTGCCCAGAGAGGGACTGTGTGCGTGAAAATACTCGAGCATTAGAGGGGAGAATTCTGTGATCCGCAGCGCTCACACATGTACGAAACTTATCCACTGAGTTCTGCATCTTTCCTCTCTCTCTGTCACTCTCTCTCTCTCTCTCTCTCTGTCTCTCTCTCTCTCTCTCTCCCTCCCTCCTTCTCTCTCTCTCCCCTTCCCTCCTTTGTTTTGGTTCCATTTTGATGCGTTCCCTCCCTAATCTGGCTGTGGAGAAGAAGGGGCTATAGAGAATCTTGTTGAGCGTGTGTTCATGGTTGACAGCGTGGTGAGATGACTGTCACAAAGGAAGATGCTCATTAGACAGCCAAGGCAGAGGCTAATCTGATTAGCAGCTGTCACAGCGTCTTCTTGCTCACAATCAGCGCCCCGCCTCTTCCTTCCACTCGGCTGCTCCACTGCATCATCTCTGTCGCTGTCTCTCTCTTTCTCTCTCTTCTTCCATTCTGTTTTAAATCTTGTTCCCCCTTTATAGACAGGACCTTCTCTTTCTTGCACATGAGGCCGGAGTCTATTTTGTCATTGACACATGAGTTGAGATTGTTGATGGTTGAAAGGCTCGTTTTTTACTTAAGGCTGTATTTTTTCATCCCTAGCACAGTGACACACTATTCATAATGAGCAATAGTGATATGTTTGATGAGTTTGCATCAAGTGAACTGCTAAGGACAGCTAGTTAGAAGGGCTAATGGGGATGTTCACTTCCTTGAAGCAGGCTTCGCCCAGATGTTAACAGTGTCATTGTGTCATATTCATATGAATATACTGTTGTCAATACCATTTATTGCGTAGGTCACATCTATGATCAAGTTAGAGTCTCTGACAAACCTCAGCCCAATCTGAACGTCTTTGGACTTTGCGAGGAAGCCGTCGTACCCTGAGAAAACCCCCCACAGACACGGGGAGAACATGTAAACTGCACGCAGCCCATTACTGCTGCGAGGCAACAGTGCGAGCCACCACGGTAACCCTTTATATGAAATATAATATTATCAACTCCATACAATTGAGCTGTTCCATTTCCTGGGCCTTGATATTCTGCACGCCGGCTCAGTACCATGACTTACGAGGATATTTATCTGGGTCAGAGCCATCATTAACCGTATTTGTTGAATCTCAGCATTTTCCTGATATGACAAGAAAAATGTTCTGCTTTTAAAGAAAAATGTCTATTCTTAGCCAATCTTAAAGTCCCCTCGGCTCCTAAACAGCTGAGAGTGTGAGTGTTGTCAAGGCTGCTGCAATGGCAATATACTGCTCTTAACTCTGGAATGTCTTTATCTAAATGAATTGATTCTCGTGTGTATTAGATGCATTGTGTTCAAGATCAAAAGGATGGAAGGCTTTACTCTGAAGATCGGTGCGACTTATCAAGGACCAGAGCAAACTGAGCCCCACTCACGAGGGTGGTAAACGTTAACGATTATCGGCAGAGGAAAAGGGTTTGTTCATGAAACAGAAACATAGCAGCAGAATCAGCACAGATGGCGCTAACAATGAGCTGTTGTGGCTTGTCTGTGTACCAGCTATAGTTCATCGGCTGCTGCTACCTTGGACCTGTACAATACTGTAATTACAGTGGCGTCGATCTGGGAACTGTGGGGAAAACCGGGTAGGACGAATCCAGGAAGACTCTCAGGAACATAATATTTTCTCTTCTTTGCTTTTAATTACAGCCATTTGCTTCTATAATGGACTGTTCGAGTAATTCAATTCCCTCGTCTTGAGAAATAACAATTAAGCATGAAATTATTCTATTACAGTATGTGTCTCTAATATGAAGGCACTATGAGATGTATTCTCTAATACAGTGGAATCCAGTAATTATGCCATTATGTATAACATCATATGTAATTGCAGAATAATAGGATTATGTGTAATGTACTCCCATTTATATTAACATATGCGCTGATTTTTTTATTGGGGTATTGCCATTATATTGGGGCCAGGGCCATTTTGTACAGTAAGTAATCCGTTTGACCTTGCCTGCGTTATTCTGCATCTATTGCCTATTTAATCTGTGCATCGCCTCCTTTGTCAAAATCAACTTCCAACTAATGACATTTAACATACACTAACACGTGGGATACCACACCCAAACCAGACTGGCCTCCAGTAGAGCCCATACCTCTGCAGAGGAAACTCATATATACCAGTCCTCTACACAATAATAGAAGAAGAATCAAATAATAATGAAATAATTCAAATCAGGATCCAATAATTAATTTCGGGGAAATTAGTGAAAACGCCATTTCAAAGAAAGTGAAAAGAAATCCCTGCATCCGCCCCCTGATCCAGATCTGCACCAAAAGGAGTTCATGCCCCATCGGTTCAAATAATTAGCTAACGCAGGAACAAACAAACGAATGCAGATGAAAACATAACCTCCTTGGCCGAGGTAATATAAGACGAGCGCTGAAAAAACATATGCCACTAGTACAAAAGGTCTTGTCTAATTATCTCTGCACATTTGGTGACCTCACACCAGAAGCCTGTGTATTCACAAACATAGAACTATGCCTCGGGAGTTTCCTACCCATAAACATAACAGTATTTGCAACATATTCCAAATCTTTCTACAGAATAATCAGTTGTTTTTCTACTGACTAATTCATACATGTTTGATCCTGATCAAGATCTTTGAATTTTAGGAAGAAATGTAGAAAAAGTAGAGGAAGGAGAGAACCACATTCAGAGAAAAGCTGAGACAAGTGATAATAAAGGAAAGTGCAAGATGTTAGAAAAGTGTTGTTGAGAACAGACTTGACTCTGACACTGCACATCAGCAGTGGATTTGAGTCGAGTGTTGAATGTGCTTTGCGTTTCTCACCATCGAGCCAACGTGTCCGTTCTCTCCCTTCTCCCCTGGTAGTCCTGGCATTCCCTACAATTGCAGATATGTTGAGCAAGCAGTATCAGGCATGGCATAGAAATAAATTGAAACCTAAGAATAAAGATACAGCCAGTCTGGGAGTAGATAGTAATGTCTACCTGTAGTCCAGAAGGACCAGATGCCCCCTTAAAGCCTCTTTGTCCTTCATCTCCTTTCGCTCCGTTCATTCCCTGCTGCCCACGAGGACCTGGCTCACCATCTGCGCCCTGAGACATTCACAGACGGGTCAACACTCCACATACCAAGCTGACCTTTCATATGAAGAAATATCTTGACGTGATGCATTCTGAGTAATCACAACATACGGTTGGTCCTGACTGGCCGACAGGTCCTTGAATTCCAAGAGGACCTGGGGGTCCCTGGAAAAGCACAGTAACAGTTAAATACACAGAGACATGATTAAAACCATCTGCTAATTCCACCAGAGGCTGCACTGTCCAAACAAAATTAATTACAAGTTATCCCGAACCGATTATCAGCCTCCTGGCGATGCAAAGTAACGATGTGATGTTAGAACAAAACGTTCATACTCACAGATTCTCCTTTGTCTCCTTTGCTGCCCTTCTGGCCTGGTCCTCCTGTTTCTCCCTATGGAGAAAAAAAGCATGCACACGTAAAGAAAGAGTCCATAACAAGCATTTTACAGCAGCACTCCAGGCTATGCGTGTTGTCCAATGTAAACACCTTGTCTCCATCCTCTCCTGGAGGTCCAGCAGGTCCTGCAGCTCCTGGCAGCCCTAGAGGTCCAACTTCCCCATCATGCCCAGCCGGGCCCACAGGCCCCTTATCTCCCTAGGGAACAGATGGGAAAACAGAACACATTTAGCAAATGCTCAAATATTTATTATTCACATGTAACAGCATGACACATTGATTAATTGACACACCAGAGAAGAAAATCACATCCAAGAAAGCAGGCTTGTTCATATTCATATTTTCTCCCTCCTTCTCTCTCTCTGTTTCTTTTACCTCTCTACTGCTCCTTGTCTCATAATGAAATGTTCCAGAAGCGAGAGCACGTTGTTTATACCCAATGGTGGCAGGTGCAGGTAGAGGACAAGTTAGTGGACATGTCGCCTGAGAAGGAAATTTGCAATGTTTCAAATCTTACCGGCTCGCCTTTCTCTCCCATCGGCCCAGCAGGACCCACGCCACCGGACCGCCCCGGCTGCCCGATAGCGCCAGCCGACCCAGCGGGGCCCCTCTCTCCAGTAGCACCCTGAAAATAAGAGGAGGCAGACGGGTTAGGTGGCAATGTGACATGATTCACTTTTTGATTTAACGCCGTGGTCACGATCGCTGTTCACCATGGAAACAGCCTCCTGCTTCTTATGCCCTAGAATTCTACATCACATAAGCTGTGGAGAGACCGAGGGATGTGATGGGAAGCAATTTCATAAAATCAGGCTTACAGTCGATCCAGCAATACCAGGTAGACCCTCTCCTCCCTTCAGACCTGCAGGTCCCTGTGGAGACAGAGGCATAAACAGCCTTAACAATCAGGTGACAACCACATTCATTGTCCCATTCAAGATAAATGATAAGTGACTTAAGGTAGATCACAAATAATGTAGGAAGCACACATTTTGGAACATGACAGCATCATCGCTGAGCCCATCATTTAAATATAATAGATACAATCAAGTCAAAATACTATAATATAGGGAATGAATGTGAGGATTTTATGAGATGTATGGACTCTCGTGTTACCATGGCACCAGGTGTTCCTCTGCTCCCTCTGAAGCCTTGGAGCCCAGCAGGGCCACTTTTCCCGAAGGCTCCTGACGGTCCTGGGTCTCCCTGGAAACCACACATACACACTCATTTGATTAGATATAAGGCAAGTAGCCAGCAGACAGCAGGCCCCTTATGCAGTCATTAATCACATGAAACCAGCAAGTCACACCAAAAAAGGAACATTTATCTTTTATGAGCCATAATACACTCACCACTGCAAGGTTTCCTCTGTTATTTATTAGCAAATTAGAGGATAGGATGAGACCCAGGAGATAAGATATTCAGACAGTGCTGAGAGTCCTTGGGCTTTATCTAGTATAACAGTAATAAGGTGATGCTGATAAGTGATTATGATCCTGACATGACGTAAACCGCTCACCTTGGTACCCTCCTTTCCGGCAGCTCCCGGCAAACCATGCTCACCGGGCGGTCCTGGTGAACCTGGATGGCCCCTGTCTCCAGTTGGCCCCGTCTCACCAGATTTGCCCTGACGACAAAAGAGCGCAACAGCCCTCACATCGCGATTCATTAAAGACGTGCTCTCTGAAATGAAAAACTTCACAATCGGCCTGTTTATCGTCGGCTGATCCTCCTACCTGTGGTCCAACAACACCGGGGGGGCCAGGGGGGCCATTCTTGCCTTGGAAACCCTAAAGAACAAGACAAGGAAAAGTGACTCAGTCAAGTGTTGAAATAGAGACAGGATGCAGTATCTGACGACAGGTAGGGTTGTTTACTTGATTTAGTATCGACCGCTCTGACTTGAACCGAGGCGATTCAATGCTGAAGTCATAACTTTTGACTTGTTTACTGTGTCAACACATTCAGTAGATCATGTTTACTGTAGGTTAAAGCGGTGGTGTCCACCTGAATGAGGAAAATGTCATAGACTAAAGATGTGTCTTTATTGGGAGTAAAGGTGACTCACTGGTTCGCCTCTCTGGCCTGGATGACCTGGTATACCATCCTTTCCTGGTGGACCCTGTAATAGCGTGAGCATTAATATAGGTGAGCATAAAATGTGGAGTGAGGTAAAAATTTGTCCTCACAAATTTAGAGGACAAATTTAGCCTGTGATTTATTTTAAATCACAGGCTAAACACTACACGGTGCATGTTAGCCCACTCACATTAGGGCCTTTAGTTCCTGGTTCGCCATTTCTTCCCTGTGGTCCTTGGGGCCCCTGGAAAATAATAACACAGAAAGCTCTGACCCAAACCCCAGATTGTATTTTCTGGTGCTTGCCCTAAACTGATTTATGAGACTGTGAGACCAAGATTGCTTTTCAGGCTTGACATCTATATGGTCTTATGTAGACACTGTGTGCACGCCATAATCGGAGAGTCATGATGTTACCTGTTCTCCGGGGGATCCTGAAGGACCATCTTGCCCGGAAGAACCCTACCAGGTGGACAAGACAAATAAAAACAGTTACTGTACGAACAACAGGAGCCACTCAAACATTTTTAGCTCTCTGTCCGACAACGACTCTTCAGCTTCCCCAAGATGGTCTTTCAGGGTGAGCGTGTAAACTGAAGCATCCCCTGCCAAACAGAAGCTTCTCACGGCACCAGATGGCCTGTCATCTAGAAGGGAACAACAACCGGCTCTGGTACGCGGGCGGCGCATTCATTAATACTTTATGAGAAAGCCAGGTGTGTGTCTGTGTTTGTGCAACCGTATGTGAATATGTCTTTGTTTATGTCAGGATATGTGTGTGTGTGTGTGTGTGTGTGCATGTGTGCATGTGTATGTCAGCTTCAGCTCACCTTTTCTCCAGGCTTTCCAGTGGGTCCCTTTGCTCCTCTTCCCCCTCGGGCTCCCTGTCGGAAAACAAACAACCCTCTGATTAGCACATGCGTAGCTCGTCTGTCGGTGGAGGATAAATGATGTGAAAACAGTGATGCAACAGCGTGCCTCAGTCCCATGAGTCGTGGTGCAGCGATGGCGACTGATCAGAGCAAATACAGTTGTACAGTGACTGCACTTTTTGTATACTTACATTAGGACCCCTTTGGCCCCCAG
The DNA here is from genome assembly GCF_949316205.1 of Platichthys flesus. Classification (NCBI taxonomy): domain Eukaryota; kingdom Metazoa; phylum Chordata; class Actinopteri; order Pleuronectiformes; family Pleuronectidae; genus Platichthys; species Platichthys flesus. The sequence continues at coordinate 11,014,813 of NC_084960.1, read as the reverse complement.
ACCCTGGTTGACCAGCTGGACCCTGCGTTATAGAGGTTAACGGTTATTTAGTCAACATACACTGCAGAAGTGAGAATATGATGTGGATTCAAATGTCAGTATAGTCCTCACCCTTCGTCCTTTCTCTCCCAGGACCCCCACCATACCAGGGAAGCCAAGTGATCCCTGAAGACACACGTAGAGGTTAATCGGCCTCAGCCTTCCATTCATCACACATCACCCCCAACGTCTCATTAACGCATAATTAACCACTGTATCAAATTAAAGTAAATCTAATCCGCGAGTCCAACACAGCCTTAAATACACCATTCATCAACATGTAATGAAATGGTGTCACTAATGAACTATTAATAAAATAGCCCTTTTTTTTAATAAGCCATTTATCATCCCTTATTTTTAATCAGACAGGAAACCGTCCAGTCAAAGACACACATCTTGCCGTTGAAAGCTCTGATAAAAGGAACCAGAGGACACATTAACTGATCATAACAGCCCATCAACACTAAATCACCTTAGGACCTTGTCTTCCCGGGTATCCTGGCAATCCAGGCACACCAAGTTTACCCTGCAAAGAGCAGCAGGAAAAGAGGGGGAGGAAGAAATAATCAAGAGAAATAGTAAATGTTTATGACACACTGCTGAGTATGCATAACCAATACAGCAGGATATCACCAAATGTATGCTTATAGTAATGACAGAAAGATTAAATGCTTCCACATGCGCTCTGCTTCAGAGGTAGTTTTGCCCCTGAACCAGAGTCGTCTGTAACCAGATATAATGAATGTTGAGTGTTTTTCAGTTAATAATAAGTGAATTAACCTTTTCTACCTAATATTATAATGGCTATAGCAGGATGATACAGGTATATATTAGATAGTATATTACATGCAGCCTATTTGATCCCATTGGCTTCCTCATTCGTGTCCTCATTTGGTCTGGCAGTGTAAATTTAATTAAAAATCACCTTTTCGCCAGCGATCCCCAGAGCCCCTGCTTCTCCCAAGACTCCGGCTTGGCCCTTCGGCCCCTCTGGTCCGTCCTCTCCGCGAGCACCCAGAGCGCCATTATCGCCCTAAAGTGAAGAATGAGCGTAGCAGAGAAATTAATGTTTTATTTCCACTCTGATGGAGAATAACTAAAATGATTTGAGTCTGCTCTCACCCTGTCTCCCTTGAGCCCCATGTCACCCTTGAACCCAGGGAAGCCATCTTCACCCTGTGACGCATCAAGGAGGGATGGTGTCGTATTAACATTCTTTAGGGATACGTAGCACCACTACTTTGTATTTCATCAGGTCTTAATTAACAAACCACCAGTTTGATGAGCAGTAGAACCAAGATTTTTACTCACCTTCTCTCCTTTGCCACCTTTAAGACCCCTAACTCCATCTGCTCCCTGTGAAAACGCAGGGAAAAATAAATAATTTAGCAACAATCCATTATCCCTGACAAGCCTACCCACCAAGAAAAGACTCAGGACATCACGTAGAAAAATCACTGGTTGCCTGTATTTCTAGAAATAACCCAGCCTAAAACACTAAAATGATTCATAAGTGTTTATTGATTTTCTCTTGACCTGACATTGCTCTGTTATTGAGCAGTTATTGACCTTACTTCCTCGTCACACTAATGACTGCCGTCAAGGTCAGGCTTTCTCTGAAGGATGTCGAGCCCCCCCCCCAAAAAAAACACTAAGCAGAATGCCATTTCAAAACTCCACTTGTATTCCTCAATGTCAAAAAGCCCACTTAAGTCTGAATGCTTCACTCGTGTGAGCGTTGCTCGGCTCGGTCTGACCATCAAATGTTCCCTAGCAAGCCCCTTGAGAAGCGGTGCCTTCCCTCCACCTGTCGCCCCTCAGTCATACACTCGAGCATCGTGTCCGTCACAGGTAGACGCACAGACACGTGGAAAGACGGAACTCTCTCAATGGGCTTTACACCTGGGATCACGATGCGTTTATGTCTCACCTTGACTCCGCGGGTCCCCGGGTACCCGACAGGTCCGTGAGCGCCTGTTAAACCCTGTATGAAAGAATGGCAGAACAGCAGGATTTTACAGCTTTAGCAACCAGCAGTGAACATATTGCATTTCTCTGTGCGCATATGAATGAGCAATGCACTCAGTGACTTGGCCCTATCATTTTCTGTCAGAAAAAGAGAAAAAACTGTGATTATAATAAAGAGGGTGAGCCCTGTTGTAGCTTAATGTGAGTGAGTGCACAGTTACAGTCTCTTATAAGAATAACAGCATGTTACTGTTGTTTTCATATATATTGTTATGACACTAATGTAGACCAGCCTCAGATAGTTAGTTACTCACTTGGATTCCTTTCTCTCCCGCGGGGCCCTCTCTTCCTGGGTGACCCTGAAGCAGGAAAACATGAATCAAATTTGATGCTGCAAATAAATCATTGCAGTATCACTCCTTGACTGAGATTTGTGAATGCACCGGAACGATGAAAGGAAACAGGAAACCCCAGTGGCATTGAGAGCGAATAAATATAAAAAATGAAATAAAGATATCATCGCGCATCAGTGCTCCCCTAGTGGCAAACAGCAGAAAGCGACAGGTGGCACATTTTATCCTCCTTCGAGTTGTATATATGTGCTTAAAAACATGTGTGTACATAAACAGTTATCGGGTCGTGCATACAGTATTTTGCTTATACAGTTATATGAGTACATAAGTTTGAACCATTTTCTCAAAAAAGCTTCAATGAATGAGGAAGTACCTGTATCAAAATGCACTGCATCAATTAAGTGCAGACAATAACATTCTCTATTTATAAGTACATAGATACTACATGCACTTTAATGTATTTTCCTGCTATTATATGCATTCTTGTAGTGTTTGTGTGTCTGTGTTTACTTACAGGAGGGCCATCAATGCCTGACAGTCCCTGCATGCCTTGTTTCCCCTGGGGACCCTGCACAGGACAGAAGGATGCATGAATACCGTGATGAAGCCTCAGAGTCGACAGAACAACTCAGTTCCTCTCTATGAGACCAAATTCCCCACTTTGCTGCACCACCACCAAGCATTGTATTTCTGAGTAAGTCCACTTTTAATTTCTCTGATCAGTGCAGCCCCGTGAAGTGCACCGGTCATCGCCGTCCCCGGTGTCTCTTATGCCTGAGTGTGTTTCTTGCGTATTGATTTCCTGTCTAGCCTTGTCTCGTCTGAACAGGAGCCAGAAGTGGCTGGTTTGTACTGTCCTGCTCACACAGCCTCCCTCGGCTTTGTGATGACAGAGGTCAGGGGGTCACAGCTCTAATTCTGAAATTAAGTGAGGGACACAGCTACCTACCTTCTCCCCTGGCAATCCGATGGGACCCTGAGGACCAGTCAAGCCCTGGACCAAAACAAAGCATCAATCAGGTTAAGTGTCACAAGACTAGGAGAAGGTCTGAGAGCTGAGGTGAGAAGAGATGTGTGGACGTAGGAGACATGTGCGATATGTGTGGACTCCCTTGTGTCAGCTGGTGTTTGGCATTAGATGGTTGACATGCTGGGAAAGTGAAAATATGATTCAATCTTATTTAGATGACTGTAATATCTCTGACAAAATGTTTTAATTATATTTAGTTACTACACGATAAAAATCCTTGTTTTGAAACCTTTTCAAGTCCTCATTATAAAAGTCTTGTATGAGAGAGACCGGATGTGTTTATGCAAACTGAATGTGTGCAAGTGGTTGTGCATTATATACAACAATATATATATATATATATACTGCTGTGAGTGTGTGTCTGGGAGAGGGAGCTCACAGATTAGCTGTAGGTCTGCTAAAATGCTGCTTTGACTGATAAGTGTAAATACTGTCATAGGGTTTTTGACTCAGCACTACCTGAACTCCTGGATTTCCCTGCTGACCTGGGGACCCTAGATCTCCAGGTGGACCCTGAGAAGAAGAAACACTTAGTCACAGTCATGATTTTGGCCTCAGGTTGATCATCACATGACTGTTTGACAGGGTAATTACAAAGCCCGACTAAGCTGATGTTTCTGTGGCTGAGGTTCCTTTCAAAAAAGGTGAGATAATGTGTGGATGAAGGTAACAGGACTCACCAGGTTGCCCTTTGAGCCTTGTACTCCATCAGTTCCACGAATACCCTAAAAAAAAATGGCACACATACAAGATGTCAGAAAATACCGGAGGAAAAAACAAAAAGTTTGATGAAGAGAAGAGGCAGTTCAGCAGCCTCCTTGTTTATCCTCAGTGCTGTATTAATGGTTGCATGCACCAGAGCACCCTTCATAGAGTTGAAGGGACTGAAGAGCTCTGATCTTGTTATCAAGGCGATGTTGACTTACTGGTTGGCCAGGTGGGCCAGGTGGCCCCCTTGGCCCAACAAGACCCCGAGGACCCTGGAGACAAAACACAGCAAATAGTCAGCAGCCAACCTGCATTCATGATGAGACGGGGTGAGTGTGGAATACTAAATCATAAATCATATAAAAGGGACGCAGAGAGAGAGCGAGAGAGAAAAACAGTGAGAGACAGAATGTGTGTGTGCGTGTGTTTGTGTGTGTACTCATCTGGTTTTGTATGTGCTAGCTACAGGGAGTGTGCTAGTTTGTGCTTGTGCGAGCGTGTATGTGTGCTCTGTTTTTGTCAGCCTCCCTCTTTGTAGGCTGGCCAAGCCACCTGTTCCAAAGCCACATCTGCGATCTCCTGGGAAGTGATTGATATGGAAATATAATCATTCAGGCCAGGATTTTATCTCTTCCCTCTCCGAATCCATCTCTTCCCTCTTCCCTCTCTTATCTCGTTCGCCACCGACCAAATTTCTGTCTTGAGTCGGTCTTGTGCTGTCTCGCTTTTCCCATCGCTCCCTTTCTCGCATCGATGGAGCCAACTCGTCTCCTTTCCTGTGTCTTTGTTGTTTAACGCGGCTTCCCTAACATGTCTGATGGAGCCCTGCTGAGCCAAAACCTCACCCACCAATAGAAAGAGACTGATAACTGCATAATTAACCAGTGTCCTCCATAAAGACACATTGAAAAACCAGCTTTTTCTGAACTGTGCTGTTGAGATCTAGGTTTTCTCTAAATTATCCAAACTGCAAGTCTGCAAGTAAAATCTCTGTGACAGATTGCACATATACCTGGATGCTGTGCCATTTGTATAGAGTGAGCACTGGCAGTTTTGCATTAATGAGGTTGCGTCAAAGTTTTTCACTGTGGCTAAATGTGGATTTTGTATTTTGAGAAGTTCGTCTGTGTAGAGGTGCGTTAATATGTTTGTGTATATTCTTCTGCATGTGGTAACTTACAGATTCGCCCGGTTGCCCTCCTGGCCCCACAGGTCCATCGGATCCCTAAAGTAACAAAGAAGGAAACGGATTCAACACATACATCTCATGCATGTCTCTGAATAAACCCCAGGGAGGATACATTTATGTCCCCACCAGACATAATCCGCGAAAATAGCTCATTAAAGAAATTCACTGCCTGACAGATAAGGCTCAACTATCTTCGAGCAAAGACTAATAGACTCGCTCTCTTAAACTTCACCCGCCCGCATGTGTAGATAGATAACATCTTGACAGAGCTGCTATCTTTCATATTTTCAATTTGATGTCATGGATGCACCGCCTGGCTTTCATGTCTTTGCGAATGCAAACCTTGATACTGAATTAACCCGGGCCAGCATAGCAGAGTTAAAAATTCAGGAGTTTATGACTCGATTTCGGCAAAAAACCTGCTTTGATCTGTGCCGCTAAATTGCTTGCAGAATTGATTTTTTGATGTGGAAAGGATTTCCCTCTTAACCTTGTGAGGAGGACAAAGCAGTGTTTCGTCGTTTGTGGGGACCTTGTTGTTGCGAGTAAATATGAGAAGCGTCTGTGCACTCACCTTTTCTCCAGACTCCCCGGCAGGCCCATGAGGACCCGGCTTTCCTCTGTCGCCCTACAAGATAAAAGCATTAGCCACAGGCCTCAAGATATTTAGGTCTTTTCTGTTTATTGCAGTGCAACATCAAGCAGATGCTTTGTCGTGTGCACTGTCATCACAGAAATCACAACGATCATCACAATCATAATATGCAAATAAACATCTGCTATATGATGTGTAAGGTATTCATGCATGCCGCATTAGCGTGTTAGTGTCTGAATGACTATATAAATACAGTGACATGTCAAATTACCAAATCTAACTTACCCTGTGTCCCTTGTTTCCTTCGATACCTGGCAGGCCGTCAAAGCCCCTGTCACCCTGAGAAGTAATAGAGAAGCATTAAACCCTGAAACCCACACACGCATACGGTAATGTGTAAACATTAGCAGAATTGTACTGAAAGTCTCCCCTGGCAGAGCCTCCCATCTGCTGTGAGTGTGTGTCTGGGAGAGGGAGCTCACAGATTAGCTGTAGGTCTGCTAAAATGCTGCTTTGACTGATAAAGACTGCGCTGTTCTGTCAGCGCAGCATCAGGGGAGTCTGATTTATTTACTAAGCTCTTCCTGCAGCTGTTAGGCATTGAGTTGCTTCATTGTCAATACATATAATAAGCTGTGGGCTGCCGGATACCTCAAGGCTTACACATGCAAGTGCAGATAGTTTATCGGACAAGACCTTGCTGCCGACATACGTGTGATATTCAAAACTAGCATCGGTTAAATAGTTTGACAACTGACACAAATATCAAACAACTCTAGGGTCCAAATGTGAAATAAGGATGTCAATACTTTCCTGGAACAAATTCTGTGAGTTCTTGTTGCAGCTAGTTTGGATGAGGCAAGATTTGGAAACCTGAATCTGGCTGAATGAACGTGGTCGGCCTGTCAGAGTGGCCAGCAAAGTTATTGAGGTGAAGTTCAGTCTCTAACCTCTATGTCTCCGTCACAACTTGGGGAAGCTCCAAGCGAGTCCTTTATCCTTCATTTCCTACACAGGACTAAAAAATTCAAAATCTCCCATGTCTGTACAGCAGCTAACATGATTAATTTGCACAAATTGTGCTACTAGCATTCTTTTTCTTGCACTTGACCTTGGCTGATCTCCCTCATGGTACGTGTTTTTCTTGTCCCTGTCATCTGTCATACATTTGTTTTTAATATTGTATTCATGACGGCTTGTATGAGTTTCTTAACGCCCTGCTGCAAACCAATTTCCCTCAGATGGGATGGTAAAGTCGATTATATTCATTTCTACAAGGCAGTGCAGTGAGAAGTCACAAAGCTCACCTTAGAGCCTGTTTCACCTGGAGCCCCGCGACCTCCATCCACTCCTGCACGGCCCTAAGAGATGCAAAATCCAGGTAAAAATAGGTTCTGCTTCTCAGTACATCGGGGCACAGCCTCGTTTAACACAACATGCAGATACAGAGGTTTTCCAGCTTGGACACCTGCAGTGCTCAAGATATCTCTCACCCTTTTTCCAGGCTTCCCTTTAATTCCAGGAGGGCCTGGAAAGCCACGTGCTCCCTGTGTAAGGAAGCGAGAGAGCCAGACAAATCGAGAAAAAAAAGGTGTAAAAAGGAAAGCCAGAGGACAGAAGGAAATCAATAGTGTAACAAACAGAGTGGTATGACTGAAGCTTGAAGTGAGGTGGAAATAACGTGTGGTCTTACAGAAGGGCCACTGTCTCCGAAGTCTCCTTTGGGCCCAGACGACCCTGGAAGACCCTACAGAAACAACAAAGCCATTAAAGCATAACATGATGCACACTTCACTCACATTTAGCACCAAAAAAGAAAAAAAATACAGATGATCTAGGAAATCCTTGAAAAATCTGTTCATTTATTCAACCCTACAGTGATTTTTCTTTTTCTTTTCCATGAATGAGGGCAGATTCTATGAGACACTGAGCATGCATAATGATGAGGCTGGACTGGGGTGAAAGTAGAGCATGTGCCTGGTCAGCCAGAATGGGAAGCTGAGGTCAAAGGTCGCAGGGGTCCCTGAGGAATGAAGCAAATTTGGTCAAGGACGGAGGAAAGCCTTACCTGTGGGCCTGATCGCCCTGCAAGACCCATTGCACCTGGAGGTCCCTTCAGTGACAGCTGAAGAAAAAAACTGATTGTTTTAACACCGCACAAGGTTTTCTGGGGGCTTTTAATATGCAACGAAATGGCAAAGTCACTCATGATATAACACAGCAAGATGACAACAAGGTACAGACTTGTGTAACGTGTACCTGGGCCTGTTGCATGATAGCCTGTGCTTGAGCCTCCTGGGGAGACACCACTGGTCCCTTCTGAGAATCACCTCCATACTGGAACTGGAGGCAATGAAAAGGAAGAGTCAGTTCCCATTGCAGGATCTCCCATTTGTAATGAAGTTCAATCACACAGCCCCCCCTTGTGGCCATGCCACTACACCACACTAGGAAAAGGTGTGTCGTGGGTGTGTTTGTACAGTGCATGAGCATGAGCATGCATGAGTGGGCTTTAAGGTCTCACTGGTAGCATCAGCAGGGTCCCTGGAGGACCTGGGATCCCATCAACCCCAGCAAGACCAGGACGTCCAGGGGGACCCTGAAAAGAGAGGACAGGGATAAGCATTGGCAAACAGATCTACTCACCTTTCCTGCAGCAGTGGAAATACATGAAGAATTGAGTGTTAATGCAAACAATTCCTACAGATCTGTGCACAGCCAGTGTTGGAGCCGACTGTGCAACGACACCCTCTGATACATTATAGGACTGCGATACGCTGCAAATAGTAGTAATATATATATTACTAATAGAGTGAAGAGGAAAGACTGATTTACAAAGGAGAACAGACTGGTTGGAGAGGGATTCATCTTACAGCAAGATAATGACCCAAAATTGAAAAGAATAAGGTGGAAGCTTCAAACAATAGAAGATCAACACAGTCTCCAGATTCTCTAAATGACAAGGACATTTCCACTGAGGGAGATAAACTTTGTTTCAATAATAATTGATGTTACAATTTACATTAAATTCTCCTTTATTAATTTCTGCTATATTCCTTATTCGCTGCATCTTATTTAAAAAAAAATATCTCTGGGAATAACACATGTTTGTTATGTGGACTGAATGCGTGGAAAGCATGAATATGATGAACTAGCATGGGGATCTGCAAACATAATCTCTGTAGTGTCCTCATTGGAGTGGGTTCCATTTTGATGACTCACACAAGCATCCCACACACACACACACACCAAATAAAAAAATTAGGTCAAACATGTCAGAGTCACTATGTGTCCCTGATGTCCAGCAGGTTCAGGTCAGTGAACCAGGGCAAAATGTTCACACTGACACAGCTCTGTCCCTCACACAGCTCTGTCCCTGACACAGCTCTGTCCCTCACACAGCTCTGTCCCTGACATGGCTCTGTCCCTCACACAGCTCTGTCCCTGACACAACTCTGTCCCTAACACGGCTCTGTCCCTCACACGGCTCTGTCCCTCACACAGCTCTGTCCCTCACACGGCTCCATCCCTCACACGGCTCTGTCCCTCCCCCGGCTCTGTCCCTAACACGGCTCTGTCCCTCACACGGCTCTGTCTCTCACACGGCTCTTTCCCTTACACGGCTCTGTCCCTCACACAGCTCTGAATGTTCACTTTCAATGAGACCATATCTTAAGCCAAACGCACCAATTCGCCAGGATCTCCTCTTGGTCCTGGAGGTCCTGTTGGTCCAGCTGGGCCGGCCAGCCCCTGTGAAGGACACATTCAAACAAACATTAGCTTAGTTTTCAATTAACTGACTATATTCTTGTTATTCTAACCTGCAAATGCTTTATGATAATCCTCTTTAATTTGCTTAACTGTATTGGATCCACTACACCTAGTTGCCACTTCATGTGGGGTTAATAGTATTGAAGTAAACCCCAAAACAAAATTATCATGAAATGATTTCAAGTGTAATTTTGCAATGCAAGACATTGTAGTACATTATTTTAGGGTTCCTTCAATGAAAACACCACAGTTGCATGTTTTTTGCATTTTGCACCACATGTCACATTCTGCCACATCCTTAGCAACTACAGAGAAAATAGTCCCAGTTTCTCGTCCCTACTGTTCTCAGGTAGTGAATAGACTTACCTCTAGCCCTGGTAGACCTGGTGGTCCCTCCACTAGCATACCCTAAAAACAAGCACAAGAGAATGAAACGTACATTAGGAGGGTGTTGACCTGTTCTCGTGCTCATAACTAATGCCTCAAGACTATTCATTAAGAGCCTCCAGCAGCTCACCGGTTCAATGATAGCTGGCTCTCCCTTCTGGCCTTTCTCCGCTCTGCGGCCAGCCTGAGGTGGAGAAACAGATAAATAGATGTGGAGCGTTCAAGAAATCAATTGACACGGGCAATTGAAGATGTGACCACGTACTTCATACATGAGATTGCTACAAGATTTACCTCTCCGTCCCACGTCTCTGCCCTTTCCCGCTCTGCAAAGTCAAAACCATCCTCGTATATTTCATACTCCTCATACTCTGTGGCGTTCTTGTCATTTTCATATTCGAGAATCTGTGAGGGAATGAAAACTCCTTCAGTTGCAGGTGTAACCAACACGGAAATAAGTGTTGCTGAGGTGAAGACACGTCTTGTATTTGCATAACTTACCTCATAATCTGTAATGTTTGGGCCCCCTGTTACCGTGGAAACTGAGAGATCATCATACAGATGATCATTCTCATCCTCTTCCACCCTTGGCCTCTTCACTGGTTTGCTGTCCTGTGAACCAGCACACAGGCTTGAATTAGTTACGCAACGGCATAAAGGAAAAGGCACATTTTGGAACCTTTGATACAAATGTTAGAAAAACTGGTTGATTTTATAGCAATGGGCTGATTATCCAGAACACAGGTTGGCTGGTGTGCGGTTAATCGCATTGCTGGAGTGTGATTAGTTGATGGAAGTCACTGGATTAACGTGGATACATGGCATAGACGGCAAGAGCCACAGATACAACAAATAATAAACACGAGGGAGAAGTACAGGAACATTCTTGGCTTGTGATTCTGCAAAGTCCAAAATGTATCTTTTTTTAAATATGTGTATCACAACAATTCCAAAAGGTCTCTGTGCTCAATTATCAGCCTGATGGAACTGTAAACCAAAAACCCTGCCTCCATGTCCACATACGTACAGTCTGTACCATGCATACCAGGTTTTTCGGAAAACTAGAATGCATGTATTAGTTCACTTTCTACAGAAACACAAACTCAGCCAGAAGGCATCAGCTAAAAATCATCATAATTTCTCATTTAGGATGCATTCTCTGTGTTTTCTGCTGGGGAGGTAACGGAGGTGATGATTAGCATGGTGCTGGTTAGTGTTGGTGCTGGAAAGTGACTGAAGTGGGAGGAAGTGCTCACTACTGTTAGGATGTATTAGGGGAGTGTTGATTAGAACTGCAGAGCCGGAGGGGCGAGTTGGGGGGGTGTCTACAGGCAAACAGTTCTACCTCCTCAGTAACCACTGATTCAGGCAATGCACTGGGCACCACGTTGGGGGCCTCGTTTGTGAAGTCCGGTTCGTGTGTTGGCATCTCCGCGAGGTTCTCGTCGAAGACGTCGGCGGGAATGGAAGTTTCTTGGGTGCTTTTACTTTCCGGCACCTCAGTGGGCTGAAACGGTTCCTGAGATAGATACTCAGGCAGAGTTGTGGACACTTGGAGGAAGCCGTCCTCGAGACCCTCCTCCTGGTGTTTCTTCTTTCTGGATCCCTTCTTGCCCTTGCCCTTGCCCTTGCCTTTGCGTTTTTCTTTCGAGCCCTTGTCTCTCTTCTTTTTGTTCTTTTTGCCTTTCCTGTTCTTTTTGGAGACCTCCTTTGGTTCATCCGGCTCGGCACTTGGCATCAAGGCATCAGACCCAAGTCGGGACTTCTTTTATGAAAAAGGGAGGGGGGGGGGGTGGCGCAACATGAGGGCAAAGGTGGAGGGTGGAGGAAACAAATAAACACTGTTGTGAATGAAAATACAAATAAGGAAACAGCCTGACACAGGAATGTAAAGGGTTGCAAACAAATCCTCGGATACCTACTGGGAATCCCACCAGTAAAAGGCTAAAGCAAACATGAAATGAGAAGGAACAAACAAATGTTGGGGGTTAAGCAGAAGACTTGTTTGTTTGTGTGGTCAGGGGTCACACTGACTATGATACTACTGAGATGCTAATTCTTGCAAATACTTGTTCCGGCAAGTGAGCAAATATGGTTGAGTCAGCCTCCAGAGTGATGCCTATTGCATGTCAGTGATATGAATGGGCCCCTGACACTAAAGGCCCAATCTGTGAGGGGCACCAATGCTGTGATTTCGATCCACTTGTAAACAAGGTCGGCGTGTGAGGGAGAATGATGGGAAGTAGGTCAGTGGGCTGACAGATGTTGACATGTTCTGGATTCGGAGCTCATAGCTCAGCTGTAGTTCTGTAGAAGCCAGCTGGATAACGGTCGAAATGGCCTGACCCCATAATGGACCCCGCCTGGAGCATTATCAATGTTACACACACACACACACGCTCACACAAGTGTCCACACATACCGTACGAGTGTGTGCATGTGGAATACATGAGAAAATACATGCAATCGGTATTCTCTGTGTATTTTTCAAACAGCCCATGGCCACACACACACACACAAACACACACACACACACACACACACACACACACACACACGTCTCACTTCCTTTACATCTCTATCTTTCACACACCATCAAATAATTGTACAGTAATTCATATCAGTGATTGATTTCAATTTACCTGCACACCCTCTGAGGAGGGGAAGAATCACTATATCATGTTTGAGTTTTAGTCACTTGGCTGTGTATGTGTGTGTGTTTGTGTGTGTGTGTCTGTGTGGGTGTGTGTGTGTGTGTTCCACTGCCGGCTTCATTTGAAAGAATACATTCGTACTCTTACTCGTACTCTTCTTGGGTGGGCCTGATGGCTGCTCGTAAATGCTGTGATCGACAGTCTCTGGGATACACAGCTCTATTGATATGTCTGCTTGTGCTTCTTGCTCTGGATGCCTGTTAGGGATCGGCTTCTGTTATCCCAGTTTTGACCAGAGTGTAAGAAATGGATGTTCCTCTCATGGCTCAAAACTTATTGTAAGAGAGAATTAATTAATAACAATATCCAGGCATTTCTGCACAAGTAATTATTGGCAGTTAATAGAGATGATGTACAGATATGCTTCACCTGTGATAAGAACAGCACACAATGTTTTCTGGTTGGGTTTATCCAGCAGGCATTGCCTCCTGTTGGTGGCACTACTAACCTCCTGCAGGTCGAGGGCTTGGATGTTGTGTGGCAAAGCAGAGTCACAGTCTGGTATGTAGTTTACACAGTAGTCTGCAGCAGCCTGGGCGTCCTCGTCAATCAGCAGTTGTTGAATAACTCCCTGAAATAAAGCAGAGAGCAGACGGAGAGGCAGACAAGTGTCATGTCATTAAGTCAGACGTGCAGCAGAAGCAGAATGATCCCATTGGAGCAGTGACAGAAACATTCGGTTGCTGCTACTGCATAATGAAGCCAGGGGAGGCAAGAAGATGAACGTGCATCAATACATAACAAGACCACAGACACTATGACAACCACAGAACTGGCTGCACACCTCGACAAAAGGCAAGATGATCCCCTACAGTGGCATCCTCAAACTGCCACTGCTGCTACCACTGCTATTGTTTCTGTGTTCCATAACTCAAAGAGGGGCCTGACTGCGTACACAAAACAGTCAAATAGCTCTTTCCCACCTCCTTGTCAGGACCTTTCACTTCCCATCCTGCCCTGCAGGCGTAGCCAGTGTGTATATACAAACACACACAGAGCAGGCGCTGCTGGACCCTGCAGCTCTTGGCCCCCAGCCTCTGTTGGTTTTAGTGGCCTCAACGTCCCTCTTGTCTTCTGTTCACATTATATTATTACATAATGCTCGGTAGAGCTGAAAGGAATATAGCTGATAAATTTACAATTGATGTATTCGAAAGATAATATGCTACAAAGCTTTACAAATGTTTTCTTGTTGTTGTATCTCTATGAAAATAAAAATGATAGCTAGTTTACCACAATAATCGTGTCCAAAAACAACTTTTTATGAGCATTTTCCTACTTGTATTGATATTTTATAGGTTTAATGTTGAATACAAAATGTGAAATATGTCAAAGACATTAATTGATTGGGAGAACAACTGTGAGCTGCAGCGCTAATTCTCTCCGAGACACGAGTCAGGAGGTAATTCAATATCATCAAAATGCCGTCAGCCCCATGGCACCGTGTTTGACAAGGCTTAGATTCCATTAGCGATACAAATCTATGTAACTGACGGGCCACTGCAAACATATTGCCGGGTTATATGTTGTCCAGGGACAGCTGGGCAGCGGTTTGTGATAAATTAAGTCAGATTAATAGCTTAATGTTGTGGTAATTATAGTCCCATTGTAATCTCTTTAATTAGAATTTAGCAGCAAGAGGTGAAATAAATCATAACATATCGCTTCTCCATTACCCGCCGCCAGATTTATATCTTCTGCTACAGCTCAATCATGTCAACCCAAAGTCTGGATCACAGTACGCAGAACTGTAAACCTATAGAAACAGAATACTCCTTTTTCCTACATCAAACACGAAAGCAGTCATTATCAAATTATCTTTTCTTTTTTTTCTTCCTGTTGTGGTACAAAGCCAGAGTCAAGCAAGGGAAACGATTGCACTCTAAGGTGAGGGAGAACAGGGAGTTAATCCAATCTAATCCAATCTCAATTCAAGATCAAAAGCAACACTTGCACGGAGAAGATTTCCTGTTTTTCTTGCCTGGCAGGGGCTCTCTGTGGAGTAAAGTGTTGCCCAAAAACCAATGTGTGCTTTGCCACTCTCCATTTAGGACGGGGCACAGACATCTGAGGAGGACAAGAGGATCCTGCATTAGGTCACACGCAGCTCACACACAGCGACCTCTGTATTTTCATACTGAAGCGTAGATTGCGTTCGCTCGTGTAAGAAAATCAGAACAGCCCCTAAATCCTGAGGTGCCTGTACGAAGCCGACAAACTAATAATAGTCTCATCTATCTAATAAGTCTGACTGATCATGTCGTCTACGTCCTCAGACAACAGGAATCAGTGTTTTCCCAGTAAATAGCTCAAATGCTAGATTCTGTATCGGCGGTTACTATATCAAACTCCATAGACTTATCTGGACTTTGGATGCCCCACACAAACATGGATGTGTACTTTCCTCTGAACCACAATGTGTTTCACAAATGTTTCTGACCGCGAGTAGCCAGAACTTTAGCAATACCACAAGCCAAAGAAGTTGATCCGATCTAAACAGGCAAGTTTCGGTCAGGCAACAACAACAAGTATCTCCAAATGTCTCAGACCCAAGACAAACTAAAACTGGATCAAGCCACACAGACGGGGACACGTTTGATGTGATGCTCTCCCAGTTAGCCAAATGAGGGTTTCTCCTGCGATTCTGAGGTCGTCTGTCATGTCTTGTGTGAGTCACACATTCATGTGGGGGAAGGAGCAGCTGGAAATTTCCAGCAAACAAACTTTCCTGTACTGTACTTGAATGGCCCATTAACGCTCCCCATTTACCTAAAGTGCAACAGATTCTCACAACCGAAAACATACGAACGCCACCAGATATAAATCATTACCTGGACTAAACATGACTTAAACAGACCAGAACGGATTTGATGTGTTTCTATGCTTTGTGTGATAAAGCCATGGGGTTGCAAAGCGTTACAATAAAGCAGCTCTTTTATGATACGCTTTACAAGTCATGGTTTCAACATGCCCCCAAAAGTGAGCCAAAAAGCATTTCTTATTTCCAGCACTAATCGAGACAGAATATCCTAACAAACAAACGCGGGGCTGGATCGTATCGAAGCCGTCTGTGTGTCGGAGGCACATGCGCGGGGCACTCGGCAGCCAAGAAGGAGCGCAACAATACTTGTGGACAGTTTGATGTTTGCTTTACTGCGAATGCAAGCAGATTGTTTTGTTTGAACACTAAACTCCTGTAGCCATCTGTAGGCAATCTGGAAGCAATAAAGACATTAGTGGCTTGACCACAGTCCCTGTGCTCCCACGCCGAGCTCCCACGTTGGGAGAACTGGGCCGGAACACTAGCCTCCTCCCCAAGAACCAGGGCCTGGGAACAGGGGCCCAGAGGTCAGCCTAATGTCTCTCTCGTCCCCTGGTACCAACCTCACCCGATGCATACCAGACTGATGCTGATACATACTCGATGCTATGAATAGATACATGAAGACATTAAAATTCATCACATGTATCAAACAGAAATCTAAAACAGAAGAATTAATTTGTGTCATTTGACATGATATGTTAGGTCTCTATTCTAGTTTCATTTGAAGGCAAACTTTTCCACATTAAGTGCACGGACTAAAGGATGGAACTGATAAACAGAGAGTCTCAAGGGTCTTACTCATCACACTAAACACTGTATCATCATTATCATCATCATAACTCTCCACATACAATGATGTTTAAGGGCATGGGAGTGTGTTTGGAGTTTGGCCAAAGAACAAATGTTCTCCATTGCTTCTGAAGAGGGGAATTTATAGATCCCACAAGGAGACACGTTTCTTAACTAAAGTGGGATATAAAGGAATCCGAAAAACTGAATTGTCTGTCAGGGTCCGACACACAACATGGGAGTGGCAAGTTGGGGTTAAGTTATGGCACAGGGAGGGTAAAATGAATGTGTGGGCTGGGTAGGGGTTACTTATTCACAAAATAGGTAGTAGGTGTTCACCTGTCAGAGCAAAGGACATCTGGTTTCCACAGGGGAAAGTGGAAAGGGCTGTGGTTTCTGTCTGCGCCGATAGGGCGTGACAAAAACCCTCCCTCTGCACTTTGTTCAACTTTAACTACAGTATGTTCCCTTCTTTCAGGCTGTGGAATATTCTTGGGACATTGAGGGGAAAGGGTGCAGGCGAGGTTTCATTTCTCTGAACATGCCTTTACACCTTTTATACCTGGATCTATATTCCATTCTCTTTCTTGCCTCAGTGCTGATCAGGCACAGAGCCCGAGCACATAGCAGTGGAAGGGGCTCGAGCGGATTCAGAGTGGAGCCTCATTGGGAATGACAATGGAGCAGGGGTTGCATATTGTCATGGGAAGCCCGGAGAATAACTTTTGACTACAAAGGGTATGCACTGAAAAAAAAGAGAAACGAGGCATTGGCATCACTCCCAGAGTTTGGATGAAATCTTAGTCTCCTGTGTTTTCGCTGCATATTGATATGTGTGTCTACACAGACACCCAGGCTTTAAAGGAATCCAATGATAAAAGTGTTTCGGGTAGAAAGCAATTTGGAATGAGCAAAACTAGAATTGTATCTGTCCCCTGCAACTGCTATTGATTTGAAAAAGCTCAATGTTTGCCACAACAAGAGGCAAGAATTCCTCCTGCAGGAGCTTTGACCATCACGAGACGAGACAGGACCAAACGTGTGTGTTAACCCCCAATTGCACAGATGGACGTTCTGACTTGTATCGACACATCTGCAGCCAACTGATCAAAAAATGTCAAAGAGAAAGTGTAATTTCTCCGCTTTGCCTTGTCAATGAAAGGTGACAAGGCCGAGCGTGTCTGGTCGTGAACAACAAGCCCCCTCCCCCCCACGGCCTGTCCAACACCTATTTTCCTCTGCACCGCTTAATTCCTGCGGCATATTGATTGACAGAAGACCCCCGGTCACCTCATGGCCTCCTGAACTGTGCTTTAAATGTTTCACTAAGTAGCTTTAAAGATAGGGGAGGGAAATTCCACAGCGTCAAATACATTGCACAAAATACATCCCCCCACTTGATTGACAATTTAACGCATAAAGGGAACTTGAATTTCCTGTGTATTTTTAAGCACATTTCTCCAAAATGAGGCCTCATAACCTGTGTTTGGTGCATTTTAGATTTGATGGGAATTCGAATCAAAGTGGATAAGAACACGCCTTAACAAGTGGTGCTGCATGGAGAGGTTTTCTAATCTGTCTGATCAAAATACTCATCACTTTATTCAACTGGCTCTGGAAATGTTTAAGTCAGCAGCAGCATAGATAAGATCCCCTTAATTTGGTAAAAGGACAAGTCTGTATAAAGACTGAAAAATAATAAGAGGAGGAGGAAAAGTCACACAAATTGAAACCAGGTCAGTAAAACGTCCCCCTATAAAGATCCCGGTCAGGGCTTTGGTCGACTGTTTGCATCTGATGTGGTTAGCTTTGGTTTCATGTTGTAATTTACAGAGACTTTTTTAAGACATACATACGTCCTGTCGTCATCACCAACATGAGCTGCATCTACCTACACTTGAGATTGGAGACCGGGGAGCAGTTTGGTTAATGTAATCACTTCAAAATCACATTTTTGAATTAAGTGCCTCGAGAAAATTGTAGTTTTCGTTTTGAACGGAAAATTGAATCAACTGATTACTACCAGCAGGAAAAAAAAAACATCACAGTACATCAACGAAAGCGAAGACTACAGGCAATCCAGCAAGCCCCTTCCTCTTCTTTTTGTTCCAATGTTTAATGCTGCCTTGAACTTCTGCATCAGTCCAAGAGTCCGAACCATCAAGAAAAGGGTTTTTCACAAAGAAAACCACGATTCATTTGATCCGCACCGAGACGATCTCTTCTGGTGGGTCTACGCTTTGGCCCTTTGGTATGGAACATCGTCCAAAGCACCTTGGTCTGGTTCGGACTATACTGGAAACTCAGAAGGTCTGAACCAAACAAGGCAAGTGTGAAAGAACCCTCAAATGAGTCCGCATTACCCCAGGGAAAGTCTGCCATGGTTTCACATACATACGAGATCCACACTTTTACATAATACTCTCCTTTAGATCCATTTGCTTTACTCAACACAGACATGCACAAAAAACAAACGTTGATTAGATCCAGCCACATATGACCACAGAACATGATAATGATGTTATTCTAATCAACAGTCCAACTGGACCTGCTGAAATTGAAATGAAACACAGTGAAGAATATCTGATAGCAGGCACCTGATTCTGCGTTTTCAGGAGCTCCTGCACTTTGATGATGTCATACCTCGAATACGCCTTCGTCCAGCAGCCGTGTTCCGAATACAGTGACGCCCTCTGTGCTGACGACAGCATTGTCCCCTCGCAGAAGATCCAGGGTCTCCACCTTCTGGCAGTCCAAGTAGAGGGTCACAGACTTGCCCTGCACACTGTAGGCTATCCTGTGCCATCTGAGCGGGAAAGACAGAGCAGGGACGTGCAGTTAAGAAAACATAGTTATGTCTGAATATAAGTCTGCATCAGGGAGTCGTTTCGATCTCTGGTATCCTCCTGTCCACATGCTGAAATGTCCTTGGGCAAAATACAGACCCCCAAATTACCCCTGAAGGTTTGTATAATCAGTGTGTGTGTGTGTGTGTGTGTGTGTGTTAATGGGATGAGACTTGACACGTTAGACATGTTATATCAGTTACCATTTACCAGCAGAGTCAGTAATGCAAAGAAAGAGCTGTTTCATGCTCCTTTGCAAGTGAGCAAATCAGGCTTGGTTTTTAGTCCCAGACTGTGAAGGACTGATTTCCATAACTCCCCTGATCAGGTCAAATCACTGCAGCAACCACTTCAAAACCATCTTACTCCCTTCAAGGTCACTAAAGTTCAAGCACACGCTGTGAGCCGTATGAAGCCGACTGCAGACGGTAGGCCTGCCTTAATATTTCAAGACACGGGAAAGTTATAAAGACACAGAGCAGCAGAATCTGTGTTGTCAAAATCAGCCGAAGGGTCAGATGCTGGATTAATACTGGGTTGAATTTAGACAGAGGCCCTCAAACTATACCCACTTTCCATCGGCGAGGTTGATCTTCTTGAAGATGGGGTACAACTCCGGTGGGGGCTGCCCACGTTGGTCCTCGTAAAGGAAGACAGGCGAACGGCCCACCTCGAGCCCCAGCTGCTGCACCCCCTGGTCATCGTATACCGAGAGCAGGAAGAACTGGGAACCCTTTGTAGCTCGCACCGTGGCCATCAAGGAGAAGGCCTCAGGGAATTGGGAATCTGGAAGAAAAGTGGAGGCATTGTTAAGTCAGACAAGAGAGAGCGCAGCAGGGGGGGCAGCCATTTTTGTGTTGTATGCAGTCTAGCAGGGAAAGAAAATGTCTACTACCAGGGAAGAGCTGTTTGGTGGGAGCGCTGAGCTGGATCTTTCTTTCTATCTTGTAAGCCAGGTCCGTCTCCTCCATGCCCCTCCTGCTGGTGCACAGACCGGCCTCCAGCGACACCCCCTCCATGTTCTCTGACAGCTCCAGCACTCTCAGAACATCAATGGGATCAGCTGGGAATGGGAAAAAAAAGCAAAGAGGAAAGAATTAACCATCTGCACGTGGATAGAGAGCAGATCAGAGAACTGTGGCGTTTCTTTCTTTTTTTTCTCACAGGATAACCTTTATCGAATAAGATCATTTCCTGTTTTCTGTTTGTTCATTTTTCCCACGTTGTATGTAAAACTGTTGATAGCATGGAGATTGTGGCAGATGGCCACGGCACACTTTTAGTCATCTCAGACTCGCAGTTAAATTCTGCCAGTGTGACAGCTCTTGTTTGTCTGGCTCAGTTAAGTGCTGGTTGTTACCGGGCTGAAGAGCAGGGTTTAGCGCGGCTCAAAGCGTGCTCTTAAAGCGAGGGAGGCTTCCTGCTTCCTCGGGGTCGGAAGAGACAAGCTCCTCTGAGATGTGGCGGCGGCAGGTGGCCAGACTTCTGTGGGTGTTATTAGAGGACAGTGGTGTAGGGGCCCAACCCATAATCCTGCAGCGACACACCTGACAGCTGACACCTGCACACTGCTCACCCTGCGCTAGGGATCGGCAGCATGTCTGCATTGCATTTATCACAGTTTCATTACTTCACGGGCAAAAATATGCACATTTGCGCTGCATAAACGAGTCCAACTAATTTGTAGGGAACTTTCAAAACTGAGGGTTTTGTCGTTGTATTTGTTCCCCATGCAGCTCACTCTGTTTCAGCTTTTTTCTAAAAGTGCATGTAAGTATCTGCATACAAGACAAAACTTATTGCTGTAGTGCTGTCAGGATACCAAAATTGTGTTTTTATTGAAGAGATACATTGTCATTGTCAATTTATGCCCATTTGCAATGAGCACAGCAATTGTTATGTTAGATGTGACGTTTCTTCCAGTGGTGGGTCTCTCTCATTACCCCGGGTTTTATTAGCAGTCTGCTGGTCATGTTATTAGATGTTCTGGTGATAAAGCACTGCCAGGAGCATTGGGCAAGATCGGGGCTTTGTGTGCAGCCAGTCTCCCAGCAGCTGCTACAGAGACCCTGTTTGGAGCAACTCAGCACTTAGCATTCCAGGCATCTGAAATGAGGATCCTAAACACAAATTACTGTAGCTCTCGCCGCTCATATAGAGCTCGCCTTTTATTCTCCTCGTTAATTAAACATGTGGAGGCAGTTTACCGTCGCCCGCATGTTGACGGCAAACACCATGTAGCATTTTATGGCATTATTCACTTGCATGGCAGAGGCAGTTTGTTCCGAGAGCTTGGCCTCTCAGTAACCGAGCATGTCAATGGGGCTGTAAATAGGTTAATCTGTGAATTACAGTCAGGCTCCAACATTGGAAAACATTAGGTGCAGATCTAAAGGTATTTAAGACCTCAGGGCTTGAATTTTGAATTTATACAGAGCCATAAACAAACAGCGTCAGTTGAATAATTGCAGAGGCTGCGGGCTTCCAACAACTAAAACCTCCGACTGTGCACAAATGGCACCAATAAAAGTTCACCCACACACACGTTAATTTAAGATAACTATAATAATAACTTTCAAATCTGCCATCATGACAGTGAACTGAAAACTACATAGGAAGGATAAGAAATCTTGATTGAGTTTAACAGTCCACTGACCCACACTTAGGATAAGAATAAAGACACTTGTTTTCGATTATAGTAGGGCTGTACCAGATAAAAAAAATGGCTCTTGTTGTGCACTTTGTTCTACTATTTATTTCATTGGGCTGCAAAATAATCTTTTTCAACATCTGGTTGGCCCTTTTCCACATGGCACAGCTGCGGGCGGGAGATGTGCAAGCAGGTAACAGGAACAAACACGGAGGAGAGGGAACGTGACACAGGAGAAGGGATCCGACCGGCCTAGACAAAACAAGTAGTTCATACTTAGAGGAGGGGCTGCTTCTGTCTCACGGTCCTGGTTTAAGTCTGACAAAGACAAAGCTGTACTTCGTTATGCTCACTGTTATAACATTGCACAGGCCTGTTTGTTTTTGTGTCGGCACGAAAGATCAAAAATGATTCATGCTCAATGTAACATGGCTAATGACCCAGTTTCACAAGTGTATTATTTTCAAGAGTCTCTTTTTGTTCCTTGGGGCTAATGAATGAAAATAATTTGACAGTGCTGGTGCAGTTGGTCAATAATGGGGAGTGGGTTTCAAAACACATCTTCATGACATTTACTGAACTTGAGAGCTGCATACTTGAATGCCCCAATCAGGCTCCCGCTTCAAAAGCAGAATAAACAAAGACACGTCGGGCCTGTCTTTTGAGAGTTGACTTTGCATTTCACATCATGTCTGGGTCCTAATCCTTAAATTTTGTATTTAATTGAATTGGTTGGAGCGTCTCGGTCTTTATCTGATCCCATGTGAGCTCCTTGTGGCTTTGTTGTGGCCTCGTTTCGATTCCCAACTGATATCACTCAAACTCAATTTCCTTTTGGTTAGAAAAAGTTCAATCCCAAAGCTCTCTCTCTCTCCCTCTCCCCATCGATCTACTGTATCTACCTTGTTCTTGCTCTATCCCTCGCTCATTCTCATGAACAATGGAAGGCAGGTCACAGCACAGTTATGTTTGGAACCGTCTGAATAATTTTTCTAAATTAAAGCAACATCAGCCTAAGGATTCTTGGGTTTCTGTCAACCCATCCAGAGCAGCACTGGACAAAATTGCCCTTAAAAAAAAGAACAAAATTAACAGTTCAACTTCATTGTTTAATTTCAACTAATCCAGAGTTAAACATAAAATCAATTTCTGCCTGGTCCACCTCTTTTTTCAAAGATAATTGTGAACATAGTACAGCTTTGTCCTCGCAGGAGACTTCGACCTCTGACACTTTCAAGACAACTGAAATCAGAGTCAAAATCGGCAACAATGGCCCCAGGGAGAAATCTGAGACAAGCAGCAGAAGATTCTCCCCAAAAAAAGAAACAGCTTTCACAATAATCTGTCAGTTAAACGTGCAGGGAAAGAACAGGAATCCCACACCCATGTGTGTAGAATAAACTGTTGAGGGATATGTTTGGCAAGTTGATTCACAGAAATGTGGGAAAACCCTGTATTGGACCTAAAAAAGGTTTGCAACCCTAATAGCTTCTGCAGAATAACAAACTACTAGGAAACAAGAATGACCCAAATAAAATGCAAACAACTTTTCGTGGAATATCCCCTTTAGGACAAAACACCCCCGTTTCCAGCGTCAAGAGGACAACCCCGGGCTAGTGGCAGGTTGCCTTGTGCAGTTCGGATCAATGCAGCATTCAATAAAAGAAAGTTATCTATTCCCTGCTTTGGATTAATTTATCTCACCTTGAGTTGTGCCAGTTCTTCTAGTTTCTTTACCTAACCTGCAGCCCTGACTGTTTGAGCAGGCTTTGCTTGCATTTCATTAGGCTCTGTGGTGTCCTCACCTCACCTCTAAATGATGTTACAGCTGAGGAAACTTTGGAAAGACAAGATGGGTTCGGGAAGTAATAGAAAAATGGTCGAAATAGCATCGTACAATCTCCAAGAACTGATTTCCC
The DNA here is from genome assembly GCF_949316205.1 of Platichthys flesus. NCBI lineage: Eukaryota > Metazoa > Chordata > Actinopteri > Pleuronectiformes > Pleuronectidae > Platichthys > Platichthys flesus. The sequence continues at coordinate 10,991,031 of NC_084960.1, read as the reverse complement.
CGATCTTTCGCCAAAATGTCAGAGTGGAGCAATTTTACAGATATTCAGCAATTTTTGGAGGAAAGTTGTAGCTAATTCAAACTGAATAGCATTTGATCACTGTGCAGATACATAATAACACACAAAACACATGCACATTCTCAATGGATGACATTTCTTGAATGTTCTTTCTCTTGTTCCTGTGCTCTTCCCTGTGAGACAGCCACATCTGCCCGGCAACAATGTTGTAGTGTCCACAGTTTCCCTGACAATGGAGAGCAGAGCTCACCGCCGCACAGATCTCGCTCTGTGCCCTGGAAATGCCACCACACAGTCTGCATCTGTGGCTGTTCCCCGGCTGTGTGACACTTGACACAGTCTCTCCGTGCCCTGCGGTTATACAGCTCAGCACCACTTCAGTCATACATGCTCATAATGTGTTTCCACACCAAATGTCTGTGAAGACATTGTGTATGACTCACACCACCTACACTCCCAGCTCAGCCTGAAAGTACCCCTAGCACGCACACACACACACACACTGACACGCACACACACACAATACTACACTGTCTAAAACTATTGAGCCTGGGAACAGGGGAATTTTAACAAAAAGTGAGGCCAAAATGAATCTGGGCAATGAGAATTTCCCATGATATCTTAGACAACGCCTGAGATGAGTGTAAGAAAAGTAAAATTTCTGTTTGGACATATGCAGAATGTCCAAATTAGAAATGTATGCATTTTTTTGCTGTTAAAACTGTTGTTTTGTGAAATTTCTTTCTTCAGGCAAGATTTAATTAGTGACGAGCCGGAGAACAGATGGTGAATAATTATTAAAGATGGAAATGAAAAATCGGCGACAGATCCAGCGGAAGTGATCGAATGAATCCCGACACTTTTTCTCCCAGGCTCCTCGAAGAATAGCCTTAATCTAATTAGCAGTGGGTGTGACCTTTAGTCTGGGTCACCGCTGTGTGTGGGATGGAAACACTATGAGGCGAGGAGAGATAATACACCCTCTGAAGGGATGAGGGTTTGCCAACTCGGTTTATATGTAGCCCCATTATATAACCTGCAGGGGGGGGGGGGGGGGGCGCAACTTTGAACTTGAGCCCTTGTCACTATTTCTCTCTCTATTATCACTTGTTAACAAAGGTTATTAAAGCAAACAAGTAAACAAATAAACAAAAACAAGAAAAACCTAGATCCATTGCATCATTTAGACTGAGGTATTTGTGGGGCTGGGAGAATGCGAACTAGGAGGCAGCGATGTTTATCTCCCTGACTGTGCCTTGTGGTGAAGTCTGCTTCCACTCAGAGGAGCAAGTCAAGTCAGCGGCTGTGCAGATGATGGCTGGGAATGTTTCATAACCTATTCTGAGTGGTTGTCTGGGTAAAGTCATCAATATTGTTGGGACACAGTGAGGATGAAAGCAATCCAAAGCTCCCCCAGATAAGTGTTGTAACCGTTGAGCATGTAGCCTGCAATGCAAAATGATTCATATTCATATGGTCGTGCTCTCAGGCCTGTTTGGCACCAGAAGATCCAAGACAACCAACGACGATATAGACAAAATGATTTGGGGGAAAAGGGCAGTACAGTTTCAATACTGAACTGCACAGAGAGGGCGGAGGAGGGGGTTGGGCCTGATCTGACCCCCAACAGGAAATATTCAAGACGCAAACAACAGAGCGGAAACCATCCTGTACGAGCATTCACAGCACTGTCATTGGATCTGAACAAGTGACGTGGTGGAACAGAGCACAACACGTGTTGGCCATGTTTTCCCTCTTCTTATTACTACAACATGCATGCTCTATAAATAAGATTGAGAATATCATACAGACACACCGAGCAGTTGACAAAATGTGCAAACACTTGGCGACAGGGGAGAGAGGAAAAAATAAATCCCCCATTCGGGTGGAATGCGGCTACACGATTCCTTCCAATTCACACCAGCACCACATTCTTCAATTCTTCTGTGCTCATGTTTGTTCACAGCAGGCATGACGGACAGGCCAAAAAGCTGCTCGGCCCATGGAGAAAACACCTGGCCCTCAAGGCCTCTATACTGGGCAGGCGCTACACACACAAACACACACATTTTCTCCTTCTATACTTACGAGGACGAGCAGGAACCCTGCTTCCTAACCGTAATCTTCACATGCATGCCTCACAGTGGCCATTAACCTTGCCTGACCCAATTTTTCCTAATCACTAAACTCCCCTTGAAGAGATGGAGGAGGTTGCGCAATGTCCCGGACGCTGGGGGATACTGTCTCATCCCTTCGTCCTTCTTAAGGATACCAGCTCCACTTACACATGTGACACGCCACCACAGCATACACAAACACAGGTGCAAGGATGCAGTTTTCGTAAGCACATGCACGTTTCCCCCCCTCAGGCATGCAGGATTACACAAATAGAACAATGCCAGCGTCCACATGACCGATCCCATTCACGTTTCAACCCCAAGCCACCACTTACTCTCTGAGATAGCATAACTCTAAAGCAGCTATTACGGAATATTAACACAAGAGCTGCCCAAAATCAAACCCCACATATCACATGCGAAGCAAAGTTATACACGCAGGGAGATATCCGTGGGCTTTGTCCTCTCTCGTTCAGTGAAGTAGAAATATGAGCCGGTCACGAAGGGCCAGCCAAAATTGCTTTGCTATAGGAACGCAGGATAATGTGACCTCCACTGAGGTGTGAATGAGATGGACGAGTGTGATAAAACTTAAGTGAAGCTCATAAACTGGGATAAAGAGGCATATGACATATAGGAGGACACTACAAAGAAGCCAGCCCCTCTGATATGGGCTCATTGCCATTCTACAGGGGGCATCTCCAGCTCGTCCCTCAGAAGGCTGCTTGGAGCATCCAGCGATCAGAAGCGCCGAGCCATAGAAGCCCGAGGGCAAGGGAGTGAGCCAGTTTCTGGTTGCCAGATGTGTGCTGAATACTATAGATTGCTGTTCAGGCCCCGTGAAGTGTTTAAGCATAATTTTTACATATTAAAGACTTTGGGGAATTCCAAACAGTTTGCCTTGTCAAAACGTCTGACAAGCGGTTTGATGTGACACTTGCAGCATCAGCAGCCGGGGACAGACTCGAGGCACGTCTGATGTTTAACGTTTTCCATCAGAAAGACACAAGACTCACAGAACAGAGGAAGCCTCTGGAGGCTGTAACGGGCATTAAACTCCCGTCTATTTCCCCTGCTCAATTCAGCTGCCTTTTTCTTTTGCCACTAATTTGTTGCAGGATCAAAAGCAAGCAAGGCGTGCCGTCCTCCTTGGGGAGTCTGGTGCAGGATTGGCAAGGAAGCTGGATCAAACGGGACGCAGTCAGGGGGCTGTATGCACGATTTCTCCTCTGTCATAGAACCAGTGAAGGATTAAGGCACAAGCAGGAGGAGGGAGATGCTCTCAATGAAGAGATAGGGCATTTAATGTAAAAACAAACACTCCTTATTCCCCGACTTTGAATTGAACAGAAGAAAAGCAAAGAAAGAAAAAGAAAAGCGAACACAAATGTGTTGAGGCAAAAGAACAGAGGATTCTAAATGAATCTTACTGTGGACGTGTGCAAGAATGTCTCACTTCCTGTCAGCAAACATGACTACAAAGTGTTCTCACATCTCTCTCAAACACACACAGAAAGCATATGGGAAAACATTCTTTCACTGTAATACACACACACACACACACACACACACACACACAAAAATAGTCAGACTCAGAGGCCCAAACACATTATCAGCCACATACAGATGTCTGCCATATCAACACCACCACATGTCCCATGCAATTTTAAATCATCCCAGCCCCTCACTTCATAGGCCGTCATTAGAGAGCACTGGACACCACAGCCGCCGTCTGCGACACTTGAATATATGTGTCTCACTTCCTCCAGCCTGATGGTTTTCAACAGCTCCCGCCAGTCGTGAAGTGGGTGCACGTGGGTGTAGTTGCGAATGAAAATGGGACATCTTAACCACTTCTGGTGATCGCAGGGTAAAGCGGCAAGACACGCTCCATCAGGGAGAATCTAAACTGCCACACCTGCGGGGAAATAGTCTGCTGCCATTGGGAGACACTCAGGACATGGCCACAGGGCATTGAGGCCTGAGTGGGCGACAGATAGCATGTGATGCCAAATGACATATGCAAGCGGAGTATCGAGGGAACGGTTGAACTTTCAGAATGAGCCTGGAAGAGCAGCGAATGTGGACACATGCAGGATACTGTGACTGATAGTTGAGGACAGATATTTGAAAAATGTGTCACTTCTGTCCCAAACGCACACTAACAATGGGTCACATAAGTTGCAACAGCCTAACGTACGAACCGGAGCCTGCAACAAAGCATGTGAAATATTTCAGTGGGCCAGAATAATCATAACTAAGCACCTTCACTCGAGGCCTGTGTGTGCAGAGGGCACATTAAACAGATCCATGACAGGAATTTTAATCTACTCAGTTCCCTCAGTGTTTGGCCGCTTCGCCTCTTTCTCAAGCCAACGCTAAACCTCTTCACAGTAAACCGACGCCGGTCACAAGCAAACTCGAAACATGACATCATACATCTTCTTAGGTGGCCGTGAGTCTCCCTGCACACCTGACCCCTGCACCGAGACGTCCACGTCCAACCACTGCACCTGTTTCAGTCCAATTCAAATAATCATTATGCATGCATGTTTGAGGAAATGTGCTGATACATGAGTGCAAACCTTTGGCACTTTTTGGACAACTTCGGGCTCAGTTTGAGCCCGAGGTGGCAGGTTTCAGCCGCAGCCTGAAGCGACTCTCTGGGGCCAGTTCAGGCTACAGCAGCATCCCCTCCACATCCATATTGAGAGCCCTCCACACAAAAACACACACACACACACACTCAAGTACGCACGGACGCACGCACACACACACACACAGGTACCAACCACGATCCAAAGTGAAGCATGAAAGACAGAGTATTGATTTTTTTAGTTCTAATAACTTCATATGCTCGGTGGCCAAGTGATTCGGAGCGTCTGAACAAACTTTATAAACCTCAGGGAAAGAGTGTTACAGAATTCACTGCAGGGACTTAATGTAACATGATTAAAGTTATTTCACTACAGTTTTCATCGAGATACTTTACCGGCTTGTGTCGTGGTGACATGGAGCAGGATGAAAACAAATAGCGATATTCTCCTGCGCGACCTGGTCCTTATTAAATGTTCCATCCTTGCACGCGCAGACCCCCCCTCCTCTGCTCTGCCTCCGCAAACACAAAGTTCTTCCCTGCACAAGTTCTATCTGCGGGAACTATACGCTGCCATATGCGCAGAGGGAAAAATGGAGTGAAACCAGTCTGTAGTTCCACTCGCTTGGTTGTTGGAGAAGTTTTTTGTTGTTGTGGTGGCTCCTCTCAGTATCGCTCTGTCCCCTCTCATTCAATTTCTCCCTCTCACCATCACTCCCTCCCTCTGCTCTCCACCTCCTCCGCCTCTCCCCTCCCATATGACGGCGTCCCGGGACGCATGGATGAGCGCGCAGAAGTCTCCCTCATAAATCAACTTTTATTACGCGCGTTAATTTGTTAGGTCTCCCTGCGTGGGCATGGTCATTACGCGCTGAAGTGGTGCGCGCACAGGGCGCACTGTTACCTGTTTGTCACTCTCTCCTGGTTTTTGCAGATGGATCCAGTGGAGGCGACTTTATTATATTTAATAGTAACACAGGGGTTCAGTTCGATTCAATTTGTTTACTGCACGATCATAACATTCCTTTTATCGTGGCACTTTACATAGTAAGACCATACAAATTAAAGAGAAATCCAACAGTTCCCACAACAAGCAAGTTCATGGCGACTGTGCAGAGAAAATACTCTTTAACTGCAAATTTACCTCTGGTTGAACCAGACTGGGACATCTGCCATGACCGGTTGGCCTATGATGATGATGATGATGAAGATGCAAAACATGCCACATATCTCTGCATTCAATTCAGAGCATCTGACCCTTGACTGCATGTTCATTTTTAACCTGACAGTGAAAAAAGAGGTTTGACTCAATCACACAGAGCTGGATGAAGGTATCCGAGCTTTGAACATCACAGCAGCCAAGCCAACATACTTCAGCATCACCTCTGACCGGTTCGATGAGTGAGGGTTTTTCTTTTTGCCGACCAGGGCAGGTTTGGAGTCTAATGTCAAACTGTCATTTGCAGCAGCAGCAGCAGCGTTTCTGTGATACTTGTTCAGGCTGGACCTGCCGCTGGAGGCTGAGTGTTCCCAGGTTAGAGATCGTTGACTGCTGACTGTGCAGGGCTGCCCTGCCTAAAGTTCAGAGGCGGATACACCTGGCTAAAAACCATAATTTAAAACAGCAACATTTAAATAATAATAAATCAACTTCAATTTGAGTGTGCACCCCCCTTCTAAAGGTCTTTCTTGTCTGGCAAACCACAAGAGAATACAAAAATATGAGTGTTTTCACAAAAGAGACATATGTTGATCTCCTCATCAAAATATGCATAAAAAATATAAAAATACATTTTAGAGTGCCTCTCTATTTTGTAACAAACATTGTTTAGCACAAGGGCTTATGTTTGTTTTTTTACATTGGTTTCGTCAGATTCGCTATGTGTGCACCAAATGTGCTCCGGAGATCTATCGTTCCCTCATTTTGTGTATTTAGGTAACACCTCTCCAGAGTTTCATGGATGTGCCACAGAAATGCTTAAACTTTCTGTAAGTTGTGCCAAAAATATGTTGTTCTGGGGTTAATTTTGCCTTCAGCTCCTGAACTTAGAAAGACCTTTTACTATCGGGCATCAAAGCTCAGGCTGCTGCTGGAGTTAATTTTCTTTAATAATACTGTTCATGTCTTATTGACCCACTAAGAACCCTGCTCTTGATCCACTCATGAAAAGGAAGGGAGGCATTAAATAACAATATAGTGTAATTTCTAAATCTAACTTAAGATAGCGTACCTGTTTGGATTGATAACATAATAATCTTACTACAATCACAAATAGAAATGCTGAAATTTACCCCAAGAAAATCTTCTGATCATTTTGTTCTGGGAACACTCATTGACGTTTTTAATTCTGTGACATCTGAAACCTTTAAACTATGAATATTGACAATTACGAGCATTTGATCGCTTGTGAACGCTGAATCTAATCCTGCCAGTAGCCTAACAGATTCTGAGAAGACTTTGGTATTCAGTTCAAACCTGCTCTAAGACAGGACTTGTGAAGACTTTGTCTTATTGGAAAATTACCAAAGATAAGGTTTGTAGAGTCCAAGTTACAACAGGCCTTTGGAAGTGAGAGCTGGAACCACAGGTCTCAAGTGAGAATTGTCTCAAACCGAACGAGGAAGGAGAATAACATTAATTCAAAGGTCACAGTGCTCTCTCTGTTTGTATCCAGATATGCTGTTCCATGTTCTTTTTTGCCAAAGCCCAACTCCGCCACACAAAATATTAGGCACTAACCACCACTGATCCACAGAGATTTGCAATGTGAATCCCCAACATCTGCTGTTGCCTTCTCACTGTATAAAATACTGTGTCAAAAGTTTGTGGTCGACAACATGAAGAAAAAAAATCTCCTTTCAAATTCATCAAAAATAAAAAGCTCTCAAATGACAAAAGATACATTATCTGAGCCTCAAAAGCAGTGATCGCTGGGAGACTGATAGAAAGGCCCGGAGAAAGGGAGATAAACAGGGGTTCAACAGAAACGTCCAGATAACTGGACAGATTGAGGTTGATCTGGTAGGTAAACAATGGACCCCCTGACCTCCCACCATCTCCCTCCTCAGTACCAGCTTAGCCTGCCTGAGTCAGGGCCACATTCCTTGCAGCTTTTAGCAGATAGTTGCTAAGAGTCCAGTGGGTAGTCTGAGCTCTGGGTGAGAAATAGTTCCAGAGCGTGTGCTGTGTACCTTTGTCCAACTGCAGGACCTGTACAATGTACTATAGTTCTTTAAAACACACAATGAACTAGAACTGGCACTGAGTAGAGCAAATACCTCTACCAAGGCCCAAAGAAAACCACATTTAGATTCAATTGATTTATTCGGTTTTACGCACACTCCCCTAAACATGCCAGGTTTCATTATTCTGAAATAAAGCTAAATGTTCAAAAACGACATATCTCGCAATTTTAAAGAAAGTGACAACAAAATATCCCTATATTCCTTGATCCGGATCAGCACCAAAATGGAATGGGGTTCTCCCTGAGCCACACTGCATCCCTCCTGTATTGTTTGTGTATCCTGCTACCTAACAACTACACATACCCAGATGAAAACTTTAGAGAAATTGCGTTTCTAATGAACCACAAAGTTTTTTTTTAATGAAGAAATAGACTCCTTCGGTTTTCCACATGACTGACACCAGACAGTCATTGATTGAGCCCGAGACCCAGCGCATACATTTCCATTACTGCGCATGAGGTGAGTGTGAGGTGCAGGCAGATTCCAATTAAAATCCAAGTCGATCCATTTGTCTCACGCCAGTAATTTGTCTGCTTCCATTAACCAGGAGGGTTTCATAAATTAGGCTGATAATGATTAATGTAAGGAAAATAGATGACCCCTTGTTTTTCAGGTTGGTGTAAACACATCGTTGCTACCAAAAAGGGCAACACATACGTACGGATACGTGGTTAGAAACAAACCACAGGTGGAGTTTGACAGGAGATGAATTATTACAAACTTTGTAGAAGGAAACGTTTTTGAAAGTGTTTCCGTTTCCTCTATTTTTGTTTTAGTCTCTTGCATCTTTTAGTTATTCTCAAATTCCTCAATCTCAATGACAGTATTGGAGTTTGGTCTTACAAATAGGAAGTATCTTTCTCCCTCTGCAGGTCGTTCTGTGGTTATAAATGCTGGGAGGACTTTTCTTGTCTTTGAGTCCCTGACAGTGAGTGAATGTGAAGTGAACATGTCATCACCTTATTTTAGGCCCTGGCGAGTCGCTGTGAAACCCGTATTAATCCTCAGGAGGCGCTGATAAGGATTAGAGACCCTGAGATGGGCTTTCCATTGAATCTGCCTCCGGTCTGCTCCTTGTGACTGAAACATGCCAGGACAGGATAACAGGCTGACTGCGAGGTAGAAATATGCATTTAGAGTTTCAGGAGGCAGAGGATAGTGACTCTTCCAGCCTGCCAAAAAGTTGATTGATGAACATTTAACAGGGAAAAAATGCCTTTGTTCTCTGCTGCCTTTGTGAAACAACCACCACACAAATCGTCCACCGCCGCTTCCTAATGGGCTGGTGATGTCATTCGGTTGGATATTATATGATAATATTTGTTATTACTTTCTGTCATTGAGATATAATGATAAAATGAGGTTTGTGTATCTGAGGTTGGGGTTTGTGTGTGGTGGAGTCTGACAACCAATCTGTTATCACTTCATTTTCATTTTATAGCAGAATTATAACTGAACCTCAGATTTCAAACAAATTAGTTTTTTCTCCAATATTTGTCTGCAATGCGTGTCACAGTGGTCTCGGCATGAAAACTAGAACAATTGCCCATTTTTTGCATATTCCAGTAAAAGCCCTGATCTGTGACAGCTCCGCAGGAGAAAAATGGAACTGCGCCACCCGCTGACTGATGGTGATGGTATATAAATCGTATAGGATGTGTTCTTACGTTAGAGCTCTACCTCCAACCACACCATCAGATGAAAAACAAGCCTACTACTGGAATTCTGGGCATAAGTGTTCCATGAGTGCGGAGTCTGCACATTAGGTGGAGTACAGTTGCTTGGTATTTCATCATTGCACTGCATGAATCTTATCCCAGTAGTTTTTAAACTTTCTTTCTGCCGCCCGATCAAAGCCGAAAATGGTTAATACACCCCCCCCCCCCCCCCCCCCAACCCCCAACCCCCCCACCACCCGTTTTTCTCAGAAAGCTTCTTAGGGATCCCAGCAGAACTTTAGAGAAATACAGGTCAGCACAATTGCAGCAGTACACTCCTCATTGTCTATATCGTCCTGACATAAATCAAATTCATCCACTCAATATGTTTCCCCTGCTCGTCAGTTTCGTAACCACTGCCTCAACCTGTTTCGGTGTTCTGGGGGGAGACGAGCTTTATACTTCAGTTTTGCTGAAAGGAGCCAGATCCCTATCGGAGCTGAATGTGTGCAGGGATTAGATGCCGAGCAGCACTATCAGACATATTCCTCCACACAGCCAGTTGTAATTAAGTGGCTAAACCAGAAATTGGGAGCCACCACAGGCAGGCATACAGAAATATTCCCTTTTCCACTGGGCTGGGGGGGGGGGGGGGACCTGCCAGTCTGGTGATAATTATAATCATTAGAGATGACGGGAGACTAAGCTAATTAACATCTAAGGCCCATGTCTGTTAAAGGGAGTGCTCAAACAAATAGACTAAATAAACCCAACCGGCGGCCACACTCGAGCGCTACCCTGCCGTGCAGCCTCCTTCACTGTTGGTTTACAGTTGGTTTACACAAAGCGGGATTGTGTTATGTTCCCCAAATGGCAAAGCAATGCGGTTGATAAGTGGTATTTGCAGGGGGGGGCACTTACCGGTAAAGCAGGTGAACTAAAAGGCTGACTCCAAATTTGACTCTTTAAACTTCAAAACACGCGAGGAAGCCATTTAAGATGTAATGCAACAGTGAGTAGAAAACAGTTAAAGTGTATTTGACGGTTAGGGTTATAGAGTACATGACTTTGAGAGTAAAGGTGAAGGATTTGGTCAGAGAGGAGTTCTGCAGCAGGGTTCCAGAGTGCCAGAGTCTGTGTGGGTGCTTTGTTTGTTCGGATGAAGCTGGCACGACGCTGCCCTCTCTTTGCTGTCTGTCTTCACTGCCCTTTGAATAACCTGCAACTCCTTTAAGTTTCATGAAGAAATCTAGTGCCACAAAAATCTTTGCCTCCAAACTACAATCTGAATGCCTCTGTCTGACTGATGGATGCTCTTCAACTGACAAGTGCCTGTGAATGTATGAATGACAAGCTGTCACTTTATGCATGTTTCTAATAATGCTGTTCACTGGTTAACCACTGCCCTCAAATCCTCTCTCTATGGAGTGTTTCATTATGTGTGGTCTGCAGCTACAGCAATCATTTTTCACTCCTCTCTTTTGGTGCGTTTCGTGGGCCACTCTTGTAGCACTTTCTCTCAATTAACAGTGTTCTCTCTCTCTCTCTCTTTCTTTCTCTCTGTGTGCTCTGCCGAGCCACTAAAAACCCTCTCCCAGCTCACTGCTTTCTGAGTCCCTGTGCCCATTCTCTCTCTGCTTTTAAGTCTCCCAGCCGCCCACCGCTCCCCTATCCCTCTGTCCCTTTCTTCGCCTCCATTCTCATGAAGTTTACATTCCACACCTCCTCTGCAGACTACACACAAAGAGCAGAAAGCGCCACTCTTGACCTGCGGCAAACATTCCAGTCTCTCTCCGCCAGAGTCCCTCGTCCCTCCAGTAGCATCAGCCACTCTGGATTGCTACTGCATGAAGAGGGCACTCACTGGAGCATTACAACAAGTGGATGATATATGCATGTGTACATTTTTTATATTTTGAATTAATAAAAACAAAAAATACTAATGTATACACTAAAATAAATGACTTATACTTAATTTATTCTCTATCTTATCACACCATCCATCTTTAATTCAGATGACTCAGAACGGACACTGACTTCAGCTGGACTAGCAGACCAGGACCATCTGCTCGTGCATCTTTAATGTCAGGACACAGGAAATTGTCTATTATGCTATAAAAGTGGATTTAGAGTGGTTGGGGGTGTCATTTTCTATTACTTGGACTTTTATGAAGAGCTTAGAGATGAACTGGGCCCAGGGCACATCAGCTGGAGAATTCTCAGAGATGTCAAAGAGAGCAGGCAAAATGTTTTAGCCGGATGCTGAAAATGGTTTTCTATTGGAAGGATTTGGTGAGGGAGAGAGATTGAGGTGAAAAAGAGGGGTGTTTACAGCAGGGGTTTTAAAAGAGGAGAAAGCACGTGGCATGGAAATAAACATGCATGGGCTTGTATTTTCCTTTTCTCTTTGTCTCTGTCCTCACTTCTTCTTGTGTCTCAGTTCCCCAAAACCTCTGAAATTCCACAGCAATAGCTCGGAGGCGCGTAGACGTCTCTGGCCATACCCAGCACACCTCCACGCCTCCGTCCACACCTGCATGTTCACTTTCTCTGGAGGCATAGGGGGGAAAGCATGCAAGGAACGCCCCTCATCACTTACCCCTCCGATTTACACCAGCCCATTTAGCACCCTATCCACCGGTGGACTGACCATCTGGCCTTTCAGCAGATTTCCTGCTGGGTCATAGTGGGTTGATGTAAGTTTATGCTCTCTTGATTTGTGTCACAATTTATAATTGGCCAAATAAGTTAAATAAACAGTGACTTCAAACACAGGATTTGGTTGCAAAATGGCCAAAGGGTTTTTCCTCCCTCTCTGGCTGCTGGCTCAGGGTTGGTGGGCTGCTCTGGGTCAAAGGCTCAAGGCCCTTTCTTTTCATTCTCTGTCCCTGACCATGACGTTTGCTCAGTCAACCTCAGAGACTCTGACCTCCAACAGAAATGCACATTAGTGGAAATCTATATATATGAACAAATTCATTGTGCAGTCTCACGAATTGGGAGCAGACTTAAAGGCGCTGCTTTTCATTTTGGGTGCTTTTGATCGTGGTTATCTATTCCGCCTTAGAGTGTCAGCCAAACATAAATATACAGACTCAGATGTCACCGCAGTGCAAGTTTTGCACGCTGTCGGTGTTAATGCAAATCATCCTTTTGTTATCTCATTGTTAACTTCTGCTCTCCAGTGTGAGAAATGGGTCATGATTTAGAGATTCAAAATTCTGTTCTGAATAAGCAGGCTTCGGCTTCGCGAGGCGGCAAGACAAAACTGGGTCTGAACTCAGAGTTTCCTCTGTTGTCAGCGTAATGCACAGTTTATCACAAGCAGAGGTAATTGGAAGTCCATGAAATAGATTTCTTTCATTGTGTTTCCTCATATGCTGAGATACAAATGGATCATATGCTTGAGGGTGAGTTTTGGCCTGGCTTGGTGACTGGCTGCCAAGATAAGTCTTCCCTATATGAAAGAATCTCTCCTTTCAAAGTTGTGTTGGGAATGACAAACTGCTCCGTCCTTAAATCCCCTCAGTTTACCTTTAACTGCCTGGAAACGTACAGACAGTTCTCTTCTGCGGATCTGTGAGTGAGATTCAGTGTCCTCTGCTCTCACCTTTCCTCCTGTTCCTTCCATGCCGTGCGTTTAATGCTCTACACTGAGTTAAATGGGAACCGAGTTACAGGGTTTACCCAAACCGGAGGATTAATACATGTCATCATTGTGTGCTTGTGTTCACAGCTTTGTTTAAAAGTGCAGAAACAGTTTTGTGTCGTTAGATAATCAAACCTTGGCCTCATGTATAATTATTATCTTAACAACAATTATAAAATGTCACAACAAAGTATTGTGTGTCATCCACCTGAGCTAGTTATTCCACCATGTAGTGGTCGCATTAAATTCATCATACACTGTGTTTTAAAGCATTAAGAATTTATAAATTGTCCTTAATACCTGGATCAAAAATGAAGGGGATCAAAAATCGAATCACAAAATGTTCTTAATCGGGTGAACCAGCATTTGTGTTTGAAATGTCCCTTTTGTAAAGGTGACAGGGCATTTGACGTGGAGCCATGTCCTCAGTTAAAGTGAGGTAAAAGAGGAGGATATCAATGTCCTATTTCTTTCAACACATCATTCAGTTAATAATCACTCCAGACTGCTCTTTGGGCCGTGCACTCATCCCTGGTTTTAGAGCCAGTGATAAACGTTAACTTGCTGTTGCTCTTCTGAACCTTTTAGTTCACACTGGGTTGCATCACATTTACCAACAAGTCCAAACACAGCACTCCTGCACTATGGCCTTTAATGAAAGAAAAAGAAACAAGTCGGGTTCCAGATCTTATCTCTCAGGCACTTTGACCTCTTACAACATCCGTCAAGGACAGGGTCCACTACTCATCATAACAGCTGACGGACTCCATCAAAGCTGATAAGCTGATACCACTGTTTTTATATCCCTCTACATGTGTTACACTGATGTAATTAGTGGTATTTAGTTGATGAAGTATCATCCTCTTAAGAATCCTGAGTGTTTTTTAAGCGTGTGGCACTTTTTATTCACCACCAGATGGCAGTACAATGCAGCGTATTAAGTTACAATAAACATCACCTCCCAAAATAAAGGTAAGAGGAGACTTATAAATAAATCTGGAGAGAGAGATGGTTTACAGTCTGGACAACATGGAGCAATAGAGAGCATATTAGAATGATGGTGAATAATAATAACAGTTTAGATCTCGTTTAAAATGTTTGTGTTAAAAAGTAGTCAGAGAATTAAAGGTGATTTAATTATGAATTGTTCACTAATAGTAAGATAAATAAAAGGTACGCTACCATTACTAATATATCATAAAACTATAAGTCATGTTATTATTACTATTATTAACAATCTAATAAAAGTATTTTATACTAATAATCATCATCATCATCTTCATTCTCATTTAAAATCTTGTGTTAATCAATCAGAGAATCAAATGAGATTTAATTCTAAAAGGTAGAAAACCATAGATGACATTTTATAAAGCTATAAGTCACATTTTCATTAATAAAATATGAATGATCTGCTATTGGAGTGAGCCGGAAATGACACCTGACAAATGAGTGAGTGATTGCTGTCTTTACTCTTGATATTTGTTGTTGTGTGGGGGGGTCACCAGCTCAGAGGTCAAAGAAGCACTGCCCCCACCACAACAACACGCACGGGCACACACGCACGGCCACACATTATGAAGGAACTAACGTGGTTTTGTAAGCAGGCGGCTCCAATCAGGTTTAAAATCTGTGTGTGCGCGGAGGTCTGTGTGCGGTGCCACGTCTGTTCCTCGGCCCCTGATTCTATCGAACATGTGACTGACTTAGACGCTCACATGGCCGCCGCGGCTGCATGATCCGCTTTACTTTGCTAAAAGTCCGGTGATCGGTAGCTCCCCATCGCCAGCGACCACACGGAGCAGAGGACCGCCGCACAGCACAGCGCCTACGCGGACAACATCATGGCGAACAGCGGGCAGAAAGTTGTGCTGATCACCGGCTGCTCCTCGGGCATCGGCTTACGGATCGCCGTCACGCTGGCCAGAGATGAGAAGAAGCGGTACCATGGTAAAAAATGCAATTTCTTCTACATTATTCGCTTCATGGAGCCGGAGCAGCGGAGCCCGTGTTAGTGCGATCTGCCTGCGAGAAAAAACACTCCGCCGCCGCCGCTCCGAGCCTCCTTTTACGCACCAAGTTCGGTTGAGTTTCACGCGCAACGCTGCGTCTTAACGCGAGCAAGCGAGTTCGTGTAGTCGTCCGCTGCAGCAGCTGAACCCGAGTGATATCGGATCCGAATCCCATTTGTGAGCGCCCGCATTCAGCGGCTCCTCTGGGTCAACAATTATCATGTGAAAGCCCCGTTTCCAGTGTCGGGCTCTGCGAGGATGCCGCTTGCCGGGCGGAATCATAAAGGGAGTCTTGTCAGTTCTCTTTCAAGTGACTTCTCCTGCACAAAGCCTCCTTTTATCGCACTGAATTGTAGACCGCCTGCTCCGGTTTAGTGCCGTGTCTAATGTGCCTATAGTCCCCTCAGCGGAGCGACTGTTGAAAGGGGGACAAAGTTTGAGACCTGTACAAGCAGGGTTCACTCTGAAGCAAGGGCCTTGTTTGAAGTCTTCATTGATGCACAGTGGACTTAGTCGGGCTGTCCCGTTTCAACATCGTCGGTCGGTGCGTCTCGTCTCCGGCTTCCCAGCCTTCATTAACGTCACTCCTGGAGCTGGCCCTTCCACGTCACGCAGCCGGCGAAAGAATAACATTAGGCCACCTTCCCACCCCCCACCCCTGTTGGTAGGAGTTTGCTTACATCTCCCCCATCCAATAAACCGGTTCTTGTTGTTAAACGTGACTGCCTGCAGAATCACACATACTCTGTGGGTCTACAGTGAGTTCATAACCTTCTCCCCTTTATCATCCTATGTAATACACTGATTTTCGTCATGTTTAAGCATTAGAGACATTTTCATAGTTCAAAATCAACTGCAAAGTGGGGTTAAAATCTCCTCTTTCTTCAGGGGTCTAACTGTGTCGACCAAGCAATGAAGTAGATGTGGAAAAACAAAAAGCGATTAGCTGCTCCCTCAACCCTGGTTTGGGCAGATCTTTTTTTTTGGTTCACGTTCATTGTGACCGGCTTTCAATAAGGCCACCTCTGAGCAATGACGCTGATTCGCTCCTTTCCTGGGGTTTTAGGAAAATCCGGCAGAGATTAAATATTGCATTGTGCATAAAGCAATAATTAGTCGCAGTATAACATGCTCCCAATTCGGAGAAATCCCCAAAAGACCTCTGTGTAATGCAGTGTGTGGTTCATTCAAGAATGTTTAAAGCTGCCCAAGAGTAATTCCTGTAGGAGCCAGTGGAACAATGGATCTCTTGTTCACTGCTCTACCAATACGTAAATCTCTTTGTTGCTCCATGGACAAGCGGTCCTCAAATCATAAGATAAGAGTTAAATAGAGTTCACAAGACGTTATTAGTTTACAGTGAGCGTGTTTGAGTAGCTTGCTTGCAAAGACAAGTTGCATAACAAGCAACATCTTCTTAACGAATGAATCTACTCTCCTCGCTATTCAACATGAGACGTCCCATAGGTAACATTTTCCAGCGATGCAAAACCTCAGCAACACCTCGGCCCCTCTTCCACTCGCTCTTATCCAGCCTCTGTCTTTGTTCAGACAAGAACAAAGTGAGGGTTTACTTTTATCTCAGTGAGGACATCAAGTAGATTTAGGTGAATGTGTGAATAAGAGGCTGATGACTCCTGCGGATTTCCATTGTGCAGCAGCACTGTCTCTCTTTCCCCCCCCCGCAAGATAACGTCACTCAGCAGAACACACAAAGCGAGGGAAACCATGAAAGCCAAGCCAACGCCGTGCTGATAGCCACTGTCACTGGCCATGATAGATTAAAGTGGCCTGTGTAGGTTAATGTTGCCCAGCGTGTAAAGTTCAGAGGGAATCAATTCGGTGTCCTGTAAACCGACAGGCGTGGTCTCTTCTAGGAACTCTGACCCGTATGTTTGATTCTGTCTCAACTCTGAGTGCTTGTGTGTGTGTGTGTGTGTGCGTGTGTGTACTAATTTCTGTTGCCTCTTTAGGACCTTTTCCTACATAAACACACTAGACCTCATGGGCAATAAAAGCTGGTCCCAATCCTTCTGACATCCTGGTTAAGGTTAAGGTTAGCTTTGGGTTAGGCTGTCCACAACGAATGGAAGTCCATGCAAAATCCTATGTCTCAGAATCAGAATCAGAAAGTATTTATTGCCAAGTTGGTTTACACCTACCAGGAGTTTGCTCTGGTAATTGGTGCATACAATGAACATAGAAACATAAAAACACAATAAATACAACACACATAAGAAAAGCAATAAAAAAAGGCGTTACTTCATCGATGTGACCGTGTTGAGTTAAATGTAATCTTATTGCTGATGATTTGATAACGTGTCCCTCTCCTCTCCTCTGTGTCTCCAGTTATCGCCACCATGCGCGACCTGAGGAAGAAGGACAAGCTGCTGGAGGCAGCAGGAGACGTGTATGGCAAGACCTTGATGTTGCTTCCACTGGACGTGTGCAGTGACGAGTCGGTCAAGCAGTGCATCAGCAATGTTCAGGACCGCCACATTGATATCCTGAGTGAGTGGGACAACACCTGAACTCGACCTATATCTGGTTTATAACAACAATAATCTTTTTAGTAGTAATAATATAATAATTTATATCTACAGCACTTATCTCTGCAAGTGCTTTAAAAAATGCATTTGAATTAAACAACACAAAACAAAAGTCGGAAGGATAACATGAAATATTAGACACAAAACCAGTGAAAAATCAGGCATTAAAAGGCTTTCCTATAAAAATGGGTTTTAAACAACAATTTAAAAACAGGTAAAGTGCTAGTAACTCTCATCTCGTCAGGCACGGAGCTCCAGAGCCTCGGGTCCTGATGGCAAATGCCTGGTCACCCTTAGTTACCAGCCTTAGTTACCAGCCGTGACATAGAAACTATAATAGCAAGTGTTGGTTTGAAGATCTTATTATGGATTGGAGTGAAGGGAGCTGCTAGCCCCATAATATAACAGAGGTAAGTCTGTGTGGCTTTAAAAAGTTACTAAATAATCTTAAAATGAATTAACTGGCAGCCAAATCACAAGCTGTGAATGAAACCTATCCCCTATGTAGACAAGTGTCTTATATTTTAGAACAGTCAGGAGTTTTTGTATTAAAGGAAAACCAAAATCTTTATGTAATGATGAACCCAGTTGCGTAACTCTGCGTAGGAATGATAACCAAACGCAATCCTCTACAGTCGCCTGCATTTAATGCAAACAGTGATATTGTACTTTTAATGAGACAGCAGCAGTAAGAACCTAACACAGGTATCAAGAGAAAAAGTGAAGTATCATACCACAGTTGAATTACTGTACTTATTCAC
This sequence comes from Platichthys flesus, assembly GCF_949316205.1. NCBI lineage: Eukaryota > Metazoa > Chordata > Actinopteri > Pleuronectiformes > Pleuronectidae > Platichthys > Platichthys flesus. Next base: position 10,972,428 of record NC_084960.1, on the reverse strand, counting down.
CTACAGGTCAAAAGGTTCAGAGGAACTGTCTTGAAAACAGCGGCGACTCTATTGCAGCACTGGCCTCTGTGGTTTTGAAGTTGACACTGTGAGTGGGGGAGGTGGGGGAGGAGAGTGGGAACGTCTTGAAATTCCAGTGGGTAAATAGATTCTGCAGGAGAACAGAGAGGGGCGACATGCTGAGGTCCTAAACATGTTCAATATGGCTGAAACCAGCCCCGCAGCTCCATCTGCCCACAACAACATTGTTTATTTAAAGTTGGGATCATCATAGGTTTTTTTTCAGGTCCGATATCTCAGCACATCACCAACATTCATTGGGCCCATGGTACTGATCACTCTATGAAAGCCTTTAAGTCATTTTACATCCTTTGTGGGCTTAGTACATGTCGCCGGTTGAATAACCTCAGGAGAAGGTGACCTCTCCGGCTCTTGTGTTGAAACCTTTAGTCCGGATAATAGGTTCTACTTGTGAAACTCTCCGTCTCACTAAATCCAACGTTGCATCCCCCTTCACCTAATTACTCAAGACCCAGAGGCCCTTTAACATGGAGAGGTGTTACATCACACCTCTCCGTTGTGGCCACATACTGACATCTGGTGGCAAAACCGAGTAATACATCTATCGTGTGTCTTATGGTCTTATCTCATGCAGACGGGAGAAGTAAACAGACTGTGCAGAAAGAGCAGTTATCAGTTCATATTGAGTCAACGGCATCTTAACAGTTTAGAAGTTGCGATAGTCGCGGCGTTGGAGAAACAAGCAGGGTGTCATCTGCATATCTGTGTGTGTGTGTGTCCTGTCAGTCAGCAATGCAGGCGTGGGCATTCTCGGACCCGTGGAGAGCATCAGCATCGACGAGATGAAAAGGGTGTTCGAGACCAACTTCTTCGGTGTGGTCCGCCTGATTAAAGAGGTGATGCCCGACATGAAGAAGAGGCGTTCGGGACACATCGTGGTCATGAGCAGCGTCATGGGTCTGCAAGGTACGACATGCGTGTGATTATCAAAACAAAAAGGGGCTCAGATAAAGACAAGTGAAAGTAGCAGGGATTATCTGCGTGGATGGAAAGCAGTAGAGTTTAATTTGAAATGTCTTCTCGCGGAGAAAGAATCTGACATTACCTGTGCTCTTTGCTTTAGAGTGAAACTGAATAAAGGGCGTTAGAAATTTGTGTTCATAATACTTTACAATGCAAAATAATTCAATTCTTTTAGTTTCTTGTTTCCCAGCAGAACTGTGCAGAATGTTTACAAGCAGTTTTAGGTTAAAGTTTCTTCAGAATAACATTTTTTTTAGTGAAATCTGAATTTATTTTATTTATTCACTAATGGTCTGTGCTTTTGCATTTCTAGTAAAGGTCTGGTCATGTGACTTTGGTTAAATAATAAGCTCTTCAAGGAAATTCTTATTGTTTGTTTTTGCTTGTTTGACGTGCCAGGTGGGAGGGGTACACTTAACTGGTTTCATATCTGTTCTGACTTTGGCTAAACTATGTTTTTCAGGAGTGGTGTTCAATGATGTTTACACAGCCTCAAAGTTCGCCATCGAGGGATTCTGTGAGAGTATGGCCGTGCAGCTGATGAAGTTCAATATCCGGTAGATTAGCCTCTTCCCCCCCATGTTCTTCCCTCACATCTGTCTTTGCTTTGTGTTGTACATGCTGCCTCACGGGCCTTCGTTTGCCCCGCTCCCCCCAGGTTGTCCATGATCGAGCCCGGCCCGGTGCACACTGAGTTTGAGACAAAGATGATGGAGGATGTGGCCAAGATGGAGTATCCAGGAGTAGATGCTGACACAATTCGTTATTTTAAAGATGTTTACCTCCCATCGTCCATAGATATTTTTGAAGCCATGGGCCAGACACCGGAGGACATAGCCAAAGTAAGGGAAACGTTTTCTGACTCACATTTTTCTGAATCTATGTCTCTGATCTCTAACTGCCTCCAGCAGCCTTTACAGTGATGGAATCAATCAACAACTCTTCTGTTTCTCATCTCTCCAGTGCACTAAAAAGGTTATTGAGTCGAGCAACCCGCGCTTCAGGAATCTGACCAACAGCCTCTACACACCGATTATTGCCTTAAAGTATGCGGACGAGACTGGCGGCCTGTCTGTCAACACCTTCTACAACCTTCTCTTCAATTTCGGCCCTCTCATGCACATAGCCATGAGCATCCTCAAGTGCCTGACGTGCAGCTGCCTGCGTAGACGCACAATCTCGCCAAACTGAAGTGGGTGTGCGAATCTTGTCCCTGACCCTTACCCTCCTCCCAGTTTGTCCACCCCCGTCAATTCCTCTGTGCCTTTTCCCCCCTGTGAGGTTTTGGGTGACGCAGGTAGACCAGAGCCAGTAGCCTGGAGCCAGGAGGCGCCTTTCTGTTCTCAGCCACCTCCACGATAAGCTTTGCCCGGACAACTTGCACAATTGCACAAGTCCGTCAGAGAGATGCAGGATGACCTCGCATATTCTCACAGAAACACAAGAGTACAAACGCACACACGCACACCAGATTATTGTACATACATTTTAGAAAAAGATAAATGGCTATAGATAGGTGGATATAGATGTCTATTTCATTTGAAAGAGAACCTACATACAGGACGTGAGATACAAGTCCCGTGGACAGACAGCAAAGCACAAAAATGAACAGAGAGAAACACTAGAATCTGAATAGAGATGATAATGCTATAATTTGTAGCCTAGATAATCTGATACTCAGGCTAACTAGAGTTATAACATGTGAGACAGAGTCAAGAAGAAGATATCCACTTTTATTGTGTTGTGCCTTTAATTTCATGTTCGCTTAAATAGTGTTCTCATGGTCATAACTGCTGTTGAATCATGTTTTTCAACTTCTTTTGATAAACTGAATGTGTTTATAAAGGTTTGTGAAGGGGCGGGTCAGCTATTTTTAATCCAGCAACTTGATTTAGAAATAAACTGAATTATGATTTACTCTCAAAGGTTTTGTTTGTGTTTGTACCGTATTGATAACAAAACGTGACCAATTTGACTCAGTCGTTCCCTGCAGGGGTTTTCTTTCTGTCTGCAATACCCCTCTGCCACCAAGAGGGGGTGGTATTTCATTATCTTTTTCGCTGGGATCCAACTTGTGGATTTCCCAGGATCAGCAGCGACCAGAGTGTAATGTAAAGGAATTTGTCCACAGTGGCCTGAGACGGACAAGTGCATAAGAATTTGTTAGTTTGAATCTTTAGTTTGTGATCACACTTTATTGCAGGCATATTCAATCATGTTTATATCATATGCATGTACAATTCTTGTGTTTTTAACAGTATAAATTTCAATCACACACCAGTTTAAATCAATTCCTACTGATGATTATTCAAGGTTAAAGTGGGACCGTATATATTCCTTTGTGGAAATCCCTTTAGAAACAGTCAACAGACTCGCTGCCTATGTTCAGGTGTCGACGTTAACATTGAAGACGACCGCAGAACTCGTACTTGAATTTGAATACGCATTTTGTGAGTGTCACACGTACACGCACATTAGCATGTGTTTGCATGCATGCGTGTGCGTGTGAATGCGTTGTATGAGCATGTCTATGGGCCAAGTTAGTGATCTGTTGATGGATATAAAGAGGTCATGGCCTGCTCCCCATCAAAACCCCTCCCTTGAACCCCCACCCCCCTGGCACACACACCCTGCTTTGTGCCGTGTGAGAGAATGTGACCTGGTTCCCATCCCTGAGGAGGGGTGAACCCTAATGACGGCCTCCTCAGACACATTGCGCAGCCCCGAGCCTCCCTCTCCAGCTGGCCCCCTCGGCTCATCGGGCCGGGACCCCCTGGTCCACACTGGAAGAGGCCTGAAGTCTGGCTCGGATGGAGTTTGTCTGGTGTTGGCATCCTGTCCCATCCCACCCTGCCGTGTCCAGGCCAGTTACATTCACCTGCTTCGAATGCATCACCAGAGGACAGTGCAACTGGTCGCGGACCTGTGGTTTCTGTGCAATGTACAATGAGCGCAGTGCCTCAGCTCCGTGTTTGTGTCTTCATCAGAGGCGACAGCTCCACACAATGGAACAAAGACGCTGTCAATCACAATCAAATGGGTGTGTGTGCAGGGGGTGCAGGGGAAGGGGGAGGGGGGGTGGGGTCCGAGGAGGTCGGGGGAGGAGTTTGTGTGTCCTGAACGTTTTGGGGGATCCCAAGACCCAATGTGGGACGCTGAAGGCTAAGGGCAGGGGGTGGACTGGAGGGTCCAGGCTGCGAGGGGTGGGGGTGTGTCGCATTTGGGAAAATGAGAATTGGGGTGCCCGGGTCTGAATGGAAGACCTGTTTACTAATTGAATGAAAACAGGAGTAGCAGCGAAGTCTCACTAAACAAGAGGTCTTATCAAACCATTGTGATGCACCTTTGTTTCACAATCAAGAACATAATTACAATATAATGAGGCCAGCGTGATGTGGTTGGGTCTTCCCTTTATTGCAAGCCTGTCATAACCCTGCACCACCAAACATACGCAAGCTCTTCCTGCTTTCAGCCTCTCTGTGCACTGACTCACATGCAGGACTGGGTCCGATTACTTGGAAATGTAGTCACTCATAGTACAGATTAGATCATTTGTAGCATCAAACATTCGATAACAAAAGACCAAACATTGAAGATATTGCGTCTCATCCTATATTAAGGGACCCAGCCACAAATTATTTTATTTTCTCTTGAAACATTTCAAAACATATTTGATGCAAATTTGCATATTCAGCGTATTGCGACATGGTTATGAGAAAAGTACAGCTAATTATATTTACTTATTTCTTCCATAGTCCGTATTCCGTTTACTCCATTTCAACCCAGCCACGCTCTGGCATTTTTGGATAGTGAAAGAGCAAAGAAAAAAAAAGGAAAACTTCAATACTTGTCTTAGCAGGATGCCTTTAAAGCCCTCTGACTGCTATGTTGCTGGGTAATCATCAGCAGAAACCACGCGTACGCCTGACTCAGAGAGCGATGAGATAGACTGCGCAGTCAGACCTCAAAAAAACAAAAGGGAGCTGCAGAGGTCTGTAAATTGTTCCACAGACAAGACGAGAGGGAAAGCGTGAAAGAAACATATTAAGCAAAAGAAAAAGAGAGAGAGTGGTTGTGTGGGACGCTGGCATTGAGTGGCGCTGATGTCTAGACAGGGTGCTTCAGCCTGATCCCAGGTCAGGATGGATCTAAATCAGCCTCCTCTCAGCTGTATCTGTCGTTGCTTCTCTCGCTGAGTGTCACAGTGTCACAGAATGGTCAACTGTTTCTAAGTATGACAAGATCTGTGGATCAGAAATATATCTGAGGCCTAACAAGACTCATGAAAGCTTCAATAACAAGGTCGGAGGTCAGACACCATTTAACGTGGCTACATGTGACTGGAGATGTAGCCACATGGGACGTACTACCATCCAAAGAGCTAACCTTGGATCTGAGGGCAGCTATCAATCTTTATATAGTCAAAACAGGAGAAGCCCTGAGTTGCCCTGTGGCCGCCAAGTCCAAAAGGGCAGCAGAGGCCACGGGGGAGAAACAAATACACAACCTCTATTTCTCCTTCACCCTCCCTCTCTGGCTATTCCCTTTCTCCTCCTTTCTCACTCTCTCTCTGAGGCCCACTATCTGTCTGCCCTCTCCTCCGTCCATCTTCCTAACTCCGCTGTGCAGTGACCTCTAGCAGACCCAACGTGGGTCACTTGTTTATTCACCCACCCGGGGGGGGGTCATCATCCCTCGTTCTGAGTAGAGCTGCTTGTTTCCAGGACCGTTCCTGGATCGTTCGGAGGTCGGAACATAAATCAAAAGAATCTTGGCTCTCGCTTGCCAGTCATACACATTGTTTTACAGACACAGACCCACTATTGTCACCATCGTTACAACATTAGCGCGGCCCCCCTTTCCCCCACTTCTCTTCCAGCACATAAACAATCCAGCGGGAATTTCCAGACTGGGTCTCAGTTTGCCCACTGCCGTACTGCTGCGTTCCGCTCCGTTCACTCTCTCAAAACTAGCAGTTCCACTGACTGTGAAACTCTGTGATTAGAGGATTGGATCTGTGTACAAGGATTATACATCTCAAACAAGGGGTTGGTGGGTGATTGCGCTGGGCTTAGGGATGATGTAATCGTAGCTGGGGTAACACGATCCTCTTGTGTTTTTTCATCGTGGACAATGAGGTACGATTGGTGTTATAGTCCACAAGAATGAGTCTGACAACAAAGCCCCTGATATCATTGCACAGATTTCAGTCAAAACCTGAAACTCCTGTTTCTGAGCAAGGCGAGCCAAGAGGTAGGGCACAGTTTGGAAAGCAAAAAAACTACTTGTTAGACAGATAAGGGAGAAAACAACACATTGGTAGACTGGGTGCAACAGTGCATGTAAATTGCACTTTTCTCACCATTCTGTGCACTCACATTTCTTCCTCTAGCATATCATCTCTCCTTTGGGTTCTAACCTCTTTCACCATGGATCAGTTGTTTCTCTCTTTCAATCTTGTAATTAGATGTCTGGGAATCCTCAGTGCGGAGAGGCATTTATATTTTTGATCCACCAAAAATGTATGAAACGCTTCACTCTCTGGTGTGACCGTCACCAAGGAAGGGATATTTTTGTCCTTTTAATTTTTTTCCCAAGGACGGATGTGTTTTTCACTTATGCCTCAGGCGACTTGTGAGTGTCTTGATGAGTAAGAGGACTGTAGGACAGACAGACAGACAGATAGACAGACAAACAGAGAGACGGTTAGGATTTGTGTGAAAGACAGCGACCTCATCAGAGAGTCTATCATTATCGAAGTTTGTCCTCTCCCTGGCAACCCTGGCTGAGTCCCAGCCTCAGTTCCCTGCCAGAGAGAGAAAACCTCGCTGTGGACCCCATCAGCGCCACCCTGGATCTGATCTATTCACTGTCGCCAACCATAAAGATGAGAATCCAGAGAGGCTGCGGGCGCACCCATGCCAGGAAGCCTGTCTCGGCCCAAAGAGACCTCATCATTGTTTATTCAGCTTGAGTGTATCACACAGCTTGGCAGCTTGGGTGCGAGTGTCGATTCCCAGCGTGGAATCAAGTAGTCGCTCACTGAGGCATAAGGAAAAATGAAAATGGCTCCTGTGCACACTTTCTCGCCCGAGACTCTAAAACCAGCAAGTGTTTTGGTCATCTGCTTCAAGAGCAAGGGAACGGTAAACTTTGCGCTGCATTCATGGATCCACTCCGGGGCTGATTATTCCCCTGCACCCCCCACCTCAATCAAAACAAAAGAATGCCTCTGTGCCTCTATTGACCGTGAAAAGATGTTCGTAGATTTGTCCCCAGTGAAGAGATGTCTTTGTTGGTTATCTCCATTGGTGAGCCGCCTCCATTTGGCTCAGACTAATCAGAACACAAACACGCCTCTGTCATTTGGCTGCTCTCCCTCTCTCCCCCCCAGCTCTCCCCCACTGTCACTCTACCTCTGATTAACTAACAATATAAATTAGATTCTATGTTTACCTCTCCCCCCCCTTCATTTTCAACTGAACTTGTTTTTTTATGCCCCCTGTCATTCTAACACTTGTGCATGTGCCATAGAAATACTGTTATTCCCTCTGACCCTCTTCCTCCCACCTTGGGCTCAGATTTATTCTCCTTCATTCATCTTCCTGCTATCTAATCTGATCATCTGAGTGGTGTGTGTCTCTCCCCGAGGCACACACACTGGGGCCTGGCATGGATTAACTCTGCTTGTCTGTGCACGGCCTGGTTTCGGTTGCTGGAAGGGAAGTGTGGCGATGTAAAGAGAGTCCCTCAGGGAGAAGTCTTGTGCTTGATTCCCGGTGAGGTGGTCACATCCTGAATATGTTTCAGGTTTAGTTTCTTCACCCAGAGGAGCTGCGTACGTACTGTACTGCTCGTGCACAGGGGTGACACAATTTTCAAAAAACGCTCAAAAACCTGAATCAGCACCAGAACTAAATCCGTTTTACCTGCAGTTCAGCTAAAGTTTAGCATTAGAAGTTTAATATCCCATTCACAAATGTTTGGTACTAGATCGCAGATACATTGAACCTGTGTAACAATAAAAGTCCTGCCTGTAGAAGTGCACAAAAACACCTCATTTGAAATACTACACTGCAAAGTGCAGCACGTGCCTATCGTCCGGCACGTTTTCCTGTAACAGGCCTAGAAGAGTTCCATTCAGTGTTTGAAGTGAAATGACTGCCGACCCATTGCACACAATGTAGTGCGGTCATATTGATGTGGGCGCTATCCACATCTGAAAACCTCACTCCGTGTGCTGCATAGTGTCGCTGGGTCTCATGGGAGGAATGATTGATTTTTTTCTGTACAACCCACAGCTTATTCTCTATTTACTGTCCTAATCGTTTGTCCTTTTTAAAGTACACACGTTTAGTTTTACAGCTTTGTGTTTGTGCGTTTAGAGCACATGCATTGTGTATAGGTCCTGGGCCTGTATGTGTAGAGTGTTCATGCTCTCCATGTGTTCTCCTCAGTTTCCTCCAGATGCTCCAGTTTCCAACCACCGTAAAAATCCTTTAATATGTACCCTCCTGCCACTGCCCTGATCTACCACTGGCTGCAGAGCTGGAACTGGTCCCGGGACGATTTGCGGTGGCTGCCAACTGCTCAAATAGCTCAGGCCCAATGCTGAAGATGAGCATGGTCACAGGAATGAATAAGTAATAACTGAAGATACAGGTTTTCAATTACTGTAGTTTTATTCTATACGTTTTTGAACAACTCTAAATAACATCTTGACTGTGTAACTGATTCCAAATGTTATTCACCCCACAGCATTTAATGTGACAGCCGAAATTCTAATTCACAATGAGAGGCTCCTGTGAGCACTTAATAGATAAGATGACTGTGTGGAGGAATGTTTTCCCATTTCAGCTAATCCACAGCATTCATTTAGAATAAGAGAGCAGCGAATGATTTGAAAAACTTATAGTGAATACGAAAATACCCTTTCTATCTTTTTTATAAAAGATAACAGTAACTCCAATATTATCTCATTTATCAGAAAGAAACCTGCTGTATAATAGAACAACTCATCAACCCACCTTCTGTTTGGAATGGGTTTTTGTTTGGACTGTGGTGATGCCGGTTGCAGGTTTCTTTACTAAAACTGTAAAAGTGACCAGCAGTTATTTAGTCACGGCAAGTAAAGCCCTCCTGCTCAGTTGACAGAACCTGGAATCCGCTCCACCGCTGCAGCACAGAGAACTGTTCACCTGTTTATTCAAATGTCAGTGAAGCTCAACTCAGTACGCGGAACTGGAGAATCGGTTGTTGTTGCAGTTGTCGTGAAGATCCTGAATTTTGTCTTGATCGACAACGTCACCTTAGTTGATAAGTTCCAGCCGCTGCTATAGAGCGCTGGTCGCCTGAATGCTTCTCAAGGTATGCAAGCCTCATACAGAGATTTCTGGAATTATTATATAGATGTTACACTGTGCATATCTTGTGTCATGCAGTCATGAATGCTGTTGAATGTAAAAATATTTTTGATGTAATAAAACCCAAAGGTTTTCGATGCCATACCAGAGAAACCAGTCCTTTCTCCGACTCCAGGCCCTCTTCATATTTCCCCTGACCTGTGGAGAATGGCCTAACTGTGGCATTTGCTGAAGGTCAAGTCCGCCATGAGTACTGGGCAGGACCCCACTCATGTGATCGCCCACTTACTTGGATCCTTTCCAGGAAAGAACAGAGTGGTGTGTCTGGTCCACGGTGGGAAAAGCATCCCTTGGAATGTGACTTTGAGGGGACTGTGTGGGACTAGCGAGAGGGTCTTCCCTTTCCCAGTGAAAAGGTCTCTCCTCCTGAGGCTGTGGGAAGGTCGGAGGTCAGATGTACCCAGTGCCCACTCTGTGCAGCACACAAAACCCACAGCTGATGCTGCTGCTCCGTTCATAAAGCCCCTAAGGGCAGCGGTGAAAAAAGATTGGCTGCACAGCGAGCACCGAAAAACAATTCTTGTTTAAACTCAGTCTGCCAAAAAACAAAATGCATTTGAGACTGTCACAGGGAGCGCCATAAACAGATATTTTATTTGGGTTTTACACATTCATCTTGACTAAACATGTGATACCTCCCAACGGATGAGTAATGGCCACTCAATCATGTGACACTAGTTCAAACCTGCCGCCGAACTAAGGAGGCCATGATGTAAGCTAGGATATTATTGCATGTCTATTATGCACAGTGTGTGTGTGGTTCCTTATTCAACGCCTTTCTTTTGTAGCTTTGTTTTCTGTGTTGTTGCCTGAGGTTGTGTCCTCCTCCAATGTTCTCTCCTTGACGTAAAGTGAACCGACCAGTGGACCAGCACAGGAACATTGCAAAACCACTTTCCCCGAACTCCAAACCTAGTAGGGTAACATAAACAAGATTCTAACCAGTATCTGCCCCCGAGAACGCATGTTTCCCATTTTTTATTCAGGACTGATTCAAAAACACATCGTTGCAGTCTCGGGAGGCTTTAGTCAATGAAACATGGGAGAATATTCCATTTTGACCTCCCTACCCTGGCCCTCCCCCTTCCCCCTCTTACAACACAAGTCCTCACAGGAAAATAATAAACAGATGAGTAGGATGGGAACCGCTGTGAGCAAGAGCAGCCAGGCACTAACGCAAGCAGGCATCGCAGCTCTGGTTCCCAGGCTGGAGGGAAGAGGGCAGGCCTCAGCTTGACTGCCCCAGTCACTGAACAGAACCAGAAAAACCGGACAGAAATCAGTTACCTGTCACTTTTCATCCCCCCTGACCTACCCACTGCACGCACTTCTCTCGCACAAGTCAGGACACACAAACTGAGAGTGAAACAACAACTTCTTCTTCGAAACCATCACTTGTTAGGTCTTGTGCAGCGTGTGTGATTTTGTGACACAAACCTCACTGTGATTGGTTGCTATTGTGACGTATGGTACTCACAGTTGGGTTAAAACAGCAGAAAAACACACTCTGTTAACGATTCAGTTTCACAGTAACACCCCCTCCCTCCACGCTCCCCTTCTGCATCCTCTTTAAACAAACCCACTCACTGAAATGTAGGTGCACAACTTTTTTCCACGGCAGACAGAACCACAAGAAGTTTCCAAAATCAGCCACACACGCAAAAGGCCTTGTCATCCTCGAGAGAGTTCAGCCACACAGGTCTGCTTGGCACTTAAACACAGAGAAAAGGACTGGCTTCACCCCCCCCCCCCCCCAACTCCCTCTGTCTCCTTTATTCTCTTTCTGTATTCTGGCAAGGTCCGCTTTTGCAAATTAAACACAGATCTCCCATAGATGCTCGGCTGACAGCCCCAGCTACGTGCCAACACTGCTAAATATCTGGAGGTCAGCGGGCCTAGAAACACGGGATTATCCCCTCTGACTCTCATGAGCAAGACGAGTGTTTCACTTGGCTTTAACTGTATATATATTTTGTGTCACTTGGATCCATCTGTTCACCATTGACAGATACAATAATAGGCTTACGATGTTCGCAACAGCATTGCCGTCATAAAATTATTGAATGACACACAAGGCTGTAAAAACACATATTCACACACACACACGCACAAAAATCCCACACACTGTAGTCACACAAATGCAAATATACATAAAAAAGTGTGTATATGTGCGGCTGATAAGTGAGAGCAGACCCACAATGCAGGGCGGTGCAGCGACATCAAAGCCAGCGTGAAGTGATGAAATCAAGGGAGTCTGGACTTGATCAGTGTGCACTTGTTTGTCAGAATCTATGAGTCATTCTATTGTCTAAATGTCCGGTGTGTAGGAGTCTCCTCCTCAGATTAGTTCTTAAAGACGTATTTCCACTATCAAGAAACCGATACCAAGCCTGACTGTATGTCACTGTGTGTGTGTGTGTGTGTGTGTGTGTGTGTGTGTGTGTGTGTGTGGGTGGGTGTGGGTGGGTGTGTGTGTGGGTGTGTGTGGCTGTGTGTGGGTGGGTGTGTGGCTGTGTGTGTATTATGGATTGAATATTGAAAATAAAAAACTTAGAATGGCACTGAGCAGAGTGAATACCTCAACCAAGGCCCCAGTCCCCTTAGATTCACATTAAGTTCACACGCTCATAAAAGTGTTTTCATCAGGCTCCATGAATTATTCTCTTGAGAATCTGTGAAAATGACGCAACATCAAAGACTTTGGTTCAAAACAAATCCTGGATCAGCATCCATCCCAAAATTCAATGAGTTTCTTTCTTGGCCCATCTCCCGACTCTCTACAAAGTTCCTTGGAAATCCGTTGAGAATTAATCTTGCTGAAAAGAAAACAAACACACAAACACACAAACGAACAGACACGGAGGAAAACGTAACCCTCCTTCGCGTAGGTAAAAAATTGGACCTCCCTTCACATGAGGTTGCATGTACATTCAGTGTTCGCACACCACGAGAGAGAAAGCCACCCAACACAAGCACACAGAGAGTGCCGCAGGAGGCTGGTCCACATGACATCGGGCTAGTGACTGTGGCGAGCGTGGTGCAGGGTTTTCGGCGGGGAGTTGGGTACAGGGAACAGGACCTTGTATGGTGAAAAGACGCAGCCCTTCATTCCTACGGCCTCATGAAAGACTATTTTTGGGGCATTTTGAACTCTCCCACGCAAGCACAACAATTTCGGGCTTAGTTCATTTATTTATCTTTTGTGTTTTTCCATCTAATGAAGCCCAAGAGAGAGGACAAGTCGAGTTGTTTTTGGCCTGTAAGTCAGGGAGAAGAGGAGGAGGGGGGTGAGTGTGTCTGCGGGCCTGCGTGTGTGACTGTTGCCTGAACAAATATTGCGTTCAACACTTTAGCGCCCTACGCCAGAGCGCCGCCGCGGCTGCTATGACTCAGCTTTCTGATATGTAGCTTATTGCAAAAGGTGTTTCTGATCTGAAACCACGCTGAGCCAAACACTGTTAATGTGACAGAGTGGATTTTGTAGCTCTGTAGCGGCTGACGCTGGATGTGGCTGTGATTTACGGTCATTCTCGTATACCGAGCAGGGAAAGGGGGGAATGGGGTAGAAATGGCGTGGGACCCTGGGGAAGGAAACTCCTCTCTCACAACCCCACTGCAGAGGGCCAAGAGTGGGGTTACAACCTGGGTTTCAGCTCAATACAAACAAACACACTCACACACACATTAAGTAAAACAAGAGGGGAATGAGTAAAAAGAATAGTACATCGTTGTGGCACACCCTCTTTTATTTTGAAAGTCATAAACTTTCAAATTTGTCTACAGATATCGACTGGCTTCAAAAACATGGAAATGCTAAGTGACCCCACATTTGAGAGATAATAACTTTTTATTTTTCCAGCACAAGTTGTTGCTACAGCTATGACGAGCTCTCTATTATTCTTGTAAACACTGTCATACACTATTCTTGACATGTTTATTTGCTGCGCTCAGTTTTAAACATGACACTGCTGCGTGAACTCTCTGCTGCTAATCTGCAGAGCGATAAATAAACTTCACCCAGAAAATAAATCAAAGATTAAAAATAAATAGTACACGTCATTTCTCATCACTTCTTTTCCTCTCATGGAGTCTGATCGTGATAGTGCGCACAGTGCATTTATGTCGTGAGGCACGAAGTTGAAAGGGGCATATGGGCCATTTGGATTGTGAGTTACGGGCCGTGACGGACTTTATCAAATATTTCTGTTACGACTAAGACCCTCATGGAGTTGTGTGTGTTTTTGAAACAGTCAGCCACATGAGACAAGAGGCTTTCAGCGGCAGCAGTGTGTGTGACAGGCCGTCATCGCGTCTGCTGAAAGTTCTGCTGTTGCTACAAACTCTCCAGTCGGACTTAAAGATATAATGCTCATGTTTATATTCTTATCCTGCTAGATGTATTAACCATGGACTGTTCATTTTAGGTTGTTTTCATTTTAGATCTGAAAGAATTTGTTAAATTACTTATTATCCGTGGTTGAATAAATGTATTTGTTGGATGAGGTTTTAAGAGATTCCCCTTTCAATATCTCATTCACTGACATTTGTGTGGTGGTTGTAACTTCCCACTTGTGGGCCTCCCTCTCTTACAGGGATGGTCACATAGAAGCATATGTACCGCGTAGAAAAGGTGTAAACGAATTATTACCCACATTTACTTCAAATATCCTAAAGAAAATCTGTTTTCATTACTTACACTGTTACTGGCTTATTACTGATGTATTCCTGCTGAATTGGATGTCACTGTGGGTTCAAGAGATCATGTTAACGTTTAATGCAATTGGATATTCCAGGGCTTCATATTTTGACCTCATACTTATCTGAAAATGTTTCAGATTCCAAAACTGTCAGATTATTAAAGTATTAATAATGTTGTTGTCTAAATTGTAGATAATTAGAAGTTTTAAGTAACATGAAACAGAAATACTCAAATCAAATAATTACTTGAGTACTTCCTTACATTCCAGCTCTGCTTATTCATTTTTCTTATAGCTAATCTGAAACAATTAGTGAACCAGGACTTCTCCAGCTCTACGCTGATCTTGCTCTCGACTACGAAATCCTCATCTTCCTCCTGACCCTATTCTTCGCCTATGTAAACGTCAACACACTTCCGTGAACCCTGATGTGGGCCTTCTTCATGGTACCAGAGATAAGACTGCGGTTGTAGTGAAGTCTTTCTGATGTCAACTTCATCAGAGAGGCCCCATGAATGGGCCGGCATAGTTCCACTGAAAGTGCAACAATAACACACCTATCACACTCCATTCGCCCTCTCTCTCTCTCTCTCTCTCTCTCTCTCTATCTCTCTCTCTCGCTCGCTCTCTCTCTCTCTCTCTCTCTCTCTCTCTCTCTCTCTCTCCCTCCCTCTCTCTCTCTCTCCCTCCCTCTCTCTCTATCTCTCTCTCTCTTTCTCTCTCTCTCTCTCTCTCTCTGCTGGATGAGTGTGAAGGATAAACTGTCAGGCTATCTCACAGAGATCAGGTTCCATTCCACACCATCAAGCCTTAAAAAAAAACTCTCCGAGCAAGATAAAGCTTGCACTGTATATACATTTACAAAGGGAACGAAATGACCCTGTAATATCTGCACAAAGTCAATGTTCACAGGAAGACTAATTGCTCGTGCAGTGACAGCCAAACTCTTGTTTATTCAAGCTCTATGTCCCAGGCAACGTATGCAAAGATAAGTTTCTTCTCTCCCGCTGTGCGACGCTCTCACCAAAGTTCTTACCACCCTGCAAACACTGACAGGAAGTGATTACACTAAGTGGATCTATTTCATTCCGCGGAGGAGTCAAACTCACACTTCCTCAGGGAACAGACCCCTGACCTCTTTGTGCAGTCAGCCAGGAGACTTCTCCTCGCTCCCTGCTTCTCTCTCTTTCTCCAGCCCGCTTGTTTTCCCCCTGAAACCCCCAACTCAGTATGCGTCCCACAGAACAACATTTCTGGCTCTTCTCAGGGTGTTGCCGTGTTGTTCGATGGAGAGAATGACAGGTGAAATGGGAAAAGGGGCGAATGTTCTCACTGGAGAATTGGATTTTCCAACTTTTCCCAGTGTTGAGGACCCTCGATAGGAGTGTAAGAGCGCGTGTGGGAGGAGAGGCCGAGAGACAACTTATGGTTGTAATTTGAAAAGATGCTTTTTTTAGTCACCCTTAAATGTGGGAAATTCAATGTCAAAGTCCTTGAGCCTGAGGCGTCTGTGGGAAGCCAAGTTTGGGATCTGGGAAAAAGGGAAGTTTAGATCTCCTGGTGGAATTCTCTCACTTTCAACTAAGGGGGGGAGCTTTTGGTTTTCGGGGGGGGCCATAGGTTTGTTGAAAGTCGGGAATGCTTATTTACATTAGATTGATTCAGTCTGTCAGAGTAAAGAGGGGAGGCATACAAAGTTAATCTGCAGGAAACGGAACAAGCAGCCCACACCACATGCAGTTCTCTCTAATGTGGGAATCGGGAACCACATGACGCTGCAAAAGCTGGAAGGCGGCCTGGAGCAGAACCACAGATTATAGTTTAACCAGGGGGTAAAAGTCAAAAATCTCGGTGCAATTTGGTGTCATCTTGCTGTGTTTTTGTGTGTGAAAGAGAAAGAGGGAACAGCGAGAAAGGGGGGGGGGGGATAAGGGCGACCGACGGAGTTTGTGTGTGAAAGAGAGTGAGATAGGAGCGAGCGGGAAAGAAAATAAGAGAGAGAGAGAGAGAGAGAGAGAGAGACCACGCGTAGGCTTGTAATGGAGTGAAGTTCATCTTAGCCTCTCTCGCTGGTTCCCAGAGTCTGAGCCAGCTGGATGGTAACTGTTGAGTCTTTGCTGCACAGCTGCCCTCCAAACTGATTAGAGAGAGCTGGCTTCCTTCTCCAGCAACCATTGTGCCCTTCTCTCCAATGTGAAGATGAGGAGGAATGTTAAAATACAAGACAGATTATAGTTTGGTGCTGTTTTTTCGCTCTTTATTGTACCTTGGCGATATCAGATGTGCCCAGACGACCTGGCTTTGACGTCCTTGTGAGCGATTCCCGTCTGTGAAATCAGAATATCACAAATTTGTAAACACGACAGGGGGGGGGGGGGGGGGGGGGGGGGGGGGGGGGTTCGGGGGATTCATGTGAAAAATGATGCAGAGAGATTAAGATCGTGAACGTGCGTATTCTTAAAATCCAACTTCAAATAGAATTTAGCTGACAGATGTGACGGTTGACCAATGACATTGCTGAGGTACATCTGTTATGCGCATTTTTTTTTTTTTTTAAAGTGACTGAAA
Organism: Platichthys flesus; assembly: GCF_949316205.1. NCBI lineage: Eukaryota > Metazoa > Chordata > Actinopteri > Pleuronectiformes > Pleuronectidae > Platichthys > Platichthys flesus. Next base: position 10,955,696 of record NC_084960.1, on the reverse strand, counting down.
CGCAATCTGCCCATCTGTACCAGGGGCCACAGCAGTCTCCCCCCCCCCCCTCCCGGGACACAGCAAGATGAAAAACGGCATCAAATTGGCACGTTAACTCACAGTAAATCCTCTTTAAAGACCCCCGTCACTCACACAAACACAAGGGTCACAACCTCCGGAGTGTATGGCTACAGAAGTTTGAAAAAACAGAATGAAAATGTCACAGTCCAGCCACAGGCCCTAAGCTCCAGCAGGAGAAATAAGATACCCACAAAATGGACCTGCTGCGGAAGAAATAAAACACAAAGGGGGAGGAGGGGTTCAAAGAGACAGGCAGGATGAGGAGTCTGAGAGGAGTCAAGTTGAGTGGGGAACGTGAGTTGGACTGATGTGGACGTCACACAGGCTTTGTTGTCCAGGAGCCAGACCTGGGCTGGACTGGGTGGTGGCAGCTGGTGAGCAGATTTTGTTACCTGGTCGTGATTTCAAAGTGCAGTTGGCTGAAATCGTCACCAATTAACACGAAGGAATTGAACTTGAAGTTGTTTTCCTTTCAAATGACTGCACGTATCTTTAAAGTTTGTCTGATGAACATATTTAACTTTAAGCCCCATGCCAGGGCGAAAATAAACTATTTCAAACGCCATTCACACCCACATCAGAAAGAAAATCACAAAACAGAATCGTGGGACTCTTCCCATTGCTCCTTCATTAACTGGCCACGGATGATTACTTGTGTGGCAGGAAAATCTAATTTCCCGGCCGAAGCTCTGAGTCTTTCCATGGCTGTGTCCAGCCCTGCCACTATCAGAGTGCATGGTTGGTTTCAACTTGGCTAATCAGATTCAGTGTTGGTCAAGTTGTGTTATCTGGCCTGCCACGGTCCACCAGTCCGCCCATTCTGTGAGCTCTTAGTGGGAGTGCAGTTTCCATGCAGTCATGAACTATAAACGGGAAGTGGCGCTGGCCTCCTGCAGCACTATGGGAAAGTGCAGCTCCTGCTTCCTCTGCTTATTTGGACCATTCTGGTTATAAATGGACATTCACAAGCAGGCGGCCCTGCAAGGACAGCCCAGGGCCCACTGCTCACATTAACCTCTCAAATATATCTCAAGGGACCAGTGCTCTGTGGAGGCGCTGCGGACCATGCATTTTTCCATGCAACACTGCAGAAAAACCTGTGATGTTTACAAATTGTAATTTAGAGTGATTCTGTAAAACATTCAGTCCGCAGAGGCCATGTCACCTTTATGATTTATGATCACATTCTTGCAATTCTCACTGCTTTTCCTCTCCTTTGTTATATTCCAACCCCTGTCTGTTCGTTGGTTGGTTTGTAGAGAGAATAGCCCAAAACAACTGAATGGATTTCCACTGAACTTGGTGGAAGGATGTGTTGTGGTGTCAGGAAAGAACTAAATATTTAATATGGAACTGAATCAGGGGGAGGAAGATGACATCTATAACTTTCTTTCTTTAACATTGCAAGAGAGTTTTTCAACATTTTCACTTATTTTCATTTTCGCTTATTTCCTAGGGAATAATTGATGGAGCTTGAAATAAAATATCTGGCATATTTAGGGAACTGATATCTATGAGTGTGTGTAATTTGGTGCACGTTTATTGAAGTGAAGGGGACTGTTGGGCCTTGGCGGAGGTATGAGCTCTTCTGAGTTTATTCTCTGTCGTTCTCCTCTGTATGTTCAGCATGTAGAGATCAATGAAGGATGTGGAAGATAATTAAGTGAATCAGATACAAGATTAGTCAGATGCTCGGCCTGTCGCTCACTTGTAAAGTCTTACAGTGCAACTCCGTAAGCCTGAAACCAGGCATTATTGTGCAAGTTTCATTCCTTGAGCTACTACATCACCACAGACATATTCCATATAATTAGATTACAGGCTTGCTGAGGTCAGGGCATCCACAGAGGAGCTTCATTGTTATATGTGGTGTCAGATCTGAAGCCAGTGGGAGGAGACGAACCAGGTTCTGGCCTGTGTTCCCGAGGTTCAGATTGGACCCACAGCTGCAGGCCCAGCGTCCTGCAGAACCCTGGGCTTGAGCTGAGCCCTGACAGGTGCCGCATTAAAACCGCTGTGAAACCGCTCTCTTTGGCTTAACGCTGATCCTCTCACGCAGTCGCACGCAGAGTGCCACTCTCTTTGGCCTGCTGTTAAACCGAATGCCTGATCTGTGACGAAAGCACTGGCCAGAAGAACATCAGGCCTGGAGACGGCCACTATAGGAAAGAGGAAGAAGATTGCACTGAAGTGAAGCAAAATATGAAAGAATCTGAAAAAAAATGGACACTGGCAAGAAGGAGCATCCTCACTCCGTTTTCCTGCCTCAGTCTTGGCTGAATGACGGAGCATTCTTTCTCACTCTGATTTATTTCATTCAGACAATCACCATTGTCTCCTCCCCTCCCTTTCCTGTCTTCACTTACACTCGTCCACAGTCTAATTTACACCCAAAAATCTGACACCACGCAACCCAACAGCACCACAACTTTGCACTGAGAAAGGGAACAGAGTCGAATCCCCCGGTCCTCTGGAGAAGTTGTCTCTGTGTTCCTAGAATCCCTCAGTTGGACGTGGTAGCAGCAGCTGTCACTGTCCCTCTCTCTCCAGCCTGGCGCAGAACAGCATTAAACTTTTAATGGGTGATTAGTGTCAGATATCTGGCCGTGGCTGCCCGAGCCTCAACTGTGGGAAATATTCGTGCTGGTTGCACCTGATCCAGGGCTCAGTTTAGAGTTTCCTCCTGTCTAAAGAGGAACACAGGGATCCGGCGCACACACACAAAACCCGACTTAAAAGATCGACTCTACAAACTGGTATTTCATCAGGATAAGGACAACTTTGACACTCCTCTGGAGATTCTCCAGCCATCGCTGGGCCGAGGGGCAGAGAACACTAGTTAACCCAAGTATTTTTCAGCCCCAAATCCCTCTTTTCATTATACAATAAGAAAGTCTGGCCTGAATACTCTGTGAAACTGAAGAGGATACTGACAGTTATTGTGTGCAATCATCAGGGTCAGATAAGGTTAGCTACTTGGTCTGATTAGTCACAGCTAATGTTCCTGGTGCACGAAACCTAAAAAAAACATCAAGACTTGGGATAGTGCACTGATTTTGGTCTGTTAGTAATAAGCAAAGGAAAAAGAATAGAATAAAAAGAAACATTGAAACTTCTTTTGGCTAAATTTCATTATATCTGTAACGAGTATTGTTATATGTGTCTGTTTCCTTTAAAACTTGCATCCCACTGCAGATAAAACAAAGGGATCTCATTGTTGTTTCTTTTGAGTTCCGTGTTTCGAAGGGATCATGGTCTAAAAGAACAATAGCTCAGATATTCTGGTTCCACTTATCTATTATATCAAATTTACTGGATTTGGCCTCCTCCCTTCGTGTGTTTCGCAAGGATTTGGAAACTCAGACCCCCGGTGTCTCCCCAGCAGCAGCGGGCTGAATCGATTACAGCTCTGAAAGAGAACGGCCACCAAATCACCTGCACGTTGCACTATGGCCACTGTTCAGGGATCATTGTAGTAAAGAAAACTAACAGAAATTCTGATATTTACATTTGCAGGTTATTTTATCTGCTCCTTCCTTTCTCATTTTCAAACCACCTCTTTGTCTCTTTCTCTCTCTCTCTCTCTCTCTCTTTCTGACTCCACTGGCACAGCAGCATGTGAATGATGTCCCTCGCCGCAGCTGAGAGCAGTGAGCAGACGGGAGTCTGTGTGACGGCTGCGGTATCCTCTCTGAGACAAAGGGAACTTGGCAGGCTGCTGCGCTGGGGCTGGATCAAACGGGCCCTGTTTATTGGACCTCTCCCTCTTTGCTCGCTGCTCATCAGCGGCAGTGTGTGCGACTGCAGTATGAAGTGTCTGAGAGATCTGCTCACTCCTCGAAGACGGGGACCACTCAGACCACACACAGGGTCGCTTCAGCCGCCACAAAGGGAGGACCAGGACAGAGGCAGACACTCTCACTGTCCATACGCTGTCTTTATGACTTCTTTAAGGCTCTCGGTTTGTATCTGTATTGCTTTGGAACAGCCTCAAGGAAGAATTTATTTATCTCGCTCCTGACCTTTTCTTTAGTTTTGCCCTGTGGTGTTTTACACCACCCCCCTCTCTCAACTCCCCTCAACAACCCCCTGCCTTTCTCTCTTTCTGTCCTAACACTCACTGCGGTAACAATGTCCCACTCCTAGATTGCATTTTCCCATGGTGCTAGCCCCGGAATGTGTGCCTGTCGAAGGTGATACATATTTGCTTTCGGGCAGAGAGAGAAGGCCCTCATTACTGTGATGCAGATAGAAGGGAGCAGTCAAGGCTGAACAAAAATTCCCAGAATCATTATTCAGCAGCAGCCGTCACTCTGCGCGCAGGGATGACATCTGAGATTTGTGCCGTTAAGTCTCCCAGCGGTAAATCTTATAACAACATGACAGCAGCGGGCAGAGGGTGCAATAAAGCGAGTTGGTGTTTTCGAGAGAGCGAGTGTGATAAGGATCAGCTTGACAACTTTGGGTGTAATATTTATATGGAAAATCACGTACGAACAGGTCGCTGTTTTATCCTTGCATCTGCCGTTGGGTTCCCATAGACAGGCTGGCAGTCGAGGCTGACGCATGTACAACACACGAGATATTAAATTAGAGTGATGAACTCACGGAAGGTGGTTTTGGTTTCTACCCTATATCCTGGCCCCTTACCTCTAAATGTGAAAAGAGTTCTTATCCTCCCATGTCTTCCTGTCTCTCTGGGCTTGATTCCCACAATAAGCTTCATCACTGATGGGAAAGATCCAACTACACAGGAATACCCAAAATATTCCTTCCCATATTATATAATCTGTCGCACGATCTTAGAATGGAGAAAGAGAGACGGCAAAACAAGTTTGTGTTTCAGGCGCAAAATCTTATGTTGACAAAAAAAAATCCTGTAAAGGAATGCATTAATGTCATTAATGCAAAGCAACAACTGTAATTTAGCTTTCTCCATAAAACCTGATGAATGTTTTATGAGGGTTTCAAAGTGGGTAAAGGCCAAGTGTGTGTTCTTATCCTGTATCTGCTTACTTTCTAATTCCGTTGTACAACAGTGGCAAGTTCTTTACAACTTACCCCCTTGGATAAAGGAGCTGACAGGAACATCGAGGCTCCTCCAGCAGAGTGTTGTAACTTTGTACAAATGGGAATAACGAAATAGTGGATATTGCACTTTTGGAACCGTGGCACAATTGTTTGGTTTCACAAGACCCTGATTACACCGCACAAGCTGTTTGTTGTAGGTTTATGGGATTTTTGGACCTCGACTGACCACATCTGCTGTTTTGGAGAAGGATAGAATAAAGCAGCTGCTAAATCGTTGTTTATAACTCACTCTGAACAGTTATGTGGGTTATACATGGCAAAAATGTACTTTTTATCCAATCCATTCTACAGTCTAAATTCTGTCCTATTTTCTGTGGCAAAGTGAGCCATTCTCAGGGGGACCTTTCTGCCGCTCATATTATGGAGACTTTGCAAAGTAGGCAAGAAGTTCTCACACAAGAAAATGATTTTCATGCATGCTCAAGCAAGGCCACTGAGCACTCTTATCTCTCCCTCATCGATCCCAGCCATGGAAAGCAGCTTTTCCCACAAAGAGTCCCCTCACCCAGCAGCATAAACAAATACACACAGCCTGCCATCTGCATGTGAACCAGCAGAGCTGAGCTGAGACATACTGAGGCCTCATTTACCAAAACATCAGGGCTACCGAAACCTGCACATAGTAACCTGACCGTGACATGTCTGGTAAGCACAGGGGGTTTAAAGATGAGAGTCTCGTGAGAGTAATGGTCACAGGAGGACGAGGCGAGCTGGACGTGACTGACTGGTGGAAAACATCTGCATGTGCAGGGTGCCAGGCTGAGTCACTTTGGCCCATAAAGCCACACAGAGCATGTGTTTCTGTCATCAGGAGGATTGGATGCCCTGAAAGCATGTCACTTTGGGAGTTCTCGTTGCTTTGAACCCGCCAGCGTTCAGGCCTCAGCCTCCATCAGCACAGAGAGATGAAACACATTTTAACCTTGTTAAAGACGTGCTATAGATCCTGTGTGAGCCACACGTGCGTGGACAAGACTAAACATCCAAGTACATTTAAATCCAGAGTGTGTAACAATGAAAGCTCCACCTGTTCAAAGGTTTCACTCAGCTCAGTCAAGGTCGAGCCTGTTCCCTCCAAATACACATTATTTAAAGTCTTAAGCTGAACACTTTGTTTTTTGAGTAATACATTTCAATGCCTTTTTCCAAAAAGTGAAAAGCAGGATAAGGAAAATGACCCATTTTGGATCAGATACAGATCAGGGGGCGGATCTCGGATTCTTTTTGTGATTTATTTAACAAGATAGAGCATTTTTCAACCTTTTATTAGATTTCTCAGAGAGTGCTAAGGGACTAATATTTATGAGTCTGTGCAATTTTGGGCAGATCCAAATAAAATTCTTGTTCTAGTGAATATAAATGTGGTTTTGCAAGGAGACTGTTGGACCTCTCCGGAGGTATGTGCTCTGCTAGGGAGTTTTAAGATAAGAAGTCCTTTATTAGTCCCACAATGGGGGGATTTGCTTGTTATATTTGTAGAGTTGCAAAAACCCCGGCCTTGTACATTTCATCCTGCAACATTCATAATCACTCACTAAGACTAAGACTTCCAAGACGTGACATGATAGAAAATGTATTATTTGCGAGGGCTGTGCCGAAAAGGAAATCCAGGCATTAGTCACTCGGACCCCTTCAGTCACAGAGGGGACTTTCTCAAAGTCAACGAAAGGATTCCTAAGCAGTTGCCACATTTTGGTCTTCTTTGATGTCTCCTCGCTGACGATCACATGTGATCATTATTTAAACAGTGTCCCACATTCATTCATTTAGTTTTGATTCCAGCAGCAGCCGCAGTGGTGGTGGTGTTGAAATGGAGTGTGATAAATGTGGAATCGTGACAGATCCAGATATTCTGTTTCTTCACACTTTTCTTATACTGTGTTCTAAAATGTGCTTACTTTGCAGATCCCTCCAACACACTGTCACCGGGACCAGCATTACACATGGAAACATTAGAGTTGAGGGTAGAAGCAGCATGCTCAGAGGAATGAGATCTTAACCGAGGACTTAGGTTTCAGAGGAACCTCAAACGGTCTGTGGCTGAAGGCCAGTTTGCGTAAAAACCACCAAATGAGTCAGACCCCATGTGAAGGGTAGAAATTCCCTAGTATATGAGGGCGTGGGTTACCCATTTCCGTTGTTTGCGACCCCCTCACTCCTGAGCCTCAAGCCCTGCTGTGATTGCATTGACCCTCTTCCTCCTTGTGCCCCTGAGGCTGCTCTTATTGTAGCAATGTGGGGCTTCGGTGCTTCCTCCTCCCTGTTTGTCCTCCAGGAGCTCGGAGAGACAGGGGAATTAGAACAAGCTGTCGAAACAGCATTTCCGTGGGAGTGCAGGTCAGGGAGACCCCAAAGATGGCCTTTCTCATATATGTGAAATCTACTTCCCAAGCCCACGCTAAGGAGGAAGGAGTCTTTGTGTCGTATTTTCACAGAGATTCAAACTAAATGTTTACGTTACAACAGCCCAGCAAGGACGGAGGGGCTACTCAACTAATCTGACAAAACCAAATGAAAGATGTTTGAATGAGGCGCTGGTGTGGCACATCAAAATCAATTACTGCATTGGTCGCCTGTGACGAGACAAACATTTTGTGTTGTGTGAATGGCACTGTCGGCGCTGTTTACTCTGTGTGGAGTATGTTATTGTAGGAGCATGTCTGAGTGCATGCATGTGCAATGCAGACCGGGAAAGGAAATAAATCAAATGGCATCCACCAGAGTCACAGAGCGATTCCCAGTAATTATGTCCCATGACAGAGCCAATAGTGTAATTAGGGGTTAGTACAGAGCAGAGTGTGGACCACATCTGGGCCCCCCGAGGGACTTCCCGTCTCAACATGCTCACAAGAGTGTGAGAACCTCAGCCCATGAGCACACCTAAACAGTCCGGGTTGCTCCGAATACAAAAAACATTAATATCAAATAAAATTGTAATAATAGTCTGATCATGTGTTTATGCACAGCTCCCTCCCATGTGTCGGGAGGACGCCGAAAGGTCCCCCACACATGAGATGTCATGACATGCAGTCATCTCGCTTTGTTTTGACTTCAGAAATATGACTTAACAAGCAACAGGTTCATTCAGGTTTTTCTCCTAAAAGCTGCAGGGGCCTGCCACAGTCCAAACCACACCGGCAGGAGCTTTTACTTTTCAGGCCGAGCGCATCACACAAGCTTCGTTCAGACATGCACTGAACTCTGGATACAGGGTGGCTGTATTTGTGTACACAACCGGGTCAGGTGCCCTACACATAGAGCACGGCAAAGGAGATGTCAACATGGAAAGATAAAGAGATCAGAGCACCAGTGGTGAGAAGGGCCCAGGCTGATGCTGATGTGCTGGGATTTCTGCAGCGAAATGTACACATCATGACCTGCCTCCTCCTCCCTCTTCTCTGGGGCCAAGCCTCGCCTGAAGGCTTCGGACATTTCCCTGATGTTGTAGATGTATCTGACCTGAACAAACCCCTGCTGCATTTTTCAAAGGTGATGAGAAATATATAAATCCAATTTTGCTGACTTTAAATGCCAAAATGAACAAAATACTGATTCTAACAGTTAAATATCTTGTTTTTACCTATGAGGTCTGCATTTCCTCTTTCCCGTAATCCCACCTCCATTTTACCTGCCTTCTGTTGAGACTCTGTGCCCCACACTCGGAAAGTGAGATAGTGGACATTGGTTGCCCTCACCCGCCTCCACCTCCTCACCCGCCTCCACCTCCTCCACCGCCTCCACCTCCTCACCCTGCCTTGATAGTTGAGGGTTTGCAGGGCCTGACAGCTGCTCTTAAATTAGAGGGTAGGAGAGAACACAACAGAACCCAGGAATGTCTCGAGTGTCTGGATGGCCTTTCTCTTCCGCTGAATCCTGGGAAGATGGCTGCAGCTATGTCCAATATCAGTCAGGATGCTGGGTAATCCAGTACATCGTATCTATGCATAATGCATTCCTGACCTCATATTCTGAAAATTCCTCTGGAATTGCCAGCTGTCTCAGAAGCATCAGGGGGTTACATGGGCAGGCAACGAATATTAGGAGATTAATAAAACTGAGCAGCAGGGACAGACAGACGAATTGAACATGTTAGTTATTTGCAACCAGTTGATGGTGTCTGCCCTCGGCCCAATAGTCACACCATCCTGAGGTGAAACCTCCTCTATCATGCATTATCACAGTCCCTTCATTAGTTGCTGGGGAGACAGTGACCAGGTCATTGGGGTCAGTGCTGCCAGAGGCACGGTTGTAAAATTGCCTAGACAAGAAAGGCAGCCTCAATAATGGTGTAGCGGCCATTCAGGAGAGATTAGCACGACACAGCCCGGGATCCACCCAGGGACACAAGCTTTACCTAGAGCGGCAGGACACCAGAGCAAACACAGGACAAGACAGGCGGTAAGGGAGGAGCATCACAGAGTTTCCAGACGGCAAAATCAGTGGAGTTGTGAGGCGCTCACATGAGGTGGATGAAGATACTGACGATAGTGAGGCATGAGACAGGAAATGGAGGAAGAGGAGATTGATAGAGTGGGGGCGAGAGGATGGGCGGGATAGAACAATTGGAGACAGAGAGATTAAAGGAGAGGGTTGAGAAGTGAAGGCTGGACAGCTGTTTGAAAAGTAGTGGATGGAGGCCGCGTAGGAAGATGATGAGAAAGGAAGAAAAATAAGGAGGGCATTGAGAGGAAAAGATGAAACGTTCATGGAAGCTTAGAGGCACAGGCTTCCAGATAGTGAGGAGGAGGTTGGATCCATCCGTCATGGTGATTTTTTTCCGTCCTCCTGCCATACACCAGCATGATGTTTTTCTTCAATATGTTTTAATAAAAGTGGAATTACTGCAAGCCCTCCTCTCTCCTCTGGCCCTGGGTGGTGTGGTGTGGAATGTCTGCTGCAGTCAGCCTCCTCTTCCACACACTCTACACCCAACAATCAAGCCTCTCATGAAAAGCTACTTGCTTCAAACATACGCTTAACCTATGTGACCCATATCTACAGAGCAAACTAATGACAGAAACAGGAGAACAGTCAGCAGCCTATAAGATGTGCTATGTTTCATCTCGGCATCACGGTATCAAAGCAATGGAATTAGGGTTATCCTCATACAGACAACAATTCACAACTCTCTTGATGAGAGAAGCCAGGAAGGCCTTGTCACAAGAGATAATCTAATGGGGTTGTTTCTGAGTGAGTGAGCAAGGATGGTTTAGAATAAACAACGAAAACAGTGGTCAGCAGTCCTTTAAGAGATTCCTTTTCAAAGCATGGAAGTCAGCCCTCAAGGTACAGAGCACTTGAGCCATATCTACCCCAAACACTTCTTCCTTAACCCACCCTGTCTCATACCACTGCTCCCATCGTTATCACCAAAGTGTGCCTCTGGGCCAGCCATCGCCTGAGGGAGGAATGCTGCATGAACTATTCAATCTGAGTCTGGTAAATCTGCCATTTCCCAGATTCACCCCTTTTTTCTCGAATTGAGCCTTTCACTCCCCCGTGCTGACCGCGGAGCATCATCAGCCTCGTTTTTTTTAATGTCCACCAGCTGCTGCGGCGTGTCTGCGTCAGATAACATCTTGGACTGAATCTGTTTCTGCTCCTGCTCCTCCACAACCAATCGAGAATGATGAGGAGGTAAAAAAGGTGGGGGTAATAACCACACATGTAATATCACACCGCTGCAGCGGGTTTGGACAAACGGGGCTGGCGGCTTCCTCGGCATACTTTGCGATCAGAGACCGCCCGGCAGACGAGGTGAACAGGAGTGTGGATTTTGGCGGGGAATCGGCCTCACGTGAGACGGTGTTAGAAAGAGTCATGCTCGCCACAGACAAAAGGCTGCCGTCCATCTGCAACGCCATAATATCAGAGCAAAACCTGTTTGGTCAACTTGGCAAAAGAAAAGAAAAAAAACATCAACAATGCAACAAGGAAATGTTGTATCTTGATGTAAACAAAGATTTATGTGATTGTGGGAGTAAGCCATTAGAAGCCATGTGAATGTTTAGATGAAGCAGGCGATAGGTTTGGGGGTATGAAGACAGGTTCGGGCCAATTATCCCATTCTTGGTTGCTTTCGAAGTAATTATACCTTAGTGATACGTTAGAATTGTTATTCACTGGCTGTTGTTTTGATTACGCACTAGCGAGGCTTAGTGTTTTCTCCCCGTTCTTTTTTCTTGAGGAACATCCAAGCTCAGGCGGGCTCTGCTGGGACTTGCAGAGGCACAGGTGGGGCTGTGGGTGTAGCCTGTCTCACCTCAGTGTGTAAGTGTGGGAACCACTCAGCCACAAGTAGTGCATGAGTAACAAGGACCCTGAGGGAGTGTGGTGTAATCTCCTCTAACGCTTCTCTTTCTCTCACTCAGCCTAACACACACACACATTTACTCGGAGGAAGGAGTTCACTCATGCATTTATCTCAATCAGTGCACATTAGCAAACAGCAATCTTCAAATGAAAGCTCAACGTGAAATCACACAGACACAGACATGTTTGTGTTGTAAATACAGTCACGGCCAGGTAAGTCATAGCCTGCGTTGATACCATTGTTGGACCTAATTGCTGAGCCATGCTGAGGAAGCTTGCATGACAAAATGCATCACACACATTCATCATGTGGACAAACAGGTTACATAAGGTTAAGTTGTAGCTAAGCCATTATTATCTCTCCTGAACATGTTAACGCAGAGCTAGAATGCATTTCACATTTTCAAAAGGTATACATGCAATGTGAAAGGTTCTCGAATATCACACTAAAATATCAACTTTTACACATATATATATGTGTGTGTGTAGAGAGAGAGAGAGAGAGAGAGAGAGAGAGAGATGATAGATTCAAACAAATACTTGTTTGTGATAAATGAGGATGTAATGACCATGGAAACAATGATCTAATAATCCTTGTCATGAATCCATCAGTGTGGCCTCCTAGATTTAGCGAGGATTTCTATATTTCCAGAGGGGAGAGAGTAAGTATCATTGAGGATTATTGTAATTTATACTAATCACCAGGTCATTAAGCCCAATTTTCATCAGCACATTATCATCTTCAGCTCTGGGAAGAGTGCTGGAACGTGGCTTCAAAACAACTGAGCCACCCACTGAGAAAGAAATTACATAATTGCTATACAAGTTTAAGCAAAAATGGATGACATTTCCCCTAAATGAATAACACTAGCAAAACCACACACCGCCGAAAACTACATACATGAATTTTAACACATATTCACCAGAGACCATTGTTCTCGGGTGAAAATGTAAAGTGCTCATCTTTGTGAAGGAATGCAAAGGAATGACAATAACTTGCTGCTCTAATACAGATTTTATTGAGCTGTGTTGGTGGGGCAGTTGGGGGCAGTGGGCTGGCAGCTGTTGCTGCTGTGCAGGGGCCCTCAGGTCTCGGCCTACTCCTAATGGCCAGACCAGCTGTCGGAGTTCTGTCTGTAGGGGCGCGGGGCTTCAGGAGGCGGGGAGGGCATGAGAACTTCCACCCCCCTGTCCTTGGGGGCGGATCCCTGCCTTGTCTGCCCTCCTCTGAAAGGGGGTGATTGATGGCGCAGGGTTGACACCATGCTTCTCCAACAATTGAGTCAGGGGGGACAGAGGATGAACAGAGAGCTCGGGACCTCTCCACGTCTTTCTCCTCTGGTTTTCAGAGGCAAATGTGGGATCAGTCGAAGTTATAATTCAGTCATTTTTCTCAATATGTCTTTTATTTGACATTTTTAGTGGCGCATATGCCACTGGAAACACTTTTTCAGGGCTGTCGCTGCAATAATTCTGCTGACGACCTCGAATTATTTTCTGCTTTATCTGTCAGATTACATGGATTTGAACACATTTTTGTCAAATAGCTTAAATGACCTTCTGCCTCTCGTTAAGATAAGTCCTCTTGTTGCAGCATGCCTCCATTGCCCTCTTCCTTACACCAGATCAATTAATCCTGCCAACAGAGTGAAGATCCATAGTGGTGTGGACAGCACCCCAGCCCTAAGTGTGAGTGTTGGGTCATCAGCGGGTACCGGCTCAGAGTCTCGGCACCGCGGCCTGCTAACATAGACCTGACCTTTAGCACTAAACCCCGGGATTCTCCCTGGATCCCTTTCAGCAAGTCGCCAGCGCCTCCGTTCTCCTTTCCAGATTTACTGCCCCGTGGAGGGAGAGAGGAGGAGGAAGGGGACGGGTGGGTTGTTGGTGGTGGTTGGGGGGGGCACTGTCCGGCAGCTGTTCACAGTGGTCTTAAGTAGCCATTTCACACGGAAACGGTGTCATAGCTTTCTGAATTCCTCCGGCTGGCCAGTCTCCAGCTCTGTCTGTAGTACATTCCAGCACAGAGATGACTATTGCACTCTCCATTCTCACTGCTCTGTGAATTCAAATGCTTCCAGACTCTCCACTGAGTGTCAGTCAACCCCTCTGTGATTTATATCATGAAGGGAAGGGACAAAAATTCTTCAATTTGTATTAATGATAGCGGAGGCTGATCTTGGATAGAAGAATATCATTCGTACAAATTCCAGAAGACCTCTGTCTGGCAGTTCTCTGGGACAGCACCTCAGCAAGAAACACAGGGAGTGAGAAAAGATATAGAAAATGAAAAATCACCATAGGTCATACATTTATTTCTGTCCTCGTCTCTGTCCCTGTACTCGGCAGGAACAAGACGTGTGTTCACATAAAGGATTTAATAGCCGTTTGGAGAGCTTGTGTGAAAGTCAAACACTTTTTCCCACAATCCCAAAAAAGATCCATCATTCACATGTGTTTACTTTAGGTAAAAAGCTCCAGCCTCTTTGTGTGTATATACGTGTGTGCATGTGTGCATGTGTGCTTGTGTGAATGTGTGCGTATGTGTGACTGGGTGAGTGTGTGTGTGGTCCAGGTATTACTCATGTTGTGGGGACCTAAACCTGTTTACACAGTCACTTGTCTTCCTCATGGGGAGAAAAAGAAACGGAAATAATAACATTTTAGGGTGAAGTCAGGTTTGGTAAAGAATTAGGGCAAGTTGTAATATGGTTAGGGCTAGAGTAAGTCATCAGAAAATCAATATTAGTTAATATGATTTTGTACTTTAAAGTCACAGAGACACAACTTTGTGTGTGTGTGTGCTGCGTGTGTTTGCGTGCATGTACACATTTTTATGAAACTTATTAGAGAGATGTTGTGCCTTTCTAGATGACAAAGTGATGATCCGGAAAAACAAAACCAGAATTACATTGTGTGAATGTAAGTCTATAAACACAAGCTTTTCATGATAAGGTAAATATCCAAATACTCCCTTGTTAATAAATGAGTGTAGATACCACATTCATATTTCCTGCTTCTTTGCTTTGTATTTTCTTTAACAAAGTAAAACACTTAGGGAACTGTAGGGAGGGGCTTAACAAACAAGAGCACAGGATCCTGGCCAGAGCTGAGTTGTTCCTTTCCTGATTGGAGCCTCTAGCATTGCACAACAGAGCGAAAGATTCCTCAAGTCATCTTATCACTTTGAGATGCAGTTGATTGTGTGTGTGTGTGTGTGTGTGTGTGTGTGTGTGTGTGTGTGTGTGTGTGTGTGAATGTGTGCATGGGGTTGGTGCTTGTGCCTCTGTCACAGACATCAGGAGTGTGCCTGTATCGTCTCTTCAAATCTAAGAAGCCCACTTCACTTAAAGCTGAGGTGTTACCCGCGAACCCTGAATGATCCTAAAATACAAGACATCATACAATTCTGAAGCAGTAGGATCGTCAGCTTCAACGCTGCGCTGCAATTGGCCCGCTTGTCTGTCCGTAGGGGGTCCCAGCTGCTGATTGGCCGTGACCATTTTTGAAGAGGGGCTTCTAATCCTCTCCACACTCTCTGTGGGTGCTCTCTGGGCTTTTCCCACATAAATCAGTCTGGCCTGGGTGGTAAAGTCATCACGTCCACTGGGTCCACTCACACTGCCTGTTAGCACCCGTATCACATGGAGCGTGCTAGCTCTGAAAGGCCACCGAGCATGAAAGGAGGGAGCTGACCATAACTGTGTATGTAGACTACTCTTAACACTGCGCTGCTGTTATAATCAGAGACAGTAGGCAAAGGGAAAATCCTGAAAGGCAAACACAAGCTTTATCCCTCAGGAGCACGCCATTCCAAACTAAATTGTCAAAGAAACGTGATGTTTTATTGACCTGAGTGACCCCTGCAGTGTACGGACACACTCCCCCGCTGTGTGAGTGCAAAGTAAGCCTGTAAGTAAGGGTAGGGATGACATGAGCACACCATTTTACCTCTCATCCATGGGTGGTCCCAGAGTTGGTTCGTTTTCCCTCCTGACAATGCAGTCGTACAGTACCATTCACATGCACTTCTGGATAAAAGCTGCTCTGTCAGGAATGTGTCACAATAGAGCGCGTTATCCCAAGGTATCAAATGCTCAATGGGAGGAATCCCTGGGTAATTTGTATCAAAGGCACTCGTACAGGGGCATTAAATGTGTACACGGGGACGTCCTGGTTGAACGTACGAGCCTGCCATTTCTTCATAGTCTTGTCAATGACTATGAGCTAACAACTGTTCAAAGAGGAGCTCCACTCTCTGTCCAACAGAGAGCGGAGTTATAAATCCTGACCCTGTCACATCTCTGTTTGTGTGTTTGGAGATTCCCCCTGAGTCCTGTGCGAGAATTTTGTCGCCAGTGCTTCTACTCTCACACTTTCTCTCCAAGACAAACACACCCCTTATTTTGTTGTTTTGTCAGATGTGTGTGTGTGTGTGAGTGAGTGTGTGTGTGTCTGTGTGTGTGTGTACGTGTGTGTGTGTGAGTGTGTGTGTGTGTGTGTATGTGTGTGTGTGTGTGTGTGTGTGTGTGTGAAAGTGGACGAGGGACATAAAAGTTAACTAGGCTAACAAGCCATTACATATTAAAGACTAGAACAAAAGACGTCCCTTTAAGAAACCAGAAGCCGCCGTCGTTCAGACGAGACTTAGTTCTTTCATTTGTTAAACAATCGAGGAGAGGTTGTATTTCCAGAGGGACGTGCCGAAGCAGCCACTTCCACTGATGAGAAAGAAGGTGAACTGCAATTTTCTTATTGGGCCACTATTTTCTCGAGTCAAGCAGCATAGATGTTAATCCTCTCAAACAAAGCATTCTAAAGCCTGAAACATGCTTCTGCGACTGCGTCTGCGTCTTTTCACGCCGCTGTGGCGCAAGACTCGTTTTCATTCATGCTTCCCCAACCGTTGCGCGTCTTACAAAGCAATTCCGCGCCAGAACACTAGGCGGAGTAATGCTTTTTGTCGAAGACGACCTTAGAGACGCCTTCTTTCTTCTTCGTCGATTGTTTATTTACATAGCCACTGCGGCTCCTCGTAGCCTTTTTCTGGCGGACAAATCCGCCAGTCAGTGACAGGTTTTACAAGTGATCATACCATCGGATATCTTCTGCCAAGTGCTCTTCTATTTGGTCCATATTCGTTCTTCTAAATCTTCCGTGATTTCTGCCGGTATTATGGGGCATGAAACCGGAAATGCAGCTCCAGAAGGGATGTAGAGCAGACCAATCACAGCCTTGCGGGCTGAGTGAGCTTGCGGAGCTTTGCCGTAAATTTTAGAAAAGGGGGTCGACACCCGTCAGCACGTAAGGAGGGATACATAAGCACGTAAGGGACCCGGAAGGGCTCTTGCGCTTACGGGCCCGTGAAAACGCAGAAGCATGTTTCAGGCTTAATTTGGGAGCGAGGACACTTGGAAGCCTCGCGGGCCAATCGGCAGCAGGCTACCAAAGTCTGAGGACACGGTGAGGTTGAGTAATCATTAACAGGAAAATACAGCTTTACTGGAATACCTGAGTCAAGACAATTAAAGAAAACTGGTTGAGGTTCCATCAAAACCCATTTTAAAAGCTGTTTTATTTCACTGTCTGTTCCTGCATTAGTAAGCATCAATAATGACCTTTGTATATTCAATACATTCTTGTGTTCATTGACAACAGCCTTGTGATATTCTGATGTTAAAAGCTTGTTAGGCACAATGATGCCAGCAGCTGTTTCCAATGTAACAACCGAGGCCTCTACGTTTTTCAGAAGGGATGAGCTACGCGAGGCATTTGTGGACTCTGAGTGCCGAGATAGGAGCATACTGTAAATACAACCTGTCTGCCCCTGAGCACGCTGAGAAATCTCTCCCTGGGATCGTCCTCCAGCTGGAAGTCAGTCAAGATACTGCCACTCCCACATCCCCACGGGGTGAAAGACATGATTCACAGCCAGATGAAAACACAAAAAAAATCGCTTATTACACCTATTTGTGAGTTAGATTGACTCCATCACAACATCCTGCTTGCCTCGAGCTTTCACACACAGCCAGACACACAGTGAGACACACACACGTAGCCTATATATATTGTCTCGGATACGTGCCCGAGTGAGATTTCAAAGAGGAGTTGCGGTAATATCCAAATGTACAGAGAGACTACAGAGGCGGTGTAATCATGTCATTGAGCACAAAAAAACTCAATCAAGCCATTGAAAACGTTGCACTGCCCCAACTTTCATCACACGGTTGGTGCCAAGGAAAGCAGGTGTCTGTGAGGCCTAAGGAGCTCTTTTCACTGACCCCTATAGATGACGTCACGCGCACTAACGAACTTCACTCCAAACCAGCCTGCGACATTCATGGCCCTGCATGTCTGTAATTTATTCAAGGCCAGGAGCAGGGATAGTGTGACGGGGAGACGGTGGGGTGGCAGCAGTGTGCTTGAATATTAGTGTGCAACCCTCCCCTGCAGAGAGAAACTGTGTCATAATGCCGGACTCCTTTTATGATTCAAATCAAGGCCATTGTCTCTGTAAGCAACCGGCTCCGCTCTGTGTTCTGCAGAACAACTGAGGCACTATACACCGGCTGCAGAAAATGAGTCCACAGCCATAGGCTGAGGAGGTGCAGGCCCTGAGAGCAGGGCTGAGACTCGGTACATGGGCCGCGGGGATAATAGGAATGTTGTCTGCCTCTGTGCTGCCATGTAAACACAATTCACTCGCTTATCTGCAATTCATCAACTGTTAACACACAAACAAACAAGTGAGCTCGCACAGGGTCCGAAAAACTGCAGTGGGCCACATGGAAACAGACACTTCTTCTTTTACGAGCATGATGTGAGGCTTTGTTGTCTGGTTTATGGATTTCAAACAAAGGCTTTTTTAATAAGTAATGTTCGTTAAAAGCATCTGCAAGACCACCACCCTACATTTTGACAAACCTGTTTAGTTTTATTTATAAATTCATAGTGTTGATTTCAGATTTTCTCTGGTTCAGGATTTGCAGAAGCATTTTTCACAAGGTACCTGATCACACTGAATAAAGAAAATCTGTTTACAACTTGAACAACCTACTGAGAAATCACATTTTTGTAAAAGTTATCAATAAAAATGGGTTAGTTTTATAAAGATAAACCTAATTTTACCAGATGAAGTACTTTTATAGAAGTTGGTCCCACAGTTTTTCTGGTTTTTGGTACAGTTTTTTGCTTCAGATTTCTGGCTCTCCTATAAGATCCTTGTCAATACTTTGTGTCCAGCAGCTTAAACATTACTTTTCCAAAGACTGTTATTTTTAACCCACAGACATGAATTGTGCAGATTTTGAAGCAAGGGTCAAATCTGCTACGTTAGTCAATCTGCGTTTATTATAAAGCAGGAAAGGGCCCATTAGTGTTGATAGATTTGTCCCAGGGCAGCTTGATGATGTGTGGAACTGTGGTCTCTGCATGTTCCTGTCCCAACTTTTTTTAATATTCAGGGAGTGGGATACATCAAACTTTTCAGTATGTGTGGGGTTGTGTGTGTGTGTGTGTCTGTGTGTGTGTGTGTGTGTGTGTGTGTGTGTGTGAGGGGGGTGGGGGGGGGGTGATGGCGCTCTGACGATCCAGTGTGGAGGAGAAAGAGAAAGAGAGAGAGAGAGAGAGTGAGAGAGAGAAACAGAGAGAAACAGATGGGCGGGGACAGGAGACGCTGGGACACATCGGGCAGGAAAAGTTTAGCAGAAGTTTCAGGAGGCGAACCAAGACTCACAGCAGCCGTGGAGGAGCTGCGGAGGATAACACAAGATTGGGAACTAACGCGACTCTTACCGGCTGACTTTATGAGAAACCCCCCATCGACTTTGGAGCCGTTGTTTTTCTGTGAACTTAACAAAGGATGTATTTCTACTGAAAGAACCAACTCGAAACGCTGGAAACTTTTCCACCGAAATGGAAGGGAATATTCCATGGATTATTCTGTCATTTTTATTTTTCCTGCATATTTGTGATGGTAAGTTTGTTGTTTTTTTATTAAAGTCTATCCCAACTTGTAGGGTGTAAACTGGACACCCCATCCAATGTCCAGTGTCCCGGTCCAAATAGGCACAACATCACTTGACTGGCTACCACTGTCATCTTCGTGCCAAATTTGATTTTACATTTACTTTTAATCTTCTGTTTTATGCAGCAGTTTGAGTTAATTGATCAAAAAACAGCAAGGTTTTCCAAAGTATAATTAAAGAGCAACAGATAACCGATAGGACGTTTTTACGCACATCACGTGTCAAAATATTACGCACAGAGGCGCACACCGTTATTTGTGGATACATTTGAATACTGTACAGCATCTTGTAGTCCACGGGTATTTTATTTAAAAACAAATGATCTATCATCTAAGCGCATTGATTGTTTTTCCTCTGTGGGAAAAAGTGGGATGACTCTGTTCTGTGCTGCTCCAGCGAGTGAACGAAACCCGAACGAGGTTCCTCTAACATCAGCAGCCCTGTTAACGTTTGGATGAGACGCGTGGACTTGAGCGATGACGATGTTTAACATCACAAGTTTCCAAAACTGCATTTACTGTAGGGCCCGTTCAGGAGGAGGGAAGGAAGGCGAACATTTGTTTAACCTAAAGCAGCGGGCGATGAGCCGGAGTCCCCGAGCTCTGTGGGAACAAAGGCCTTTCTAAGCAACTGAATATCTGTTCCCACGAAGCGGCTGAGCATTGACTGTCAGATAAATTAAGGTTTCCAAGACCAAAGGTTTTCCAAGCAGGGATTAAATGTCAGCATCATGTCAGCATGTATCTCCACCAGGGGGACGCAAAAGTTTATCTGCTTTTGACGAAGTAAACAACAAACATGCGGGTGTGTCTGCAAGATGTGACAAGTGGCCGAGGCCTGATGTCTGTGCTTTAAAATGTATCAGGGACTATAAAGGAGCCTTTTCACCATCTTTTACTGAAAACAAAGATTTCCTTCACAGACACTGACCCTGATAATGGGCCTTTTTCCCCTAGTTTTGCTGTAATTTACTCTCAGAAAAATGGTGTTTCTCTTGGGGTTAAAGTTGATTCCATCCAGTCTTTTGTCCATCGTTTGCCTCTCTAACAGTTTTTTCCCAATTTCCACAGGGTTCCATTGCGTGGATCAACACAGACCTTGTGAAAACGGAGGGACATGCATAGATTCACCTGCTCGATGCATGTAAGTGAAACATCACGTAAAGTTGTGCCAGGATAACACTTGTGGGCCAATGTTTCTCCTTCCTCAATACTTCATTTTCTCAGTTAATGAAAGCCTTTTGACATAAGCAGAGGCCTTGTGTGTAAATGTGTGTTTCACTTGCTGTTATTTCTAACTTGGCTGTGGAAGGTTTCCTTGTAAAGTTTCATTCCCAGTTTCACAAGCAGTGTCATATCCTACTGGATGTTAATTTACAACATTCCCATAAGAGTGGTGAAAGACGGGCACAAATTGATTAGGCCGCACACAGATGAGCATCAGCACGCCTCGACGTGTTTGGCTGCCACACTCATCTCCGGCACCTGCTACTGAGCTTTGTCAGACATAAATCCCGTCATTATGCTGCACATGAGTAAAGCGTGATGTTTATCTTTGCTGCAGACTTTTCCTTCTACAAGCATCATGAGTTCATTTCGAAGGGTTTTTTAATTCAACAATTTATCTTAATTGTTTTCTGTTCTTTCTTTCGTTTCCCGCCTGCTTTGGGCATTTTTGAGCTCTTGCATCTTTTGGCAGTGATGCAGCTTTTGTTTTCCAAATTTGAAGGGGGGGGGGGGGGGGGGGGGGTCGTGTGGGAACCTAGTACAATACTCCAGTTAAATAGCCTACAGTGTCTTGCCTGGGGGTCATTTGCCCTTTTTTAAAGAACCTTTTAGCTGAGGAAACAGCCCCCAGTGTTTCAGATGAGGCGATACAGTCATCTGCTGAACAAAAAAAGACTCAGTGGTTGCCAGCTGCTTCCCTCCAAAAATGGCAGATTTATTATTTTATTGGACTGGGCCAGCAATTTACCCTACAGTAGGGGTCAAAGTTGGGCCAGTACCATGAATGCGCTTTTCACAAGCAAATAATAAGACATGAGAATTTATATATGCACTAGCCAATGTGTAACTAGAATCTGAAACAAGTAACCACCAGCCTCATTTTTTTTCAATCATTAGCCAAGATGAGCGAGTAAATGTGTAATTTTATGGAGAATGTCTGACACAGTTTGTCTGAGGCTGTTTAGATATATATACATTTTCTCCTGTTAGCGACACCCACATTGTAATCTAATGTTTTGTTTAGTTTCTCCATTATTTGCTGATTTAATGTCGCCACAGGGAATCATTTTTGGCAGATGCTTTGATTCATTCATCTTTTGTGCTGTGTACACGTGTTGTGTGGTACATAGGAGTTGGTAGTCACTATACTGGTCCAGTGCCAAGAAAAAGAACCGCTTTAAGTGCAAAGCGAGAGGTTTTCTAATGGAAGGGGACAAATGTCATGGCACACACTGAAGAAAGAGTCCCATACCAGGGCCGAGCAGTGGAGCAGAGCATGGCCACATTAGAGTGGTCAGACCAGTCCGACACTGAGGTGAGTGGTGGAGCCACCCCACCCCTTCCACTGGGAGCCCACTGAAACAGGAGATTCAAAACAGCAGAAAAGATCCTTTCTTTCACCAGATACCTGGCTGTAACCCTGCACCATCAGGACAGAGCCGCGCAGGGAGTGAATAAAGGCCCCAGCGAAACAAGGCCAGTGCAGAATAGAAAAACAGAAACTAATGCATATACAGACACACGTTTAGGCCTTTAACAGGAATTTGGAGAACCACTGAAAGAAAAAAAACATTGCTAGAAATCACCACAGTTGCACAGAAGCACACATTGTTCTGTGCAGTGATTGGTCATCTGCTCCTGCTTCTTTCTCAGCCACTGTGTTATTACATTATGACTTCACAAGTGATAGTAATAGCATGAGGTTGGGAGGTAAGCTGCTATTGTTACTGTCCCAGATACCGATGTATCCTCTGTCTTGTTGGCAAACACAGCTATAACACAACACTATGGCTGTAACATGAAAGAGATCCCAGTGTTCTCATGGTTTTCTGTCTCGACAGTTTCTGTGTCGGCCTCCTCCTCACCCCCTCCTCAAGTGACTCGGTAAAAGTTACAGTCCAGAGTTGCTAATAGGGGATTACAATAGTAATCCTCTGGAAACTGTTCAACTGAACAAACTTTCTGATGCCCATGTCATCTGTTTCAGTGACCCGGTAAAGCTTAGTTAATGCTTCTAGTCTGAAAGGGTTGATCGCCCCAACCAGGCTCCATGACTCTGCTCACAGTGCAGGCACTAACTGGCTGTAGTTGCTTCCTGCAACTGCAAGTCAGCGATTAATTCCTTCACTTGTGATTGCAAAAGACCACGAATAAGTGGTTGCAATCCCATTTACTAAAGTTTTCAAATTAAAAAAAGCAACTTTGCACAAAAATCATCTCCACATGCAGGTTCCAATTTGAAACCGTTTAAAGTGTTGTGCTCCGAAACTCTCAGTGTATGAGTCTGTGAACACGTTTGTGTGCACTAGTGGGATGGTTGCTTTTACCAAACCAGGCTGTGCTTGATGCCTTCAGATAAGTACAACATGTAAGTGAGATGTTCTGCACTTCTGCTCTGGAGATAAGGTTGCTCAGATGCACCAGCTCTGCAAATCCCAGCTTCTCTGGTTTTTCCAGTTCCAAAGTACAACCTGTCTTTGTAAAGTGAGATTTCTTTGCATTGAACGACACTCGAGTACTTGATGCACCATTAATATTTTTTAAGTATATTCTCTGTGAGCTTAGTGTGACCCAGAGTTTTGAACTTGGCAGTGAAGGATTAATCGTCAGGAAGTCCTGTTGAAGTGTCTTTGGCCCCTCAGCGCTGCCCTGTGAGCAGAACGTGCGGTGCAGAGAGGGCCACGGCGGCGCGGCCAGAGGAGAGATAATTAGGCAGATTGAGAGGGTGTCATTCAGAGAGGATCCAGCTGGAGGGATCCGCCTGGGGGTAGGGACCGGGTGGAGGGAGGCTGGGTAGGAAGCAGGGGGGTGGGTGGGGGGGGTGAGGCTGCGTAGAGGACAGCTGGTGGATGTTGTGATGGTAATCCAGTGAAGTCAGATCTGGACAAAGGGGAAGCATAGGGCCAGGTGCTGCCATTGAGCAGTCAGCTGCCCCCATACTGTGAGAGACAAGCTCGTGGTGGAATGAAGCTGGTAGCTCTCAGCCCCTCTTGCACATGTTGCTTCTCTCACAGTGCAGCAGCGAACACGTATACTCTCTCTCTCTCTCTGCGTGTTGTCCCAGCTATGGCGGCTCATCCTCTCCCCCCCCCCCCCCCCCCAAAAAAAAAAAAAAATCACAGTGGCAGATTATGGGTAACCCTTTCCTCTCAGATCCCCTAAAAGTGAATGGGGAAATAAACAGGAGGCTTCTCTGCTGTGCGAGGCCCTCGGATGGATACAGTGGTCCTCTTTATAGATGCTCTGCCCTTGGCCCTCAGTAGCAGAGTCCCCATATAAATAGTGAGTGTTTTGTCATGACCCTGACTCCTAGCCTCTTAGAACATGATTAAGGAGGACATCTGTGACTCTGATTGGGAGCAGCCTGTCCAGACATTGTCCAGCGCTGTTTTTCCAGTAAAATGTTTTTGTCTACCCACTTCATGAAAAAAAACATACTCTCAGAATAACACTTTCCCAGGAGAGATTACAATTTCGTGAAATGCAGCACAACCTAACGGCGATTGGACTCTTTTATCAAAATCAGAGGAAAAATGCATTTCTAAAAAACACAGCTCACTAAGAAGTGGGAATCTACACACATGCCAAGGCACAGAGAAACACATTAGATTGTTAGCTTAGCGGAGAGAACCTCAGGGCTGGTGTTTTCTTTGGCATCTTTATGGTGGATTAGAAAGGAATGCTTACTAAGATTCCTCCTGCCCCACTGGTGCTTTCAGGTTATTGTCCATACCTCTCATCCATTCACCCCGGTAGCCCCTTCAGGAATGCCTCTAACAATACTGTCAGCCTAGTCTCACTGAAAATGGGATGTTTAGAATGACTTGTTTGATTTGCAATTAGTTACTCTGCATTTTTGCGAGGCTATACGTAGCCTATATCACTCACGCTGCCCTGACAGACAGATGGAGCCATTGCCGTGCCATTATCCAGGCAAAGTGATTCTTTGCAGACCCGGTAGTTACATAGACGTATATGACAGGGGACAGTGGTCATGTCCATGTGGAGATGAGTGCTATCCGGCCAAGAGGTTACACCATCATAGGGAGGATGCTTTGGTTTTTGTTGTGGCTTCTTCTCTCTGGGTCATGACTGGAGACATGGAGCTGTGGTTCCCAGGCTCCATCACAGGAAGTGGTGCCTTCTGACCTCCCTGCTACGCACATCCTGTCTTATCAAAGCTTATGCAGCTTAGTGTGTGCACCCCGGGTCTCCTTGCTTCTCAACTTTTCTCTTCTACTGCTTAATTTGATATTATCCCACCTCTCACCACAGGGCTACGTGGTGCTGAAATTGCCTCAGCCTTTATTACTTGGAAGTCACAGATCAAAGTATGTGGAAATTTAAATGAAAGTGTGTGCTAACTCACATGTCACATCAGGAAACTCATCCTGTGTGATAGTAAATGTCAGTTTTGCTATTATTGTGAGTTGGCACAGGAACCTTCCGTTGGAATTTGTGCGTTATTATTCTTTCTGGAGTCAATGTATGTCTGAACCACATACTTATGTAGGGATAAGCTCTGTCTATGAAGTCTCATCCCCTGGCTGTTCCTTCTTATCCGGGAGACTGTGACCTCTGAGGAGACATTCAGGCAGACCTGATTGGAATAACTGAGGTCTGTCAGCAGAATTTCCAGAGGCGCTCCCTCATTTTAGAAGAGGAAGGGATGGGTCCGTCATTAAATGATTCAGGAAAAGGCATCCACTTTTCCACTAAGCACACTTTCCACAGACGTCTTGATTTTAACCAGGCAGTATTTTGCCAGTGTTAACATGTCTTAATGAAAAACTTTCATTATACTACTTTGCCTCAATTAATAACTTTGTTTATAGATTAGTTGCTTTGCCAGGGCTTCATTATAAAAAATAAAGAAATTACATATATTAAAAGATAGTATTAATTTAAAAGAACTCTAAAAGACATTCAATTCATTAAATCAATTTAAAAAATTTAATTCATTGAAAATTGAAATCAGGTCAGCTGACCTGATTTCCTCAAGCAGATCAAATAACTATAGCAACAATGCTAGTTTTAGATTTATGAAATGTTTCATTGGTACACTGGCCCACACCCTTGTAAAACATCTCTAGTACTTCCTTGAGTGACAGCAGTTGAGATAATGGACATTCTCTGGCTCTTTTCTTGGCGTTCAACTTAACTTATCACTAAGAACCTTTGCCAGTGGCCCATAAACAAATCTTATTCTTTTAGCATGTGAGAGTCTCCTGGTCTCAGTCAGGCTGTAGACGTATTCTGTCAACATGATTAAAGTGGAGTGTGGTTTATCAGATATTGTTGAAGTTCTATTTAATCCACACTCATTGTGCAGCAAATGTTTGCCGTGACACGAATAGCAAGTCATTAGAGGCCCTGAGATATTTCTGTCACATTGTGTTTTTGTTTTTTGTTAAAGAAACTTAAGAGAAAACGTTGGACTGGAAATTGTAGTTAGTCTTTCATGCTCGATAGGGTCTTTTTAAATTTCAATTTCAAAGTTGCACAGAAATCTGGTTTAGTTTAGGTGGTTGGGTGTGGTTTCTGTGGTGGAGTTCAGAGGAGAATGAAAGCTTTGAAAGACCCCGACTCTGGGACTCATGCAATGTGGTCATGGGCAAATGCATATGAAAAATGTCAGGGAGGATTCTTCCAAAAATGTGTTAGACACCAGAGACGAATTTGTCCGGATAGTATATAAACTACAGACGTAAAAATGACATGCTGTTGTTCAGCCTTTTTAGAGCAGTATAACCGAGCACTTAGCAACAAGTTTCATTCTCTTCCTGCAGCAGAGCTCTGCAGTTCCCACTGCCAAGGAAATGCTCCACATTTCCATTCTTCGTTTATATCCTTATACATGTAGATCTGAGCATTGAGGGGCTATCAGAGGTGAGAAGGATGCACGGACAGCCTCCCTTTCCATTTGGCCAGATTCATTACTGCTTTTCATCCGGAGAAAGTTAAATGTCCTTGTATTCACATGTTTAATATTCATGCTCAGGGGGTGCTCTGGAAACCTCCCTCTGGAGATTTCAATACCTCCATTGTGTGTCTTAGCACAATTGTTGAAACAAACTTTGCACTGAGAAACACACATCCCTTTAGGACGTGATTGTACTCAATTACCAGACTGAATTGGCCCGGGACAGTGCTCAGTGCTACCTGCGTATGTAGGGGATCAGTCCTCCGATGTCCTCCAACTGTCCTCACGAAACCCTGTCCCTCATCAGCCCGTCTTTCTCACTCTGGTTCTCTCTCTCACCATGGGTTACTGTTGCCAGGCTACAGCCCAGGCCTGTTGGTCCGTGTAAGCTCGGGCCTGAAAGACTAGCTGTTTGGGTCACTGCCCCCCCCCCCCCAACCTCCCCCCAAACACTTTTATACAAAGGAGTTCTGACTACTTTAGCTCTTTTATTTGGGCCACAAAACACTCCCCAACCCCCAATCTGGCTCTTTGCTGAGAAAGGGAGAGCCAGGCTGAGGAGAGCAGAGGAGGCTGTTGGAAGGGGGGGGGGGGGGGGTCGGATGGGCTTCTGTTGGCAGTGCGGTGTCAGTGAGGACTCAAATAAAGCAGCAGAGCTGATTCTTGGTCGCCCGTGGTAGGACAGGGGGTTGGTAGGGACAAGAGGGTAGTTTTCAGAGAAAGAGACGCTTTTGAAAGGATTTCCAAGATCCCAATATTTTTCTCTTCCAGCAGCATCGGGCCTGACAGAATTTCCCAGAAGTTCTCATGCAAAACAGAAGTGGAAATTAAAACGATGGGAGTTGTGTTGTAGCTCCTCCCCTCTGTTTGTCTTAGGAAATGCCCTGTGAGATAGGAAGACTCCTCTATACTTGTCGCTTTGTGGACCATGACAGTGTGTATGAACCATGTCCGAGATTACAGACTCTTTGTTCGCAGGTGAGTCGCCCTCTGACCTCTGGCAGAGTAGCGGCTATTGTATAGGAGAGGATGAGCTCAGGTTACCCTGCTTCAATGACCCAGAAAGCAGGAAAACTGGCATTGTGTTACACACGTACAGGTGACAGACCTCACTTATACATAAATCAAATGGGCAGGGGGATCCTCCAACTTGATGCAGAACTGAGAAATGTCACATGTCGATAATGTTTTATAATATCGTTTGCTCTTCATCAAATGTTTGACAGTATTTTATAATTTCCTCAATGGATCTCTTCTTTTATGGGTTCACAGTCCTACCCTTCCTCAGACGCTGAGGATGGTTTGTAAGTCTCTTTTCTTTGTGTCTGGGTGTGCAGTGATTGTTGCATGTGTTTGCTTTGTTACAGTGGTGCCTTTGCGTAACAATCTTCAAAAGTGTGTTAAGAGGAACTGTTAATGCATGTGTTTGTGGGCGGATGACCACATCTTTCGAGTGGTGTGAAATGTTCCTTGTGTGAGAGCGTGGGTGTGTTGGTTGCTGGACTAGTCCCATGGGCAACACCGCACAGTTGCTTTGGCTTAAAAGTCTGGCACGAGACGTAAAAGCCAGACACCCAGAGGTGCACTGACAGATGTGGACAGATGCATGGCAGCAGCTGGCCAAACCCCTCATATGCGTTGACGCGGAGAGATTACCCACTCTCGCCATTCCCTCCGCTGCACCCAAAGACCTCCCCCTCATCTGCTGCACTCTCTTCCTCTAAGGTCAGAAGTCAACACTCACTAAATATGACTCAGGGGCCCGTTGCACAACAGCAGCCTGCACCTGCTTTGTACAACAGCCACAACTAAGGCTGGGCCACGGTGAAGGCAGAGGTCCGGCCCTGCTGTTCCCAGAGGGTGCGGAATCCACAAGGTTGTAAAGAGCCTGATAAGGAGGCTCTCATGTGCACCAGGACCAAGTTTCGCGTCTCTCACAGTCTCTGCACTGATAGCACTGTGATTTGTGTGTTATGGGAGTAGCATGCTGGCAGTTAGTCAGGTCTAGACAAAAGAATGTGTGTTTTGGTTTCTCAGTTCACTGTGAATTTGTAAGGGTGGACAAATAATTTATCAGACATAACTACTATTGTCGTTCTTAGCCACCCACACACATGCACACACATCATCTAATGCACACAAATATTTACCAACACTATTCATTCTCATAGCTGAGCTAGTATTTTAGTTTCTGTAGTGCCACATCAACATGCACTTGGACACACAGTACTTATTGGAATGAGTGGTAAGTTATTCTCTGTCCACATAGAGTCACATGTGGACAGCCTGCATGATGAAAAATATAGACTGTTTAGAAAACCTGTAGCTCTATGGCCTCCGTCCGCAAATGTCCACAGTGCAGATCGGCTCCAGAAGACCTTGACTGTCAGTTGATTGTATTTTCTATAAAAGCAACTTCTTTTCAAAGCCTTCTTTGTGCCACATTTGTGTTTCTTTTTTAGTGATACCCTAGATTCCAGACATACTTAATTTGCCGCTAAATAAACCCAGCCAAGCCATGACAAATAGCCATGGGGACCACGGGTGGGGGGTGAGAGGACGGGGTGATTGGTCGGGTGTCCGGCCTGCTTGTTCGTCTGCGAGGTTGCCAGGGTAACAGGGATCGTGCATTAGG
Organism: Platichthys flesus; assembly: GCF_949316205.1. Lineage (NCBI taxonomy): Eukaryota > Metazoa > Chordata > Actinopteri > Pleuronectiformes > Pleuronectidae > Platichthys > Platichthys flesus. The sequence continues at coordinate 10,926,419 of NC_084960.1, read as the reverse complement.
AGCGCATGCAGTGTTTTTAGAGCAGGGGACGAGGGATTACAGAAAATATGACATGACATTCTTGCTGGACTAGACCGCTCTCTCTTCCTCTTCGTCCCCCTCTCCACCAATTCCACCTTCTAAAGAGATTCCCTCCAGCACAGCAGCCCCACCCCACTCTCCCTGCAGCCGTGACATTATCATCACAATCAGACGGGGGACCTCTGACATATGACCTCTCAGCGCGTGAGAGGAGGGGGTTGTTAGGGGGAAAGGCAAGCTGGCGTTCAGGGGGGGCTTGAGAAGACGGAGGAGTAGCTGTAGTAACTGTGCAAACTCTCCCCCAAACAACTTAGCTCTAGTGTTGCTTAACTTTAGCGTCCAAACCAAGTTTCAACAGTTAAGTGCGGTCCTTCTACTTCAGCCATGGTCATGGGAAATTCATCTTTCCCTTGACATTTATAGCTGTTATATTTAATTAATTATTATATACCAACAAATTACTACTTTGGAGACATTTGACTTTTTTGCACAGTTTCTGTGTGTATGCACATTCTTGTGGATATGCCTGTGTGTCTGGCTCCTTCATGCTTAGTCTTGTGGCTCCTCTATTTCATTATTGACTTTGTAAAGCTGGAAAAAAAAGCCAAACAAAACTGAGCAGTCTCCATTTTTCCTGAGGCAGAGCATTCTATTCAGAAAGAAAACAGGCTATTTCAGTGAAAAGCCAGATCTGGATCTGTTCATCCTCTTTAGCCGACCTGAAGCCGTTTCAGCCTCCGCCTGGGGCAAGTGCCAGAAAACTATTTTAGCTTTGTTTTAGCATTTTTTCAAAGGGAGGAAAAATCAAAAAAGTAAAAGATGAACTGATACCAGAGTAGTGTTAATGCTCCTGTTCAGGAGAAAAGATGAAAACCCATTGTTGATCCCGCCCACGGGGTTCCTCTCCAAAGAATGAGAGGACAGAGCCCAAGGGTGGGCCAAAATGCAGCCGTCACTGCTCTGTCATCAGCATCAAACAGCCTGTTTGAAGAAGGGGTTTGTCCGCAGCCAGGGGCTCCACTGTTGGTGTAGAGTTACCAGCTCATAGTGACCTCCTGAGTAAGTCCAAACCTTACCTAAACTCCCCTAAGGCCCCTGACGAGAGATATAGGAAGCCCTGTTTATATGTTTATCTCTCTTTACATGTTTATCCTCTCTTAGAGGAGCATGTTTAGGTCCATCCTGCACAATGTCTTTACAGCCCATGGAGCAGAAGCTGCAAGTTAGCAGAGCAGCAGCAGCAGCTCCAGAGCTCCCCCTGTGTCTACACAGAATGTGTTCAGGAACAGTATTGAGTTAAAGTCACCTGGGTTTTGAAAGCACTCAAGAGGCTAATTCATAATCATTGTCACATACTAATCCAGTTGTTTCACACCTGTATAGCTTAAATACATAATAAGACTAAAACAGTAGCATAATGTGGAAACCACCATGTGTGAAGACACGATAATACAGATAGTCAGATTTTCTATAAAAATACAGTTATTGGGATGAGTATGTGTTGGTTCATTCAAAAACTCTATCTAGTTCTCCTATTCGCTTTATGCATGTACTGTGTGGAGTCCCCATTTTTCTCATGTCCACATTTGTTGGCAATTGCTAAGTTTCCAGACTGCTGTTTCTGGGTGTGTTCTTACAAGAACAGAAACAAAAGCTGAGGTGCGGAAAAAACTGTAATAGTGCAGGAATGTTTGCCGCCATGGAGAAAACTGAAGCTTTCCAGCTGGAAAGTGTTTGCCTCTTAAGACACAGGAAGATGGCTTCCCTCCATCCTCGTATTTTGAAGTTTGTTTTTGAGTGTACTGGATGAGCATCTCATTTCATGAACCATTCATTGCATGGTTATTACTTGTTGTTGTTTAAATACAAATGCATCCCAGGGCCCAGAAGCACTGTTCATGCCAAGGCATGAGTCAGGTCACAGGCCTTGCCAGGGTTTCATTGGGCCTTGATTGTTAAACCTAGACGATGATGGCTCCACTACAGTTAGAGTGTCACAGCTTTCTTTCATTGCTTAGTGTGTCAGCTTTTGACCAGTTTCCTTGTTTTCATGTGTGTAAATGTGTTTGTTCAGATGTCGTCCCGGCTTCATTGGTCCTGTCTGTCAGCACCTGGATCCCTGCCACCGATCACAATGTCTGAATGGAGCCGCTTGCAAGAGCCAGGTGGTAAATGGTCTCCCACAATACTCCTGTGTGTGCCAGAGAGGGTTCAGAGGTACAGAATTTGCTTTCATTATGAAGATCATATCTGTTAATAGAAATTAAAAGTACCTTAATTGACTGAACACAATTCACTGTTTACTCTCCAGGCCAAGACTGCGGGAACATTGATGCCTGTGCCACTAGCCCCTGTGCCAACGGCGCCCGTTGTGCCAACTGGAATAACCAGTACAACTGTTCCTGCCCACCTGGCTTCCAGGGAAAGAACTGCCGCAACGACATTGATGAGTGCCGCAAGCCTGGCGTGTGCCTCAACAGGGGTCTCTGCATTAATACCCAAGGGTCCTTCCGCTGTCAGTGCCAACCTGGATACAGCGGGCGCACGTGTGAGGTGTCCACCCTGCCCTGTGCCCCGTCTCAATGCCTTAATGGAGGCACCTGTCGACAGACCAGTGACCATTCTTATGAGTGTGCTTGCCTACCAGGTAAGACAGCTCTCTGCAGCATAATAAAACGTGCCCATACACACTAACTCAAAGTCAGTCAGCAGACCCACTCTTTTCCCAGGCCCTCAGCGTGGGGCTAAATGCATACAGGTTTTCTCAGCCTGATGACGTAGCTGTCAGTGCTTTACGCTTTCTGTCCCAGGTCAGCTTCCTGTCTGCTATTAATAGCCGCTGATGGGAGATGGGATGGTGGGAGAGTTGAAGAGGCAGCTAGCCTGCACTCCTACTCTACATTACTCTGTTCAAAACAGAAGGAATTTACTTTATGGGCCTCCTGGTTTCCCACTGGGGAGCTGGCAGGAAATGTCTCTTGCCAGAGAGGAAGTCATTGAAACTGTGAGAGATTATAAAACAAGCAAACACTGCAGGGAGTGTAGACCTCTGAGGCAGTCAGGAGTCACGGCTGCTACTGGCATCGTATGGGAACCGTCATGTGAAGATGTAAACAATCAGACACCCCTGAACCTTTTACTGCCCACGTTGCCCCTCACTTCATATACTGTGGGAGAAATGACTCAAGGCTATCAGTATAAATGTTTGGACTCTGGAGCAGGGGCCAACGATGTTTAATAAACTGAAAAATCGTTGTGACTGTGTCCGTCGTAACTCTTCTCCCTCTCTCTCTCTTCATCCGTCTCAGGGTTTGAGGGACACAACTGTGAGAATAATGTGGACGACTGTCCACAACACAAGTGTATGAATGGAGGGATATGTGTGGATGGAGTCAATACCTACAATTGCCAGTGCCTACCAGAATGGACAGGTACAGATCTTTTTATCAAATGAACTTGAATATGTATGTACGGTGGCAAGTCTGTGTGACATTATTTGTCATATTACAACTCTAGGGCAATACTGTGCTGAGGACGTCAACGAGTGTCTCATGCAACCAAATGCCTGTCATAACGGGGGCACATGCTTCAACACCATCGGTGGCCATACCTGTGTCTGCGTCAATGGTTGGACCGGAGACGACTGCAGCGAGAACATTGATGACTGTGCCATAGCCGTCTGCTTCAACGGTGCCACCTGCCACGACCGTGTAGCTTCCTTCTTCTGCGAGTGCCCAGTTGGAAAGACGGGTAAGTGGGATGGTAAAAATGTCCCTTACATTCCTGGCAGCTAAGTTGATGGGTAACTGACATGGATTTTGTCCCTGTGCTTCCACCTCAGGTTTGCTGTGCCATCTTGATGATGCATGTGTGAGCAACCCCTGCAATGAGGGGGCAGTATGTGACACAAACCCGCTCAACGGCCGTGCCATTTGTACCTGTCCTGCTGGTTTTGTAGGTGGTGCCTGCAACCAGGACATGGATGAGTGTTCAATTGGTGAGTCATTTGTCAGTGGCGAATTCATTTACTCTTGCTTCAGCTTTTGTTTGAGTGTTAAGGTGAAGGCTTCTTTATTGTCTCCTGTGGTACAAATTAGTTACTCCTGAAGCTTCTGCATTTAACCAAACTTTGAGTAAAAACATTCAGTATATTGAATAAAGGGATACTATTTATGAGACAAAATAGAGCAGTTTAATTAGTGTTGGTCATGTACTAATCCTCAGCCTTCTGCCCACAGGTGCTAACCCGTGTGAGCACTTTGGTAAATGTGTGAACACTGAGGGCTCCTTCCAGTGTCAGTGCGGTAGGGGATACGCTGGTCCCCGTTGTGAGATCGACATCAACGAATGCCTGTCCATGCCCTGTCAGAACGACGCCACCTGCCTGGACCGGATCGGAGAGTTCACCTGCATCTGTATGCCAGGTAAACAGACCCATCCAATCTCCGCAGCGCCAACACAATAATTTGGAGAGCCTCAATTCCCCCTGGTGTCATTCACACGGGACAGCCCGAGACCAATGGAACCATTGATTATTTAAACCTGACCTTCTAAAGAAGCATTATCTGCAGGGCTGCCATACTGACTGCCAGTGTAGACTGTTATGTAATACATTCTCATTAACATTTGGGGTATGGGGGCACTTCTCTACACTCAATGCACTGTACAGCCAGACAGGGTCTTAGCTTGGACTAAGTGATGGTTTGGACACTCAGTAACAAAAACACAGTAAAACTCTCACGCACAGTCCTACATGCATCCTGGGGTTTTGGGAACTATACAAATTAGAGCTGGGAGTTGTGTCTATAGGACTGGATGTGAGAGAGGGCGAGCAGTTAGGGGGAGGAGTGTGCTGTGAATACTAATGAGTGGTAGAGTGGTGGGAATGGAGGGGAACAATAGGGCCCCTCTGTGCTCCACTTTGCACCCCTCATACACACAGAGAGGGAAAGAGGCCTTTTCCCAGAGCCTCTCCCCCTCCCCCTTCATTTCCAGAGACAGGCCCTTCCTCTTCACCCTCCTCTTCATCAGCCAGCCTGGCAAAGCTCATGTGGAGCGGCTGATTATTTCTGATTCCACGCTAGCCTCTCCCCAGGGGCAGCACTCTGATCCACACTCTGCTTAACCTCAATGAAGGAGCCCTCCATAGTTTGCTGACAAAGAATGTATAACATGCATCTGGTGTATGGGACACTGACCCAGAAAGGGGTTATGGCCTATGGACAGTAGGGGACTTTAGGTCATATGAGTGGGAACAGTAGGGATGCTCTAGGGATCTTTTCCACGTCGCAAAGTGTATACACAATCGCAAACACACCATGCAGGCCAACACGATGTGCTGTACATAACTGTCTCGTGTTCAGATTCGGTTGGAACTTTTCTCTTCCAGGCTACATGGGGACTTACTGCGAGATTGACGTGGATGACTGTGAGAGCAACCCGTGTGTGAATGATGGCATATGTCGGGACATGGTCAACGGCTTCACCTGCACCTGCCAGCCAGGTGAGCCCTTTTCTGACTCGTTTTTCTATTCCATTGTGTTTATTTCTTTCCCTGTTAACCACTCTGTTTCTGTGTCGGCGATAGTTGTAAGAGCACAAAGGCGAAGTTTAAATGTCCCCAGAACCAGAGGAGGGAGGGTCACCCTTGCTGCTTTTGCCTTCTGGTGTTTAGAGCCACCACTGTTATAAAAAAAGCCAGACCCAAAAGGCTGCCTATACTCTTGCATGAACAAAGACACTATTGTGACCCCCGCTCCCCTCTTCTGTGGAATGTGGAAGGGACAGCAGTCTCCCTCATCCTACCCTGGTGGTGGGGGGGGAACAGCAGTCCTGCTAATGAGATTCTTTTCCAGGTCCGCAATTTACATCTGGGACAGACGTGCCCCCTCCACCCCCCATCTAGCTATTGAGCCAGTGGAGCTGATGCAGGAAGGAGGGGGTGTTCTCCAAAAGAGAAAACAATCCCACTGTCTCCTCCAACCCCCTCCTTAGCACCCCAAGCACCAACACACAGACCATCCTGACACTGTTAATCAACTGAGCGGTGTGCTACCAATGCACCAATTCACCCATGTCTGGGCACCGTGCCCACTGATTTCAAGCCTGTTTAGTTTCTCAAGCTTTTCAAGCTAGTAGATTTGACATAATAATAACAATAACTAATAATGTTTCCCACACATTCCATGTAATTTTATATCACACAGTGTCAGGCCACTCCAGTGTAGGGCAGGAATTGTGCAGACACTCTGAAATGTGCCATAACCTGATCGGTGCTGAAGCCGAATAAGTGGCATTTGGCTGTCCAGACACTCTATTCATTTATTGTCAAATCTACATTATGTGCACATCATCAGGGTCACAGTTTTTCTATTACATTTTTTGTGGTCATCCCAGCGCTGGTCCAAGTGCACAGATGACATGTCCTTAACCAGTCGAGACGCTCAATCCCAACCTTAGCCAGACGTCACTAACCTTGTCAAAGACCTCGGCCCTTCTAAGACGAGATAGAACTGTCCTCTGACCTGAGTGTGGCCTCTTCTTCTGGACTTTCTTACTGACCCTTCACCTATGTGTTTGCATGTCCCAGGGTTTACCGGCACCATGTGTCAGATCGACATAGATGAGTGCGCCAGCACACCCTGCCAGAATGGAGCAAAATGCTACGACCGACCCAATGGATTTGAGTGCCGCTGTGCTGAAGGTAAGAGCCTCTGTACTTCATAGTTGTAAGTGGAGTTTGTTAGACAGAACAAAGCTCAAGACGTCTTCTCAGACAGACGGGCAGATGCGCCTTAAACACTTGTTGGGCCTTGTTTGGTCTTTGTTAAGTGTTCAGTGTTTTTGGGGGGGTCAGCTACTTCTCTGGATGTCTGCTGGCGAAGCAGACTGACTTGAGGCCCCTAATCCCCCACTTTCCCTCATCGGCTCTCAGGATCATGGGGTCACTGAGGACCAGCAGTTGCTAACAAAAAATCCTTGGTCATCACCTCGACATCTGTTCATCTACTAAACCCCCACACACCCCCTTATGCTTCATCTTCACACTCATTCCTTCACATCCATCCATTTCCATGTATAAAACCTATATAAAACAAGATAATATCAAGTTAGTCACATAGTCTGCATGTCTGAGCTGTATTTTTATATTTAAATATTCGTATATATTGATATTTAGCATGTTTGTTTGGACCTGTGCCTACGGAGGAGCCTGCTTCATTGTTTCAGTGGCCAGCTGCTTGGTATTCCCAGTGTTTGTGGGCCCCTTGTGTTGAGTGAAGTGGCCCTGTTTGACGTGGTGCAGTCCATTGTTACTTCCACCACTGAGAACAAAAGCAGAATTGGGAGGCCTGTGTAGGGCCCTTCTTTACAGCTCTGCCCAACTCAGCACTGGGCTGCACACATGCCTCACAAACCAACACTTAGCACACAGACACCGTCGACATGGAAACCACATTGATCAGATCCCAAAACTTAGGTTTATTACTTAGGTTTTATAAAGAAAGACTTGAAGATAGATAGATAGATAGATAGATAGATAGATAGATAGATAGATAGATAGATAGATAGATAGATAGATAGATAGATAGATAGATAGATAGATAGATAGATAGATAGATAGATAGATAGATAGATAGATAGATAGATAGATAGATAGATAGATAGATAGATAGATAGATAGATAGATAGATAGATAGATAGATAGATAGATAGATAGATAGATAGATAGATAGATACTTTACTGATCCCAAGGGAAATTTAGTCAACAGACTGGGAAACATTAAAAATTCTCGGAAAACGTTATCGTTAATACACTTAAAAAACATAATTGAAGAAATCTATAAGAGAACAATGGAATAAATGATTAAAGTAAATTTAACGAACACATTCAGATATAGCTGCCAGTTACTACTGATATACAAACTAATCCAGGGCAAGATCAGCAAAATAACTGGGCTGAACACTTGAATATTCACTTATTGTGCAACTGACAATTATCCATATTTCTGGCAGTGCGTGTCACCACAGCAGTGTTGGGAAATAGTCTGTCCAGCTTCCATCAGGCAATTTAAGAAATTTTGCAATGTTAGCACCAATGTGCCATTCAAACAAGGGGAGGGTTTGCTGGACGTAGCGAGTCGTCTCCCAGCTCTCCCTCATAATGAGCTCTAGATATACTGTAGCTCAGGATGGTTTCAATGAAGTGGCCATTTGCTGTAGTTATTTCTAGCTTGTTTGCTTTTCTGTGGGAATGGGAAAGAAATTATCACAGCAGTGTAGTTTTTTGTTTGGTCTAGTGACAGTTTGTCCGTCCTTTTCCTTTGTTATATATTTATGGTAGAAACATGCTCATACCATTTTTACAGGCTTCATCCTGTCAGCATAATTTTCATAATTTCCCCAACATTTTGAAGGAAAGCCCAAAATACTGTCACACCCTCAACTTAAATGCAGGTGGAGCACTTTCTATCCTCTGTCTGCCTTCTTTAAGGAGTGTAGGACCCAGGAGACTGTTTTTACGACAAAGGCAATTACGCCCTCTGCAGTACAAAGGGTGGAATAGGATGGTTATATAATTATGTTATCATTTTAATATATAAAAAGTTGTCAGGGTATTGGGACAACAGGATATATATTGCGAAATATATACATTTCTTTTTGGGACTTTTATTTGTGATGATATGAAATCTGAATACATTTTCCCAATACTACTTAACATCAATCTCCGTTTATGTTTTTTTCCTCTTTAAGGTTATGAAGGAACACTCTGTAAGAGTAATATTAATAACTGCCAGCCCGACCCATGCCACCACGGTACATGCGTAGATGGCATTGCCAGCTACAGCTGTAACTGCGATGCTGGCTACACAGGCTATCGCTGTGAGAACCAGCTCAATGAATGCCATAGCAACCCTTGTCAGAACGGAGGCAAGTGTGTCGACCTGGTCAACAAGTACATCTGCCAGTGCCAACATGGAACCTCAGGTAACAGGAAACACTCCATATACACATTTTTATTTCTAGCTAATTTATTACAACTCCAGGCCAAAGTCTGTTGTATGCTCACAATGATCACAATGCTGTTGAGGGTAATACCTGTAATTGGACTGATAATATCATAATGTTGTTATTATACATTTTCTCCTATGCTAAATGTTTAAAATTATCATGGATCCTATTTCTTTTCAACACAGGCACAAACTGTGAGATCAACTTTGATGATTGTTCCAGTAACCCATGTGACTATGGCGTCTGCAAAGATGGGATAAACCGCTATGACTGTGTTTGCAAACCTGGCTTCACTGGTAAGACACTCTGAAAATGAAAGTTCAAATACGATATGAACAAAATAAATCCTTGTTGGAAAGAGTGATTAACACTTTTTGATTATGTTTCTGATCTCCTCTGCCAGGTCCCAAGTGTAATGTGGAGATAGATGAGTGTGCCTCCGGCCCCTGTCGGAACGGGGGGACATGTGTGGATGAGGAGAATGGATTTCACTGCCAGTGTCCTGCTGGCTTTAAGCCCCCTTACTGTTACTCCCAGGTGGACGAGTGTGGCAGCAGCCCATGCGTCCATGGCTCTTGCAGGGATGACATCAATGGGTATGAACTGTTACAGCTACACATTGCTGTGTGATATCAAGCAAAACAATGGCATGACCATCTTGCAACATTGTAGCTGATCCTACATGTTTATTTCTCTTTTGGGATTATTAACTGTTCCTGTATTTCCAGTTACCGCTGTGACTGTGAGCCGGGATGGGTGGGAAAGAACTGTGACCTGGACCGAAACGACTGTTTGCCAAGTCCTTGCCAGAATGCTGGAACATGCATCGACCAGCTCAATGGCTTCACCTGCAAGTGTCGTCAAGGCTTCAGAGGTGAGAGGGTGGCGTAGTAGCAGAACACCCCACTTGAGCCATTCACATCACAATGTCCAGCACAAAGACAGGAATAAATGTGCAACACAGAAAGTTATGATTGAGTATCTTAAAGGCCAAGTGTTTTATTGTCCCTTCCTCTCGCCAACAGGCAACCTATGCCAGGTGAACATCAACGAGTGTTCTTCCAGTCCCTGTCTTAACAAGGGCACTTGTGTGGATGGGGTGGCAAGTTTCACCTGTCTGTGTGAGCTTCCTTACAGTGGACCCACTTGTGCTGAGGTCCTCACCCCTTGTTCCCCTAACCCCTGTGCCAATCATGCTGTCTGCACCAACACAGCAGACTACATGGGGTATCAATGCAACTGCCTGTCAGGATGGCAAGGTTAGCAAATTTAGCAAAAGTTTGCATAATTTTAGTGCCTGTTCATCTATCATGAAGTTATCTGTGTGTAAGCCTAGAGAAACATATGCATCCACCAATGATCTTGAGCATAACCGTGTTGCCCATGTCTTTTGCTTTTGCAGGTCAGTTGTGTAATTTAGATGTGAACGAATGCATCTCGAACCCCTGCAAAAACCGTGGGACTTGCAGTAACACAGTTGGAGGCTTTGTGTGCTCCTGCAGAGCTGGATATACAGGGCTAACCTGTGAAACGGACATCAATGACTGTGACCCTCGTGAGTTGCCATGCAATCTAAATGTACCCTATTACTGTAAATGTCTGTTCATATCATGACAATACAAGGTCCATGTAGATTATTCTATTCTTGACCATTGTCTTCCTCTTCTTCCTTCCAACAGATCCATGCCTAAATGGGGGTTCCTGCACCGATGGTATGAACTCCTTCCACTGCAGCTGTCTGCCAGGCTTCACTGGGCCACGTTGTGCTTTGGAAACCGATGAATGCCAGAGTTCCCCCTGCAAAAATGTAGGCACATGCACAGACTATGTTAACTCCTACACCTGCACCTGCAGGCCTGGCTTTACTGGCATTTACTGCGAAACCAACATCCCTGATTGTACTGAAAGGTGAGTGTGTTTTTGAGCAATGGAAATATATGATGATGTATTTTTTGCTTACATACACATGTATATCTTTAGAATGTGACAATACAAATTGAAGATTCATATTGTTTCTCCACAGCTCTTGCTTCAATGGAGGGACATGCACGGATAAAATCAACGGCTATATCTGCTCCTGCCGCTCAGGTTTCACCGGCTCCCACTGTCAATATGAGGTCAATGAGTGTGACTCCCAGCCATGCCTAAACGGAGGCGTCTGTCAAGATGCTCTCGAGTCCTTCCGTTGCTCCTGCCCTAAGGGCTTCACTGGCAACCGCTGCCAGGTACACGCCCACTTGTTAATACTGTGTAAAGGGCATGTTAAGGCCCTGTAGTCTACCTATATATTTTCTAGAACAATAAATGCTGATCATTTATCCCTTGTCTACTCAGACACCAGTCGACTGGTGCAGACGCTCATCTCCCTGCCAAAATGGAGGACGCTGTCGCCAAAAAGATGCTTCCTTCATCTGTGAATGTGCTAATGGATGGTCTGGACGCTACTGTGACATCTCTAGGGTATCCTGTGAGACAGCTGCTCGCCAGAGAGGTATTTTTACGTTGATTGTGAATTTTTTACGCATGATGACATTTGATGGCAATGAGTAAAGCTAATTGTTCCCCCAAATCTTTCTCATCAGGGCTCCAGACAGATGAGCTATGTCACCATGGTGGACACTGTGTCAACACTGGGAATACACACTATTGTAAATGTCCTGCTGACTACACTGGAAGCTATTGCAAAAGCCAAGTGGACCACTGTGAAGACAAACCCTGCCGCAATGGCGCCACCTGCAGAGGATATGTTGGCGGATACCAGTGTGATGTGAGACCATTGCTTTTCCAGTGTTGTGTGCATCTATTTGATATTTCAGTTAAGTCAGTACTCACACAGTTCTACATATGAATTTATGATCTGAATATCATTACAGTGTATGCCAGGATTTACTGGGCAGAACTGCGAGATGGAGATCAACGAGTGCCAGTCGCATCCTTGCCAGAACGGAGGCACTTGCATTGATCTGGTGGGACATTACATCTGCTCCTGCCCCCCCGGCACACTGGGTAAGCAAGCACATTCAACAGAAACCCACTGTTAATTACTGAGGAGTGACTAAATCATAGTAAATATATCATCTTCTCCCTTAAAGGGGTTCTCTGTGAGATCAATGAAGATGACTGTGCTCCACCTCTGAGGCTACGCGGTGCTCCTCCTAAGTGCCTGAACAATGGCACCTGTGTGGATCGAGTGGGGGGATACCGCTGCAATTGTCCTCCTGGATTCACCGGCGATAGATGTGAGGGAGACATTAACGAGTGTCTCTCTAACCCCTGCACTCCCTCCAGCAGTCTTGACTGCATCCAGATGCCCAATGACTACCAGTGTATCTGCAAGCCTGGCTTCACAGGTTAGAAAACGGCCAGCAGCTCCCCCCCTGGCCTCTGAACATGCATTCTCTTTGTCTAAAACCCATACTGTGATAACACCAATGTGTTGCTTTCAGGTCGGAGGTGCCAGAGCAGGTTCAGTGCATGCGAGTCTCATCCTTGTCAGAATGGAGGAGCCTGTTCTTTATCAAGCAGCTCTGCAATGGGATACATCTGCACGTGTCAGCTCGTAAGTTAGCATTAATGATTTTAAACACCTTATATCCTTTTGCACTTCGTGCATCACATTATTTTATTTTGTGAATTGAAGTATTGCATTCAAGTGCCTAAAGGATGTCTGTCTTTAGGGTTATACTGGGCCCAACTGTGACAGAAGCATGTCTTGTCGGGAGCTGTCCTGCTACAATGGAGGTAGCTGTGCACCTACCGCAAGGGGGGCACGTTGCTCCTGCCCTCCAGGTTACGGCGGGACCCAGTGTCAGCATCGCAGTAAGGACGGTTGCTCCTCCCAGCCCTGTCGGAATGGAGGGATGTGCACTGAAGAGACCAGCTTCCCCTTCTTTCACTGCCAGTGTCTCGGCGGCTGGACAGGTAAACGGTGCGAGCAGACCAACAGAGCCCCTGAACTCCCAGCAGTCCAGTGCCCTCGAGCAGACTGTCAAGGCAAAGCCAATGATGGTGTTTGTGACAAGGAGTGCAACACATTCCCTTGCCACTGGGATGGCGGCGACTGTTCACTGGCAGCACAGCCCTGGGGTAGTTGCACAGACCCTCGCTGCTGGCGTGTCTTCAATAACAGCCAGTGTGATGAATCCTGCAAAACCGCAGAGTGTCTGTATGACAACTTTGACTGCAAAGCCAAGGAGAAAGTCTGCAAGTAAGTAACAAGTGGTTACATTATATCCTATGTTTCCATTCTGCACTGTTTCGAAAAATATTTGACCATCCTTGCGTTTGTGTTTTTCCCAGTCCAATATATGAAACCTACTGCATCGACCACTATGCTAATGGCCGTTGTGACCAGGGCTGCAACTCAGAGGAATGCGGCTGGGATGGCTTGGATTGTGCAGCGAATGTTCCTGAAGACCTCGCTGATGGAGTCTTAGTTTTGGTAGTCCTGCTGCCTCCAGAGGAGCTCCTTCGCACCAGCAGAGCTTTTCTGCAGAAATTAAGCGCCATCCTACACACTACCCTGCGTTTCCGGCTCGACCACAATGGAGAAGCCATGATCCGCCCCTACACCCGCCAAGAGGCACGGCTCAAGAGGGAGTTACAGCCTCATCATGAGGTCATTGGGTACGTTAGTCACTAAACATTAAACCGAAGTATTTCCACCCGATTGTACATGACACTTAACATCTGTCTCTCTGCTATTCCTGTAGCTCCAAAGTGTACTTGGAAATGGACAACCGTCTATGCGTTCAGGATTCTGGGGAATGTTTCACCACAGCCGACGGTGCTGCAAAGTACCTGGGAGCCCTCTCCGCTGTAGAAATGCTCCGCTTCCCTTATCCTATCAAAGAAGCGCGTGGTAAGTTGGGATACATAGTGAACACAAGAAAAATGTCAGACTTATGAGACACAATTATCTGATCAATACCCTTTCTTTTCACTGCAGGTGAAGCACCATTTAACCCTGAAAGTATACCTCAATGGGCCAAGCTGATGCTGGTGGGAATAGCTTCTCTTTTCCTTTTAGTCATCCTTGTGATAGGCATGTTGATTGCTCGTAGGAAGAGGGAACACAGCACCCTATGGTTCCCCGAGGGCTTCTTCCCCAAAAAGGAACCCAGCAGCAACAAGAACCGCAGGGAACCTCTTGGCCAGGATGCTCTGGGAATGAAGTAAGTTATTTCTCTTTAAATGTTGACACCACTGACATTTGGAATTGATTTAGGGCTTTGTATTCTATATTGAATTTGTTTCCTTGGGCTAACATTGGATGACACTTTCATATGTAAACAGAAATATGCCGAAAACTGTGGAGGAATCTCTCCTTGGAGATCACAGCGACCAGTGGATGGACTCAGACTGCCCAGAGCCAAAAAGGATCAAGGTCAGTTCCACAACTGCTACACATTTACATACATACAAGCACGGGAATTTGCTTGTGAATTTTACAGTAATGTGTCATCCTACAATTAAACTAAGAGATGAAACCGGGCTTTGTCTGTCTGCAATCCAGGTTGAGGAGCCTAGCATGCTCTCAGACAGTGAAGATGCGGTGGACAGCAGACAGTGGACACAGCATCACCTCGCAGCTGCAGACATTCGTGTGCCTCCCACCATGGCTCTCACCCCACCTCAAGGAGAGTTTGAAAGCGACTGTATGGATGTTAATGTCAGAGGACCAGGTTGGTAGTGATGTCAAGTTTTTGATTAATTTGTGCATTTAAAAACGTATTTCTTTGTATGATTTGTTGTCTTGAGCATGTCTGTTCCTTTTTGTTATCTCCTACCAGATGGGTTTACACCTCTGATGCTGGCATCCTTCTGCGGAGGCGGCTTGGAGCCTGAGCTTACCGAGGAGGAGGAGAGTGAGGAGTGTTCAGCCAACATCATTTCTGACCTAATCTACCAGGGCGCATCCCTTGCTGCCCAAACAGACCGGACTGGTGAGACAGCGCTCCACCTGGCTGCGCGTTACGCTCGTGCTGATGCAGCAAAGAGACTGCTGGACGCCGGGGCAGACGCAAATGCTCAGGACAACACAGGACGTTCCCCACTACATGCTGCAGTGGCTGCAGATGCACAGGGCGTCTTCCAGGTAAAAAAATACAAGCTCTTTATTTCTTACATCCGGGGTAGAAATGCATACAACTCAATTTAGCCCATGTATTATATAAGTCATAATGTTGACCCCCATCCTCCTAGATTCTCATCCGAAACCGGTCTACGGATCTCGACTCCCGTATGTATGATGGCTCTAGTGCACTGATCCTGGCTGCACGGCTCGCAGTAGAGGGCATGGTAGAGGAACTCATCACTTGTCATGCTGATGTTAATGCCGTCGATGAATTGGGTGAGTGTGGGACATTTTTTCACTCAAGCCAATGTCCCGAAGCGCATTTTCCTGTGTTGTTGATATTTAATGAAACCATTGATTTTTAATCTCGTTGTTTTACATATCTTTTAGGTAAATCTGCTTTACACTGGGCTGCTGCGGTTAATAATTTGGAAGCCACTGTTGCCCTGCTGAAGAATGGTGCAAACAAAGATATGCAAGATCTCAAGGTACAACCTCTTCTTGCGCTGTAACCAGCATTCTGCATTATCTTTGATAGAAACATATTTTTGTGTAACATAGCTTCTCTTCTGTTTTTCTTTTCAGGAAGAGACCCCTCTGTTCCTTGCAGCTCGTGAGGGCAGCTGTGAGGCTGTGAAAATGCTTCTAGCTCACTTTGCAAACAGAGAGATCACAGATCATATGGACAGATTGCCAAGGGACATTGCTCAGGAGCGCATGCACCACGACATTGTTCAGCTTCTTGATGAGTACAATACAGTAAGAAGTCCCCAGAGCCATGGAGGACACCACCTTGCTGGGGGACACACCCTGTCTCCTCTCATGTGCCCTCCTAGTGTCTTCATGCCGAATCTGAAGAACACCCCACAGGGCAAGAAGAATCGTCGGCCTGGAGCCAAGGGTTCTAGCCTGGGAGGCCAACATGCTGCCAGTCTGAAGGAGTCGGTAAAGGCTCGCAATAAGAAGCTGACCTTGGACATGCAGAGTGCCTTACTAGAGAGCTCAGTGACCCTGTCCCCAGTTGACTCACTGGACTCACCCCACGGGGGAACTAGCAATGCTGGCTACATCACCAACCCCACTTCTCCTGTGGCCATGCAGTCACCAGGACTCTACCACACATCCATGTCAGTTCCAAACACTCCAATGGTACATAGTAGCATGTTGGAGGGAAGTGGCCCTTTTGCAGTGTCTCTAGCACAGCTCAATGACCTGGGAGCTGGAGGAATGTCCTTGCAGGGACGCATCGCCATGGCCTCTGATGTCAATCATGGCTATGTGCTGAGTTCAGGCCAGTTGGGGATCAACATGGGCATGGTCAGTCCTGTCAGTGTGCCCTTTGACTGGCACAGCCGGATGAACCCCTCGTCCCAGTGTGGTCAGCAGGTGGTAAATCTTGTGCATAGTGGCCAGACAGGCATGCACCCACAGAGCCCAGCCATGCAGCAGCAGAATATGATGATGCACCAACAGCAGATGTTCCGTAATTCGATGCTGCAGCCCACGCCTGTTACCTCCACACCCACTATCAGCCCAGTCAAGCTGCCCTCCATCGCTGAGCAGCAGCAGCAGCAACAGCAGCAGCAGCAGCAGCTCCTCAACCACACGATCAACAACCAGCACCGCATGGGCACCTCCACCCCACCAACACCCCAGACCTCCCAGCCTCCGCCATCTTTCTTTCAACAGCAGCAGATGCCTCAGCAATCTTCTCAGCCCCAGCCTCCTACTCAGCCCTTAAAGGCAGCCACACCAACAGCACAGCCCCCTCAGGCTCTGCCCTCCCAACCTAGTAGCAGCACTGCAGGAACGGAGGATTACCCAACCCCTCCCTCTCAGCACAGCTATTCCTCCACACTGGATGCCACGCCCAAGCATTACCTCCGTTTGCCCAGTGAGCACCCATATCTGACCCCCTCTCCAGAATCTCCTGAGCCCTGGTCCAGCCCCTCTCCTCACTGCGTCTCCGATTGGTCAGATTCCACACCCAGTCCAGCAGTTGCTGGCCCTGCCCAGACCCAAATTACTCAAATCCCAGAGGCCAATGGCAAGATGCAGGTGTTTGCATGAAGGCCCTGTTGCCACTGATTGAAAAGGGACCTGAGGTAAATGAATTGACGACTGGCTCTTGGGCCTGTCTTTGTTTAATGTGTCAGCCAGTTTCCAAGATTTTCATTGGATTTGGATTGACTGTGTATCACGAGGACCGTCTGCTAGTGATTTTTGCAGAGAAAAAAAAGTAAAGGGAAATGTGTGTTGTCTGCAAAAAAACGCAGACAATTTAATGAAGTAATTCTGTCACAGATGGACTTGTTTTTTATTATAAAAAAAAGTATATGAAGAAAAACCAAGTCTTTCATTTCAAAGACTTAGGGATGCTCTCCTGAAAACTAACAAACATTTAAAAAGTAGATAAGAGAAAAAAAGTAAAATGTTGAAGGGAATTCTTTTATTTTTATTTATTGTTTTTATCTCTCTGAACAGATTATTTTCTTTAGGTTTTTATCACCCTCTTTCTGTCATGTGGCACTCACTCATGTTATATACAGACCGCCTACATTTCTATTAGCCAGTGTGGCAGGTTCATTATTTAGACCAGTTAACAGACAGAGAGAGGAATGTTCACCTCTTGACTTATATTTATTCAGGCCAACAACAGCTGGTAAAGATGATAAACTGGTACTTGCAAATATATATTGAGAGATGCCCAGCAGTAGTAATGTGTTCTGATTTGATTGATTTGTGATTATTTTCCATATGAGTATTATGAATAAGAATGTAGATGAGTGTTTCTGAAGCACTTCAAGTGAACAGCTTCGTAGGGCACGTGTGGGTAAAATTCAACATTTAACTACAATGAATATTTATAATGCATGGGCAGCTTTTAATTTATGGTAATTTTACTTCAATCTCAAACTATAAAAGCAGAGTAAAATTGCAGGTTTAATGCTCCCATTTCAACTGTAGCATCTCACTGACTTTAACGTTGGTTTTGCCACAGTAGTCAGTGCAACTGGTGTTTAGGCGCCTACCGATAACAAAACTTGCCCAGCGGCCCCATGGTCTGTCTCATTTTTTTATAGACATGAAACCTTTCTTTTTTTTTTATCAGTGGTAGTGTCCAAATTCATCAGATAAAAAATCTCTAATTTGTAACATACTAGTTACTAATAGTTAGTCTGACACTGCAGTTAAAATCTGAAACCTTCGGCTCCATGCAGCAGCAGAGTCGCATCACAGAGTCTTGAGAGAGTGACAGCGTTGCAGTGGAATCCAACGTTACAGAGCTCAGTGAGCGCCCTACGGATCCTGAGCCAACACGTGTTCACAAGATTATAAACCAGTTTCCACACCATGCCATCCCCACTCTGAAGGACTCCTGCCTTCAGTTTTCAAGCTTCATTTCATTCCCTTGAAGATACTGCCTAAATTCAGCCTCTCACTGCCATTTTTAGTTTATGTATTAATTTCTTTTGTTTGTTTCTCAAATTGTTTTATACTCTGTATATTTGTTGAAACCATGGATACCTGTTTTAATACATCCCTTCAGATGTACAAAGCTATGCTTATCAGCTGCTATTTTATATCAATTATCCCTGCAAACATTCCTACATTTTGCCTGCCTTGTTGAGTCTGGACGCCGTACAGTTCAGCAGAGCCCAACGTGTAACACAACCAGATGACATGCAGGTGGAATTTAAATTACCCAAGGTCACGTCACGTCCTCCGCTGGACTCGATGGAAACATTCACGGACTATCTGTGGTCAGTGTGAGGGTGTGGCTGCTGGGCTGTGACTCCTGTGCCCTGTCACTCCTCAGGGAGGTGTTTTATGGCATGCAGTGGGACAGTTCCCCTGCATCTACAGTAGCTTCCAGTCCAGGGGCGTGGGGTTGCATTTTAAGATGATTGTTAGGAGAGGCTGAAGTTAAAAGCACTACTATGTAGTGCTGCACCCTTTAACTTTTTTTACAAAATTCTGAGAGGACACTCCCAGTCATCCAACTAACACCTTGTGTAATGCTTGACCAACTCCTTATCCTGACGTATCCTGAGTGTGTAGAATAGAGGTCATCCTGTACTTTACATACGAAGGACATTGAGAATTAAGTCAATGGATGATAATAGAATTTTGATTAAGTAACTTTTACATTTTATCCTGTAACACCATGAACAGAAGCCACCAGACGGCCACTCTGAGCTTTTACTTTTGTGGTGAGGAGCTCCATGATGTGTCATAAGCTTGATAACATATCATGAATGGTTCGATCCTATTTACCATGGGCTTTGCCACTGACAGACCTTGGGAACGTGTTGTTTATCACAGTCCGATTCAAATTTTACTCACCAGGAAAACTGTTTTTTATTTTTTTATATATATATATATCTGGTTTCTTTGATTTCCCTACCAGGTCGCACTAAGTGTTTTGAACATTTCAACCTCCCAACTTGTGTTTGTAAATATGTTTGCTCTGGGTAGATCTTTGCTTGAGAAGTCTTATGTTTCTAAAAATGATTGTTATGTACTAAAAAGGACAAAAATAAAGTGTACTTCATTTAGCATTATTTTAAGCTGAGGCTGTGACTGATATTTTATTGGTCTTGTGTTATTAGAACAGTCATAGATATTTTCCATAATTATTAATTTCAATACTTGTTTAAAAGTAGTTCAAAATCATTGTACATAAAACTTTTCCACAGTTTTTCCTTTCTACAGTCAAAAGTTGTAAAATAAGTTACTTATAATAAAAACTGTAGGAAACTACATTTTTGTGTCTTCGTGTTCAGTGATTGTTTCATAACTATGAGATATGTTTAAGGTGATTTAGCAGTTTTGTATTTACCTCCTCCAAGGAGGTGTTGCTTTCATTTGCGTTTGCTTGCTAGTTCGCAGGATCTCTCCAAAGCTCAGAGACGAATTCATGGATCTTATTGAATAAAACAGGCCCGATTAAAAGACTGAAACTGAGTGTGTGAAATGTGGTGCAGACCCAAATAAAAAAATCAGGATCTAGTTCATTCAAATGTGGTATCACAAGGAAGTGTTGGGCCATGTTTTGATGGAGGTACACACTACTGAATACTGATATTCTTGTCTGAAATGTTACTTGGTCAGTCCAACACAACAGCCCTAACCCCTACAAAAAATAATATATTGATGATTAGTCATTTTTGATTTTTTAATTTAATATAATGTTGTATTGCATTATAGTCTAAGTTCCCTTATGTTTTAGGTTTTAAATTCAATCTGCAGCATAAACAGTTACAACGATCAGACACCTCTTTGATTGACTGACTGATACAAATGATGAGCCTCACAATGTTAATATTAGTTTCATTGTTATTATATTACATTAGGAAGGATATGCAGGTGGTTGGAATCTTCTCTCCATGTTCATTAAATGTACCTGTTTTCTATATACTTAATTCAAAATGAAGATAGAGAGGGAGGGTTTACCTACTCGCATTACTCTTTCTGAATAAGTACAGACTCTCATCTTATTTTTAGAGTGACCAGCTGCTGGCAGTAGTCATTTCACAATACCCTGAAATCAAGTTACACTTCAATGTGTTGGGCATTTGCACAGAGACGGGTCTCTGTTGACTCCATGTAGACAGCCAGAAGATTCAGGATTACTGCAAACTCACTGCATCACATCAATAATGGTGAGTTCTGTGTGACTGATGCAATGACATTTTTTATGAAAATATAAGAAGTGTAAAACATTGTTTCGCTGGTGCTCAGAGCAGGTTCTGTGTTTTGATTGCAGGGTTTTATTGTTTTACTTCTTCTGATCCCAGCTGCGATCTGCTCACCAGTGTTACTTCCAGTTGACTGCAATGACGTGTACAACAGAGGTTCTGGTAATAGTGGGGTTTACAGCATCTTCCCAGGAGGACCGCTCTCCTCTGTCCAGGTCTACTGTGACATGGGCTGTCAGGACGAACCTGATGGTGGTAAATGGACAGTATGTGGATTTGTTATTTATCATTTAAGTGCTGTTCAGCTAATATTTTTGATAGACTCACAACTTGGTTTATTTAAAAATTGTTTGCACTGCAGGATTATCTCATAACACTTGGTGTTATGGCCTTAAAATGTTTAATTTATTTGATATCTATATAAAAAATTGAGAACATTTGAAAAATTGAAAAAAAAAACTGTGATTTAGAAACATTTAATGTTAGATTTGTCAAGTTACCACAAACATTCAGCCAATGAAGCAGCAGATCGCACTAGAAGTGCAAAAAGAAAGCCATAAATGAAGAAAATATTAAGTCAGGATGACTCATAAACTACTGGAAGGATTATCATGAAACACGGTGGAATATGGTCCTGGTAACAACCAATTAATTTTAGGTGTGGATCTGGATTTAAGGGTTGTATCCAAGAAAAGTATTTTCATTATCCTTAACATTGCAAGATTTATGTATGAATCTTAATGGCTAAATCTGACATATTGTGGGTCTTAGTATTAATGATGAAAATAAAAATCTGGATTGGTTCTGGTTTCAAAGGCTTATAGTATTATTCAGCCCCTGTATGGTAACAAATTGGGCTACAAACCTGTAACTAACAATGCTTAGCTGAGAAATGTAATGTCTTATTATAAAGCCGGCTTTATTTTAAGGGGACGATTGCAATTCTAGTTTGTAGGTAAAATCACTCACAAGTTCAGCAATTTTATAGATTGCTATGATTTGAACAAGATGCATTGAATCACAGTGAAATTATATGTTTTATATTATATTTCCTGTTTAAAGCATAGCTGTGACAGATTGTTTTAGAGCACTGACCCTAACAACAGATTCCAATCCAGATCCTCCAGAGAAGAAAGGATGGCACCATCAACTTTTATCGTGGATGGGACCAGTACAGAAATGGATTTGGACAAGCATCTGGAGAATACTGGTTGGGTGAGAGTTAAACTGATGATTCAGACTTTGTTATAATTGCTATTTCCATTGCTTCAAATTAATACAAATGTCGCTATGCATACGATACTGCTTCTTCCAGGTCTGGAGAACATCCATCTCCTAACTCAAAGTAAGAGCTATGAGCTGAGGATAGAAATGGTAGACTTTGAAGGGGCAAAGGCTTTTGTCCAATATTCCTCGTTCACCGTGGGTCCAGAGCACGAGGGCTACACACTCACCTTCAGTGGCTTCAAAGATGGAGGAGCTGGTGAGTGAAACGAAAGCCTCAGCTTGTGTGACACTAGTCCAGTGCTCAGTGCGAGGTATTCTTTTTCTTTTATCCACTTATTGTTTTCAGGAAATTCCCTGAGTGAACATAACAGTCAGAAGTTTTCTACATTTGACAAGGACCAGGACACCCATTCTTCCAACTGTGCCAAGGCCTACCTCGGCGGATGGTGGTACGGAGGATGTCACAGCGTTAATCCTAATGGTCTTTACTTGTGGGGCAGCTCAGCCTATGGGATAGGAATCAATTGGCATGCTTGGAAAGGATATGAGTACTCATTGAAAGAAATTACAATGAAGATAAAACCCAAACTGTAATATTAATGATGAGCTAATAACCCCTTTGATCATGTGTGGTATGACCCAAGGAAAAATCCATGACATTTTGGTGTGGATCCATATCCGGATTTGTTTTCTGCTCTCTCTTTGGAAGAGATAGAACTTAGATAGGGAATTTAGATATGGTTTCATTAGAGGACTGTACGGGATATGTAACATGTTGACCACAATATGATCATGTTTATTTCCCCTTTGATTGATCATGATTGAAATCTCATACAATGTAACCTTGATCATGCTGTATCCTGTACTACTGAATGAATCTTGGCCTGATTGCTTTAACTAAGGCATTGTTGTTTTCATGTCATCAGAAGATCCAAACCTTTGACTTTGTAGCAACCCAAACCAGAGTGGGAGGGGTGAGCCAAATGTATAAAGACAAAGAACTGTTTCCCATTGAGGTGCATATTACAAACTAACCGTATGTTTGTAATATGCACCATGCTCTGAGCATTAAAGTGTGACAATACTGTAGGAGATTTGTGTCTTTTTCTACGTTGTTAAGGTGGGATTGTAGAAATTGACACGACAGGCCTGTTGGGCCTTGGTGGAGGTATGCGCACTCTGTGTAACATTTAAGTTTGTCATAATGTATTGCTCATATATTTCTTTGTTTGTTTGCTGGGCTGTCTGCTAATAGGATCAATCATATGTATTCCCTAGTTAACCGATTTTGCAATTACATTATAACAAATTGTCGATTCAACTAATGAGAGTAGAAAATCATGAAAAAGAGTGCATGTAATTCACTTTTCTGTCAGTACACAGTATTAATTTTTACTAGTGTGCAGAAAGTTTGAAGGCTTTATAATATTGCTCAGTGAGACATACTTTAGGTACACACTTACAGATCACATTCAATTACTATTATCACTGTAGTTACTGTTTCACACAGATAACAGAAACATGTTCACTCAAACCTCTGTCCGCTCACAGCTGGAGGTCATTCTCAAAGAATAGCGACAACAACTTGCATGTACAGTCAGTCACTGTCTCCTGCGGAATAACATCTACAGTGTTTGCAACCCGACAGCCGAGTCATCATTTCTCTCCTCCTCTTCGCCGCAGAAGTCGAAGCAAAGCCAGAGTAGCATTGAGCACCCGGTCGTGTTTAAAGATCATCTTGTGAAAGGTTTCCAGAGGCAGGCGGCCGGTTGGATCTGCATGTTTCAGTGCAATCATGGGCATGTACAGGCGGTTGGTCTGGTGGCGCAGAGGAGGTTCCTTGGCCGTGATGACTTTAATTGTTTGCTGCAGGATAATAGTACAAATATTACCACACATGATGCATTTTCATTTGCAGAACTTGTTTTCGTGACTTTTAAAAATTAAAGAGAAAAACAAATACGTCGCATTACATCACTTGCCTCAGCAACTTCTGCCGGTGTCTGGCCTAATGAGGCAAAGACCTTTTTCGAGTATGGCAGGTAAACTTCATGGAAGATTTTGGCCGTCTCCTCGTCTGTCCCTGATAGATCCATCCCCTCGGCATCTTCGTACACTTTCCTTTCAAACTCCGTCACCACAGGGCCAGGTTCCACAAGAGTCGTCCTTGTGACAGTGGACATTTCAAAACAAGCATATTTTACCACTGCTTTTAACATTGTCATCTTACTGATGACTTAAGGTTTGGATGAGTGTGCGCATTAAATGTGAGGACATGGGATTACTTGATGTTAAACTTCATTGCCTGCACTGCCAGACTTTCACAAAATCCTTCCACAGCAAATTTAGAGGCAGAGTAGACGTCATTGAACAGAAGCCCTGTGTGGAATCAGAAATAAAGAAACCTTTTATCAACCGCCTTGTTTCCGTCTTCTGTAATTTCACAAACACCCAAAGAAATGCACCCTGGATTCCCATGACGCTGCTCATCACAACGATATGGCCGCTCTGTTGTCGCTTCATGCCAGGCAGCACCTCTTTCACTAGCCGCGCCAGCCCGAAGAAGTTTGTGTCGAAGACCTCCTTCATGGCAGCAATACTTTGGCACTCCAGTGGCCCGATCATGCCAACACCTGCATTATTCACTATAAAGGCATGATACCTCACATTATTATACTGTAAGTTTGTTTAAAGAGATTAAATTGCGTATATGAGATGGGACAGACCAAGGACATCCACCCTTCTGTCCGGCAGGCTGTTGACACACTCTTTGATGGAGTCTTCACAACAGACATCCAGCTGTTTGATTTCCAGGGTTTTGTTTAAGGAAGCTCCTGCCGCCTTTTCCAAGGGCCCCCGTTTTCCGATATCCCTCATTGTGGCCACCACTGTCACAGATAAACGATGAACACACGGGCTGTGGGTAGCTGTGACTATTCCTATCATCTACTGTATGACGTTTATGTAGTTGAAGAGAGGGAGTGGCTAACCTTTAAACCGTCGCAGCTCATCTTTAGCCAGCCGTGCGGCCACAGCCAAGCCAATGCCGGAAGAGCATCCAGTCACCAGCACCCTCCTGGTCCCCATGACTCTTTGACCTCTGACCTCAAGGCGCAGCAGTATCCTGATTGCTTGGTCCAAAAATGCTGTAAATGAGAAGGGATATTCCTCTCACAATATGATGTCATCTCTATTCACCATTTCGAATTTTGGGGTTAATAAAACTCGAGAATAGGAGTGGATGTGCAAAAACACAACAACAATATGTTGCAGTGGATTATGGTCCAAACGACATTACTGTAAGTGGAGCAACTGGTATCACTGCTTTTCTTTTATTAACTGTTATTTCTATTTGTTCATTTGTTTACTTGTTTGCTTGCAGGAGTACGTGGAAAACACTCCTCCGATTTCCATGACATTTTGTGGAGGGCTGGAGCATTACTCAAACATTTTCATTTTTTTCTTTTTCATTGATTGAATAAATCATGGATCTTGTTGATATGAAATCAGGCATGTTTAGGGGACGTAATTGGGATTGTTTGCAATTTGGTGCCTATCCAAAATCTGGATTCTAGTTGATCTAAATTTGGTTTGATCTCTACTGAGTTTGAACGCAGGCCCAAAACAATAAGTCCTCTGAATACCCTATACAGCGCTATGTTAGTTATTTGCATTGTGGTTCCATTGTGGTTCCACTGCGAATATCTCAGAGTCAGTGTTCCATTTTTGCTCTACACAGTTAATTTAAATCATAATTCTACAAATTAGGTCACTGGATCCATGAACCAAGTTTGTTCAGAGATTATATTGGCTCCCATCTGATTTACTGGAATGTTGAGCCGTCTGCCACAGCCTCAGGAGTCCTTGGTCCGCACAACAAACTGCAGCTGTAACACAAACACAGTGGGGGAACAATTAGTTAATTAAAAATGGAGGACAAATGAAGGAGAGACCATGCCTCTAATTCCATAGTTTTCCAGCCTGTAGTTGTTCAGTTGGGATAAATCATATCCACCTCACACTGTTCCATTACTTGAAGAGCAGTGACACCTCACGCCCTGTGGAGGGAGGTATTGTCCTCCTTTCTTTATATGTATGATTTCCCAAACAAAAAAAAACGACGTAGAAGTAGAGCATAAAATAATATAAGTACTTCAACATTGGGGCTGGGTAATGCACTGGAGTTACTTCCCGCCATAATATACACAGAAAACAATAATAATAAATATTGTGTTACTATTATTAATAATAATAAATAATACTGTATTATTAATAATGATAATCATTCTCATGATTATTATTTTTGGTGTTGCAATTGTTATTAATAACCTGTGCTGTTGTTGAAAACATCATTACATCTATAAAAATCATTCTCTTGTCAAAGCCTAAATATGACGGTTACACAACTACCCACTTCTCTACTCTCTCTCTCTCTCTCTCTCTCTCTCTCTCTCTCTCTCTCTCTCTCTCTCTCTCTCTCTCTCTCTCTCTCTCTCTCTCCTTTCCTCTGTTCCCCAGTAATCTTTGCTCAACCCAACCAGTGGGCGGACGGTCTCCCACATCGACTCTGGTTTTGGTTGATTCTTTTTTCATTGGAACCGTTTCCAAATAATAGTTGTTGAGGTATCAACCTCACTGTGTAAAGTGCATCGAGATCTTGATGTTATTTTTTGACGCTGTACAAAAATAAAAGTGAATTGAAATAAATCGCAGTGACACCATAGGGTCAACGTACACCCAGAGTGCTGCACATGCTTGTAGTTTGAATCCCGGCAGGTGGAGTTAAAGGGATAGTTCACCAGAAAATTGCAAATGCCCTATATTATACTCACCACTATGATGATGCTGATGTTTTAAAGTTGAATTTGAACGTCTGGGTTAACGGACACTTGGAGGGCACCACGGGAGCAGGGTTCAAATTGAAGAATTGTCACCATTTACTTCAAATGTATTGGATTTGGCTGCAATGCTGTTTACCCCTGAAACTCCCAAAGGGTTTTGTGGACTCAAATACTTTTTAAACTCAGAGTCTGTGGTGCTGTTATCTACCAACCTGCAGAGCGAGCAGCCTCCTCCACGGCGCCGAATAATCACAGTTATGGATATAAAAACACTCCGCTACCGACGTTACCGCAGCTTTCAGAGAGAACAGGACACGACCAGGTCACGCTGCGCCTACATTAATCCAGGGATTACCTCAATGGGTTACATGGACTGACTCGGTGTGTGGGAGTTGTAGTTCTTTAAGCCACAACAGCCTTCAAACTTAAACAAGAACAACTCAGTAGCATTAGTTGTTATCCTCTTGTAAAACTCTCTTAAATACATATTTATACAGGTGTGCTTTCTCCTATACGTTGTATAATGTTTTACCTTGTTTTTACTCTTTTATCGTTGATAAGACTTTTTTATTTCTGTATCTGAACTCTTATTATTATTAGTAGTAGTAGTAGAAGAAGTAGTAGCAGTAGTAATATATTCTAGATTTTAAGTTTTAATATTTAAACTTGATTACATTTATTTAAATGAATTATCATTTTGAATAAATAGTCGATAAAAGCTTAATTTGATCTGTCTTTGATATCTGAGAAACAATATATATATATATATAAATCAAAAAATATATTGTTAAGATATTGATATTTTACAATATCAATATAATATAATTCAAGTGCAAGTCCTGTTTCCTCAAAGTCAACTCTTCATAGATATAGAATGTATTTATATATAAGTGTGCCAATTTCCAAAATATTTCTATAGGCATGCTTTAGGACTAACTTCAGATTAATCAACTTAATGTGATTCTCACTGTGAACAAATTTGGTCTGAATCAGGAGTTCCGTTTGGCTGTGGTCCTACCCTCAGACAAAGCCTGGAACAAAGTGCCCCCTCACCACAGCTTAGATTACCTGTTGAGTTTCGTTCACTTTCTGAAGGGCTCTGTGGCCAGGACTGGTCTATTTGTCCCCATAGACACTCAACAATTGAGCAAAAAAGACAATAGCGTTTGACACAACCTTAGACTCCAGTAAATGTCTTTTTCAAAAACTACTTGGGGAGGCTTACCTCAAATCGCCAAAAACATTCAGATAATTGCCCAAAATATTATCTAAAATTTTAAATTAATACTCCAGGTAATACCCACCCAAATCACAATATTTATAAATGTCCATGTAAGTCCAGTATTTTAGTTTATTAAGTTGAAAAAAAACAAAAAAAATACTAAATGTAGCCGCTGTTTTAAAACAACCACAGAAAAGAAAGTTTTAATAGTTTTTTTATTTTTTTATTTTAACAATCTTCCACTGCTACTACTACTTACTGTCACCATCCTTATCAACATTCTTTATTCTAGGTAACCTTTGTGTCTGTTGTGCATATGGGTGTTGCTGGGCATTTTGTCTTGTAGCTGAATGCTTTTGTTAAAATGAGAACACCAACGGGAACATGTTTTTTTGCGTCTACAAAGAAATACAAAGAAATAGCGTATCATGTGACCTGTGCTGGCATTATGGACAACAGACATCTCGTGAGAACTAGACGTGTCCCTTACGTTACAAGAGTTAACAAAACGACCCCAAACATTCTATAATGTCACGTTTTGTGCCTCATGATTTGGCTGTCCATTAAATATATGTTATACTCGCAGGTTCAATTATTTGGACTTGCTTTTATCCCAAGTGTAGTATCACCAGTATCAGAGTATTGCTGTGACAGGGGACATTAATTACAAACTGGAGCGGAGAGCAACATGTTGTACAAAAATCTGTCATTCTTTGTTCAATGTTTACTACTGAAGAGTACAAGGGTCAAGCATTAGGATAAAAATGAGAGGAGGAATGAGAGGAGTTTGTCCTTTTACGTTTACGAGAATATGGTGGAAATGTTGATAATAAAGTCGAACTAAATCCGAGGAAGTTTGATATGTTCTTAATGGTTTGACTTAAATCTTAAAGATTCCAAGTTTATTCTTGACAAATCAACTGTAGTCTCAGTATTAAAAGTTAAAAATACCTACATTCAATTAGAGACAAGTTTTGATATGTCTATTTTCCCTTTGAATAGCACTAATTTTTACCTAGCATGCAGTTTCACAAATAGTTCCTAGAAAGAAAGATGGCAATTTCCTCCTTTGAGTTGTCACTTAACATCCTTGTTTTAAATAAGAACACAAAAAATGTAAACTTTACATCTTTGTTCAATTAGTATGATTGCTTTAGTTTCACTTTATTCTGGAAATTCCATTTAAAATGAAAATTCACCTCTTAACTCCTTTTCCATTGTTCCCTGTTATCAAACAGTTTTCCAGAGGACAATGCTTTCAGAGGTCTGTTTTTAAACCCCCTTTATTCTTCCCAGATGATCTTGTTTCTGCTTGGGTTCCTCATTGGTCTTTACAGTCCAGGGGGAGTGGTCAGAATTTCTTTCATAACCAGAAAGTGAATAAATAGCTGCTTTTGACCAGGTTGCAAATATTCAACTTTGGATGCCCAGAACTCGACACTCTACCATAATGTAAGTACAGTTTTAATTTCTAGATTGTCTTTGATGGAAATCAATACATATTTCTGGTTGTATGAGCTGAGCTGTTGTGTAACGGTCCCTTTTTCTCTGAATAAACAAAAAAAAACTTGTATTGTGTGAATAAAAACACTCGACCTGTGTGTGTCCCAGGATTGTTCTTTCAGCGCTTTTGGGCCTCCTGCTGGTGCTGACAGCTGAGGCCAGAGTCGGGTAAGAAACCTGGATTAAGTTAAAGATACACAACTCAAATGAGGGATAAATGGGGAATTGAAGATATTCATCTTTTAATTCAATCATCGTGTACTCCTCTTCATGTCTTCAGCATGTAAATAGTTCCCCCTTCAATTTTCTTACAGAGACTCCTCTCAGTTACAATTCTGCACTGAGACAAAGGAGTGTCTGCTCTTTGATCCTATTTGTCAGATTGATGACGTGGAGGTGAGTGTCTCTGAGCAAGAGACAAGTATTCGAGTATTTCAGATGACAGAAAGTAAAAGAATAAAAAAAACCTCCATGTTTTCTCCTGTCCCTCAGGTTCGTAACTACAGCTCCGTGAAGTGGGCCTCAACTAGCGATTCCTCCATGTTAATGGAATTTGCTGCAATGAAAATGTTCAGACGACTATTCGACTACATCGGAGGTTCTAACGATCAAGGTTTGTTTGTATGTGTGTGTGTGTTTGTGTGTGTGTTTGTGTGTCTTTGTGTGTGTTTGTGTGTGTGTGTGTGTGTGTGTATGTGTGTGTGTGTGACTAAATCTAATTCTGTGACACATTTTAATCATTTCTGTGCTTAACATTTATCGGGGAGAAGAGATGCTATAAAATGTTCAAGTCAGAACAACAATGAATACGTTTATATATTTTCTCATGACTCCTGTGTGCATTTAATCATTGTTATATAAATCGTGGCATTTATAAAAAACTGTTTTGTGCTCGCCCTTTAGAAGTGGTAATTGACATGACATCTCCGGTTCTGATGACTATGCCTGAGAAGAGTTGGTGGCAAACGGCTGTCTTCACGATGAGTTTCTTGCTGCCAGATATGTATCAGGAAAGCCCCCCCACACCCACCAAAGGCGGGGTAAGCATCTGTAGCACACCAGAGAATGAATACTTACTTGGTTATCATTCAATAAGCCCTGGCAGATAATGAGAGTTGACTTGCAGGTGAACATCCTTGAGACGCCTCACATGAGAGTGTATGTGCTGACCTACAGTGGATGGATGACGACCTACTCTATCAACAATGCCTTTGACAAGCTGTCCAAGAAACTGGACGCCGTTGGTGCAAGGTACAAGACAGACACCCGCTATGCTGCGGGCTACAACAGGTAAACAGACGACCCTTATTTTCATGATGATCGTCAAAAAGAATTATAACAGCAGCATAAAGGAAAACTGTGTGTATGTGTGTCTGTCTGTCTGTGTGTGTGTGTGTGTGTGTGTGTGGATGTGTGTGTCTGTCTGTCTGTGTGTGTGTGTGTGTGTGTGTGTGTGTGTGTGTGTGTGTGTGTGTGTGTGTGTGCGTGTGTGTGTTTGTCTGCAGTCCAATGACCATGAACGACAGACACAATGAGGTGATGCTTGTCGTTGAGGGGGAGCCAGTGTGTCCCAACTAGTACTGAACAGCTGGACCTTCACAACAACTTCAAGTCATATTGTGTCACATAAAGAAGCTTGTGGAGACGACCCGGACTTGGAAAATAAAGAACAAAATTGAAATCTACCATGTACTGAGGTTTTTCTGTTAAAGTCAATAAAATTACCTCCCTAAACTGATTTGTTTGTGTTTTTTCTTGATTCATCCAAATTTGTTGACCAATTCTGAAATATGTCTAAGTCCGCAGGTTTAGGAATTGCACCTTTCAACAATTCCACCAGATGACAATATTACACCATGCACATACAGCCCAGCACTTCCTGCATCATATTCATAAGCTTCAGGAAAGGGAGGGAAGTATTCCTCTCAATTCTTACTCAGCCTGTCAATTCTCAAATAATCGAGTTCTCACCAGATAAATTGCAGGTGACAATTAGGAGAAAATAATAACGACGCAATTTCTCTAATTGCATAAAGTGATGAAATATGGATAGTTTGTATCTTAAAGGTTAAAGGCCAACTTCACTATGACATCATAACGTTCATTATATTTTAAACGTATGTTTACAAATCTCGAAAAACATGCTAATAAATGTAACATAGACTGAAGTAGCATAACATGGCTGTTGCGGATATACACTGTATGCTACATTTCCTTTAGTGGGTCAACTGCTGGTAGGACATTCATTTCAAAAACAATTTTTTTATTATCGATAATGACTTGATAATGATTGTATCAATATTTCATTGAGTAATGCGTTTACGAGTCTGTCTGTCTGTCTGTCTGTCAGTAAGATTACTCAAACTCTAATGAAACAATATCCATGACGTTTTGTGGAGGGATGGGGCATGACCCAAACACGTGAAATGATTTTTTTACTTTATTTGGCACATCGAGATAGGGCATTAGCTTTTGTGAAGGTCTGAACATCCTTCAACTGTTGTTTCTGTAATAGCCTCAGTAACAATATTAAATACAATTTGCATTGACCCGAGGCCTGAACATCTCAGTCCAGGATGTTTACCGTAGCTTAGCTCAGAGCCTGTGGGCATGGGCAAAGTTCCAAGCATTAGGATAAAACGTTTACGAGAATATGGTGGAAATGTTGACAATAAAGTCAAACTGAATCCGAGGAAGTTTGACATGTTCTTAATGGTTTGGCTTAAATCTTAAAAATTCCAAGTTTATTCTTGAAAAATCAACTTTAGTCTCAGTATTAAAAATTAAAAAATACATACATTCAATTAGAGACAGGCAAGTTACTGATACTGTAGTCAGCACTAACAGATGGGCGATTTGTGAATTTTCCCTTTGAATAGCACTAATTTTTACCTAGCATGCAGTTTCACAAATAGTTCCTAGAAAGAAAGATGGAAATTTCCTCCTTGGAGTTGTCACTTAACATCCTTGTTTTAAATAAGTACACAAAAAATGTAAACTTTACATCTTTGTACAATCAGTATGATTACTTAAGTTTCACTTTATTCTTTACATTTCCATTTAAAATGAAAATCCACCTCGCCTCTTTTTTTTCTCTTATCTCTTCTTCCATATTGTCAGACAGACAGACAGACAGACAGACAGACAGACAGACAGACAGACAGACAGACAGACAGACAGACAGACAGACAGACAGACAGGCAGACAGACTGACTCGTTACCGTATTACTCAATGTAATATTGCACCAAAGAGAAAATTGAATACACACAAGCAGCTCCAACACACTTAGCTGTTGCTGTACTGTTAAATTACTCTGAGGCTGGTTCACAAAACATTGAAAATGAAGTTTTTTTGTGGAGTTTAAACAGTTTTATAAAACCAGTTCTTTCAATATGAGATTATATTATGTAGTTAGTGGTTGTATTGTAATTCATATGCAGTAAAATTAGCTTATAATAGAAAGTCTAACCTGAGATGACTCAGAAAGTTCACCGTTCTGGGAGTTTCCTCAGGATATTTGACTTGAAATAAAACATTTTGTTCTAACTCTAATAAAAATAAAAATGTGTTTGTTTAAATTAGATTTTTCTTTAAATAATAGCTCAAACTTGAATTAAATATTAACCAGCAAAGCAGGTTTTCTTGAGAGGTTGTCACCTTGTATCCGTCCAAATGAAATTCAGCAGTGCTTACAGTAAACTTTCTTCAGGAAAGGAGGTCTGCAGATCCTCAAATGTCAAATATGTAACTTTTAGTCATGCTTCATATTTAAGTTAATATTATCAATGTAAGATTTTCATATTATTTGAGTTGAACAGGTTTAAATGTATAGATAACACTTATACTTGTTCATACCACCTTCAGCAAACGTCACTGTCAATATTTCTTATTCACTTATTCAAAAAGGAAATGTATCCGTTATCCATACACATAAATTGATAAAACAAATATTAGGCAGACTGTAATTTAAATGATGGATTTTCTATCAACTCCTTTTAGTTTATAACAGCTGAAATGATCCTTGTAACCTGATGGATCACCAGGGCTTCCTCGTCTATATGGGTGTGGTTTTTGAGGAACCTGGAAATAATTCAGGTCGCTTTAAGAGATATATTACACCTGCAAGTGACGAGAGCGAAAAAAAAGGTTGGCCTTTAGATTATTAAACCTTATGACAATATTTTTGTATAGTCATGTATAGCAGCAGAGTGCTGGACAGGTGAGGTGGGCATAGGTGACAAACAGTGAGCACCAAGTTGTATCAAAGTCAAAGTGAACAAACACGTCATTCTTTGTCTGAAGTTTAGTTTTATTAAAGCTGAACAGTAAAAACACTATTCTGTACAAAACAATTTATATTTTAAATGAAGAAAATTTTGTTTTTTCTCATAGTGACTTCAGAAACCGGCATGGATACAGAACTTGCAGCGAGTTGCAGTGTATAGACATGACCTTTATTTGATGTAAGTAGAAGTCAATACATCACAAGTGTCCAGCTGTCTCTACCAGAACTGAATATTAAAACTGTTGGATGTTCAATGTTCAATCCCTGGAGCTACACTGGTCCCTGGCACAGAGTATTGATCCAGATCTTCTTCGAGCTCATCTGCAAATATCAGAATGATGATTGTGTGGTTGCTGTCGTAGGTTCAGGGAGTGGCGACATTTCATTACATTACCAGAAAGTGAATAAATAGCTGCTTTGGACCAGGCTGCCCAGATCCAGCTCAGATGATACAGTCTGCCATGATGTAAGTACGGATTAAATCAGTAAACTGGATTTTCTGGCTGTATGAGATGAGCTTGAATGTTGTGTGAAACTTTTTTCACTGGGTGAACAAAATCAGGATGTTGATTCTGAATGAAAACACTGTGTTTCCCAGGATGCTTCTTTCAGGGCTTGTTGGCCTCCTGCTTGTGCTGACAGCTGAGGCCAGAGTCGGGTAAGAAACTTGGATTTAATCCCCTTTTAGCAGATTTCTCTAGAAAACAGAAGCTACAGAGTGAAAACTGGGGGATAAATGAGGAATTGAATATTTTTAGCATCATCTTATATATAACCAAATGTCTACGCTTTCTCATTTCACAGAAAATCCTCTGAGTCACACCTCTGTTATGAGACAGAGCAGTGTCTGCATTTCGATCTGATTTGTCAGACTAAGGATTTTGAGGTGAGTGACTCTGAACAAGAAAGAAATCTTTTCATATTTCAGATTCCAGAAACTTCAAATAAACAATAATCCTCTCCACCATGTTTGCTCATGTCCCTCAGGTCCGTCACATTGAATCTGTGAATTGGGTTACAACATACGAGATGGACTATTCCATTGACACTGCGGCAACGAAAGCATTCACACGATTATATAAATATACCAAGGGTGCCAATCAAAATGGTGTGTATGTGTGTGAGTATTGAAATATCTAGTTCAGATCAAGATTTCACTTTCAAGTGAGATCTGTGCCCCAAATAAATATAGCATAAAGCTTTGACAGGCAGGAAATACCATAATGAATGCATTTTTTTGTCAACTTTAAGGTCACACAACGACATATATCTTCATGTATTTTCTAATTGATGCGATTGATGTTTGATAAGAAATTTTTGTTTGTGGTCGTGATGAAAAAAAAACTTTGTTTCCGTAATGTCCTCCTCTAGGAACAAAAATGGACCTAGTAACTCCTGTTGTTGTCAGAGTACCTCATAATTCTTCTTCGGAAATGAGTGCCTACATTGTGCATTTGTTGCTCCCAGCTGAATATCAGGACAACCCCCCCAAGCCTACTGATGATAATGTAAGCTACTACAGCAAAAAGACTGTCAAGGATAATGGCCTTCATCATGTTTGAAATGATTTTGTGACGCCTCAGATAATGAAGGTTTCTTTGCAGGTGCACCTCCTTCGCTCACCTGATATGAATTTGTATGTACGGGGCTATGATGGATGGTTAACTGCCAAGTCTGACAGAGAAATGGCCCAAAGTTTGGCAAGTGACCTTGACTCAGTTGGTGCAAACTACAAAAAGAACTTCCACTTTGCTAATACATATAGCAGGTAAACAAATCACCTTAATTTTCTCAATAATAATGGTTAATAAGTCCAAAGGAAAACTTGAGGATTTTGCTGCACTAAATGTGTGTGTGTGTGTGTGTGTGTGTGTTCTTTTCCTGCAGTCCACTGTCGGATACTCACAGGCACAGTGAGGTGATGTTTGTTGCTCTGGATGAGCCCGTGTGCATCTGAAGTGGATCCATGACCACATAAATGTTTTTCTTCACTATCTCTTCAAGTCATAAAGTGTAATTTTATATAATTACAATGACTTCCACAATTTAAAATGTATATGAACAGAATACACCATGATGGTTTCAAGCCAGCTTCTGTGATGGTTTTGTGTTATGTTCAATAAAGGCTCCTTCCTGCAGTGACTTCTGATGCTGTTCTCACAGCAAACTCTTTGGACTAATCATAAAATGTGTTTACAGCAGGAAACTCAGTAATAAATAATACAATCTATTTCCCATCCAGTGTGGATCATAACAATTACAGAATAAAACCAAATGACGTGACTACATTCAACAAGACCATTATTTCTAGGATGACAGTCCACGTCTCTTCACCTAATAAATAAAAAGCAGATAAACTCGGTTCTATTTTGGGAGATTTCACATTAGATCAATACTTTTTATTCTAGTTACCTTTTCCCCTTATTATTAAATCTACAGGAGTTAAACTAATTTCAGCAACTTTGATTAATGACATGTTAACTTACTTTTTGAGTGAAGCAATGAAGTCAGAAGTGTTTTTCTATATTCTCTCATTCTGTCATTAAGGTTAATGTTGAAATACATGACAAGGAAAATGCAGAAAATCACTTGAGGAAAAGAAACATTGCTATATTAAAAACATTCATTGAAGTATATATAATGATAAAAGAATCATTAGCCAAGTAGGGATCCTTCCTTGTGATGCAGTGCCGTTGGCTGCAGTGTTCTGCAGTGTGTGGTGTTTCTTTTATGGTCTGGCACAGGGCTTGTCTGCGGATGCCCAGATCTTTGAGCGACCTGATGGTGGATACTGCTTGGAAAAACCCTGCAGCCAATTTCCACAGGGCAAACTGTTGCTTTCCAACCACGTTGCTCTGCCTTAAATTCCATGTCTGAATACCAAAGCCTATTCCTCTCATTCACTTCATCAACAGCATACTGTCAATTCTATGGAGTAGACGACGCGCAGGGTGTTAGACCAAAGTATCATGAGTGGTGGTAGGGTGGTAGTGACCATATGTGATAGGACTGTCCTTTGAACTGCGCTCGGCATTTGGATGGCAAGGCATTGGGAGCAGTTCTCTTTGTTTCACTTGTTTCTGCAAGCATTTGAACACATGGATGTGTCTTAAGTATACCGACTATATATATATTTTTTTATAAATTGTGATTGCCTCAGTAACAAGCTAAATTCGAGTTTGCATTGGCCTGGGCCTTGAACACATTGATCCAGGATGTTAAATAAATAGTGGCTCAACTGAAATGCTGCAAACAAAGGGAAAACGCCAAAATTCACCAAAATGAAAAGTAATGTAAAAGCTCACAGCGCTTCAACCTTCTTTGCTGCTGTTGTTAAGTGTTCATAATTGAGTCCTTTAGGAAGGCAGTACTCAGTGGGACAAATGATATTCAATGTGCAGAAGTATGTTCTTAGAGTAGAATTTCAAATGTTACAAAACTTAGATTTGATTGTGCAGAGTACATCCTTCATGGGGTTTCCTGTGGCTATATATGAAAACAAATATTTTGTCTCTCTGGAAATGTGAAATCTAAGTTTTATTATGAAAGTAATTTGAAATATTTGTGCAGTATGTATTGAGGGTTTAACATCAGTTCACACTGACAATATTTGTTGTAGTGTTTGTAGTTTGTTTAACAGGAAAGTCCAAATTAAATCTTCTTTGAACTCTTCTTTGTTTGTTATTTAAGTCCCCCCAGTTGTTCCTGTTCCTAATTTGCTTTAACCACAGGCATCTTATACTGTCTATTTACAGTCTATGGTGTTGTTTAGGTTATTGGTTGAGGGAGTGTCCAGTTTTCCTTTTAAAAGCAGGAGCCAGTTTTCAGAATTCAAGGAAAA
Organism: Platichthys flesus; assembly: GCF_949316205.1. Lineage (NCBI taxonomy): Eukaryota > Metazoa > Chordata > Actinopteri > Pleuronectiformes > Pleuronectidae > Platichthys > Platichthys flesus. Next base: position 10,888,691 of record NC_084960.1, on the reverse strand, counting down.
CAACACTCTGTCATGATGTAAGTACAGTTTTATTTTTCAGATCGTCTTAGATGCAGAACAGTAAATAGACATTTCTGTCTGCATGAATTTTACTGGAAGAGCAAAGTCAGCTTATTAAGTCTGAATGAAAACCTTCTATCTGTGTGTGTCCCAGGAGGCTTCTTTCAGGCCTTGTTGCCCTCTTGCTGGTGCTTACAGCCAATTTTGGGTGAGAAACCGGCAGTTATTCCCCTTTTAGCAGATTTCTGTAGTCAACCAAAGTTTCAGAGTGAGTAATAACTTTATTCATCTAGCGCAAATCTAAACAGGGTGACAAAGTACTTCATAAAATCCAAGGCAACAAATGAAGGAATAAAAATAAAAGGTGTTCAATTCAGTTCAATTTTAAAGCCAAATCATAACGTATTAAGGTCGAGACTTTGGCGACTGTGGAGAGAAAAAACTCCCTCATTGTCTGGAAGAAACCTTCAGCAGGAGCAGATTCATTGTGAGCGGCCGTCTGCCTCGACCCGTGGGGTATTACAATAACACAGAAGCAACAGGGTTACAAATCACGAGTTAAAAATGCTCTCCTATAAAAACAGAGAGAAAGACTGCTCTGGAGCTGCGTTCCACTTCCGGTAACAGACATTTCGGCTAAAAGCATGGTAAAGAATGTAGACTGGATGTAAATGTTGAGTTAAGGCAAGCAATATTTGAATGCATGGGTTGTGTGTTACTCAAACGTAACTGATCAGCTAATGAAGTAAACTGATGGATAAAATGAATCACATTTTTACTCAGAGAACAGAACTGGTAAATATTGTTATTGGCTGCACCAGAACCATTATAATAATGTCATTATTTCACAGGAGCCTCTCCCAGCAGTCTCTGAAGTATGATTTAGTTTCTCAGACCGGGGATTTTGAGGTGAGTGTCTCTGAACAAGCGAGAAACATTTTCACATTTCAGGTGCCAGAAACATCAAAATAAAAACCCACTCCTCCATGTTTGCTCGTGTCCATCAGGAACGAAACTATGAATCTGTGAAATGGACTTCAACTAATGAGAAGTCCCTCTCCAAGAACTTTGCAGCAATGGCTTCATTCAAACGCTTAATTAAATACTTCAGTGGCGCAATATATTTATTCATGATTCATTTAATAGCTTTCATAAACAGGTAGCGTCATTTAGATTTATTTTTCAAGAGAAATTTTTGAACAAAAATAAAGAAATTGTAAGATTTGAGTTAGCTAACTTTTCCCATTAGTGGAATTATATTTCATATTTTTTCATCCAGTCCTGCGGTACTGCCGCAAATCAAAAGTGCTTTAAAGCGACATTATAATTACTGTACTTGTGATCAGAGATACTTTGATTTATGTTTTCTTGTGCTTTTAGTTTTTTTGAGTTTGCTCTATTATTCAAATTTGTGACATTTAAAAAAAACAACTTGATGTGCTCTCTTACTGTCTTCCTTTAGGAACGAAAGTGGAAATTACATTTCCTGTTCTTTTTTAGAATACGTTTAAAAACATATTTGAAATGCCGAATCTATGATCAGTTTCTTGCTGCCAGCTGAATATTAGACAAACCCCCCCAAACCCCTGGATGATATGGTAAACATGAAAAACACATCAACAATCTTTTGGCCATAGTTATCCTTGCACGTGTTTGATCTGATTCTGTGACGTCGACCAAAAGCACTGGCAGTTAATCAGAGTTGACTTGCAAGTGTCCATCCTATTGTGATTTCTGTTATATTCAATAAAGTCACCTTTTCACTGGGATTTCTTGCTTTTCGTCTTGATTGACCCTTCTCTTTCGACCAATATAAAATATAAAATATAGAAAAACACACTGTCTTGCAATGTCAAAAACAATGGAAACTATCCTTGATCTGCCGTTTGATTCAGATTCCTTCCACAACATGACCTCATTGGAGGAGATAATCAGCTGGTTTAGTATGAGGCCTTCAAAAAACAAGCAACTCTCACGCCAGTTTAGAGCAATACTGTTTAATACCACTAGATGGCCGTACTGAATTCATCAGGGCAGAATTGCAGTGCTCTGTATTTTACCAGCACCTTTGGCTATTTCTTTGACATGCAACAGGGACCTTTAAATATGCTTTATTCCAGCCAGATTTTACATAAGCAAATCATCTGGTTACAATAGTAGGGGCACTATTTTAATGATGCATGTCGAAATCCGCTACAATCTAATGTGCAGGTGTCATAACCATCCACCCTTGAACTGGCCCCCCTCGGACTCTGACGTCAGTGTGAGCTCCGTCAAAGACGTCTGTGACATTCGGGCTGTTGAACGGCTCCTTATCATCTCAAGAGCTGAGCATGTGGAACAGTATAATCACCCGGCGTTACATCGACTAAATCGATTGACCTTTCCTGAATTACTTAGTAAAGTGGACAATCTGCCTTTCGCTGGAGAATGAACAGCTGATGCTCAGTAAGTTCACGCATGAATGAACATTAGAAAGTACTGCAACTGAGTTGAGCTTTGAAATACTGATCCGTTCGAAACACATAGGCAATTGCTGATGATTTATCCAGTGTCTAATACTCATTTTGGCCTGTAACCCTTCACAAACAAGTTGTACGTAGTTAGGTGTCTCATCTCTGATCACTTGTGAGTGACTTCACTACAGTGAGAATCCAGCAGGTGGCTATCTGACCCATGCAGGGACTGGTTGGTTGGCTGGCCTACCGATTGACTGACAATCTGTGTAGGAGTGCCAGTCAGGAGAGGTTTTATGACGCTCACTACAGATCGAAGTCCACCGTTGGCCTCAAACGACCATCAGTCCACCGGGGCTGCTCAGCCTGCCTGTTGGCCTCTCTCTGTCGTGGCCGCGGCTGCTGTCTGGTCTCCTGATCTCTGCAACTATGAAGATCACCCTGGACTGACTGTGGAGTTCTGGACCCACCTGCCGGAATGGACCTAGCAGGTTATCACCCACAGCTGCCCCAGCCTCTTGTCCACCACCCTGGCAGCTACCCGGACAATGAGTTCAATTCAGAGGGATCATCAACATGTGAGTGCAGGATGGACGTCCACTTGGTTGAACTTGTACAGGGTTAGAAAGGCATTGGTGTTTCAGATGTCCTGTTTTGAAAGTTGGAGCGTCTGGCAATCTGTTTCATGTTATTGACAGCGACAGTTATCACCTCCGCATGAAAATCCAGAAAGAAGAAAACGAATGAAAATGTTGTGCTTCAGACATTCATTTAGAAGAATGGTTCCTATCACAGCCTCTGATATCTCAGCATTATGTAAGGGTCATATCTGCTATCATAGTCAAGAAAATCAAGCAGAGAGATAAGGCACAGTCTGCAACAGAGGGACGGTTCTGTGCCGCTCTCAACACCTGAGCAATAAACATCAGGAGATGACACATTTACATGACAGCAGCAGAGCAGACAAACAGCTGGCACTCCAATCTGAGGGTGTGTGTTAAATATCGATCCTGTTATTGGCCGACTTGAAATATCACATTATGTTATTACTAACATTACACCAACAAAAGGTAGGAGGTGACATTAAAACCTTCTAATTTTCGAAATGTAAATATAAAGAGGAACAAAGACATAATAAAAGGTCAAGGAATAAACGCCATAAATCCAACACTACCATTATTATATGCTAATGGCGGCATTCAATTATACTGTTAAACCTAATTTGCATTATCTACTTCACTTACCACTGTCTTGTTTTCTTTTTTTCTCATCATCTGGTTTCCTCTTTCTTTTTTCACTTGACAATGGTACAGAGCTGTAGTTCTGACAGGAATAACATGTGGCCCCTATAGGTCTCTAATCAGATGTTATTGCGAATATTTCATTGGTTGTTTGAGGGGGGGGGGAGTCACAATCCACATTATGAGACACTGGGGGCCCCAAGCAGTTCACTAACCAGATGCTCGGTGGTTCGATCCCCGGCGCTAACAGTGAATGAATGGTGTGTGGTAAAAAAAAGTGTTGAATGTAGAATGTATGAGCGAATGGGTGAATGTGATTTGTGATATGTGAAACGACTATAAAAATACAATGCCTTAACTATTTATTGTTTGTATTACTATTACCAATGGAAGCAATATAACACAGTGGGAAGTCTGCTTACCATCTTGTCCATCGTAAGCAGCAGGAGCTTGTGTCACATTTGATTCAATGATAACTGTCGTTCTCCAGCTCGGGAGTTAAAGACAGAGCCACACGGCAGAGCAGAGGCCGAGGAGAGCTGTCCCATCTGTGGGGACAAAGTCTCGGGATACCACTATGGCCTGCTCACTTGTGAAAGCTGCAAGGTACGACACAGGGTTTTGGATGGTCAAACCCCTAACCCGAACAGCTACAGGCATAATAATGATGCATGTCTTCAAGTGCAATTTTCTTACAACTTTCTCTCTCTGCAGGGCTTCTTCAAACGCTCAGTGCAGAACAACAAGCATTACACCTGTGCAGATCGACAGAACTGCCCCATGAACCTTTCCCAGAGGAAACGTTGTCCTTCCTGCCGCTTCCAGAAGTGTTTGGCCGTGGGCATGAAGAGAGAAGGTCCCCCCCCCCCTCCCACACACACACACACACACAGAGACATACATTTGTACTCCCATGCAGTAGGGCAGGTCTTCTGCTTCATTGCGACATGCCTTCTGTTCCACTGATAGTTATGGTCTTCTTCCATACGACTTATCTGAGAAGTCATAAACAAGTGCAAGTAGTGCCTGTAATGACCTAGATAACATATAATGACATGTGGAGGTAGTCTGAGCTCTTAAAGTGGAGAGGACATATTATCATTTCGTTCAGTGTCCGGTAACGTGTGCTCAAACTTTCTAATCTGCTTCATGTCCTGTCAACAGCTGTAAGAGCAGATCGCATGAGAGGCGGCAGGAATAAGTTTGGGCCTCTGTATCGACGGGACAGGCAGATGAAGCAGCAAAGGGTTGACTCCCGAGCAAACACCGCTCCCTACAGGATTAAGATGGAAACTGCACGAAGACACTGGCCCTCAGCTGCGAACGACCTTCACCCGATGAGCAGTCACACAAGCACTTTGTTGTCCTCTGATGCTTTTCATCAATCCCACGTGTATCCCTCGGGCACCGGGCAGTCGGGCGCGTCCATGCCACTGGACTGCACAACGCACGCAGACAGGGGGCTCACTCCTCCATCCCTGCCCTGTCCTGGACTGTACCACCGCACTATCCCTGGATTTGTCCAGGACAAAGGAGAGATGGCTTTTGGCTGCAGTGCGGCTCCCTCAAATTATCCATTGCACCCAACCCCAGACAGTTCCTTCACACCAAGAGGCACGATAGCATCATCCCCCTGCTCCAGGCCGAGCTCGAACACCGCTCTCTCCCAAGCTCTCATCCAAACCCACACTCCCCCGCTGGCCACGCTTACGACCAACTTCTTAAACCAACTCCTGGAGGGTGAGCCAGATGAGAGCCAGTTGTGTGCCAAGGTCTTGGCCAGCCTGCAGCGGGAGAAGGCCAGCCGAGGCAAACACGACCGCCTAAACACATTCAGCATCATGTGCAAGATGGCTGACCAGACGCTGCACGGCCTTGTAGAGTGGGCCAGGAACACTGCACTCTTCAAGGAGCTCAAGGTGACGAACCATTAAGTCATGTCAAGTCGTTGAAATCAGCTGTGTGATGGCACTTAGGTCAAAGGTTGTGTCCTCCTAATTTGAAGGTCAACCTTTTATACTTCACGTAGGTAGAGGACCAGATGTGTCTGTTGCAGAGCTGCTGGAGTGAGTTGCTGGTCCTGGACCACCTCTGTAGACAGGTGGCCTATGGCAAAGATGGTTGCATATATCTGGTCACTGGGCAACAGGTACAACAGGCACAGAAAAACAGCCCCCCTAAAATAATTGCACATGTCTTTGGATTGTGGTCGTTCATCTAATCCACAGAATGATGTCCTCCCTCTCATTCTCATACAGATTGAGGTGTTGACCGTGGTATCTCAGGCAGGAGTGACACTGAGTAGCCTGGTATCCAGGACCCAAGACCTGGTGTATAAACTGAAGACACTCCAGTTAGACAGACATGAGTTTGTCTGTCTCAAGTACTTGGTGCTATTCAACCCCGGTGAGCTTTCCCTTTTAAAAGAAAAGTCATTAGCGTCTCCATAGAAAATATGTTAGAAGTATTGAGACTTTTAGTTCTCTTTTTTTCTGTCACGCTTGCAGCTTTTGTTAACATGGAATATGCATGCACGTGTGTTTTATGTGTTTTTGATGAATGTACACACATCTTCTTCGTGCTCTAGATGTGAAACATGTGCAGAGTCGAAGGCAGGTGGAGCAGACTCAAGAGAGGGTGAACAGGGGCCTGATGGAGCACACACAGCGAAGTCACCCAGGACATTCGGATAAGTTTGGCCAGCTGTTGCTTCGCCTGCCTGAGGTGCGAAGCATTAGCTTGCAGGTCGAGGAGTATTTGTACCAGCGCCATCTTCTGGGAGACTTGCCCTGCAACTCTCTCCTCACAGAGATGCTTCACACCAAGCACAACTGAGGTGGTGCTGTAAATGTTTGTACCTCATTTTCTGCTTTCCAGCTCCAAATGTCCAGTTTTTCTTTTTACTATTGATGATTGTTGCTAGAGTAAACGGGCATGCTCTCTATAACAGCACTTTTGGTGACGGTGGCAGAAGGGATGCGTCATCCAGGATCAGCAGTGAGGGGGGATATTTACTAAACCTGTGCCATGCTTTGCCCAAGTTCAAATTATCAACAGTATTACCACAGCCACACTGCCTTCTAGAGTATTGGCCAGTGTTGTTGTGGGAGTTCAGATCAAAGTTCTATCATGATGTTTTCAGTAAGAAGGGAGAACTTGGCTGTTCAAACAACAAAGAAAAGTGCATTATTGAATAAAGAAATTTGGTTCTGCATTTGTGTTGCCTATGTGTTCAAACAATGCTGCATGCAAATGGGTGAACAAAGAAAAACATGGGAATGAAAAAAGAAAAAGATGATTCAAAAAGGATTTTTATTCATCTGGTCCAGTTGCAGGGATAGACAAGTTTATGAAATGAACATACATAGTGTGCTGGCACAAGTTTGATGACGCATAAGAAAGAAAAATGGTATGACACCTCCTTCATGAAATGAATGAGTGACTTAAGACCGTAACCAAAAAAAGGACACAAGTAGAAACAGAAAACTAAACATCTAATGCAACATCTAATGCAAACCAAATAAATACATCTCTGGGTGATGTGGGGATTTCTAGGGGAGAATTGCACAGAATCAAAAAATATAATGTTAACTACCATGTACTACTCTTTACAAATACATAAATACAAACATCCACGTATTTCATATGCACTCCTCAACGCACACTTTTAATCAAACATCTACTTTTATCGCTTTTTAATGCTGCTCATCACATTTTTCACATCTCACTCAAACACACGAGGAAGAGAAGAAGCCAAACTCCCACACATCCTATGGTGAATTTGACCTGATCACAAAACAGATGCAGAGTCGATTGTTTTCTTTCACTCCTTGATATTAGTAAAAACAAAACGGTTTGGCGTCTACGTTCCCCCATTTATACATGTAGTCTAGATATTGTGGGGATGATGAGGGCTGTTACAGTCTCTAATTATCCTTCATTAAGAAAAACAATGGTTTATATGTCGAGACACACAAACAGGGAATCATAATAGGAAACAGACTCCTAGTGACCTAAAGGGTTTATTAATCCCTATAAGAAAGGTTTCAGCAATTTCCATCCGCTTTGACAATTTCTGTTCATTCTCATTCACTCACTCATCTCAACCATCCATCTCACTAATGCTCAAGCAGCAGGCTAGCTTATTCGTAGCGTAATCAGCATTCAGTATATATTAAATTAGCAATGATTATCATTTTCACACAGAGCTGTATCGAAGTAATGGTAAACATGATAAAGCCCTCCTTCATGTTTTCGAGGATCTTATCTCGAGATAGTCTCGGATGACATTTCAATTCATCATTTCGAGAATGACAAAGCAATTTAACAGGAAACGAGTCACATGAATTTTATTCTTCTCTCAGCTCTGAATGGCTGAAGTGATTTGTCCAGCAAAAACATGTCAAAATAGTATTTAAAAAAACATCCAGATGTCTACAGCTGAAGGAGAGTGAAAGTGGAGTGGAGTGCCCAGGCTGAGGAGCACAAGCGGTTTCTCTGTGTTCAATTCCACAGTAGCAACCACCAGCGCAGCCCACAGAGGAACTATGGTTCTTTCTCGTCCTGACCAAATCGGTAGAAATACCCCTGAATGGATGGAGCGGTTAGTGTGTGCCCTACATTCATATGAGAGCAGTGTTACCTGCTGTTCATGTTCAGCTGAGATCAGAACAGGGAGCCGAGCCACTTGACTCATTCCACTTGGGAGAGAGAGTGGGCTCGAAGAAAAGGCAGGAAAAGGAAAAGCAAGCAGAATCGAAAGGGGAAGGGGGGGGGACTACTCCGGCCAAAAATACTGTTAAGCGGGCAAAGGCAGTATGGTCGTCTCCTCTTTTTCTTATCTAAGAGTTGTGAAAAATGACTCTGGGGGCAGAATAAGGCAAGTCATAGGGTGGCAGGGTGCAAGAGGAAGAGACTTCTTCGTTCTGGCAGAATTAAAGATTACATTTTACAATCGAGCGCCAATCAGAAGCTCTTGAAACTATTTTAACTACAATGGCTGAAGGAGTGAGTGAGTGAGTGAGTGAGTGATTGTCTCTTTCTCTTGGCATGTAGAGTTTTTGCTGTAGGGGTCCAGGTTGATATCTCAGTCATGCTGTCCATTGTTAGTCTAACTGTATAATGAACCACCTCAAGTGCCTCACTGGCCAAAATACAGGACAATAGGAGTCATGCTGGGAGTGGGTTCCCTGAATGATATCATCTTCACCTATCTTTTCTGTGCATTGTCTTTATTTGGGGGTGCCGAGCTTTTTGGGAGTTCCTGGGCGCTTTTGCCAGATGTGACCGGGGATGGTGAAGGCGTCGACGCTCATGGACATGGTTTTGGACGGGATGGCCGTGAACTGCTTGCGGTCAGAGCTGTACTTGTAAATGGACTCAACCATCTCGGGTGAGATGAAGCGGGGGCCGTTACCAGTGAGCCGTACCATCTCCTCTGTTTCGGGGTTCATGGTGTACACTGCTCTGAATTGGCAGCTGGAATCTCTGAAGAGGATGAGGAAATGATTGGCAGTGCTTTTCTCCATATCCTGAAGAGAGAAAGAAACACTGTGTAACTGCAGCAGAGACCAGAACTCAGTCACTTATAGCCTAGTAGGGGTGGACCTCTTTGTTGGCTTACCTCTACAATCTTGTTTTTCTGTGGTTCATTGACCCTGCCGGCCAGGCAGCAGCGGGTGATGGCATTATGGATGATGAACTTGTTGGACTTAAAGGTAGGCTCCTTGTACAGCTTTGGTCCTGCGGGATAAGAGCGTTCCAAATGTCATTTCCCAGAATCATGTTCATCAGATGTAATTTTAACAGTTTAAAACAACACTTGTCGTTTGGAACATATGACTGACCTGTGTATTCCGGGATTGAGGCAGGGGAGGAAATGGTGGAGCCATTCTCCCAGTCTCTCTCTCCATTCATAGTCGTCGATCGTCCAGGTGACCTTAGCCGGGAAGGAGAGTGTGAACGGCTAGAGGAGGTCACAAAAGATAAGTCGTTATTAGCCTACGCCCGTATAATATTGATAGATATACAATCATACAAACAGTCAACTCACTAACAATACTGAAAATGTTCGATATTCTGGCAATATTTTATGTCACTCCACTGAATAAAGTCTAGTCTCATATAATGAAAAAAATGTATAGCCATTTTTTTGGCTCGTTACTTCCTCCCATGCCTCTCAATTTGCAGGTTACCTGGGAGACTTCCTAATCGACAGGCCTCCGGAGTCATGCGCCATGGATGACAGGTTCATGGTGGAGTGGGAGTACACTTTGTTCAGCCTGGTGCCTAGATGAGGGAAGAGAGGATGGAGAAAGGGGAAATTATTGTAAGAAGCCAAAGCATGTGTGTGTAAAAGCGGCCATATAAAAGATACCAGTTAGTGAACGTTCAAACTTTTTACCCGTGAAACCCTTGGCAGGGCTGTGAGACAGTCCAGAGTCATCTCTGAACACAGTCTTGGGTCTCTGCTTCTTGACACCGCGAACCGTGGTGGGTTTCTGCCTCAGCACCTTGTCCAAGTCTTCCATGATCTTCAGCTGGTGTCTCCGTTCATACTCCTGCCTGGTGAAGTCATCTCTGCGCTTAGGAGTCCCCTCTACTGGTGTGGTGCGTGATGCTGGAGGGGTGCCGGGGTCGGGTGGTGTGTCCTCTTCCTTGTTCCCCCAGCCCTCGATGATCATCCAATGAGGCTTTCTGAAAGTAAATAACATGTATATATATAAATTCACACTTTACGAACCTGAATGATAAATAAATAAAGTTACATTGAATTTCACAAAGACACAACATGCTACAGCCTTCATCTGGCTTTGGATGCGGGTGGTGGAGTGAAAATGATTCTCACTTTGACTCTTTTTCTTTTTCCTGTTCCAGTTTGCGCTTCTTCATCTCCTCTGCTCTTTTCTGCTGTTTCTCCAGCAAAGCTGCTCTTCGCTGAGCCATCTCGTCCTCGGGTCGCACCATGTCCTCCTAATAATGCAGAGCAAAATAAAAACAACATTAACATGGAGAAGTTATGAAACACAACATTTTTAGAATGGGTCCTACATTAATAATGAATAGTCACCTACCTTGAAAAAGAAACCGACCCCTCCTTTCGTCTCTGGTTCTGTCCGGTCACTCATTGTGTCCGAAAAGGCGTCAGGTAGTGAGTCATCCCCTTCCCCATCTTGCAGAGCAGACAGCGGGATCTCAATCAGGCTGCTGCGTTTGCCATTCACCAACCCGGCAGGGGCATCGCTCTCAAAGGAGCACTCTGATGGGGCACCAGAGCTGCAGCCCCCACCTCCAAGCTTGGATGCATGTCCATGCAAAGATCCTGCTTCCAGGTCCATGCTAAATATGCTTTGGTCATCGTTGGAGCCTACCTCTGACAGGGTGTCATCTGCAGCAGGACGGTGCGTCGGGGTAGGAAATGGTACAGGGGTCAGTGTCGGCGTGGGAACTGGACTTGGTCCATACGAGCGCAGGTCATCTAGGCTGCCAGAGTCCCCAATGGAGAATGAGGATGAATTCTGGACTTGGGACTGCCAGGGACTTACTCGCCGACGGTGGGGCATGCTGTCAACGGTTTGATGAGGGACGAGAATTCTCGACACGGTCGGGACCTTAACGTCCGAGGGATGACTGTTATGGTAGTGTTTGGGGCTTTTAGGGGGCACAGATTGGGCTCTACGGTGGACATGAGGAGATTTAGGAGGAGTGGAGTGGTTTGTGATTCTATGCGATGGAGAAGGTGAGGAGGAGGCGGAATTTAAATCTCGGTTGGATTCTCGAGACATGCGTGCAGGGGTATGGGCTGGGGTGGAGGTTTTAGGGCTGGCTTGAATAACCCAGGAACCCACAGCTTTCTTCTTGACGAGATGGTTCTGCTGCTCTGTAAGTCGGTGCATGTCACTTTGCAGGGAGCTGAGAGCTGCAGTCAGCTTCGACACAGCATTGTTATAGTCCCCTAGTGGAGCCACCATTTTTTCACCCGGTGTCCCAGAGCCCTTCTCTCCTAGTGTACCTGCCTTTTCTTTGGAGTGACTGAACTGTTTGTTGAGCTGAAGCCCCCCTTTGACATTACCCTCATCCTTCACTGAGGGGCGCTGCTCATCTTGTTCCTGCTGGTCTTCTGCCTCCATGTGAGCTAGCCTTTCTTCCAAGTTCAAGCGAGAGAGTTCCTCTTTTGTGGATGAGGTGCTGACCTTGCCATCCCCTCCTTCGCCCTCGCCTTCATCCTGCTCCTTCTTTAACTGCAGAAAGGCACTCTTACCCAGTCTTTGCCTGTGCTTGGAAAAAATGGCCTCAATGCGTTTCTTCTGGGCTTCGATAGCTTTGCGCTTTTCTTCAAGCCGAACTCCCAGCTCAGTCATCTCATTATTGAGTTGTGGGCTCTTGCTGGGGCTTTCCTCAGTCTTTTGTGACCAAGTGGTCATCTGAGGGGAGGAGGAATCCCTGGCTTTCGGAGAATCTATTATCTGCTTCTTTTTGCGCTCTGCAAAGCTGGTCAACTTGACACCGCTGTCAGACTCCTCTTTGCCGTGGCCCCTAGCAGAGTGAGCACCAGCAGCTGGTGTGGTGGGAGTGGACCGGCCCTTAGGCATGTCTTCTGATGCATCCGAGTCCACACTGCCGTCTCTCAAGACTGAGTCATCATCTCGTGAACATTCTGAAGTATTCCTGGTGCGAGCAGAGTCCCTGGACTCTCCTGTAGGCCGGTACATCATTCCTGAGCGGGATGGAGCGGAGCAGCTCATGTTGCTGGTGTGTATCGAACTAGCGGGATCATCAGGAGAGTGGAGGTAAAAGCCATCAGGCGCCCCATCCGGATGTAAACGAGGCTCCATTTTGCTCTCGTTGTGGATAATTTGGAGAGCCTCCTCAATGGTAGGCAGCTCTCCTGTTTCAGTCTCTGCAAGACCATTCTGCTCTGCCAACCGTGGAATACTGGGAGCCTGTGTTGTCCAGGAAGCTCTCTGTGGGCCACTGGGGCCCGAGGGTTTGTTAAGCAAATGGCTGATGTCTTCAGTAGGGGTGTAGGGTACGCGGATTATGTTTTGGGACGCTGGGTTGAGTTGATCTGAGCTCACAGAGCGGGTTATCACAGGGTCGCCCATCACAATGTCCACATCACTGTCCAGGCCAAAAGGGATGCTGAAGGATACTGCTGACAAGGGTCGGCTGAGAAAGAGAGAAACATTTCAGTACACGTCCAACAGTAAAAGTAAGAAAGACATTGTCAGAATATATTGGTCTAACCTTGGTCTCTTGCTCCATGTCTTTCCAACTCCTTCTATATGAGACATTGAGGTAGACTGAGTCAAAGATCCTGAGAATAATGGGACACACACACAAACATGTGAAGGCATGCACACAAACAGGGAGGCACAACACACATGGATGCACATGTCAACCAAACTGCAGAATAAAAATAAAAAAAATATGTACAGGAGGTTTAATATATTTATAAAAGTAAGAAAACAGGGGTATCGTGCAACATGAAAAATACAAACAAGCATTTAGGGGAAAATAGGGGAACCAGTTTGGAAAATGATAATAATAGGGGCATACAAAGGTCTGTAGTTTGATGTAATGATCGGAATGAAGTATTAATCTTACCTGATGCAGGGGAGGAGATAGGGAGAAAAGGCTTCTTGAAGATAGAAGGGGAGTTACTGCAAGCCAGGGAAAAAATAAAGTTCAAGTGCATCCAGAGAATTTATCAGACTACTACAAAAACAAACGAACATTAAGAGAGCTTCAGTACCTGTTTCCAGTCAAGCTACTTGGTGTTACTGGTGTGGAACCATCTAACAAAGAGGTAAATCATACGATTAGACAATCTCATGTCATGATCTTCCTTGTAAGATGATACAGGATTTACAAAGCACCACATAATTAGTGACACTTACCCAACGTGTTTATTGGCTGAACAAAGTCTGGCTTTCGTACTTCGAACCAATTCAGCAGTTCTGCCAGGAAGCTCAGCCAGTTGACCTACAAAGATCACACAAAAATAAATCAGGTATTAAGAAAAGTAGTAGTACTCTGAATTTTTTGTGTGTGTCATTTAAACGGAAGTACCTGAAGCTCCTGTGGGGTGTACATCATGTCCTCCAGTGCCAAGTGACAGCAGCTCTTCAGACAGCTGTCACAGAATTCACGGATGAACTGCAAGTTGTACAGGCTGTCTGCTACAGACATGGAATCCTTCATACAAACATCTTGGGGAGAGGAAAACAAACATTTATTAACTGATAAAATAAGCAAAGTTGTAAAGTAAACTACAGTAAAGATTTTCACTCTTAAGCTGCTTTCAGACATGCACTGAACTCCAGATATTCTCCAAAAATTATCCGGAGAGGCTGGATTTGAAAACGCAAATGTCCAAGCTACATACACTTTTGAGTTTTTTCCGCCAGTTTCTTTCTGCTGGACAATCTCCTGCTCCAGTGATCATATGTTCATACATGAACTCCAGGTAATTTGGTTTGGACATTATCCAGACTTTATCCGTAGGTCATGTCAGAAAAAGTCTCTAGGGTCAGGGTTAGTCGTTAGAGTGTTTGTTGGTACCTTCAAGTCTTAGCAGTCCAGGACAATAGTAATGTATGACAGCAGCAATGGCACAACCACTGGACAGGTCTTTGACTTCCTTCACCACTGGGAAGATGGCCATTTGTTTGGACTGAATTTTATCCTTCCTGTAGCGGAGCTAAAAAAACAACAAAACACAGCAAATCAACAACACAATCTACAACTTTAAAAAGGTTTACGAGTGAAATATTTGTTACGTGTAGTTAACCATCACAGTCATTGTTTTCAAAACACAGGTCAATACTCTTAATCCAAATGCATTTTAATCCAGAAAATGTTTTAATAACTGCATGTGAGAAAGAGGACAAAAAAAGGTCATGCTTATATGTACAAGAGACGGATTAGGTGAAGAAAATTATAAATTCAAGGGGAGAGCAGGATGTAGGAGGGTTTTGTCAGGAAAAGGTGGGACAGGTCAGGGTCTCAAGAGAAAGGGAAAGAAAAAAGGCGTTTCCAGTACAACTGAGGTAAACAAAAAAACAACAGACGGTCAGCAGGGACGAGCCGACAAGAATCCTGTCTCTGTTAACCCCTGCAGCTTTTCACAACAAACGCACACCTCTGTCACAGACAACCAGAGGAACCGGTTAGACATCGATCACTTTCAAGGCCTGCTCGAGTCCCAGTTGTGATTCATGCACCACTCGTGTTTCGACAAACAATGCCTTCCACGCCCCTGCCATGCCCCGCCCTATGACTTTACACTGTGACGTGCAATTCAATGCAGCGTATAGAATGTGATGCACACTAGCATTCCCACACCAGCATATGGAGAAAGAAAAAAAAAAACACACCTGACCATCAGATATTTGCTGATAAATTTGATGAAGACACTGGAAGGATGGAGGGACAGGGGGAGGGAGCAGAGGAAAGGAGGGAACTTACAGGAACAAGTTTCCAGTACCAGCGGGTGGGACACTGTCAGAGAGGAGGACGGGATAGGAAAAAGAGAAAGACAGGGAGGTGGAGAACAGGAGCACAACAAGAGGTATTACGCCTACAGAAGAAGAACTAGACAAAAGGAGAGAAAGGGTTTGAGATGATTTCTTGCCATGACAACACAACCTTGTTGACAAAGCAGTGACGCTGCACTGTATTTATTGTGTCAACCACTCCTGTCGATGAAAGTGCAGCAAAACCAACAATATAGGCTTAATAGACAGGCACCTTTGTGTAACACTGAATGCATCATGTCAGAGGGTGTGTTTGGATATAATCATGTGTGACGAGAGATAGAAATACACTGGATGGGAAATGTAAAAACTCACAGAGGGTTGAAGAGGTTGGAGCTCTGTAGCCTGAGACGGGTCATTCTGGGGTCCCTCTGTAAGTTCTCTCATCTTCTGATTTAACTGAGGATACGGCATTAAAATATATATACATAGTTAGTACACTTAGGTGGAGGATCTGTACAACTTGTCCTGTTTATGAAATGGCTAACGTGACATTGTATCTTGTACAACAGACAGCTAAGTAAGTATGAACAATTTCTGACAGGATACAATAAAGATGTGTTTCTCTCTGGCCGGATCTTTACCCCGTTAACCCAATGAAGCAGAGCCTCCTCCCAGCTGGCAGCTCCGCCCAGCAACTCGGCCGAGCCAGACGTCTTCACCGCAGCCACCGCCTCCATGGCTCCCGCTGTCATCAGGGCGTCTATAACGGCAAGGTGGGCGCTCTGCACCAATAACATGGAGGAAAAAGAAGAGGAAGAGTCAGAGCTGGGGCCAGAGAGCGCAACAACATAAATCAATTAGGGCTAACACAATAATGCTGCACGCTGAAATTTCTCCGGCTCACTTCAGATCACCTCTTACTGTTGTACCACGACTGAAATTTACCAGGAGCCTCCTCTAGAGGTCACCAGACGCCACACGTGAGTCAGCGGAAACACAAACAAGAGTTCTCAGCGAGCAAACGCACACACACGAGTGTATATGGGTGAACTTTGGACCTATGTTTGTACAATCATTAAATCATTAAAAGAGGCAGTGGACCTGTAATATGATAACATGCTGATCCTGCACTGTAATTCCTCAGCTGTGCTCCCTTAATTTTCCTTCTCCGTCTCTATTGTGCAGTGAAACATTGCTTTATGACTCATGTGTAGGAGACTGTGGGAGAAAATGAGGTGTTGTAACTAGATCACCTGGAAGCAACTGCGAAACTGCATTCTCAGTGTTCCGTGTGCTTTCTGCTTTTCTGGTGTCTGTGTTTTTCCAGACAGAGAAAGGGCTGTAAAACGGTCCAACTACTTATTTTGTCCACATAAACAAATTAGACTAAACTTCTTACTTACATATATTGTCTATTCCCAAGCACTTGTTTCCAGCTGATTTGTCCTCATACTTGAGACGTGAGACCATTACTGTGTTCTCTCTAATGGCCAGAGCCCATTAAAATGCACCACCGACATTATCAGCTCAGGCGGAGTGAACAGCTTAACTCTATAAACCTGTTAGCTCATTAGAAGTTGTGCTCCACTGTGCCATGGAGCTGAAACCAACAGATCTTCACATGTCTAACCTCTTTTGTGCTCCAAGAGATTCAGATATCTTAACCATGTACATCATTTACATTTTATTCGCACACACAATTGTCAAATAACATAAATCATTGGGGTTATTCACGATCGCAATTCTGTTTCAAGTTTTTGTACTCAATGTATGATTCTCACATTTCCCTGTATCAATTTCACTTGTACTTGCCATCAAACAGTAGCACTGGGTCCCCAGTTGCCTCAATATTGGCTAATTGAAACCAACCCCTTGTCATAGTAATTAATTCTGGCCTACAGAGGAGACAGGCAAGTCGCGAACAACACATTCCTGTCAAGGGGCCACTCCTACAATGTCCAATCTTGAATTTTGAGCCTAATCTGAGCAAATCAGTGCCTGCTCCCTTTTACTACTTACAAATTCCACTTTAGAGGCCAGACATTCTTGGTCTAACCTCTTAGCGTTGCCCCTGATCGAGGCTGGTGGCGCTCCAGCTGCGTGCATGAGCCCTGTCTGCATGTCTGCTTACTCAACCCTGATGTAAAGTGCTGACCTAGACAGACCCAATGATGGGTAGAGCAGGGCGTGCTACGCCAGCGAAGGCTTGTCAGATAGCATTGGGTCAGGCTCTCTGGTTGTGCTGCAGTCAGTCACTGGGAGCGATATGGCTCTGGCTCACCTGCTCCCACAAACTCTGCTGCCAGGACGAAAGCTGGAGCTTCTATGTTAAGTGGAAATATTGGTCCACGGTCTTGATTGTTATTCATATTTACATATCAACTTTCATATATCACTGTTCATCCAGTGAAAACATACGGTAAAAGGCTCTTTTCGAGTCTTGATTACTGAGCTCTTTTGAATGGTATTAATTAATTGTTATTTAGGAACTAGATGGATGTGAGGGGCTGTGTTTGCCTGCTGTTATTTAACATTTATATTTTCTTGAATTATTTGCTTTGTAAATCAATGTCTTGTGAAAAAGGAGCAGATTACATAAGATTACTATATTGTGTTTGCCATTTTAATTGTTTTGTTTGGTTGATGAATTAAATAAACGTATATATATATATATTGATAACACTTGTAACACTTCCTCCATCACACATCACTCATACACTACCTACATAGCCGTCAGACGGAATTTGGGGTTCAATATCTTGCCCAATCTTCGTTAATCAAACATCTTTATCCCCTGAGCCACAGCCGGCCCAATATAATAGAAATATGATCTAACCAAATTCTCTGCTTGTCTTGAGAGCGAAGCCTGATTGAGGCCCGGATTAAATTAAGTCACTAATATGTCTGAGCCCTAAAACACAGCACATTGATGTTGAGCTAAATTCTGCCACAAGCTGTGAAACCTTCCAGATCAAATGAGGTGATTTAAGGAAGGCTCATACTTTTCCATTTCGCCACTCAGTGTAATCACAGGTTGGAGTTTTTGTCACAGTGTGAAAGAAGACAGGATGAGTGACAGAGAGAAAGAAGAAATGAACCAGAGAGAATGACAGACTGGGTGAAAGTGGCAGACCCTGGTGTCGTACTGTAAACTAATTATTCAGAGGAAACAAAAAGGGCTGAATGAAAGGGGGCAGGGGGGGCTGCTAGTGGATTTCCCCCTGCAGACCCAGGAGAGCTTGCTAAGCTAAATCACAAGTCTCCCTAATGAGAGGGGAGAGAGGAGCGACTCGTGAACACACAGCGCAGAGACTGCCAGATCACCATAACAACCAACTAGCTGACCCACAATGCATCTCAACACAAGCCTGACCACAGCACCGCTCTGTGCTCTGGCTTAGCACCGGCTCTCTGCTCGGAAACATCCAGCCAGCAAACACTTTGCGATCCACTGGTTGTGTGAGAAAGAGGAAAAATGAATACCTCGTCAATTAACCCGATCAATCGTTATGGTCTGTATGGCCCAAATCTGCTTACTGTCGTGTCAAAGATGTGCCAAACAGAGAAGGTGAAGTTATTATTATGGATCAGTAAGCGAGATTACAGTGAGGGCAAAACCTGATTATGTCTGAAATATGACTTAACCCCATCCCCCTACCCTGCCTGATGCTGTGAGGGAGACAAACAGGGGGATCTGGCAGGTCTGGGGCCCAGCACAGGGGCTTTGCAAAGGGGGTTATATGGTTATCTCTACGTCCATTTGAACATGGACTGTATGTATACGCAGAGAAAAAAAGAAAGAAAAAAGTCTACAACAGTTTTAAACTACAGGGTCTAAATGGTGACTTTTGCACACCACATTAATCTTCCATCAGCTAAGGTCCAAAGCAGAACAGAAAGATGCTGGTTCCAGATATTTCTGATAGTCTGCCACTTCTATTTCCAACTAAGCTCTTGACGGATGCGCACATGAGCAGAAAGCTGCCAACACAGCAGTATGATTTAAGTGTCAGTATCCATCCAAAACCAACAGGGAACCAGAGGAGGGTTAGCTGCATTATGGCTACATGACTTACTTTGTCACTGTGGGAACTAACGCTCAGCCCAGTCCTCCAGTGCAATTAATTTCAGCCGGTTAGAATCGAGATGACATCCCACTGTCCCAGCCAACAATGCATGTAATAAATAAGTGATGAGCGTGATGTTGAGAGATGCTATGTGCATTGTGAGTCAGTGGTCATCTCTGGCGTGTCATCTAGTCGTGGATGATGACGTTCAGTCTGCATGGCAGATTATCTCTAATCTTCACAGATCTTTATCCTCAATCTCAGGAGTGATGGGGGTTGGGGTACGTGGGTAAAGGGTGGAGAAGGCAGAAAGCTCCATTTCGGATGGCCACTCCAAAGAGGCCCAAGGATGTACTCTCGCTCCAGGCACTAGCCTGGGAAAACAACCGGCTAGCTTAGGTTAAAAGAGCTGGGCCATTGACTGTTTCTACAACCTTATACACTCCGAAGCATATTTATCCATAGTTGGTTTTTAATTATCAAAAATCCATGTGACTACATTTGAACTCAAATTTTAAGATAACAATACATTATATTAACACATAATCTTTGATATTATTGTCAATACCTTGTACACAAGCATGCCCAGTATGCGTGGATTTACAAGACACTCTAAACTGAAATAAAGACACAAAGAACAAGATTAAGTCTAAGTTAATGAATATATATATTGTCTTGTTTCTAAAGTAATTGTTTGTGCCTTAGACTTGACCCAATCTTGTTACTGACAATTCAGAAGAAAAAGAGACTCACTCTCCTCTTGCCCTAGATGATGCAGCTCACTGCGTTCATTTTCTTCCTGTGAATTTCTAAATCTAACTATTGACCAAGGAATGTCAAGGTCTAGAGGCAGGGACAAACAATACATGCTTCTTCATCCTGTAGCAGCAGCCTAACAGTTTGATGAAGGGAATATAACTGTGGTGTTTTTGCCCTACTTTGATCCACGCACCAACTGCGTAGTTTTATATAGCAGGTCACTGGCACGCCGTACTGACACTGGTGCTGCATACCCAAGCCAGCACGAACATCTTAGTGGGTCAGGATAAAGCTACATCCCTGGATTTATACATAAGCCAAATGTCTCAATGAATAGCAACGATGCAAGATGTTAAATAAATCAATAACAAATGGGAAAAGCATCAGGGCTCCGTCACCTGTCAGTGAAAAACATGACTCAACATACTTTTATGTAAATGTTATTCTCTTGTTTCACACGGATCAGTGAAGCTGTAATATACAGCAGTGCTGCAGCAGATTGCAGTTTACTGGCCAAGACCCACATTGTTGCTCCATCCTTTAATGCTGCTGCAGCATGACCCACTTTCATTGCTTGCCACACTGTAGGTACAGTGCCAGTTAGTGGTAGACAAGCTCAGAGAGAAGTAACAGCCAGAATACGAGTTTCATGATGAACCATAGTCTGGAATAATAATCTGGAAGCCATATCTAGAGCTGAGATGCACGCAAACACACACAAATTGCAGCATCATCATGAAATAAGGGACGTACTCTGTCGTCAGGCCTTTATTCTGATGCTTGGGTGATAATGATGAATCAGTAAATCATGATCATTGTGGCTATGTCTACAACCTTTAACATCATATGTTTTGTTTCTTTGTGTATTTTGGTGTGAAGTGGAACGTCTGTCAGAGCAGGTGGTAAACTCTCAGCAGGTTTGTAGTTTAGAAAAAAAACAGGCCCAAACAACTGTATCTGACTTCAAATTCAGGGCAAGCTTACATTAGGTTTATTTTCTCCTATTATGTATGGTCATACCACAGTAGTACATTAATCAACCTATAAACTTTCATATTTAATGTTTAAGTTTATCATCACAACTGCAATAGGGTTAGGGTAAGAAGTACTAGATAAAAGTACTGCATCTGCTGAAGTGTTGTTCAGCAGCGGAGCAAACAACCTTCAAGGTACAACAACACTATCCATGCAGATCCCTGGAGACTCCATATAGGTTTTTAAACAACAGCCTGTATGTTCATGAGCCAAGATGGCTGGGAAAATACAGTTGTGAGGAAGATAATCTTTATAAAGTACCTCCCCTCATTTAGACTATTATGATTCCATAGAAAATGAAATTAGTCCTATTGTGAGAGGGAGAAAAATGGGAGAGAGAGAGAGGGGGGGGGAGAGGGAGAAAGAGGGAGCGAGTGAGATAGAGTGAGAGCGGTTCATTGTGAAGGGCTAACAGGACAAACCAGTTCCTCTTGATTTTACTCACTAAGCTCACAGTATTCCCTCAACACAGTATCTAATGTTTCACCAGAACTGTTTAACCATTGTCCTGGTCCGGACCAACTATTGTATCCAGATCCCCCCTCCCTCTCAAAACCTGGAATTAAAGTAGTCGTCCCTTGTGTCACCATTACTGCCCCAGCAGCTGGATCCACTCATCCTCTCAGATCAGCTGGGGGGGGGACCGGGGGAAGGGGGTAGGGTCGAATGAACGGGGGTCTTTTTGATGTCCTTTAATCCCTCGAATCAAAGCATAAACAAGCCACTGTATCAACAACCAAGCACAGGAGGCTACTTCTCTATGGACTCCTGTGTAGCAGAGTATCTGGTTTCAGGGGGAGGTGACGTTCACTTCTGGGCCTAATACACAAACATAAAACAGTTTCTTACTCAATGAATCAATCCTGCCTGCCAGACCAGTGTGCCATCATCAGCTTTGTGTTTCCTGTTCATGTGCACCATTAATCGAATGGCACTCATTAGAACCTATTGCATGCCAATGCTCAACAGTGCCCTTAAATCCTGTCTGCACCAAATTGCAAACACTCATAGAAATCCATCCTAAAAGCGCAGGCATTCTTGAAAAATTCACATAATTGCCCCAAAGTGTCTTATCTTGCCATGTTAAAGAAAGAGAAAACTATCCTGGATCCACTAACTTAATTAAGTATGGTCCAAAAGTGGCTGGGTTCTTCCTTGGTCCATATCTCCCCCCTTCCAACAAGTTCCCATAAATACAGGTCAGTAGTTTTTGCATAATCCTGCTAATAGACAGCAATGAAAACACAACCTCCTTGGCAGAGATACAATTATGTTAGTTTGTATATAAGCTCCATATCTTTACCATTTTGATGGGTTTACGACGGAGGTCTGCATCAGTCACTAGTGTGTCCTTGTCTTTGGAGACGATGCCCTTCTGAGTGAGGAGCTCCAGCAGGGCAATGTTGTCTTTGGGCTGCGCCTCAGCTCCAGCGCCCCCCAGTAAGAGGCTGTAGGTGCGGCAGTAAAGTTCGGAGGACTGCAGAAGGCGGGTGACTGGCGGTTTAAGGTGCTCCTGCTCATACTGGTCACAGTAGAAGGGGTCGCGCAGCTCAGCGGGGACATTCTCTACCAAAAGAAAACACAAAACAGACAGTTTGATAGGTTCCAGGAGAAGTGGTGCTTCTTAACAAACAAAGATGTATGAATATGTATATGTATGCGTGTGTATATATATATATAATGAAGCTCTGACAACTTCTTTCCCACCTTCATTTGCTCAGTTAAAGATCATTCTAAATATGGGAACTGACTCCTGCTTTCTGCTCAGTGGTAGATTAAAACTGTCGGTATGTACCCTTGGTCGACATTCAAGTCAGGGGGAGAGGAGAGCAAGCAGTAAGGTCATGGGTCACGTCAGAGGCTGCAGATTACAAGATTCTCTGCCACTGACTTCTTCCCTATTTGTACAGAGACATTTTAATCTCAGAGGCACAAATCAGTAACCTGAATAATCTACAAACTCAGAACTTTCCAAAGAAAATGAGAAACCTCTTAAGTGGGTTCAGACTGGGCTTGCTGTAAATAACATTGGCACAGCCTAAGAGGCATATCCGAAAAACACACACTTGACACGCCCTCTATGAAACTGGTTTTTCAGCATCCAGATCAATCAAACAGGAAACTCAATAGCTTGTGTCTCTGTGTAAACATAGTGGAATAAGTGTCCTGCTGTTTAAAAGGGCCTTCAGCAAAAAAGGTGACAAGCTGGAATACCAGCAGTCTGCCTGAAAAGAGAAAGGACAGATGTCGGAGGAAATGTGTGTTTATGAGTGTGTAGGGTTCTTCCTAACAAAGAGATTATTACAAGGGAGGTTTCACTATGTCGTTGTATAATTACAAAGTCACGTAATAGATTCACTGACATCAAACAACAAAACGCTCGGCTTCAGAGGTGAGACGATGCCATGTTCTCTCTCACTCTCCCTCCACGATGACTGTAGATGTCAGACAATATGGTTGGTCACACCACACGGTCCACTTTACTGTAAATAAGACTGTTCGCCAAGACTACAATGCTCACTTTACAGCAGTAAAGCCTGTGGTACGTCAACCAAACTGTCCATCTATAAGTCTCAGTTTCACAAGGTTACATGACACGTAAAAATCTTTTTTCCAAGTTCCAAAGATGACGTTTACAACGAAAAAGGAAAAACTTCACCAGAAAGCAAAGCAGAATGCAAATGCAAATGACTCAGTGAAATGAGAGAGATCGATACGGGCATGATTTCCCTAAGGGAGAGTCTGGCCGTGAATAATGACTTGGTGTGTCACATACAGTATATCACATAGAAATACTTTTTATTTTTTAAAGCTGAAAATCTTAAGGCAATAAAAACAACAACTAGTTGGCCTTGAGTTTAACTAAAGCCCAGGCAACAAGCAGGGTGATGCCTCCTCAGATGTGACATAACTTCAACTCCAGGGAAATATTTGGGATCAAAACAGAAGCCTGTGTGTGTTTGCATAAACTCGAGCAACAGCCTCTCTGCCACTTTCACAGGTCATGGGGTCAGTGCTTATCTCCTGGACTGAATAAAGAGGCAAGTCAAATTCAAATGTGTGCAAAATGTATTATCGTGGCCACATTATTATGCTGGGCGAGCAGGGATATTTCTCCTCAAGTAGGGAGGTTAAAAAAAACATTTGCCATCTACCAAGGAGATTCTGACCCACAGATTTAATCCCTACCACAGGCAGGAGCTCAGTGCTGAAGCTGACCCTGACCTCTACTCCTCGTGTGTTAGAATAAAGCAAACACACATGTTTTTCTACAGCAGCAGTGCCACGTTGTTTTTGTTGTTTTTATAGTAAGAGAAAAATAGGGAAGACTATGTCAGGGATGGACCTTCATGAACAATATTTAATTTAAAGTCTCTAATCTCTTGCCGTTGTGGCTGCAGTGAGTTCAGCTGTGTTCGCTGACGTGCATTGCTCAAGAGTCGGCTGATAAAAAGAAGCAACTTGTCCTTCTACTTCACTGACTGATTGAGCTAGCATGCTGGTCATGACACAGGCATTACTACTCGAGTGTGACAGTAATCAACAGGATAAGGACAAACACCAAACCAAGATTTGCTGGGGAGAAAATATTTGACAAGACTCCAGCACCTCTGAAAATAAGATTCTTGTGAAACAATCATCATTGGCCTTCAGGAAGGTTGTTAAGCAACACGGAGCTTAAAGTAGCTCTCTATAATAACATGGCACAGCACTATGCAAATATCGGTGGATTTGACAATCTTCAGGTCAGGCTGCTTAATGGAACCCAGGCTAAGATTAGATATATAATAAGGTCTCAAATGTGAAGTGGTGTAGAAAGTAAATAAGTTTAGATGGCAGGATTACCATTTCTACCCAAACTTATGTTCAGGCACAAGTCCATACCTGACCAATTAAAAGTTGCATTCAGTGTCAGCATTCCTCTTAAGGAGAACATTTTACTGCATGAAAAACTCAGCATTACTCGTGTTTTGATATGGCTAATCACTTTAGGTTTAAAATTTCTCTCTCTGGAAAACTGAGGTAAAAACATCCTCATCACGTGGCAGAAAGGTTCAAACACAGATGATTATCCGCTCCCGTATTTAGAACAAAGCAGGCACTATTTTGTTGCCCCAAAACTTCCTGGGGGTTAGAGAGGCTATGCTAACACCCTACCATTCATGTGACCCACTAGATCAGAGAACAACGCTCATGCCAACACTAATATGAAAATACAGGTGAGGCCGCTTTTTCAAGAGAATATGTTAAAACTTTATACACATATAGGCATAGATATACATGTATGTGCATACACACTCATACTATACATTCATGCAAAGTCTTTGATCTGATAGGTCAAGGAAAGGTAATGACTGTATTGATATAGTGTAATCTTTTTACTCTTATCAACTGCTCAAAGTGCTTAACAGTACAATACAACCACATTCTCCCATTCACACACACATTCACACAGCACTACTACATGCTGCACACTTGCCATCAAACACATTGCCAAGACCCCTATCAGGAACAATTTGGGGTTCAGTATCTTGCCCAAGGACACGTCAGCATGTGGCCTGGAGCAGACATGGCTCAAACCACCGACCCTCTGGACATTGTGGATGACATGCTCTACCTCCTGAGCCACAGGACATATACTGCCCGGGGTATCCCGTCTCCCTTTACACCCACAGGCCCAATTGACATGAATAAGACATCCCTAACAGCCCTGTGTGTCCTGTAAACCATCACCAGAGCCGGCATTCTATACGACTTAAGCAACGTAGCCTGTAACTGCATTACAGAGTCAGTGTACACAGAACAACAACCTATGGACAGTCCCACTTCATCACATGTGCTAACAGGTCAACACTGGATAACAGAGTGACAGTGTGCATTAGCCTGAAGCAGAACGGGTTTAGGTTTAGACACTGACTTCCAACTAGATCTGTTGGTTTTACTGTGATCTTTGTCCTCCATGTGTGGTGTGGCAAGTGACTTCACATACACATTATCTTTAAACACACTTCACAACTCAGTGACTGTAAACAGGGTTGAACCTAAGAGTTTCGAACGGAACGCCAATCAGGCCTTCCTCTTGAGTAAACAATCGAAGCAAGAACACATCCTCCTCAGGTCCTTGTCCCTTGTTGACTCACCATAGCTACAATGATGGGGACAGGGTGAGTAATCACTCCAATGAGAGTTCGGGAGCAGCTTGTAGCTAGACGAGGCTAACACGCTAAAGAGCAACTAGTTTTCCACCTGAAGAAGAGTCGGAAGAGGAAAAAGCCACGACCAAAACCGATGTTTAAGCTGGGTCATAAACTGGAAGACGCACAAATTAAATTACGTAATTAGAAGGTGGACCGAAAAACAAATGCTGTTTACTTTATGAGTAAGCTTGTTCCAACCCAAACAGGTGGATCAGGAGTTTCTGGTCTCATTCCAGTGTAAAAGTACAAACTAGTTTGACTTACCCTCAAAACATCTGTCAAGTCACCTGTCAACACAACTCGGGGCAGAACCCAAACTACATCCTTGACAAACAACTTTTACTTTGCATTGTGAGGAAAATATTATTCATCACTGTCCTGTCAGGCCATTACAAAACATGATCAGATGGCATTTCCTCACTGAAAAAATGCGCAACTACCACGACAGTCTTAAAGCATGTAAAGTCTGATAGAAAATATGAATAGGCCTATATGTGGTGCAACATTTATATCTGCATATAAACAAACCCGTACTTGACAATGACGCTCCAAACATGCCATCATAAAATAATCTATGGTTCCACATCCTTTGTGAGCGGTTTGTTGCTGGAGCATGAGCTCCTAATACTCCTATCCATTCAAGAAGGTATGGTCTAGAGCCATACAGTCAAAACTGATCATTTATCACCACATTATTATATTGATGTTATGTTTAAAGACTGATGCTGAGTGAAGGTTCTGGTTTCAAAATCTTCTATAAGGGCAAAGAATGACAAACACTCGGTAAACAGCTAAACATTGACAAATATGAGGCAGATCACTGTGCTTGCGTAATGCATTTAACCACATATATATTGGACTGGAAGAGAATATGAACATTGATATTGTTTTTTTTTGCCCAGGTAGGTCATGTGTCTCCTTTGCTTAACAAGGTGGAAAAAAACTCCTGCAGGTCTCCTACTCTAGTATTTTGAGACTGACGAGGTTTATGGATTATACTTACAATCGTAACACTTGTGTATGAATTAAAATGGTTAAATTTACTATGGGTTTGGTTGTGTTGAAAATGAGTTTGTGTTTCCTGTTCACTCCTAGCCTTGAAATATTTGATACCAACAATGGCATTTCAGGCCAAGCATCAAAGTAGCATTCATTCATTTTAGGGTAGCCTAGAGATATTTTATTATTCCTGTCATTAGGCCCTTGCCAGCTCTCGTTCTCAGCCTAAATAAAGACCTGAGATGTATATAGTATGTGATCCTGTGTTAACTCCATTTTGTATCACAAAGAGGGAGATTAAAAATGGTGCCTATTGTAATCATTCGGATAATTGACCTAGAAGAGCTGGGGACCAGACGACCTGCTCAGGCTCCTGCTGTGTCTATCTGCTGTCCTCCAGGCTGAGCTTTTCTCTTTCTGGGAAGCGACATGATGAAGTCATCTTGACTTTGCAGGAAACTATCATCAGCGAGGCCATTAAGTTGATGAAGATTAAAAAATGCACATCAACAACCCACGCAGCCTTGGTCTTCATATTCCTGCGTCTTGGGATGAAGGGCGACTTTGACCAGAGGGTGTGGTTGAGGTGCTTAACAGACCACATGCAGACGCAGCAGCCTATAGGCCAGGGACTAGCCTTGGATTGTGTAACATGCAAGTCATGTTGTTAAGAGTCAAAACAGAGATCCCCTCCCACTATTTTTATTCAAAATACTATATTCTTTGAAATACTGACAATTAACCTCTAGCTTAGTGTTACTTACATGCACATCTCAAAAAACGTGAATGGGCTTTCGTTATTCATACCGTGTGCCGCTTAAGTAAATGGATCCAAATTGTATTACTTAAAAACAGTGCCCTATCACAGAACTGGTGTGTGTACTCTCCTGGAAGAATAAAGTTAAAAACGAAATAATAAAAGTGTGTCGTCAAGCCTATTTCAAACAGGACGTTTTTTTGCTGTCCTCAGTGAGAGATCTAATCTTTAGAGATAGGCCTCGAAAACAGAGAGACTTGTTATCACCTCAGGGTCAGAAGTGACGCTCTTTAAAAGTCTCCACACACCAACATGCTCTGTCTTATGATACGTGTGCTCATTCAGGTTATTTTCTGAGGTGGGTGTGTTTTGCGTCACAGAGGCTGGATGGTTTCACACATGCAGACGCATCTTGACCCAGGATACTGAAAAGAAATTGCTGGGCAGTGAATTCCCTCTGTGCAGGGATGCAGCCATTTGATCCAAATTCTGAACTGAATACAACTGGCGCTGTCGTTTTTAGTAGTGAAAATCCCCCCCACGCCCCAACAAGATTAAAAACATCCCCAGCAGCCTGCAGTTTGTGACCGAAGCCCTGCAGACAGAAATACAGACATAATGGGTGAGAGTGATAAGGCCTGAAGGGAGGAGGCCTGTTCCTCTGAAACACACACAGACACACACACACACACACACATACATACCTTTAAAATGTGACCACCCATTGACCAAGAACAAACGACATGTGTCGCAGTGTAAAAAAAATGCGTAGGGCGCATGGTCCCTTTCATTTGCTGCTCTTTGTGATGGAAACTGCTGAGCTACACACACACACTAACACGCACACACAAGTTATATACATACACACACTCAGTCACACACAGATACACATACATACACACATACAAATACACACACACAAACACACACTGTCACCCTACATGCATGTGCTCTCTGCTGCCGAACAGAACGAACACACACACACACACACACACACACACACACACACACACACACACACACACACACACACACACACACACACACACACACACACACACACACACACACACACACACACACACACACACACACACACACACACACACACACACACACACACACACACACACACACACACACACACACACACACACACACACACGACTAGCGCAACAATAGGACGCATGAGACCTCTGTGAATACGACTCCAGCAGGGCAGGCCTGCAGCCTCCACTCTAACCTACCTGCGCTGCCGTAGGACTTTGCCAGCAGCCACCCGACGCTGGCGCAAATTTTCGCCTTGGCACAGTCGTACAAGTCGGGCGGTTTTATCTCCGGGACCACGAACGTCTTCCTCATGGTGGGGGAGTCCACCATAGCGAGGCTGCGAGGGGATGGGAGGCGGTGCCGGTTCAAAATAAACAACACAGCAAAAGAAAAATATTCACGCTATCATCCTCTCTGACTGCTTCACACGACCGGGGCTGGGATTACGGATTGTGGAAGGGGGGGATATCCGGCCCGGAGCCGCGTCCAAATGCGGGTTAAAGTCCTTCTCTGTGCGGCTGTAGTTGATCGAATCCCGGTTGAATGGTAGCCTCACGACCAGGAGAAGCTCCGAACCGCCGAGTTGCTGGAGAAAAGCGGACTGTTGCCCTTATTCTGGCCCTTCTTCGTCCGCATCGCCGTGCGCCCTGCTCGCTGCGCGGAGCTCCACTGAGAGCCGCGCCGATGACTGACGGCCAGGTGCTCCACACAGGCGTCGCTCGCCCGGCCCGCCGGCCAATGGGAGTGGGGCTCTGGTTGATGGGGGCGGGAGCAGGCAGACGGACAGGAGTAAAGGTGTGATTCCTGCTACAGGTGCACTTTCTGGCGGACAGGTGAACGCCTGCAGGGACACTTTCTCACCGGGAAGGGCTAACGACATAGAGTGACCGAATTATAGAAATGTTAAATATGTTTCTTTATATGTAAACAATGAGCAAGAATGACCAATTAGTTTACAGATCCTTCACTTAAGTTGCAAAACCACAATATTAGAACACCTCAATTTAATTAGTATACAAAATGTACACAAGTACTATCACCTTAAATAGGTCACATGGTCCATTCATAAGTGTCTTTACCTCTACTATTTAACAAACCCATATCATCATTGTATTTTAATCTATCATGTTCAAATCCCTACGGATAACTGCAAAACACCTATTTGGGTAGTATCCATCTATGTAATGGATTTTATGAGTCGATCTTATATTTTGTATGTCAAATTAAAGTAACTAACTACATGGGTGCCGGTTTAATTGTACACAACTGCAAACAAGGCCTTCAATGTAATTAGTTACTTTCCACAACTGACACCGAACTTACCTGTAGTTCCAGCAGTTACTGCTTTGCCTCCACCAAGGAACCATTTCTACACTAGTGTTCAAAAACTATGTAGCTGAAAAATCACATTTTTGAAAATACAGTCTGTGATTTCCTGCAGTATGAAAATTGTTTTGCAAGGCTTCTTATTTTTGCTTCAATACTAGAGAAATATTTTAAACCATTATATATTCATAAAAATGCTAAAAATGATACCCATTATCGAGCAAATACTTAATTAGATCAGCACTATTAATATCTACTTTTGATTAACAATTCACAGAGTAGCACAGATGAGCAATAATGTCATTAACACCTGCAGATATAGTCAATCCTTTATTTACTGGATGACAGGAGCCGAGTAAACATGATGTTACATCTAAACAAGGAATTGGTATAGGAATATAGTCTAGTTTGCCTAATGTTAGTGGAACTTCAAACCCTTTTCTTTCCATTTGTTTTTTAACCTTTGTTTCTTGTAGTCCACATTAGATAAATTAAATCTCAAGAGTGACTCATCACATGATGTTGCTCAAAGTTCCAGGAGCTCCCTGGGCCGCCCCACTGCAGCAACTTCTTAGGAGGATTACCTCTCAGCTATTTTAATCTAATTACAGCAGAACAATTTCGCCCTAGTCAGTTCATTTTCCAGTTCTGCCAGTTTAACTCTTTGTGATGGTGTGGAGACAATTTAAAGTATGATGTCTTTTCCATGAAACAATGAAGTAGATCGTCACCTTCCAGCATACACGTGTTGAACACGTATTATAGGAGACACATTTTAGTTGTGTGTGAATTAAGGACAGTTGCTAGACTGTACACACAGCCAATATATCAATAATGTGAGACATGGATGCTTCAGACTCCTGCTCTGTGTTTCCTGGAGCAGACTTTCACATACAAGTTACTGTATTTATCAAATATAAATCACTTTTTATTACAGTTTATTATTTATTTATTTCAGAGACTGGAAGAGACAATCTTAACACAGCCAGGGTGGATGGGAGGATGATTCATAGACATCAAAGTTATGCAGTGTGGCAATAAGAAAACATTACAAATTCTTGTTTGTACACGAAGAGCTGTAAAACTGCATTGGGTCACAAGTAGCATTTCTATTGCATTACTTATATCCTCAAAAGTCACAACCTGCGACTTTAATTATTGCAGGTTTAGTTAACTACAATTGTTTTTTTTCTATTATTCAAACTGTTTCTCAAGTGTACAATACAAAGTATGCAAAAATCCCGAAATCAATATTTATAGTGATACACGTGAAAAGTCATGAAATCTTTTCAGAACACAAGACACACCTACTAGTGATCCTCAAGCCAACAATGGGAAGCTCCACTTTCGAGTGAATGCTCCCGAGAAGAAACAACGCTCCTCCCCTATGTTTACTAGGGCAGAGCTTCCTGTCAGAGGAAGATCTCTGCATTCATTAAGTGTACAAATGTGTTTTCACTGTAAATTATTTTACAAATGTTGTTCCGTAACAAAGTCGAACAACATCAGATTTAATTTAGAGTTAACGTGTAACCACAACAGTATTTAATAATAGAATAAAGGCTCAATTGCCCAAGTATCTTGAGTCACATACTGAGGACTGACACCTTGTGGCCAAAACTAAGGTTTGCTTCTTTCTATACTGAACTTCTCATATTGTTTTCATCACATTGTATTAAAATAAAGTGGACACAACTGAATATTCATACTAAATTAAAAAATAGAGCCTATTCAATTATTACAAGACATATCAGAAGAATGCATCTTTGCAAGTTCAGTGAGAAAAAGCATCTTTCACTCGTCTTTAAGTCCTCCAAAGACAGCTGTGGGGACGCTCTTCTGTTCAAGCTGCACCTCTGTAAAAGATACAGAGACGAAGACAGTAAGTACATGCATTTTCATTGATAAAACATGTCAGTAGTAAAAAATAGCCAATATTTCTGATTTTCAGCTGATGCCACACACCTTCTGGTCCTTGGCCTTCTTCGTCATCCTCATCATCATCTATGTCGATCTCATCAGGATTAGCCTGTTTGGCAAGCTCAGCCAACTCAGTGCGAGAAGTGTCACTCCTGTATAAACACATGAGGAGAATATGACCTAAGAGTCTCATCTTCCTCTGAAGAAAGTCGTCCAGTTTCGTAAAATACAAATAATAATTTGGGTAAAAACCAGATGAGCCACAAACCTGACGAAGAGAATCTTCTCTTTGAGCTTAGGTTTGTCCTGCTCGGCTTCTGCAGCAAGCATTTGTGCTTTCTGCTCCAACATCTTCATGTCATCAAGTCCCATCTGGCCTGGTGCAAGGTCTGACACTGAGAACGAGTGAAAAAAATATACAAGCACAAATATTAAAAAACACAAATAAATGAATCCATCACTTTGTATGCGGTTCTAGTGTAACCTCAGGATTTGGGGGGAGGGGGGGGGAAATGCAGCATGTGTGGCTATACACTGCAAGTAGAGAAAAAACTGGTCACAGAACAACAAACTAGAGTAAGGTCACCCACCAGTGCCTGTGGTGCTTGTTGTGGCCTTCATCATCTGCGAGGACATGAAGTTGACCTGGGTGTTGTATGTGGCCTGGACACTGCGTTTGATCCTCAGCATTTCTCTAATGGTGTCCTCGTTACCATGGCGGATCTCAAATTCTTTCCAGGCCTGCCAGAAGGTAGCTGTCACCTGAAAGACCAAGTTCACGGGTAAGTCAGGAGAAATGTAACATGTATACACTATTGATCGAAGAGGGACATTTTATTTAGAATGCCTGGAGGTGGTTGTGCTCACCCTTGGGTCACAGATCTGGGAGCAGTAGGAGTAGATTGCTCTGGCCCGATCAATCTCACCCAGTTTACTCTCCATGTCAGAAAACCGCAGACACATGTCCCTTGCATGTATATCGGGAAGGACCTGGTAAAATATAAAATACAATTAAGAATTTCAGTTATTATATTAGTGAATAGAATAATTAAACATATGCATTTTAATTTCCCCCAGAAAAGTTAATTTAAGACAACATTTAAATTTCATTATCTAGATCTCAAAAGTGTTTCCATACCTCAATGGCTTTCTGATAAATTGCTCTGGTATAAGTGACACCATAAATTTCAGCTGCTCTCTTGATGTAGATATTGAACATGTGATGTCTCTCATCATTGTCCACTGCCTGTGTCGCTCTTTCATATACAGCCATGGCATGCCGTGCCAATCCATACTCTTCCTCCAATTTGGCATACAACAGGTATATGGCTGAAAGGAAAGGCACAGGGGAACAGTGTGTTGGTTTAATTCAATTTAAAATATATATACCAAACACGTCAAGGTCCCTTTAAAAAGCTACTTACTCTTGGCAAACTTGGGGGGGCAGCCATCAAGGGCTTGTTCAAATAAGTCTCTTGCTCTCTCCAGCTTCTTGCCGGCGTATCGATCAATGAACTTGGTGAGGTAAGTGTTCCAGATGTCGTAAACGTTGGGCCACCTGAAGAGAGCGATGCCGCGCTCATAGGCCTGAAACACAGCAGGTGTTAACAAACACATTAATAATTCTTCAAAGTGGCGCTGGGCATAGAAGACTGAAAGTAAATGTGGATTTAGTATTGTGTTATTACTTTGAAGCTCTCCTCAAAGTAGTTGTGCTCTTCAAGGAACATGGCATAGTTGATGATGATCTGTGGCGTCGCGATGCGGAGGTCAATAATACGGTCATACACTGCCTTAGTAGACTGAAATGAAAAAAATACAATTGAGGGAAAGGTAGTATCAGCAGTTAAAGGAAATGAAGATTCTAAGAAGCAAATGTCCCAGAGTTTAACTAATGATAATCAAACCTACAGTATTTGGTTGGTTTGGAAACTTAGTGACATGGAGTGAACATACCTGGAACGAGCCAAGACTCTCCTCCAAGTCTGCCAGCATAGACCAGACCTTCAAGGACTTGTACACCCTGTTTTGGACTGGCTCAGATACATCAAAGTACTCTGCTTTCTTAGATGGGATGGCTGTGGCTTTCTATATGCAATTCATGGAAGAAACAAAAGTCAAATAAACAAAGCGTTTATATACACATTCATGAGGGGATTCATTAATTTAAGAAATTTACAATCCATTGCACTCGGTGTTCAAAAGCATTTCAATTCATGCAAAGGGACATGCAAGTATTGGTTAACAATAACACTTTTGTTTAGATTTTATAATCTCTAAACAAGCAGTGCTTCAACAAATATATTCTAACTTGCTTTAATTTACATAGTGTTCACTGGTTTTGATTCCCCAGAAAGTAAATGAACATCTGTGTATTGTCTGAAACGTTGAGAGAACTCAAGTCAAGGTAACTATTATACAAAACCTCTACACTAAAGTTTATTAAGATATGTTGCATCAGATATTCTCTGTGATCAAATCTACAGTTACCAGGTCTTAAGTTTGAAAATGTGCCCTTAAATAAACATTTGAAGAAGAAGAACGTCAAACGTTGTAGTTTCTCCGTCTTGCCACTAGATGCTACTAAACATCTGGCATAGTAGCTATTGTACAGACTGCACCAATAATTATCCCTGCAGATGGTTCTCACCCTCAGTATGCGCAGTGCCTGTTCATAGTTCTCATGACGAAGCTCCATCTCTCCATATTCACACCACACTGCAGCGAGATCATCCACCTGCTTGTAGGTCACCTTGGTAGCCTTCTCAAAGATCGTCCTGGCCTGAGTGACAAAAATTACTCTCATTTCTCATTTGATTTTTAAGAGCCGATAGTTTGAAAACCAGAGTGAAAAGACCTCCATGACTTACATCATCCAGCTGCTCATTCTCCTCATAGAATTTGGCGAAGGAGACCCAGAGAGAATGAGGTTTCCCTGTGGCCTTTATCGGATCCACTGTCTGTACCGCCTCAGTGTATGTGTTGATAATCTGCAAAACATTGTGAGCATGGACACATTAGTATAGAGGCAGCATTAATTGTGTGTGCACTGACCCTGTGCAAAGAATATGTATTATATGTTCACGACCCAACTCTCACCTGTCGTGGATTGCCATCATACAACTTTACCCGCTTGTGCCACTCGTGCACATTATGGGGGTTTTGCCTCAGCAGAACACTGTTCAAAAGGAGGGGCCGCCGAGCTATGAGCTCCTCAAAGCGGGCAAGTCTAAGCTCCAGGTCGATGTCATCTAGGAGGAGAGGCACAAAGAGTTCAGCATGCATTAGAAGAGACGTGAAATCAAGGCGTGTACACATATTGTAGATATTTATATTAAAGAATCCACACAAACCTTCTTCATCCTGCCCATTCTCAGCAGTGGTCTCCATCTTGGCAGCAATCATGCTCTCCTCAAACTGGGCATAGCTGTCAAACACTTGTGTGAAATCCCTCACTGTCACCACTGTGAGGATGGCTTCCTCGTATACATCGCGGGCCTAACGTAGATGATTCACAATCAGTGATTCAATCCAGCACACTGTAAATTGCTATATAAGTGCAACTGAGCTACATATGTTAAGTGCTACTCTATATGAATAAAAGAGTGAGATGAAACATACCTTTTCAAAGTGGCCGCTCCTGATGTAATAGTCAGCTAAGGAGCACCAAAGTTTTCCAAGTTGGTCAGTGAAGCGGGTGAGGCCTCCTCGGATGATGGCGCCTACATTCAGGGAAGTCACCTTATCAGGGTTCTGGGAGATTAGGTCGCACAGCTCATGCCACAGCTGTTTAACAGAAAAAGTAGAAAACAGATGTATCATTTCATTTTCAGCTTCAAAAGTACAAAAAACTGTCAAAGTGGGAGGTGATGAGACAAAATCTTACTTGATAGTTAGATTTTCCCTCTTTGGAAACAAATCTTTCGTCATTCACAACAGCTGCCAGTCGCACAGCAGCTTCATCCAAGCGGCCAACAGATCTTAAGTAGTCGATGTAGTCCTCTGCATTTTGTGGAGAAAGCTACATGAAACAAAAATACATCACATTGTCATTATCCCCATGAACAATAATCTTAAACAGTTTGATTGCAATACTTTTAGGAAATGTCTTACTCCTACTATATCTCGATAATGTATGATGTTATGGCCTTTTAGATAATTAATTTATCTAATTATGACTTGCAGCCAATCCAGTAGACTTTCTCTCAGCTGCGAATCTTTGGATATTTACGGGGACATACATACGGAGATGTCACACCACAGCCCACCCATAACAATGGGATGTCAGTGTAAACACAATTACAAAATCTAATCCGAAGTCATGACATCCTTCATAGGGAAATCGTGTTGTCTGCCATTCTCTCACCTTAAGATACCTACGATACACACGGATGGCAGTCTCAGGCAGGGACACGTTACGGGCGAAGCGGAGATACAGAGGCCAAATGCGCGGGTGCTGAGTGACGGGAAGTGCTCGGAGTGCCCGGTCAAATGTTCGCCGACTTCTTGTGATCTTGCTCTGAGCCACAAGGAACTGGCAGTAATCGAGCCATATTCTGGGCATCTA
This sequence comes from Platichthys flesus, assembly GCF_949316205.1. Lineage (NCBI taxonomy): Eukaryota > Metazoa > Chordata > Actinopteri > Pleuronectiformes > Pleuronectidae > Platichthys > Platichthys flesus. The sequence goes on along the minus strand of NC_084960.1, from coordinate 10,851,836 downwards.
GTTTGAGGAAAGACTTGTGTTAGTTTCAAGCACATCACAGAACACGGTATAACGTTTTCTATCAGGACTTTCAGGACTGAGTTTGACAGGAAATATTACCTTGTGCATGAACACCAGAGCCCTTTCATGGCAATTATTGATCTCTTCATAAGACGATTCCAAGATGCATTTCCCTTTGACTTGTTTCCGTCTCTCTCTCAGGTAACTGTACCACAGCTTATAACTGTAAATAAGCGGGCAACGGTTATTCAAAGCAATTCCATAATAGGCAAGTACATATAGACTATCAAAAAACTCATTAAAAGTCAACCTTAATAACTTTCTTAAACAATGCCTATCATGTTTTGATCTGACACTTGATCTGGGGACTTGCAGGTTTCAGTAGTAGCCTGATTTGGGATTATGGTTAGGTTGTTTTCATTCAGCAGCCTGTGTGTTGGTTACCTGCCAGGCAGCTCCTTCAGAGCCCGCTCGTAGATCATGTTCAGGGTGGATTTGGTTCCGTTCTGTTTGAATTCGATGTAACGCATCCAGCACTTGACGGAGTACGGGTTCCGGATGATCTCCTCTTCATAGGGCAGATCATCGTCCTCCTAACATTGAGAAATCACAACACAAAACACCATCTTAAAATGGGAATCGACGTAGCGTGTGCTAAAGCTAACATTAGCGCCAGTCCGTAACGTTACAATAACGTTTAAAATAACCGGGAACAAATTAACCTTGGCCATTGGGAGCAGACATTTCATATACATTTAATAAAGGTGTAGAAGACAAGCATGTACATAAATCTCTGATTCCTTGCCCACGAACAACAACAACTTCAACAGTTCAACAGCTAGAAAGGGTTAGCTAGCAAAACCCGTTCTCACCAAACGTTAATAGCTACAGTATTATATGTGAATGGGGTAACTTACAAACATAACATCGGGTTTTTCGTTCAGCGACGGCATTTCTTCCTAAAGACGGAATAGAACGGGACAAGAGCCGCTCCAGACAATAAGAAACGCAAACTTTAGCTGAAGCTAGTTAGCGGACCTCTCAAAGCGTGTAGTCCAGAGGGCTACTTCCGGTTGCGTCACAAAGTGCGCCAACGCGTAAGGAGGGGTAAAAACTACAAAACACAGGATGTTTGTAGTCCTGTAGAGATCCTCTGTATCTAGGCCATGACCTTAACCTGTACACAATTGTTAAGCGTGTGCTTTATCTCGCATTTACAACGTCTGTCCTTTAAATCATGTTCAGTCACTTTAGTTTCTGTCATTTCTAGGTGCCCTGGCAACCAATATTAAAACAACAGCTAAAAATCAAGCTGTCACATTCGTTTCCCATCTGAATTTTCAAACACACGTTAATGAAATCCCTAAATCCTGCTACTTCCATCTATGAAGTCTTTACTAAATTAAATCGATTATAGCTCTCCCTGACCTAGAAAAGTTTATGCATGTCTTTGTCTTTTCCCGTCTAGACTATTGCAACGCCCCGTAAAACAAGCCTTAAGTCTCATAACATGCCAATCCTTGCATTTAATTCAGGATTGATTATGAGATTCTTTTAATAACAATCGAAGCCCAACATGGCCTGGCCCCCTCTTACATTTCGCAGCTCTTAACTCCATACAATATCAGTCGCAACCTGAGACATCCTGCCCTTGCAGCCCAAGGTGACCGTGCTCTCTCTGTCAGGGTCCAGAGGCCCTGAAGGATATAACCTTGTGCGTCTGGATATTTGTTTTTTTTACATTAATCAGAAATAAGATACATAATTGTATTAAATCTGTGCTAAGCTCTGCTGATTGCTTTTATACAGCACAAGAGAAATGTTGCACAATTCAAAACTAAGCCGAGTAATCATGGTTCAAATGACAGTGGCTATCATTTGAGCCAAGACAACAAAATATAATATAAAAAACGATAGCAATGTCTGCATTAGTATAAAACAAACCATATAAACTTAAGCACAATGTCCCAGGCCCTCGTGTTTATCTGCAGGGGTGAAATGTTTGGCTACGACTTGAGCATCCATCACCTTGACATGTTGGTTTACAACACTTGTGGCTTCTTGATACAGATAATTGGGAATACAACTATAATTGTTTAATGCAAAGTCAATGCTTCTGAAAGACACTTGGAAGGCTGTCAGCTTCTTCTGTAGGATCATGTATGTGGATTTATTTTGGGGCAAATTCCAGCAATGTCTGAAAATGAGAGTCACATAAGTCAAACCTCACATGAGGTTTCCATAACAGCAACAACATCCTCAGAATCTAATGGAGTCCGAGGATAAAGACCTTGAACATCCGAGTGGGACTTAATATAGGTCTTATCTCAGGCTTGTTGGCAAACACATTTCTATACCTTTTAAGGCGAGATGTAATACCACTTGAACTTTAAGGAAAGGGCCTTACATTCAGTTTTATTAGAGGAACACGAGATGTGCCAATGTTCTGCAACTGTATACCAGTGGCACTTGGGGGCTTCTCCAAATTTAAGTTCCATTCCTGGCTACAGACACGTTAAACTGCAGGGCTAAAGGGAGAGATGTCATTAAAAAATAATGAAATCCCTCTCAAGTAAGTCAGAATCTAAATTTATAAAAGTAAATTATTTATCCGAGCAAATAAGTGGTTGAAAAATATGGGTATGAATTGCTCAGCATCTATTTGGACTTTGCTATCACTCATACGTTATGGGAAGAAAGCAAGTTACATCAATTGTTTCTCTATAAAACACGTTACATGCTATAACCAATATCACATGTTATTCTCTTCAAATGAATCAGTGGTAAATTATGGATAATAACTTACAATGCTCAAGGTTATTTTAATAATATTGGTTATAATCATGAAAATATTAAGTTTTACTGTATTTCAAATATCTGAAATATGGACAAGCTGACAAGCTTGACGTTTGAGAGTATCTTAGAGCAAAGCCTGTATGGGTTAAAAAAAAATAAAAACTTCCCTAACAAATAATTTAGATATTTGTTTTTTAGTTGAGACATGTATTTATCCTATTATACAATAATGCAGGCTGAAGCTATTCTATCAGCCTACTTTCTTACTCTTGATTTTTAATCTTGTCAATATTCGATTTTGTTTTGTTCATTGCTATCTTAGGACTTGTGCAATGTTATATCTTAAGACACAGAAACAGCAGGATGGGTCTTAAGATGTCAGGGATGCTTGACAAATCTAGTGGGAGGCTGCTGCTGACTAGGCAGTCCCCACCTCTATAAAAGCAGTAGCCTCCAACTCCTCTGAGAACTGACAGGCATCCCACACAGGTAAGTGCTTTTTGTCTTTGTGCTCACATCATTTGCTCTAACTGACATTATCATTAAACTACTATGACTCATCATTTTTTAATGTCATGTTATCAAGTACATTGATAATACCATGATTCAAACGCATTGTTTACAAAGATGTTCAAACACATTTCGCAGCTACTTAAATGGCTAATTTGGAAACGTTTTGTAGTGAGTAAAACTTAAATCGTATTAATGCCGTTTCCTGTCGTGGGCACCAGGCAGTGTAAAATATTTAACTTTGTGTTGTCTTCAATGATTGTCAGAGGAACTCAATGTGTACTCACCTTGACAACATATGCATATACAGGTGCAATACAAAAAGCCAGAGTACAGGATTTATAAAAGAGCTTACTGTTTTATTCTGTCATTTTAACATTGCAATTTTTTTTTATCTTAAACTTCTTTCTCGGACAAATGAGAGCAGAGAGACGTCTTTCTGGCTGCGGCCAAGTCCAATCATGATCAACTGTTAGCCAGCAAGCAGTAGAGAAAAGAGAAAAACACCATCAGATGGTGACCACAAAAGTGCCCACAACAGGACCATCACAGGGGATAGAAACATCCACACATTTAATTGATCATATAAAAGTATTTAGAAAAAACATGATTGTCACAAAGGACAAAAAAAAACTAATATCCAAGTTTCAACAAATGTAACAAAAGGGCTAAAAAGTCTTCTTCGATTATCATCTCAATCTCTCTTCACAGGCATCCGTGGACAACAACAGATCTGTGCCACACGAGAGGGATAAACTGAAGTAAGACATGTTTGCAATAATACAACCTCCATAATGATGCCTTCCTACATTTGACATCTATTGCACGTCTGTCCGTCCTGGTAGAGGGATCCCTCACATGTGGCTCTCTCTAAGGGTTAAGGACAGAGGATGTCTCACCATATTAAAGCCCTATGAGACAAATTGTGATTTGTGAATATGGGCTATACAAATCAAATTCATTCAACACTATTTTATCATCTTTTCAGTCCCATCTAAAGTGCCACCATGAGCACAGACGCAGAGATGGAGGCCTATGGCCCGGCGGCCATCTACCTCCGGAAGCCCGAGAGGGAGAGGATTGAGGCTCAAACTGCTCCGTTTGACGCCAAAACGGCCTTCTTTGTGGTGGATGTTGCTGAGATGTACCTCAAGGGTAAACTTGTGAAGAGAGAGGGGGGCAAAGCCACAGTTGACACAGATTGTGGGAAGGTAGGTGAATCAAAAATGAAATACTGTTCTAAATTATAATCTTAAAAATATAGTTTTGTTTACCAATTTCATTCGATGCCCATTGATTTCTGTTCAGACTCTCACTGTAAAAGAGGACGATATCCATCCCAGGAATCCTCCAAAATTTGACAAGCTTGAGGACATGGCCATGATGACCCACCTCAACGAGCCTTGCGTGTTGTATAACCTCAAAGAGCGTTATGCATCATGGATGATCTATGTGAGTATGCAATCTAACACCTAGTCTGGAGTGAGTATATAGATTCACAACAACAAAATTCCACTCCTCTCTTTCACAGACCTACTCTGGCCTGTTCTGTGTCGTCGTGAACCCCTACAAGTGGCTTCCCGTGTACGATGCTCAAGTTGTGGAAGGATACAAGGGCAAGAAGAGGATTGAGGCACCACCCCACATCTTCTCCATCTCTGACAATGCCTATCAGTTCATGCTCACCGGTGAGAAAGTTTGACACATGACACGTGAATTTGACTTCACATGACAAACACAATTAGTCAAAGCAGAAATTACATGAAATAAGACTGAGACAACCATACAGGTGTTTCATGTAATTATACAATTTGAAATGCTGCAGGTGCCACCCAAGTTCAGGCCCTGTCCAGGAGTTAAACCTGGTGTCAGCATGACGCTTCAACAGCAAATTCTGCACACATCATGGTTCTCTGTATCACTAAGACAAAAAGAGATAGTCATCCCATGTTGCTCATCTGTAAAGCTCTGCTGTTAAAACTTCAAAATACCCTAAACTCTCTACTCTCATTTAAAACCGGTACATAGAGCACACAACCAAGTAACTGTTTAACCGTGCACATCCCTCGTGTATGCGCCAATGTTGGCAGAACTGGTTTCAGTTACCTTGCACCTTTTAAATGTAATAAATTACAAACTTCGCAGACTTTTTTATGTTTTTCATGAATTTTGTGACTGTTCAAAATAAAATGGTTTTAACTGATCGATCATTCTAGATCGTGAGAACCAGTCTGTCCTTATCACGTGAGTAATACTACCATACCTGAAAAAAGGAAATTTAAAAAAATGTAAAAAAAAATAAAAGTTAACCTAAAATTATTCCTTTCTTCCCTCAGTGGAGAATCCGGTGCAGGAAAGACTGTCAACACCAAGCGTGTCATTCAGTATTTTGCAATTATTGCAATAGCCACAAGCAAGAAGGCTGAACAATCAGCTGGCAAGATTAAGGTAAAATGGTGGCTCTCCCTCAAAATTATGTTTACATTTATTCTAAATACTAAAAAACAAAAACAAATTGCTGTAAATTTTAATCTCTTTGTGTAGGGCTCACTGGAAGATCAAATCATTGCAGCCAACCCTCTGCTGGAGGCTTACGGTAATGCCAAGACTATTAGGAATGACAACTCCTCTCGTTTTGTGAGTAAAAACGAATCAAATAAATATTAGCTTTTTGAGTTGCATTCCAGGGATCATGCTAACCTAACTCTAATTTGTTTAGGGTAAATTCATCAGAATCCACTTCGGAACAGCTGGCAAGCTGGCCTCAGCAGATATTGAAACATGTAAGTCATTGTCTACATTTTGATCAGTCACCATTGTTTCAATTTACAATTCGTTATGGAGCCATTCGTTGTGTGAGGATATATATGCGATGTTTTTTTGTCTGACTTTGATTTGTTGAACGTAGATCTGCTGGAGAAGTCCCGTGTCACCTTCCAGTTGTCGGCTGAGAGGAGCTACCATATCTTCTATCAGCTGATGACAGGCCACAAGCCGGAGCTGCTGGGTATGACGAAACATGGAAAATAGGAAGTTGGAGTTGGAATTAAGACGCTGTTACAAGAGGACTGATCATTTATTTCTTCTATTCTTTTGTAGACGGTCTTCTGATCACCACCAACCCCTATGACTACCACATGATCAGTCAGGGTGAAATCACCGTCAAAAGCATCAATGATATAGAGGAGTTCATTGCAACAGATGTAACGCACAATCTCCCACTTGTTTTGAGATTTCAAAATTGAGAATCCAAGACACAAATGTTACAAATGTTGACTACTTTCTTTTCTGTGTAATGCAGACTGCTATTGACATCTTGGGCTTCACCAGTGATGAGAAAATCGGCATATACAAGCTGACTGGTGCTGTGATGCATCATGGCAACTTGAAATTCAAGCAGAAGCAGCGTGAGGAGCAGGCTGAACCTGATGGCAATGAGGGTAAATGTGATAATAAGATAGTCTTGAAGGATGTCTGTCTCGTGTATAACGCGTGACTCTAAACATGACATAGATCAGTGAACTTACGATGTTTTTTTCCAATCAGTGGCTGATAAAATCGCTTACCTTTTGGGCTTGAACTCAGCTGACATGCTGAAATGTCTGTGCTATCCAAGAGTCAAGGTCGGAAATGAGATGGTGACCAAAGGTCAAACCGTTCCACAGGTACAATAAAAGAGCATCTACAAATCCAGGAGTGCTTTAAAAACCAGCCATGTTTTTAATATTACCCTTGTTTCTAGGTCTGCAATTCCGTCTCAGCTCTGTGCAAGTCTATCTATGAGAAAATGTTCTTGTGGATGGTCATCCGTATCAATGAGATGCTCGACACAAAGCAAGCAAGACAATACTACATTGGTGTGCTGGATATCGCTGGATTTGAGATCTTTGATGTAAGTGGTCTGAAAACTATCTGAGCAGTATAACACAAATATCCTATGTACTCATACATTTCTGCTATTACAGTACAACAGCTTGGAGCAGCTTTGCATCAACTTCACCAATGAGAAACTGCAACAGTTCTTCAACCACCACATGTTTGTTCTGGAGCAAGAGGAGTACAAGAAAGAAGGCATTGAATGGGAGTTCATTGACTTTGGTATGGACTTGGCGGCCTGCATTGAGCTTATTGAGAAGGTAAGTAGCCACTTGGGAAGACTATTTTTTCCTTCATGTGCAAATCGTTGCCTCCGCAGATACACCTTTAACATGAAATGTAAATTATTCTCAGCCAATGGGCATCTTCTCCATCCTTGAAGAGGAGTGCATGTTCCCTAAGGCCTCTGACACAACTTTCAAGAACAAGCTGCATGATCAGCACCTTGGCAAGACCAAGGCCTTTGAGAAGCCAAAGCCTGGAAAGGGCAAGGCTGAAGCTCACTTCTCCCTGGTTCACTATGCCGGTACAGTGGACTACAACATCACTGGCTGGCTGGAAAAGAACAAGGACCCACTGAACGACTCAGTTGTTCAGCTGTACCAGAAAGCTTCAAACAAACTGCTTTCTCTTCTGTATGCATCCCATTTTGCAGCTGACGGTAAGAAGCTAATCAGTCAAAACGTATACTTAATTTATGTTCCTAGCATGCAGGTTTATTGGTAACATAAACTTGGCACCGATAAAACAAATTCAATGAACAGTGATATTGTTCAAACTACCTTTTTCAGAGGCTGCTGCTGGCAAGAAGGGTGCTAAGAAGAAGGGTGGCTCCTTCCAAACTGTGTCATGTCTTTTCAGAGTACGTATTGTGTCATATTTTTGGATTATATATAGAACCCACATATAAATTATATTTGACTTAATTTTTCAAATTGATGATCCACAGGAGAACTTGGGCAAGCTGATGACCAACTTGAGGAGCACTCATCCTCACTTTGTACGTTGCCTGATTCCCAATGAGACAAAGACCCCAGGTAAAACGTTTTTTCAACCACCTTTTGTCATTTTGTGTAACTTAGTCAGATAAAAAGGTTTTAGACTATTTTTTTTATTTGTCCAGGTCTGATGGAGAACTTCTTGGTCATTCACCAGCTGAGATGTAACGGTGTGCTGGAGGGCATCAGAATCTGCAGGAAGGGCTTCCCCAGCAGAATCCTCTACGGTGACTTCAAGCAGAGGTGAATGCAGTTCGGAGTAAAAGGAAGTGAATTTGATTTCTGTAGATGAAGGGATACAAGAAGACGTAGAGGGAAATTATAAGTAACCATATCATATTTTAATGTAGATACAAAGTACTGAATGCCAGCGTCATCCCTGAGGGACAGTTCATTGACAACAAGAAGTGTGCAGAGAAGCTGTTGGGCTCCATTGATGTGGACCACACCCAGTACAAGTTTGGGCACACAAAGGTTCAATTCTATAGGCATTTTAAAAGCTGCTATTTATATCAAATCAAGTATTCTCGCTGTCCTGATGACTGATTTCACTGATTTGACATCATAGGTGTTCTTCAAAGCTGGTCTGCTGGGTACCCTGGAGGAAATGAGAGATGACAAACTGGCTAAGCTGGTGACCATGACTCAGGCCCTCGCCAGAGGATTTGTCATGAGGAAGGTGTTTCAAGAGATGCTTTTGAGGAGGTAATATTTGTATTTCAAATATAGAACCATTGACTGTACAGTCCAGTCATGTAGCTATCTTACTTTAATTGTTATCATCTGCAAACCCATGACATAAATTACATATGATCTGCAATTTTGTTCCAGGGAATCTATTTTAACAGTTCAATACAACATTCGTTCATTCATGAATGTGAAGAATTGGCCTTGGATGAGTCTGTACTTCAAGATCAAGCCTCTTCTGAAGAGTGCTGAGACTGAGAAGGAACTGAGTCAGATGAAGGAGAACTATGATAAGATGAAGACAGACCTGGCTACTGCCCTGGCCAAGAAGAAGGAACTAGAAGAGAAGATGGTTTCCCTGCTGCAGGAGAAGAATGACCTGCAACTGCAAGTGGCTTCGGTACGTAAAGTGTACTATTTATTAAGTATACACATTGTGTACATGCTTAATGAAAGTTTAATTAGATCTTCTGACCTTCTTTTTACTTTACTCTAGTTTTAGATTAATTGAACGAGTAATTAGCATTGAATAATAAAATGTTTAACAAAGAAAAGTAATCAAATTATCTTATTGTACTATAGGAAGGGGATAATCTCACAGATGCTGAGGAAAGGTGTGAAGGGCTCATTAAGAGCAAAATCCAGCTTGAGGCTAAACTCAAGGAGACATCTGAGAGACTAGAGGATGAAGAGGAAATGAATGCTGAGCTGACTGCCAAGAAGAGGAAGCTGGAGGATGAATGCTCTGAGCTGAAGAAGGACATTGATGACCTGGAGCTCACCTTGGCTAAAGTGGAGAAGGAGAAACATGCCACAGAAAACAAGGTTCACGAATAAACACAATGATATCAAACAATAAACATGTTTCTATCAATGGGTCAATTATGTGTACAATATTAAGTTTTATTAAAAATTCTTTACATTTATATCCTCTTCATAGGTGAAAAACTTAACAGAGGAAATGTCATCCCAAGATGAGTCCATTGCCAAGTTGACCAAGGAGAAGAAAGCCCTCCAAGAGAGCCACCAGCAAACACTGGACGATCTCCAGGCAGAGGAAGACAAAGTCAACACTCTGACCAAGGCCAAGACAAAGCTGGAACAGCAAGTGGATGATGTAAGAAAACAGTAACTCTGACATTGCAATTTTTCTTTTATTGACAAGACTGCAGGAATGTACGGTCTCTCTTATAAATGCCACAAACTATTATTGATAAATGTTATTTTATAGCTTGAGGGATCACTGGAGCAAGAGAAGAAGCTCCGCATGGACCTTGAGAGAGCCAAGAGGAAGCTTGAGGGAGACCTGAAACTGTCCCAGGAATCCGTCATGGATCTTGAGAATGACAAGCAGCAGTCTGATGAGAAAATCAAGAAGTGGGTTTTTTAGATTACTTTTCAATTCTAATAACTTTGCTGATCCATCAACATCAGAGCAGAGCAGACCTGCACCTGTAAATAACACTTAATGTTGAGCAAGGGCTGATGGTATTAGAAATATAACACTGACTGAATATGATTTTACTTTCCTATTACAGGAGGGACTTTGAAGTAAGTCAGCTCCTGAGCAAGATTGAGGATGAACAGTCTCTTGCTGCTCAGCTTCAGAAGAAGATCAAGGAACTTCAGGTAACATATTTAAATTAATTAGTGGAACCAATAGATTTAAAAAAAAAAAAACACTGTACGGATTATTTAATAAGACTTCTTAATGTCACCATCATCAAATCAAGGCTCGCATTGAGGAGCTGGAGGAGGAGATTGAGGCAGAGAGGGCTGCTAGGGCCAAGGTTGAGAAACAGAGAGCTGACCTCTCCAGGGAGCTTGAGGAGATCAGCGAGAGGCTTGAGGAAGCTGGTGGAGCAACAGCCTCTCAGATTGAGATGAACAAGAAGCGTGAGGCTGAGTTCCAGAAGCTGCGTCGCGACCTAGAGGAGTCAACCCTGCAGCATGAAGCTACCGCATCAGCTCTTCGCAAGAAGCAGGCTGACAGTGTTGCAGAGTTGGGTGAGCAGATCGACAACCTCCAGCGAGTTAAGCAGAAGCTGGAGAAGGAAAAGAGCGAGTACAAGATGGAGATTGATGATCTTTCCAGCAACATGGAGGCAGTTGCAAAAGCAAAGGTTAGTGGCTTGTTTTTAAGTATATGTCTTACCGTTAAAAAATGAGAAAAATTATATTTTACATTAGAATTTTATAATATTTACATGTTATGAACTTTTTATACATTAACAATAGTAGTAACTGTGGCTTTAAAACATGGGCATATGGAAAATGTTCAAATCAGTCAAATACATTTTTTTTAAGTGTAGCTCATCTTTTGTTGTAGGGCAACTTGGAGAAAATGTGCAGAACTCTTGAGGACCAGTTGAGTGAGCTCAAATCCAAATATGATGAGAATAATCGCCAGCTGAATGACAATAATGCACAGAGGGCAAGACTGCTGACAGAGAATGGTGAGTCACCTTTGATGAAAAACATTCTGTGGTTGGGTTTATCAGTTTTTACGAACTTATTTGTATTTTGTCCTTCAGGTGAGTTCTCTCGTCAGCTTGAGGAGAAAGACGCTCTTGTTTCCCAGCTGACCAGAGGCAAACAGGCTTACACTCAACAGGTTGAGGAGCTTAAGAGACACATTGAGGAGGAAGTGAAGGTAAACAATAGCTATTATCTACATAAAATACATACAATTATTTGCTACACCAAGCAGACAAATAATTAAATTAAACTCAAAACCCCTTACAAAATATATGCATACTTTACCAGTGAGTTAAAAATGTTTGTGTCATGTTCAAAAGGCCAAGAACGCCCTGGCCCACGCCGTGCAGTCATCCCGCCATGACTGCGATCTGCTCAGAGAGCAGTTTGAGGAGGAGCAGGAGGCCAAGGCTGAGCTCCAGAGAGGCATGTCCAAGGCCAACAGTGAGGTGGCTCAGTGGAGAAGCAAATATGAGACTGATGCTATCCAGCGGACTGAGGAACTGGAGGAGTCCAAGTACATGAATCCTTTTTGAATTAACGAATGCATCTTACTCAATATCATTATGCTATTACATTTTTGCACAGTTTATTTTAATCATATTCTTCTTCGTGACAGGAAAAAGCTTGCCCAGCGCCTGCAGGAGGCTGAGGAGTCCATCGAGGCTGTGAACTCCAAGTGTGCCTCATTGGAGAAGACCAAGCAGAGGCTGCAGGCTGAGGTGGAGGACCTCATGATTGATGTGGAGAGAGCAAATTCTCTGGCTGCTAACCTTGACAAGAAGCAGAGGAACTTTGACAAGGTGCTTTAAGGTTGAGAAGTAAAAAAAAAACAACAACAAAAAACAAGATTTCTTATGAAAAGGTTAAATGCCTTTTTTTATTCACATGCATGTTTATAGGTCCTGGCAGAATGGAAACAGAAGTATGAAGAGGGCCAGTCTGAGCTGGAAGGATCCCTGAAGGAGGCTCGCTCCCTCAGCACTGAACTGTTCAAGATGAAGAACTCTTTTGAGGAGTCTCTGGACCAGTTGGAGACATTGAAGAGAGAGAACAAGAACCTTCAGCGTATGTTGTTGTTGAAGAAAATGAAAATATAACAAATGTCTTATTGTCAGATTTTCTGTGGCCACTGAAGGAGAATATATTGAATACTTTACTGATAAATCCTACTTTACTTTAAATATTAGCATGTACTAACTACCTTGTAAAACAGCATCAGTATCTGCAGGTAATATCAAATTAATTTTGGTTTTAATTGATCTGTAGAGGAGATCTCAGACCTGACTGAACAGCTTGGTGAGACCGGAAAGACCATCCATGAGCTGGACAAAGCCAAGAAATCTGCAGAGATTGAGAAGGCTGAGATTCAGACAGCACTGGAAGAAGCTGAGGTAATCGAGTTAAATTAGAAGTAGAAATGATAAAGATGTATTTTCTTTTGAATTGTGTGCATTACCTCTATGCCTGCATAATTCAGCATTCATTTAAAATACTTTTTTCAACATAACTGTTTAAAATTATTTAAAGGGCACACTGGAACATGAGGAGGCCAAGATTCTCCGTGTCCAGCTTGAGCTCAACCAGATCAAAGGTGAGGTTGACAGGAAGCTTGCAGAGAAGGATGAGGAGATGGAGCAGATCAAGAGGAACAGCCAGAGGGTGATGGACTCCATGCAGACAACTCTTGATTCTGAGGTCAGGAGCAGGAACGATGCCCTGAGAATCAAGAAGAAGATGGAGGGAGACCTGAATGAGATGGAGGTTCAGCTGAGCCACGCCAACAGGCAAGCTGCTGAGGCCCAGAAACAACTGAGGAACGTCCAGGGACAGCTCAAGGTGAGGTTTGTTTTGATTGTTGACTGAAAAAGAGAAATGCTTATCAGGAAAGAAAGTTAACATCTTTTCCATTTTTTATCATCAGGATGCCCTAATGCACCTTGACGAGGCTCTCAGAGGACAGGAGGACATGAAGGAGCAGGTTGCCATGGTGGAGCGCAGAAATGGTCTGATGCTGGCTGAGATTGAGGAGCTGAGAGCCGCTCTGGAGCAGACAGAGAGAGGACGCAAAGTGGCTGAGCAGGAGCTGATTGATGCTAGTGAGCGTGTTGGCCTGCTTCACTCTCAGGTTTGTTTTCATTCATTCAACAGAAAATGAAAAATGTATTCAAAAACACTGTAGATATTATAATAAAAGTGACTTTTCTAAAACATCCAGAACACCAGTCTGGTGAACACCAAGAAGAAGCTTGAGTCTGACTTCGTCCAGGTTCAGGGTGAAGTTGATGACGCTGTTCAGGAAGCAAGGAATGCTGAGGAGAAAGCCAAAAAGGCTATCACTGATGTGAGTTTACATCTCAATCACAATACACGGTTTTAAGGCTTATACCAAATGGAACTTGTACTGGAGACCAATAATCATTTCAGGCTGCCATGATGGCTGAGGAGCTGAAGAAGGAGCAGGACACCAGTGCTCATCTGGAGAGGATGAAGAAGAACCTGGAGGTCACAGTCAAGGACCTGCAGCACCGTCTGGATGAGGCTGAGAACCTCGCCATGAAGGGTGGCAAGAAGCAGCTCCAGAAACTGGAGTCCAGGGTGAGAACATTACACTGTATGGTATACATGCTCATCATCAATCAGTTTGAGGATGCACCTTATTGATGAGTTATTTACCATCATGTTCAGGTGCGAGAGCTGGAAAGTGAAGTGGAGGCAGAGCAGAGACGTGGAGCTGATGCTGTTAAAGGAGTCCGCAAATATGAGAGGAGAGTGAAGGAGCTGTCCTACCAGGTAATTCCCACTGGAAAAAAACAATCTTAGTTTATTTTTATTCTCTGTTCCTCTTCACTTACTGTATTCACCTTCATCTGTGCAGGGTGAGGAGGACAAGAAGAACCTGACCAGGCTTCAGGATCTGGTGGACAAGCTGCAGCTCAAAGTCAAGGCTTACAAGAGACAGGCTGAGGAGGCTGTAAGTCATTCACATGTTTTTTAAGTTGATTTAGTAATATCATCGCTATTAACTCTCGTAACTAAGTCCGAATGACCCCAATCCCTTTGCAGGAGGAGCAGGCCAACACTCATATGTCCAGGTGCAGGAAGGTTCAGAACGAGATGGAAGAGGCTCAGGAGCGCGCTGACATTGCTGAGTCTCAGGTCAACAAGATGAGAGTCAAGAGCCGTGATGTTGGAAAGGTAATCTGATCATACTTTACAGGGCATTATGTGGGCGGCACCTTCGTTTATTCGGGTTAAGTTAACAAGGTACATGAAAAGCAGCTTTATCGTAGACTGTTTGGATGATAACAGTATCAATTGGGTTGAAAAGATTTTTGTCTTGTAAAGTACTCTGATTGTTTTAACCCTTTCCACATAAAGAGTAAATAAATTGAATACTTGCCACTGTTAATTGATTTTCTCCTTCTTTCTTTTAGTCTGATTCTGCAGAGTAAGACTCATCATCCACTGGAGGACCTTCAACAGAGTTCATAAAATATGAACCAGTTATGGCTCTTTTATCTTTCAATAAATATGATGATTGCTCCTGAATCCTGTCACTCTATTTCTGATGATAAATTCATGTGGTTTCCGAGACAGACTTCTTGTTAAAGGCAAAACAGGCGAGTGAGCCATGCTGTAAAGTCTTCTGTTACAGTAAAGTTCAGAAGCAGTTAAGTCAAATGTGTCCCACTTGGCACTGCTTTGACAGCTAGCAGCTCCACAATTCGCTGTCCACAGCCTTTAACTCATCAGCCAACTACAATGACATTATTACATTACATGTCACTTGGCTGACGCTTTTGTCCAAAGCGACTTACAATTTGTACACTCAACATTTATGAGGGGACATTTTTAGGGGTTCAGTATCTTGCCAAGAACACTTCGGCATGCAGATGGGGAAGAGTGGGGTTTGAACCGGCAACCTTCTTGTTGGCGAACGACCACTCTACCCCCTAGGCCACACCGCCATGACATGACATATTATTCCAGGGGTAACATTTTTCTTCCCTTGTTGGGAGATTATTACATTATGGTTTCATGTTACATTAGTCTCGGAGTAAGACATAATAGTAGGCAAATGACTTGACATTTTAAGTTCCAAACATACAAAAGAACAAAAATGGGATGATAAGAATGGGAATCCGATTCTGATTAGGGCTTTAAAAAGGCTCAGACTCGCCCTGCAACCATGCAAGGCTCCATTTGGAATGTCACAAGCCACAAACAGATAGGGTTCCACGTCCCACCGGTCTTTGCACTGTGACTTCTGGAAGAAATTTAAACTAGACTTGGAATCTTGGAGCAGAAGATGGTTTTCCCCTCACCAAGTGTTTTACGAGCCCTCGCCGTGTAGTCCTATGCTTTTGAGAAAGGAATGCTTTCACTATTTCACATTAATTTGTGATAGGGTTACCAGGTAAACATGTCCATGGCACATTGGCAGCAATGGAAAGCAACACCAGTCAAAACCCTAATCCCAATTGTCAAGGAACAACACAGTCCAAAAATTGGTCCAAGTAATAATCTAGTCTTTTTTTCAAAAAACATCCAGATAAGTATTAGTATGACCATTCAGGATGAATAGATATTATCTCAATTATTATCAGCAGCAAGAAAATAATTCAAACGAGTGTTAAAGGATCTTAGGTTCTTTCTCTGGTACTTTAAGAAAGAACCTCACAAAATCTGCCCATATCAGAATATGTCATGAGAGGATCTAACATGAGTCAACGTAGGTGAAAAGTGAGGAGAACTGATTATGTGTTTTTGTATGTTTTCTGTGGTCTGCCAATTTGACTCAATAATTACCCTAATAGACCGACACCTGCAAGATTTATCAGGGCATTGGAATCATTCTTATTCAACAGATGTCACATAATATCAAAAGTAGCCAGGTCTTTTTGCCTTGTGTGGAACTTATTTTAAGGCCTGATCTCTGACAAGTTGCCAACTGTTTTCATGTCCATTTAGAGAGTTATATTTGTGTTACTAAACTTACATCGACATGTAAGACATCATTTTAATATAGGAATATGAGCTGTGGGCAAGTGTTGTGTAACTGTAGAACACAGATATTGAGGGGCAATTCCATGCCTGTATCAAAACAAAATGATTCAATGTCTATTAATGAAGCGCTTTGACTTTAACATAGATCAAATAGAGAACAAACACAATTATAATGGTATCTTTCAAGTATTATAGTCATTTAGGGTTGAACGTTCTTTCTGAAAGTAATTCCAAGAGCTACTGATGAGCTGAAAACAAAAATGCTAATGTTTCAACTTTAATGTTCTTAAAATCCAATTTTATATTATTTGAATTCATTAAAAAAACATATTCTGAATTATTTTATGAAAACAACTTGGTCTTCATTTCCTACATTTTCAGGAAATGAAGACCAAGTTACTGATCTCAATGCATCAACATTGAGATCAGTAAGTTTTTGGTGAATTTTGAGAAGAAATCTAAAAACAACTCCTTTCCTTTAAATAATTTTAGCTGTTACTTCCTTAGAGACCCGTGATTCATATTTGGCTTAGTTTAATTATTTTGTTGATGTTGTATTATAACATGAACAACTTGTGTGAATGCACTTTATTCCCTTAATGCTGTAATTCCTTATGTGTGACAGTAGAGAGACCCATAGTCATTATTTCATATTTATTCCACACCAAAATTGTGTTGGTCACATCTAAGGTTGCAATGAAATTAAATCTAATTAAATAAAAACATAAGTAATAATCTTAATGGATACTTTATTTTTTTTAGCACCAAAGAAGTGTGCATATCAATTCCTTAAACATGGCTGGCCCCATAAAAGCTTCAGGATGAAATGAATCCATGACCAAAATGAGAGACAGACAACGGCTGACCCGGCACTTTCACCCTCTATAAAAGAGGCTGCAACTGCTGTGTGAGCTGGTAGGCATCTAACACAGGTGAGTGAATTAACTCATATTGTGACATTTCATGGCTTATCATAGTAGTTTAATTTTGTGTATATATAAATGGTGAATATCTTAATACGTACATAGCCTACCACGTGATCAGCAATATTTCCCTGGTTGGAGGGGCAATTGAATGAACAGGAAAATACTGAGCTTTATTGATTCATCTAAATATAGTGAGCTTTTATAAGTAGGTTGGAATAACTTTTACAGTGTCAGATGTTCTCGAACTCTCAAAAGACAGAATTTCTGGAACTTCAATTAAGTTTAGGTTTTGTGCTCAGGTTTAATTATGTTTTTATAGCATCCTGAGAATCCCTCAGAGACAGCACCACCAATTCTCTTTTGGACGTAGCTGAGGTAAAATATGTTGCCATAAAAAATACTTAAAATCTCCACCATCAGACAGAAACTAACTATTAGTGATACCACGTTAGTCGATCAACTAAAGTGTTCTTCGATTATCCTCTCAATCTCTCTTCAAAGGCATCCGTGGACAACAACAGATCTGTGCAACTCAAGAGGGAGAAACTGAAGTAAGACATGTTTTGCAATATTACAACCTCCATAATGAAACTCAATACTCACACTATCAAATTTAACTTCATTCAACAATATTCTATCATCTTTTCAGTCCCATCTAAAGTGCCATCATGAGCACAGACGCAGAGATGCAGTGCTATGGACCGGCGGCCATCTACCTCCGGAAACCCGAGAGGGAGAGGATTGAGGCTCAAACTCTTCCGTTTGATGCCAAAACAGCCGTCTTTGTGGTGGATGCTGCTGAGATGTACCTCAAGGGTAAACTTGTGAAGAAAGAGGGGGGCAAAGCCACAGTTGAAACGGATACTGGGAAGGTAGGTGAATCAAATATTAAATACTATTCTAAATTATAATCATAAAAATCTATCTGGTCTATCAATTTCAATTGATGTCATGATTTCTGGTCAGACTCTCACTGTAAAAGAGGACGACATCCATCCCAGGAATCCTCCAAAGTTCGACAAGATTGAGGACATGGTCATGATGACCCACCTCAACGAGCCTTGCGTGTTGTATAACCTCAAAGAGCGTTATGCATCATGGATGATCTATGTGAGTTTCCCCCAAAGGAGAAGCATTCAAAACAAACACATCGTCCACTGGAAAAAGATTACTAACTATTATTAATAGTATAAAATGAAATTATGTATGAAAGTGTGTGTATGTAAATGAATATAGATATAAGGTCAATGCTGTTTATGCTCTCTGCGTTCACAGACCTACTCTGGTCTGTTCTGTGTTGTCGTGAACCCCTACAAGTGGCTTCCCGTTTACGATTCCATAGTTGTGGAAGGATACAGAGGCAAGAAGAGGATTGAGGCACCACCTCACATCTTCTCCATCTCTGACAATGCCTATCAGTTCATGCTCACAGGTAAGATCAAAGTTATTTGTTTATTTGTGTGATGAAGAACTCAGCTTAAACATACCTTGATTGAAGGAGTAATGAAAATGGATCTCATGTGTAGCATAAATCTTTGTATTTCAGATCGTGAGAACCAGTCTGTCCTGATTACGTGAGTATTACACAAAGGGCCTGATCTAAGATCCCAAATAAGAGATGCCTCTGACCAATATTGCCCAGTAGGCGCGGTTCACTTTCTGTGGCACAAGCAATCAGGCTAGACACTTGGAGCACACGGAGAACCCACCAGGCAGCTGGTCTGCGCTGAATCTGGTGTGATGATGGCCGTCAGTGCCCTGGCAAGAGAGGGATTGTTTTTGCTTCTGTCAATCCAAACATGTTAACACGAGCAGAAAAAACCTGTTCTCTCCGTCTTCTCCGATGCCGTATCCTCCTCACCCCAATAACTGCAGCCAATTGTGCGTAACGCTGTGCCGATTAGCACCTAAATATCGATACAGTCACAACCACTGCAATTTTCCAGTTTTGTATTGCATCTACTACTCCCAATACTTTACACACTGTGGCAGAAACGCCCGATAATGCATAGTCATTAAGGCAAACTTACTAAATGGACAGTGCGTGTTATTCTGATGATAAACTTGCATGTTTTTTTGCAGGTGAAATCAAGGTTCCAAATGTTTTTACACACGCAAACCTTTAGTAGATGAGGCCCAAACTGTTATCACAATGATTTAAATGAAAATTTGGCAAAATCTTACAAATGTGCCCCTTTTAACCAAGTGGAGAATCCGGTGCTGGAAAGACTGTCAACACCAAACGTGTCATCCAGTACTTTGCAACAATTGCTGCTCTTGGAGCTAAGAAGACTGAGCCAGTAGCAGCTAGCAAGATACAGGTAAATGGTAAATGCAATGGTTGTATCAGATAAATTCTTTTGTCAGAGAAAGGTTAATCGGCAAAGCTTGGGTAATTCAAAATTTCTCTTACAGGGATCCCTTGAGGACCAAATCATTGCGGCTAACCCTCTGCTTGAGAGCTATGGTAATGCCAAGACTGTGAGGAATGACAACTCCTCACGTTTCGTAAGTATTCGTTTTATGGGCCTTCACGTAGTGTAACTTTCCTACAGTTAATAAAGCTTTGACTTAAACAGATTTTTTTTTTATTAAAAAGTATAAAAAAATAAATAATACTACTCTGGAACTCTAGGGTAAATTCATCAGAATCCACTTCGGGACATCTGGCAAGCTATCCTCAGCTGATATTGAAACATGTAAGTTATTGTCTACATTTTTATCAGTCACCATTGTTTCAATTTACAATTCGTTATGGAGCCATTCGTTGTGTGATGATATACATGCAATGTTTTTTTGTCTGACTTTGATTTGTTGAACGTAGATCTGCTGGAGAAGTCCCGTGTAACCTTCCAGTTGTCGGCTGAGAGGAGCTACCATATCTTCTATCAGCTGATGACAGGCCACCAGCCTGACTTGATAGGTTTGATGAAACATGGAAAATAGGAAGTTGGAGTTGGAATTAAGACGCTGTTACAAGAGGACTGATTAATTTATTTCTTCTATTCTTTTGTAGACGCTCTTCTGATAACCACCAACCCCTATGACTACCACATGATCAGTCAGGGGGAAATCACTGTCAAAAGCATCAATGATGTAGAGGAGTTCATTGCAACAGATGTAACGCAAAATCTCCCACTTGTTTTGAGATTTCAAAATTGAGAATCCAAGACACAAATGTCACGAGTGTTGACTACTTTCTTTTCTGTGTAATGCAGACTGCTATTGACATCTTGGGCTTCACCAGTGATGAGAAAATCGGCATATACAAGCTGACTGGTGCTGTGATGCATCATGGCAACATGAAATTCAAGCAGAAGCAGCGTGAGGAGCAGGCTGAACCTGATGGCAATGAGGGTAAATGTGTTAATAATGTCTTGAAGGATGTCTGTCTCATGTATAACATGTGACTCTAAACATGACATAGATTAGTGACCTTACGATGTTTTTTCCAATCAGTGGCTGATAAAATCGCTTACCTTTTGGGCTTGAACTCAGCTGACATGCTGAAATGTCTGTGCTATCCAAGAGTCAAGGTCGGAAATGAGATGGTGACCAAAGGTCAAACCGTTCCACAGGTACAATAAAAGAGCATCTACAAATCCAGGAATGCTTTAAAAACCAGCCATGTTTTTAATATTACCCTTGTTTCTAGGTCGGCAATTCCGTCTCAGCTCTGTGCAAGTCTATCTATGAGAAAATGTTCTTGTGGATGGTCATCCGTATCAATGAGATGCTCGACACAAAGCAAGCAAGACAATACTACATTGGTGTGCTGGATATCGCTGGATTTGAGATCTTTGATGTGAGTGGTCTGAAAACTATCTGAGCAGTATAACACAAATATCCTATGTACTCATACATTTATGCTATTACAGTACAACAGCTTGGAGCAGCTTTGCATCAACTTCACCAATGAGAAACTGCAACAGTTCTTCAACCACCACATGTTTGTTCTGGAGCAAGAGGAGTACAAGAAAGAAGGCATTGAATGGGAGTTCATTGACTTTGGTATGGACTTGGCGGCCTGCATTGAGCTTATTGAGAAGGTAAGTAGCCACTTGGGAAGACTATTTTTTCCTTCATGTGCAAATCGTTGCCTCCGCAGATACACCTTTAACATGAAATGTAAATTATTCTCAGCCAATGGGCATCTTCTCCATCCTTGAAGAGGAGTGCATGTTCCCTAAGGCCTCTGACACAACTTTCAAGAACAAGCTGCATGAACAGCACCTTGGCAAGACCAAGGCCTTTGACAAGCCAAAACCTGGAAAGGGCAAGGCTGAGGCTCACTTCTCACTGATTCACTATGCTGGTACAGTGGACTACAGCATCACTGGCTGGCTGGAAAAGAACAAGGACCCACTGAACGACTCAGTTGTTCAGCTGTACCAGAAAGCTTCAAACAAACTGCTTTCTCTTCTGTATGCTGCTCATCCTGGGGCTGACGGTAAGAAACAAAACTGAGCAAAATAATTCACAACTATGATGTGTGCAGTGACTCTGTAGTTATTGGTAGAAGTCTGTCGTTGAAACTGTACCTTGCCAAGTGTAGTAACATTTTCTGCATAAAAGCAAACTTATAACAATTCAAACAGCATTATGTATTATCTTGGTAATGAAATATAACACACTTTTCAGAGGCTGCTGCTGGCAAGAAGGGTGCTAAGAAGAAGGGTGGCTCCTTCCAGACTGTGTCTTGTGTATTCAGAGTATGTATTGTTTCATATTGCTAGATTATACTTAAAACCCTAATGGTGAAATAATGTTTGACTTAACTTTTCATATTGTTGATCCACAGGAGAACTTGGGCAAGCTGATGACCAACTTGAGGAGCACTCATCCTCACTTTGTACGTTGCCTAATTCCAAATGAGACAAAGACCCCAGGTAAGAAGGGTTTTCATCCACCTTTTGTCATTTTGTGTAACTTAGTCACAAAAAAAGGTTTTAGACAAAAAATGTTTTGTCCAGGTCTGATGGAGAACTTCTTGGTCATCCACCAGCTGAGATGTAACGGTGTGCTGGAGGGCATCAGAATCTGCAGGAAGGGCTTCCCCAGCAGAATCCTCTACGGTGACTTCAAGCAGAGGTGAATGCAGTTCGGAGTAAAATAAAGTGAATTTGATTTCTGTAGATGAAGGGATACAAGAAAACTTAGGAGGAAATTATAAGTAACCATATCATATTTTAATGTAGATACAAAGTACTGAATGCCAGCGTCATCCCTGAGGGACAGTTCATTGACAACAAGAAGTGTGCAGAGAAGCTGATGGGCTCCATTGATGTGGACCACACCCAGTACAAGTTTGGGCACACAAAGGTTAAATTCTAAAGGCTTTTCAAAAGCTGCTATTTATTACAAATCAAGTATTCTCGCTGTCCTGATGACTGATTTCACTGATTTGACATCATAGGTGTTCTTCAAAGCTGGTCTGCTGGGTGACCTGGAGGAAATGAGAGATGAGAAACTGACTTTGCTGGTGACCATGACTCAGGCCCTCGCCAGAGGATTTGTCATGAGGAAGGCGTTTGTTAAGATGATGGAGAGGAGGTAATATATATATATATATATATATATATATTTCATATAGCACCATTAACTGTATAGTCCGATCAAGTAGTCATGTTACTTCAATTGTTATTATCTGCCAACCCATGACAATCCATCAAATTATATATGATCTGCAACTGTTTTTCCAGGGAATCTATTTATTCAATTCAATACAACATTCGTTCATTCATGAATGTGAAGAATTGGCCTTGGATGAATCTGTACTTCAAGATCAAGCCTCTTCTGAAGAGTGCTGAGACTGAGAAGGAACTGACTCAGATGAAGGAGAACTATGAGAAGATGAAGACAGACCTGGCTACTGCCTTGGCCAAGAAGAAGGAACTGGAAGAGAAGATGGTTTCCCTGCTGCAGGAGAAGAATGACCTGCAACTGCAAGTGGCTTCGGTACGAAAAGTGTACTATTTATTAAGTAACGACATTGTATACATGCTTAATGAAAGTTTAATTACACTATGATCATCTGACTTTCTGTGTAGCTTACTAAATTTGTAGGTGAATTTAATTAATAGTTAGCATAAAATAAAAAATGTTTAACAAAGAAAATTAATCAAATCTTATTGTACTATAGGAAGGGGATAATCTCACAGATGCTGAGGAAAGGTGTGAAGGGCTCATTAAGAGCAAAATCCAGCTTGAGGCCAAACTCAAGGAGACATCTGAGAGACTAGAGGATGAAGAGGAAATGAATGCTGAGCTGACTGCTAAGAAGAGGAAGCTGGAGGATGAATGCTCTGAGCTGAAGAAGGACATTGATGACCTGGAGCTCACCTTGGCTAAAGTGGAGAAGGAGAAACATGCCACAGAAAACAAGGTTCACGCATAAACACAATGATATCAAACAATAAACATGTTTCTATCAATGGGTCAAGTATGTGTACGTATAAATATTAAGTTGTATTAAAAATTCTTTACATTTATATCAACCTCATAGGTGAAAAACTTAACAGAGGAAATGTCATCCCAAGATGAGTCCATTGCCAAGTTGACCAAGGAAAAGAAGGCCCTCCAAGAGAGCCACCAGCAAACACTGGACGATCTCCAGGCAGAGGAAGACAAAGTCAACACTCTGACCAAGGCCAAGACAAAGCTGGAACAGCAAGTGGATGATGTAAGAAAACAGTAACTCTGACATTGCAATTTTTCTTTTATTTACAAGATTCCAGGAATGTAGGGTCTGTCTCATAAATGCCACAAACTATTATTGATAAATGTTATTTTACAGCTTGAGGGATCACTGGAGCAAGAAAAGAAGCTCCGCATGGACCTTGAGAGAGCCAAGAGGAAGCTTGAGGGGGACCTGAAACTGTCCCAGGAATCCGTCATGGATCTGGAGAATGACAAGCAGCAGTCTGATGAGAAAATCAAGAAGTGGGTTGCTATTAACATCTCATACACTGCATGCATCAAACCTTTTGGTTCTCTTCTTCATCAGAAAGAAACACTGACTGAAAATTATTTTACTTTCCTATGACAGGAAGGACTTTGAGATCAGTCAGCTTCTTAGCAAGATTGAGGATGAACAGTCCGTTGGTGCTCAGCTTCAGAAGAAGATCAAGGAACTTCAGGTAAAGTTATTTTAAGCAAATAATAGATTAAAAAATCTGAAATGTCTTCTTATCAATAGCCTTTTCTGATGTTACTGTCATCAAATCAAGGCTCGCATTGAGGAGCTGGAGGAGGAGATTGAGGCTGAGAGGGCTGCTAGGGCCAAGGTTGAGAAACAGAGAGCTGACCTCTCCAGGGAGCTTGAGGAAATCAGCGAGAGGCTTGAGGAAGCTGGTGGAGCAACAGCCTCTCAGATTGAGATGAACAAGAAGCGTGAGGCTGAGTTCCAGAAGCTGCGTCGCGACCTAGAGGAGTCAACCCTGCAGCATGAAGCTACCGCATCATCTCTTCGAAAGAAGCAGGCTGACAGTGTTGCAGAGTTGGGTGAGCAGATTGACAACCTCCAGCGTGTTAAGCAGAAGCTGGAGAAGGAAAAGAGCGAGTACAAGATGGAGATTGATGATCTTTCCAGCAACATGGAGGCAGTTGCCAAAGCAAAGGTGAGTAGTTTGTTAATAAAATTGTCAGTTTTTTCAACTAGAAATATGAACTGTAACCAGGATGTATTGAACTAGCTTTAAACTTAACAAATGGACATGATAATATTGTTTTGTTGTAGGGCAACTTGGAGAAAATGTGCAGAACTCTTGAGGACCAGCTGGGTGAGCTCAAAGCTAAAAGTGATGAGAATATTCGTCAGCTGAATGACAATAATGCACAGAGGGCAAGACTGCTGACAGAGAATGGTGAGTCAACTTTTATGAAAACTTTCTATTGATGGGTTTATCAGTTTTTACGAACTTATTTACCTTTTGTCCTTCAGGTGAGTTCTCTCGCCAGCTTGAGGAGAAAGAAGCTCTTGTTTCCCAGCTGACCAGAGGCAAACAGGCTTACACTCAGCAGGTTGAGGAGCTTAAGAGACACATTGAGGAGGAAGTGAAGGTATTCATGTTCTGTTACTGGGTTTAGACAGGGTCTAATCTAAGCTCTCTCGTTCAAATGCTGTCATTAAATATACAGGTACATACAATTTATTTTAAGACTATTTAATATCAAAACTTATTCTTACAGAAAAAACACCCATAGAGATGTAATACTATTGTTGCTCATTTAAATCTTAATTAATTACATTTTGTTGAATAATGAAAAGAAACCAATGCAATATAAAAGGAAATGATCCAAAGCTTAATTGCTAACTCATTTTTCATTATCGCCTGTGAGTAAAAAAAAAAATGGTGCCATGTTCAACAGGCCAAGAACTCCCTGGCCCACGCTGTGCAGTCATCCCGTCATGACTGTGATCTGCTCAGAGAGCAGTTTGAGGAGGAGCAGGAGGCCAAGGCTGAGCTCCAGAGAGGCATGTCCAAGGCCAACAGTGAGGTGGCTCAGTGGAGAAGCAAATATGAGACTGATGCTATCCAGCGGACTGAGGAACTGGAGGAGTCCAAGTACATGAATCCTTTTTGAATTAACGAATGCATCTTACTCAATATCATTATGCTATTACATTTTTGCACAGTTTATTTTAATCATATTCTTCTTTGTGACAGGAAAAAGCTTGCCCAGCGCCTGCAGGAGGCTGAGGAGTCCATCGAGGCTGTGAACTCCAAGTGTGCCTCATTGGAGAAGACCAAGCAAAGGCTGCAGGCTGAGGTGGAGGACCTCATGATTGATGTGGAGAGAGCTAATTCTCTGGCCGCCAACCTTGACAAGAAGCAGAGGAACTTTGACAAGGTGCTTTAAGGTTGAGAAGTAAAAAAAAAACAACAAAAAACAAGATCTTATTTAAAGGTTAAATGCCTTTTTTTATTCACATGCATGTTTATAGGTCCTGTCAGAATGGAAACAGAAGTATGAAGAGGGCCAGTCTGAGCTGGAAGGATCCCTGAAGGAGGCTCGCTCCCTCAGCACTGAACTGTTCAAGATGAAGAACTCTTATGAGGAGTCTCTGGATCAGTTGGAGACATTGAAGAGAGAGAACAAGAACCTTCAGCGTACGTCAATCTCACCAATTTAGTGTGACATTCAGTTGTAGTTTAAGAGCTTTATTCAAAGTAAATGTAAAGCAATGACATAGATCATTTCCTAGATATAATGTATATTGCATACAACTAGTTTTAATATTTTGTTTTTGTTGGTCTATAGAGGAGATCTCAGACCTGACTGAACAGCTTGGTGAGACTGGAAAGAGCATCCATGAGCTGGAGAAATCCAAGAAGACTGTGGAAACTGAAAAGTCTGAGATTCAGACAGCGCTGGAGGAAGCTGAGGTACTACACTTAAAATTACATAAATTAAAAAATTATTGCCTGTTCAATATTCATTAGAGCAAATATTGCTAAAATTTTAAGGGCACACTGGAGCACGAGGAGTCCAAGATTCTCCGTATCCAGCTTGAGCTCAACCAGATCAAAGGTGAGGTTGACAGGAAGCTTGCAGAGAAGGATGAGGAGATGGAGCAGATCAAGAGGAACAGCCAGAGGGTGATGGACTCCATGCAGACCACTCTTGATTCTGAGGTCAGGAGCAGGAACGATGCTCTGAGAATCAAGAAGAAGATGGAGGGAGACCTGAATGAGATGGAGGTTCAGCTGAGCCACGCCAACAGGCAAGCTGCTGAGGCCCAGAAACAACTGAGGAATGTCCAGGGACAGCTCAAGGTGAGGTTTGTTTTGATTGTTCACTGAAAAAGAGAAATGTTTAATGGGAAAGAAAGGTAACAACTTTTCCTCTTTTTATCATCAGGATGCCCAATTGCACCTTGACGACGCTCTCAGAGGACAGGAGGACATGAAGGAGCAGGTTGCCATGGTGGAGCGCAGAAATGGTCTGATGCTGGCTGAGATTGAGGAGCTGAGAGCCGCTCTGGAGCAGACAGAGAGAGGACGCAAAGTGGCTGAGCAGGAGCTGGTTGATGCTAGTGAGCGTGTTGGCCTGCTTCACTCTCAGGTAGGTTTTCAGTAATTGAACAGAAAATATGGACTTTTTTTCATGACAAATACAGATTCAATTTAATTTGACTCATTTTAATACTCAGAACACCAGTCTGCTAAATACCAAGAAGAAGCTGGAGTCTGACCTTGTCCAGGTTCAGGGTGAAGTGGATGACACTGTTCAGGAAGCAAGGAATGCTGAAGAGAAAGCCAAAAAGGCTATCACTGATGTGAGTTTACATCTCAATCACAATACACGGTTTTAAGGCGTATGCCAAATTAAACTTGTACTGGAGACCATTTATCATTTCAGGCTGCCATGATGGCTGAGGAGCTGAAGAAGGAGCAGGACACTAGTGCTCATCTGGAGAGGATGAAGAAGAACCTGGAGGTCGCAGTCAAGGACCTGCAGCACCGTCTGGATGAGGCTGAGAACCTCGCCATGAAGGGTGGCAAGAAGCAGCTCCAGAAACTGGAGTCCAGGGTGAGAACATTACACTGTATAGTATAAATCCTCATCATCAATCAGTTTGAGGATGCACCTTATTGATGAGTTATTTACCATCATGTTCAGGTGCGAGAGCTGGAAAGTGAAGTGGAGGCAGAGCAGAGACGTGGAGCTGATGCTGTTAAAGGAGTCCGCAAATATGAGAGGAGAGTGAAGGAGCTCACCTACCAGGTAACATCTTGTTTGACATCAAACACTTGTGAGGTCTTAATTTGTTTCCTCTGTCACTTTACTTAACAAATCTTAATCTGTGCAGACTGAGGAGGACAAGAAGAACGTGAGCAGGCTTCAGGATCTCGTTGACAAGCTGCAGCTCAAAGTCAAGGCTTACAAGAGACAGGCTGAGGAGGCTGTAAGTCAACTATCTGACTAATCATTTCACTTACAATTTAACAAAACTTCCATTGTCTCCTTAACAACTGAGTCAATATATTTCCTGTTCCATCACAGGAGGAGCAGGCCAACACCCATATGTCCAGGTGCAGGAAGGTTCAGAATGAGATGGAAGAGGCTCAGGAGCGCGCTGACATTGCTGAGTCTCAGGTCAACAAGATGAGAGTCAAGAGTCGTGATAGCGGAAAGGTAATCTGATCATACTTTACTGAAAACTACATGAGATAGATTTTTGGTAATATATGTTGAATAATTGTGTTTCTTCTTGTCATTTCTTTTCAGTCTGACAGTGCAGAGTAAGAAACAACATCCCATTGGAACCATTTGACAGACTTCATACAATATGAACTTTCTGTTGAAATGTTATTGATTTAATTTAATAAACTGATTCCAGAAATATTCACTCACTGTTTTCTTTTTTTTTTTTTAATAATATCTTTATTACATTTTCTCATAACACAAAACATACAGAACTGCTCAGACACGACAGAAAAGTAAAAAAAAAAATGTGGGCATGTGGGTACAGTAGATACAAAATAATTAAGAAAATAAAAATAAATGGCATTGGGCACATCTTCCAGCCCCCCCCCCACATCAAGACAAGGCAATACAGAGCATACAAACATAGCAAGGCCACAAGGTGCACGTAAATACTTAAGACAAAGTCACAGAGACAGGCTAGGCTGATCTAGGAAATCCACGAAGCAAGGAGGATGACAGTGTGGGCCCAATATGCTGCAAATAAGGGTCCCAGACCTTATAGAAGGAATCTATTTTTGAATTAAGCATGCATGTGATGTATTCACTGGGAATGCAGTCCATCACAATGTTGTGTCATGACTTTTTTGTTGGAACAACATTCTTATTCCAGAAGAGCAGAATATTCTTTCTAGGAGCAAAAGACAGTATATTGAAAAGTCTCCTGTGTTTACTGTCAGTGATCCTACCCTCCGGGAGACCAAGTATCAGGCACATAGGGTCCATCCGTATTGGGACACCAAAGATAACAGTCAGTTCAGTCACAATACTAGACCAGTAGCTTTGTAATTTCACACACGACCAGAGGCAGTGGACATAACTACCAGTCTCAGATCTGCATTTCCAGCAGAGCGGGGAGATATTAGAATCCATTTTGTTCTTGACAACAGGTGTTATATGCGTGCGATGCACAATTCTGAACTGTATGGATTTGGTGCGGTTACACACAGAAATGTTCATGGCCTGAGACCAAACCCCCCCGCCAGCCAGCATCATCTATGGCAACGCCTAGATCTTTCTCCCAGGCTTGCTTGGTGGTTTGTGAGGTAAGAGGAGAACTAGAGTTCAGAGCTCTGTAAAAAACAGCAATACATTTCTTACTAATCTGCAGAGTCAAGGTCCTCTCCACACACAAAGTGGTGTTATTAGTCATTAAAGTGGTGTCTTTAACTAGGAAATCTCTAATTTGTAAATATCTGTAAAAGTCACCCTGATTGGATAAACCAAATTTTTGTTGCAACTGCTGAAAGGATAACAAAGTCTGGCCCTTAAATAGATCACCCATTTTCTTCAGCCCTTGGGTGCTCCACACTTTAAAGCCCTGATCGCCACAGCCTGCACTCACTTAGTCAAAGACACAGTTTAGAAGAGCTCTAAACTGTGAAGAAGCTTTGCAGTGGCCAGTCAGCCTGACACAACATCCAGGCTGAAATATGTGGCAAAGTCTTTGGCAATCCGCATCGAAAGTATGATGACCTTTACAACTCTAAGAGGTAAGAGGTAGTAGCCACAGACTCAAGGCTGATCATCGTTATTATTTCACAACTGATGCTTCACATCTGACACTACAGAACACATATTTACATCCGTGGAAACGGCTTACCTACACAGATATTATCCTGCTGTAGCAAAATACATTTTATTCATAAATACTGTTGATTGTTAAAGAAAATAGATCTCTTTGAACCTGGGATATGGGGTAATAACAAATCATAATGTTCTATAAATATATCTTTCGCTCTAGGCCAAATAAGAATCTGGTCCCTCTCTTAGCTGGATTTATTTTTGACCATGGTAACACCTTGTGATCTTCTGGTAAGATAGCGAATAATAAGCCAAGTCTGTGCAAATCAAGATAATGTAAGTTGATCCTGTATACAGTCCAACCCTTCATTAAATCTTCTGTCAGTCAGTCAACTATACATATCTAACACTTCTACCCAAAAGAATAATCTTTTTTTCTTTTCAAAGCCAAAACATTAATGGCGTTTATGAGAGAGAAACTAATTTCTTGATTTAAGTTATATGAGTTGGCTGTCCTTTGAAAGCCTGCTTCAGGGAGATACATAATACTTGTGTAGCTTTAATGGAAAGACCATCATCCTGATTTTAATTTCAGATATCTGAGAAATCTATGTCCTGTAACTATACACCAGTGACATTTCGATGCTTCTCCAAATTTAAAATAGATTACTGGCGGCAGGCACCAGATGTCTATCCTAAAGTGTGTCACCTTAAAGTCATTTGTCACACTGTTGATCTTTTGAAACAAAAACGCCACAAGCAATTCAGTGATGTTTGCCATTTACCATTATGTATGTTGGGGACATTACTATATTTAAAAAATGTTAAGTACACGTAATTTTTCTCTGTAGGCTACTTGGTGTCATTTGGTATACATTATGAGAATATTAAATAGCTTCCCAGTACATTGCACCACCATATATTGATCCTCATCAGATTCTACCTTTGCAAATATTTAACTGAAATAAACTAAATTCAAGATTTTATGAGAGTATTGCCACAATATTCAACACTAATTAGCAAGCAATAGGAATGCCTCAAAATAGTGCAGTTAGCCTCCTGTGAGAAGAGGCTATCAGTGGATGTAATTGATACCAGTGCAGAAAATGGAGATACAATTAGATTTTTGATTGTCAGCTACTGTGAATAATTCTAAAGCCAAAAGCAATAAATGATTAAGTATATGACCCATAATGTGAACATGTTATGGTAGAGAGAATTGAAAAGAGAATTCTAATGTGCAAAATAGATAATAAAAATAACAACAAAAGCACCTTAACCTTACCAGCTTGTGTGGTTGTTATTTTTGGTCTGAGAAGGCTACTCATGCATGTGTGTTAGCACACGGTGTGCAGCTGGACATTTACCAAGTATCTGAGCCATGAGTGACCTGCAACTATACACCAGTGACATTCTGACGCTTCTCCAACATGAAAACTCAGTACTGGTTGAGAACTCAAAATTAAACTGACACAGTGACTGTCATAAAGAGAGTGAGCTGAAATGTAATCTTTAAATGTATTGGAACAAATAAATAAATACCTATTTTGTAAATAAATAGGAACATAACTGGCAAATTAAACAAATCAACAAATCAAAATTTATTTATACAGCCCATATTCACAAATTAAAATGTTTCATAGTTCATGATCAGCTGCCACCACTATCACAATTGCACACATGCTAGGCAGATCGAGACGGCAACACTAACTGATCGGATGATTCCTTGGGCATTCATATGGGGAAGACTGGGACCGACCTTCTGGATAGAGAACGACTTCTCTACCCCCTCAGCTTGGTCTACCAGCATCTTAGATTTACACAAGGTGCCGTCTTTTAACTTGGGATGTAGTGATGGTAAATGTTTACAAAAGACATATTCAGACAAAAGGAGCAGCTTTTTGATTTACTGCATGTATTGACTTAAATTGAATGAAACTTCATTTAGTTGAAATCCAGGATTTGAGGATGAGAGGTATCTTGGTGCCCAGCTTAAGAAGAAGATCAAGGGACATTAGGCAATATCATAAAATCGATAATATACCTAAAGAATTTCAAACATATTATTGCCGATCCCACAATAAGACTTTATATTGTTACTATCATCAAATTAGGCTTGCATGAAGGAGTTTGGACATGAGGAGATGATAATAAAAGATGAGATGAGGTGATGATGGTCAATTCATGTTTTATATTACTTTAATGTCATACTAACAGCATTAAGATGGATCAAGGTTTATGGTTAGTTGATGTAGTAGCGGCAGCACTAAGCTATTTTATTCATTAGCATAGTTCTTGTGTAAGAATAGGCCTGGATGGATTAAAATTGTCTGTAAATTAAGACAACACAAATCATTTAAAATAATATAAACCTGACACCAGACAACGCCGCCTGGGATTATGTTAGGATTTAACAGACATGTGTAACAGTGAGCAACTCACTGTTACGGAATGACAATTGGCCTAATATAAGCTCAAAACCATTGCAGGACTTCAAGTACTCTCCTGACGCTACTTCCTGGCTTGTGTGCTTGGTTGTCCAAGTGTTCAGAGAGGTGACAGTATGAAGTATGAATTAATAAGAATCCTAATAGCACTCTAAAGTTAGAATAAAATTACTGGTTGCCAAGACAGGGCTTTCATAAACACAGTGCTGACTGGCTTATCCGCAAGGAATCCTGGCACACAATAAAGGTCAGCAGAAGCAATAACTCAAGTGCAGTTTGAAAACCAGTGCATCACAGTAACAAATATACCAACTCTTTGGCCTAATTCAAGGGCCAAGTTTAAAGGTTCAGTCTCTAAAATCTAGTGACATCTAGTGGTGAAGTTGCATGTTGCACATTGTTTATTCATTTGGCACAGCTAATGTGACCCCTGTAACAGAAAATCCCGATTTGAGGGACATGTATGTAGCTGTATCCTGTTTATAATAGGCTACATGATGTTACAACCAGGAAGGATTAATTAACAGCAGTCTCTCCTCTGTGGAAATCAACCGTCACGGATAAGGTGTCGCTGTAGCCTGGGGCTGATGTTATCTGTGTGGACACTCTGGTGCCTTTGTGGTCCATTCTATTTTTCACTCGGCCACAGAAGACCGATTTCCTTTGTTTAGAAAGACAAATGCATTATCATATGACGAACCGAGGCGGTGAGGTTCCCTTTCAACGCAGCTGTCTATATGTCTCCAAGAGGTGGCACCCTTGTTACACACACACAATGGTACACTTCAACTCTAGAGAAAATAACTACCGTTAAATATTGGTTTAGGCCTCACTTATGACGCAGCTGTTAAGGACTAGAAGGTAGAGATGATTCAATGTGTGCAATACATTGTACTATGTAAAATGTCTACTTACACAAGGATGCTAATGTTAGCCATTGTGCTTTCTTAAAAGATAATTAAGATGTTAGATGCCAATAACATTCAAGATTATTTCAATGTAGAACAAGCTTTGGTTGATCTAGGTTTAGGTATTATGGTCGTTTGCAATTTATTTAGCAGAGGCTCAATCAAATAGCCTTAATGTTTGATTTACCTCCCCCAACTTTCTTTTTCCCTAATCTTTTTACTTAATGCATTCCCTGTTAAGACTGCCTATTTGTCAACTATATAACTAACAATCCCTGAACCCTAAAAAGTAAACACAATGTAGATTTCATTATTCTGGGTGAATAAATAAAACAACAAACACTGATTCAGACAAAGGAATATAGAGAGATCTTAACCAACACTATCAGTGGTTCTCTCCGTGTTACTACTCTGTCTGGACGTGTCCGACATGCTTTTAAACCTCACCAGGCTCCTCCTCACCCGACATATTTGGCGTGTTATATTTCTGTTCACAGGCTTAGCAGAGTCTCATGTATTTAGACACAAGGTCATACAAAAGAAATGGTTAGTCAGGATGGTCTGTTCCAACTTTTGTCCATCTTCACCTATATACTTGAATCTATTCACTTGCATTATAACCTAATTTTGAAACCGACTGAAATACAGTTTGTAAAATCTCACGAAAAACTGGTTTAATCTTTTGCACATTAGAGTAAAAGATGTGCTGCTAAAAAAAGTAAATAGCAAGTAAACCATAAAGTGAAGCTCACTATGGAAGTAGAGAAATATATTTTTGTAATAATATAGGAATTATATCTTTCAAATAAAAAAAAAAATGATGTTGTGTAATGTTCTTTCATGGCAGACTTTATTTGGGACTTTATCATTGCTTAAGTGGATCGCTCAAATCAGCTGATGGATTTAGTCACCAGAGATGAGTTGATTAATGGGCCCTGTGTGTGCAAAGTGCTTTGTATTCAAGGTGACACAGCACATACACATACTGTACATACCACCTGTACAACAAACTTCCTGCTTTGGAAAATAAATAATTGCTACAAGTAGAATTTATTGGAAACATAATCGTCTCTCTCTGCTGTTCACACAATCCATTTATTGGAAACCTTAGACCTCTCAAACAACTTGACAAAATAAACAACAGATGACATTTAACCCTACTTGAAGGGCCCTTTTGACACATGCTACTCATGTTGACTGGAAAAAACTGAGGACCTATGACCGAACTTGAACGGCATGTGTTTGTCATGTCTGCACAATAGCCCACCTACCTATTGAGGTCACATGGGCGACATTCCTCAAGGTCATCTTCTTTTTAAAGATAGAAAGGTTGTGTTAATAATAAAAAGCTAGAGGGTAACTTCACACAATCTAGTTATAGAAGTACATTTAAAGTCATCAAGAAATTGTTCCTGCAGTTTTTTTTCCTGTAGTTTTGAATTCATACCAGTTAAGTGTTTTATTGAAGGTAGTGTTACTACCTGGCATCTCTAACATCTTGTTTATTGGCACAGGACTTGGATCTAATCCTTGCATGGATGGCAACTGTTCGTCCGCTCCATTCCAAGGCGCTTTGTAATCACTTCTCAGCTTTTATGGAATGGCGCTCAGCCTCAATTATATTTTCAAACATCTGAGATGTGTAGTAACTCTGCAACTATACAAGTGACATTAACATGCCTCTCCAACACCACAACCTGTCACTGCTGCAAAAATACTCCAGTAACACCATTATTTGTAACAATGACGATCATAAACAAATAATACTTTAGTGTCAACACAAGCAGATATAGATACAGTCAGAAGAAACAGATCAATTATTTGCTAGTGTATAAAGCTTTTAAATCTGTGATCAAATCACCAAATAATGACCTCCTATTTAATGAGTGATTTGATGACATACACTTGAATGAAATGTAAAATAATTTAAATAAATAAATAGCAAACAATACATTTTAGAGCAGAGAATATAATGAACTGTTTTATGATACTATAATCTTCTTATATCTGTGGCCCTGAAGAGAATTCTGACCTCTTTTACGAAATAATTGTGTGCGCGTGAGTGTGTGAATGTTCTAAAACTGAACACCAGTGACAGATGGGTACTTCTCCAAAAATTGGAGGAAATAAATTAAAATAAGTGTAGAGTATTTATGAATCAGCACTTCCATATTTTGGACTACGTATTATCGAGCATTGATTGATTCATTGTAATAAATTCAGATAATATAGTTCCAACAACAGATTTCCTATTATATCATCCGGTATCTGCAGTGTGTGTATTTAAAGGAATTCATGAATTTTTGATGAATTCACCACTCATAATTTTGAAACAACTTTTGCTTTGTACTATATAACATTCATCGTTTTTAATGTAATAAGATATTATATTGCTGTTTGAAGTTGACAACACAATAACATAATTTATCCTGCTTTTGTTTGTATAAACTGTAATGTATTATGTAAGCTATTCATGTAATAGCTTGTATGTTAATTGTTAAATGTTAATTAATGCATATAACATACATTTGAACAGTAACTGTTTTTTAATTCATCCAATCAGTTTTTTAAAAGACCTTTGATCACTTTATGCTTTGCGACCTCTCAGTTTAGGCACAGGGAAAAAAATACATACTGATGCAAACGTGCAAGCGAGGCAGTACAATGTCAATGTCAAAGGATTAGCGTCAACATGACAAGAATACATGACCAAATCGAGAAAGGCACACCTACTTAGAAGAGAGTCCTCCCTCTATAAAGGAGGCTTCTTAGGGCACTGCCTACAGCTGTTAGGCTTCCATCTCAGGTGAGTGCATCATCCACTGAACTTGATCTACATGCTAACAAGAATGTTTGTTTGCATTAAATTGTGATCATTTAAATCATTTATTCATGTGTCAAATGTGATGCCAGCCGGTAGTTTAAAAGGTTAAAGAAATTATCAAATGAATGATGAATGAATGAATGGTTGAGTAATACCTTTTGCAGCAACAATTGTACTCAAGTTTCACAATTTATCAATAGGTCTCAAAAGAACAGACCTGCCTGCATTCAATCTGCTCTTGGGACCACAGGAGGTATAGTTTATTGCCTTTGATATCTACCAATTCAAAACACCTCATCTGTAGAGCCTACTGACAGCATTTTAACGACTCCTTATTTTCAGAAACTGAAGGTGCCATCATGAGCACAGACGCAGAGATGGAGGCCTATGGCCCTGCATGTATTTATCTGCGGAAGTCAGAGAAGGAGAGGCTTGCGGCTCAGACCGCACCGTTTGATGCCAAAACTGCCTACTTTGTGGTCCATCCTAAGGAGATGTATCTCAAGGGTAAAGTCACCAAAAGAGAGGGTGGCAAAGTCACCGTTGAAACATTAGAAGGAAATATGGTAAGTGTAATAATGTCTAAAATGTATCTCCACAAATGATTCATAGAAATAATGGATTACATATATAATGTTCTCCAAAACACCTGAATAGCACTTTGCTTTTGAGATTTTATGATACTTATGTATAGTGTGCTTTCAAATTTTTGTTTGATTGTATATTCAGACTCTTACTGTAAAAGAGGATGAAATCCATCCCATGAACCCTCCCAAGTATGACAAAATTGAGGACATGGCCATGATGACCCACCTCAACGAGCCTACTGTGCTGTATAACCTCAAAGAGCGTTTTTCATCATGGATGATCTATGTAAGTTTCAATCTTACAATATGGGGTGTCTCTATATGTAAAGCCTTTGTGTCAAATCGAATAACGCTTTTCCTCTTTGGCACTTCAGACCTACTCTGGCCTGTTCTGTGTCGTCGTGAACCCCTACAAGTGGCTTCCTGTGTACGAAACTATTGTCGTTAATGCGTATAGAGGAAAGAAGAGGATTGAGGCACCACCCCACATCTTCTCTATCTCTGACAATGCCTATCAATTCATGCTCACTGGTGAGACACATAATTTGTTACCAGAGTTACCACATTAGTCAAGTTAATGTGTAAAATAGTTTGAACTTGAGTGTGTATGTTTGTATTCTAGATCGTGAGAACCAGTCGGTCCTTATCACGTGATTATTACACAAATTTTCAAGAAGATTTTATGGAAACATTATGACGACATAGATAACTAAGTAAGGATATCATTTAATTCCCAGTGGAGAATCTGGTGCTGGAAAGACTGTCAACACCAAGCGTGTCATCCAGTACTTTGCAACAATTGCAGTCGCTCCAGGAAAGCCGGGACAGAAAGTAGAAGCCAGCAAAATACAGGTAAAACTGGTTTCTCAGCCAAAACTCTTTATCACAGTTGATTGTTGCTTGATGATAGATTTTATACAACCTGATAATGACCCTATGTAGGGTTCGCTGGAAGACCAAATCATTGCAGCCAACCCTCTGCTTGAGGCTTATGGTAATGCCAAGACTGTGAGGAATGACAACTCCTCACGTTTCGTAAGCATTCATTTTATGGGCCTTCTCGTGCTGTAACTACCCTACACTTAAACTGACATTTTCTGATTATCTTTTTTTAAAAGAAAAAAACTGATTGTATTACCACTCCAGGGTAAATTCATCAGAATCCACTTTGGTACTTCTGGAAAGCTGTCCTCAGCTGATATTGAAACTTGTAAGTGGCAACCATGGTGTGACTCAAGATTCGTGTGAAGTAAAATGGGGCTTTTGACAAACTAAACAAGAAAAAATTTTAAAACAATTATCCGGCATCCATTATTGAATTGGAAATTCTTAGATCTGCTGGAGAAGTCCCGTGTCACCTTCCAGTTGTCGGCTGAGAGGAGCTACCATATCTTCTATCAGCTGATGACAGGCCACAAGCCGGAGCTGCTGGGTATGACGAAACATGGAAAATAGGAAGTTGGAGTTGGAATTAAGACGCTGTTACAAGAGGACTGATTCATTTATTTCTTCTGTTCTTTTGTAGAGGCTCTTCTGATCACCACCAACCCCTATGACTACCACATGATCAGTCAGGGTGAAATCACCGTCAAAAGCATTAATGATATAGAGGAGTTCATTGCAACAGATGTAAGTTGATAGCAATTGGTATAATAATGCCAGAGGGCAGAAGCCAAAATAACAGATTTTCTTGAAAAAATGATTTGCTGTGCATGGATTGCAGACTGCTATTGACATCTTGGGCTTCACCGGTGATGAGAAATTCGGCATATTCAAGTTGACTGGGGCTGTGATGCATCATGGCAACATGAAATTCAAGCAAAAGCAGCGTGAGGAGCAGGGTGAACCTGATGGCACTGAGGGTAAATATATTAATAGTTCAATATCATAATTTTTACACTATAGCAGATTTCATAAGGTTAACCTACAATATATAGACTTCTACATTTTTACACAACTTACACAGCGAGTGTATTTTTAACATTATAAATCTGCTAAAATGGTGGATTTTATTGGTTAAATTCAAAACAGCTAACCCTAACCCTAACCCTAACCCAAATAAGGTGTGCTGATCTAGTATATCATGATTCCAAACCACTTTAAAGAAGATAAATAGCATTCACAAACTGTAACTATAAAAACGCTGTTTTTTTTCAATCAGTTGCTGATAAAATCGCTTACCTTTTGGGCTTGAACTCAGCTGACATGCTGAAATGTCTGTGCTATCCAAGAGTCAAGGTCGGAAATGAAATGGTGACCAAAGGTCAAACTGTTCCACAGGTAAAATGACTCACAAAAAGTAATATGTTTAAAAATGAAGTAATGTGCATCAAGAAAAACTGATTGAATTTCACCCCAATTAATAGATCAACAATGCTGTCTCAGCTCTGTGCAAGTCTATCTATGAGAAAATGTTCTTGTGGATGGTCATCCGTATCAATGAGATGCTGGACACAAGGCAGCCAAGACAATTCTTCATTGGTGTGCTGGATATCGCTGGATTTGAGATCTTTGATGTGAGTATTTGCAGAACCTTTGAGTTACATCACCAGTCAACAGTGTTTCTGTATGCGACTAATTACATTTAATTTAATTTTCAAGGTCTCTGCCCTACTATGTTGCGTGCCTTATGTAAAATTCCCTGCTGGAGCACAGTAGACGTCACAGCACATCACTTGTGTTCTGCTAGCGAGATTTTTTGCGCATGCACTCAGCTCATGTTCAGTAGCGAACTTACCTAGAGAGTAGTAATCTCCCTCGCCTGGCAGGTACGTTCAGCAAATTTGTTAAATATACTTTTTTGAACAGTGTGTGGCGGTGACAAACAAATCCACCACTAACTTCTGCCAGGATTGCAGCCACTCCTGTTTGGAATAAGTGGATGTTTGGAAATAAATGTTCATCTGCAGAAGTCTAGTTGCTGCGTTTTCACTGACCATAATATTTGGTCAGTTGAGCACAGCCAAAATACCGTCACCCACAATGCTGCTTACTCCTTGAGATAAGAGATGATGTATATTATGATTTTATAATATTGAAATGAATTGATTCGAATTTAAAAATATATATATATACATTACAGTACAACAGCTTGGAGCAGCTTTGCATCAACTTCACCAATGAGAAACTGCAACAGTTCTTTAACCACCACATGTTTGTTCTGGAGCAAGAGGAGTACAAGAAAGAAGGCATTATTTGGGAGTTCATTGACTTTGGTATGGACTTGGCGGCCTGCATTGAGCTTATTGAAAAGGTAAGGCAAGCCAGTCATGTAGCACTTAAATCATGTTTACTGATTTTATGCTGAATTGTTCATTCTTTTTAATATCATATTATTTCTTTTAGCCAATGGGCATCTTTTCCATCCTTGAAGAGGAGTGCATGTTTCCCAAGGCAACAGACGTCTCTTTCAAGAACAAGCTATATGATCAGCACCTGAGCAAGACGAAGGCCTTTGAGAAGCCAAAACCTGCAAAGGGCAAGGCTGAGGCTCACTTCTCCCTGGTTCACTATGCCGGTACAGTGGACTACAACATCACTGGCTGGCTGGAAAAGAACAAGGACCCACTGAACGACTCAGTTGTTCAGCTGTACCAGAAAGCTTCAAACAAACTGCTTGCTCTTCTGTATGCATCCCATTTTGCAGCTGACGGTAAGGAAAAGTTTCGCTATGAGCTAATTCAGTTTAATTTAGTTTTGTGGCTTCCATAGTGAAATAAACCCAGACACTGAATCCAGACTTTAATATTTGGTGATATTTAACAAAACAGACGCTGCTGGTGGCAAGAAGGGTGGTGGAAAGAAGAAGGGTGGTTCCTTCCAGACTGTTTCGGCTCTTTTCAGGGTATTTAACATTTACATAAACAATAACATAAAGACATAATCTAATCACATTGGTTGAATTTGCAGTTTTGTTTAAATAATCCAATTGAATTAAATATGTCAATCTCACAGGAGAACTTGGGCAAGCTGATGACCAACTTGAGGAGCACTCATCCTCACTTTGTGCGTTGCCTGATTCCCAATGAGACAAAAACCCCAGGTAAGAAGCCAACATTCCCAATTACTGAATGTCATGATAGACAGTGGTCCAATGTCCAACTACTTCAATTTGCAACTCTCAGGTCTGATGGAGAACTTCTTGGTCATCCACCAGCTGAGGTGCAACGGTGTGCTGGAGGGCATCAGAATCTGCAGAAAGGGCTTCCCCAGCAGAATCCTATATGGTGACTTCAAGCAGAGGTGACTTTTTTAGAAAAGGCAATGAAATTATTGTTATTAAGTTTCCTCACGCCAATAGGTGAGGTACGTAACAATATCAACATAATAATGTTTTGTAGATACAAAGTACTGAATGCCAAAGTCATCCCTGAGGGACAGTTCATTGACAACAAGAAAGCTGCAGAGAAGCTGTTGGGCTCCATTGATGTGGACCACACACAGTACAAGTTTGGGCACACAAAGGTACAATTCTATAGAAAATATCAACAGCTAAAAGTGTCAAAGTCATATCTATGTGTACTGAAAATCAATTTCCTTGACTTGGCAACATAGGTGTTCTTCAAAGCTGGTCTGCTGGGTACCCTGGAGGAAATGAGAGATGAGAAACTGGCTTCGCTGGTGACCATGACTCAGGCCTTCTGCAGAGGATACCTCAGCAGGACAGAGTTTGTTAAGATGATGGAAAGGAGGTAGGTTTCCACTATGCTGAATTGCTCTTTTAATTTACAAAGTGTAATGTTGTAACAATAATAACACAAAAATAAATGTTATTTCTCTAGAGATGCAGTATTCACCCTCCAGTACAACATTCGTTCATTCATGAATGTGAAGAACTGGCCCTGGATGAATCTGTACTTCAAGATCAAGCCTCTTCTGAAGAGTGCTGAGACTGAGAAGGAACTGAGTCAGATGAAAGAGAACTATGGAAAGATGCAGTCTGACCTGACTACTGCCCTGGCCAAGAAGAAGGAACTGGAAGAGAAGATGGTTTCCCTGTTGCAGGAGAAGAATGACCTGCAACTGCAAGTGGCTTCGGTACGTAAAGTGTACTATTTATTTAGTGTACACATTGTGTACGAGCTTAATGAAAGTTTAATTCCACTATCCTCTTCTGACTTTCTGTGTACCTTACTTAAGTTGTAGGTGAATTGAAAGAATAATTAGCATTTCAAAAATGTAAAGAAAGTAAATTATCCTATTGTACTGTAGGAAGGGGAGAATCTCACAGATGCTGAGGAAAGGTGTGAAGGGCTCATTAAGAGCAAAATCCAGCTTGAGGCCAAACTCAAGGAGACATCTGAGAGACTAGAGGATGAAGAGGAAATGAATTCTGAGCTGACTGCCAAGAAGAGGAAGCTGGAGGATGAATGCTCTGAGCTGAAGAAGGACATTGATGACCTGGAGCTCACCTTGGCTAAAGTGGAGAAGGAGAAACATGCCACAGAAAACAAGGTGCAGTTTATTTTGACTGTCTATTGCATAAACAATATTGTTGTTACTGTTGTTATGCTTTGCTGTGCCCTTTTGACTTATTACACTTTCTAAAAGTTCAGTGTTTAGGATTAAGGTGAAAGGGATCTATTGTCAGAAATGTAATATAAAAGAATTGTAGTGGTGTTTCATCTAAATTGTACAAATTGTTGTTTACTTTGCCCTAGAATTGGCTCTTTATGTTTAAAGACTCTATATTTATATCAGTCGGAGGTCTTCTTTATGGAAGCCGTTTTTATTTTACAGTAGTCCAGACTGGACAAATTAAACATCTTTTTAGTTCCTATGACAACTGAAGGCTAACACAGGGTCACTTTCATATTTGGAAGGAGAGGGTGAGGTGAAGGGTATTCAGCTGCAACTTTACCACTAGATGCCTGAACATTTAACATGCTGAACATTTAAACCTCAGGTAAAAAACCTGACAGAGGAAATGTCAAGCCAAGATGAGTCCATTGCCAAGTTGACCAAGGAGAAGAAAGCCCTCCAGGAGAACCATCAGCAAACACTGGACGATCTCCAGGCAGAGGAAGACAAAGTCAACACTCTGACCAAGGCCAAGATAAAGCTGGAACAGCAAGTGGATGATGTAAGAAAACATTTGTTTTGAAGTTAGTCCTGTAATGATATGAATGACTTTTGGTTCACATGTTCAATGTCTAAGATGCCTCAATCACTAAAATCATTAAAACTGTTAAATATAGCTTGAGGGATCACTGGAACAAGAGAAGAAGCTCCGCATGGACCTTGAGAGAGCCAAGAGGAAGCTTGAGGGAGACCTGAAACTGTCCCAGGAATCTATCATGGATCTGGAGAATGACAAGCAGCAGTCTGATGAGAAAATCAAGAAGTGGGTTTTTTTTTAGTTTTTTTTTTTAGATGCTGTGAGCATCTCATACACTGCATGCATCAAACTTTTTTGAGCTCTTCTTCATCAGAATCATAACACTGACTGAATATGATTTTACTTTCCTATTACAGGAAGGACTTTGAGATCAGTCAGCTTCTCAGCAAGATTGAGGATGAACAGTCCCTTGGTAATCAGCTTCAGAAGAAGATCAAGGAACTTCAGGTAATGTTATTTTACACAAAGATTAGATTCCAAAAAACTGAAATGTCTTCTTATCAATAGCCTTTTCTGATGTGACTGTCATCAAATCAAGGCTCGCATTGAGGAGCTGGAGGAGGAGATTGAGGCAGAGAGGGCTGCTAGGGCCAAGGTTGAGAAACAGAGGGCTGACCTCTCCAGAGAGCTTGAGGAGATCAGCGAGAGGCTTGAGGAAGCTGGCGGAGCAACAGCCTCTCAGATTGAGATGAACAAGAAGCGTGAGGCTGAGTTCCAGAAGCTGCGTCGCGACCTAGAGGAGTCAACCCTGCAGCATGAAGCTACCGCATCAGCTCTTCGCAAGAAGCAGGCTGACAGTGTTGCAGAGTTGGGTGAGCAGATCGACAACCTCCAGCGAGTTAAGCAGAAGCTGGAGAAGGAAAAGAGCGAGTACAAGATGGAGATTGATGATCTTTCCAGCAACATGGAGGCAGTTGCCAAAGCAAAGGTGTGCACAATCAATATATATATATATATATATATATATATATATATATATATATATATATGTAATCACATAATATTTCAAACTACTGTATAAATATGTTTTTAAAATAATGATGATATCAACTACTGTTTGATTTCAGACCAATCTGGAGAAAATGTGCAGAACTCTTGAAGATCAACTAAGTGAAATTAAATCCAAAAATGACGAGAACGTTCGCCAGCTCAATGACATAAGTGCACAGAAGGCAAGACTGCAAACAGAGAACGGTGTGTAAATCAATCCCTTCTTCCAAAATAATAGAAGACTTAGTTATTGAAGTCACTTTAAGTTATATTT
Source organism: Platichthys flesus (assembly GCF_949316205.1). Taxonomy (NCBI): domain Eukaryota; kingdom Metazoa; phylum Chordata; class Actinopteri; order Pleuronectiformes; family Pleuronectidae; genus Platichthys; species Platichthys flesus. The sequence goes on along the minus strand of NC_084960.1, from coordinate 10,807,672 downwards.
TAAGTGTGAAAGGAGACACTCAAAACCTGTTCTTAATTGTTTCTTCAGGCGAGTTCTCTCGCCAGGTCGAAGAAAAAGAAGCTCTTGTTTCACAGCTCACCAGAGGAAAACAGGCTTACACTCAGCAGATAGAAGAGCTTAAGAGACACATTGAGGAGGAAGTAAAGGTATGAGATCCTATGCATTGTCCAGTTTATAATGCAATGTGTCTCTAAGGCACATCTGTGGACTTCAATACGTGCGGTTTGCAGGGGGGAACTACAGTCTATAGTTCAAATAAATTCTAATTTGCCACTTTCCATCCTGTGCATACAAATAAGAATTGATAGTTTCAAGTCCATCATAGAGCCCTACCGATAGGATGGATGGATAATAACGGCTAATATCTTCCCGAAATGAGCCACTTTACTGTTAAAACGCATGTGAAATGCATACTTGACTAAAGATGTGTTTTCATGATACAGCTTTGCTCCCGAGGTCTTTATATACACATAAGCCCATCACATAATTTGAGTTACTCACACACGCTCACAATTTCACCTATCATAAAAAAAAAAACTGATTGTACCAGCTTTGTTGTGTGTTGCTCAAAAGTAAAATTGCTGTCAAACCAGACCAAATCTTTCTTAATTGTTACTTCACAGCAGCCTAGCTAGCTGTTACTCCACATTAGCCTAGCTAGTTGTTACTGCACAGTAGCCTTGCTAGTTGTTACTGCACAGTAGCCTATCATCGATGAGGAACAGAACAAAATGATTTTCACCCACCTGTCTGAGCGTCACTCTGAGTCATTTGGATGTAGTTAAGGTGGAGCATGCATCGCTGACAATATACGTGAAGGCTGAAGCCACAGGTTGATCCTGTAAATCAGCAATTAGCATTTAACCAGACTTAAGATGTACCTGGTGATCAGACGCCATGGTGTGTTTCAAACCAGACCAGATCTTTCTAATTGTTACTGTAAAGTAGCCTAGCTTGTTGTTATTGCACAGTAGCCTAGCTAGTTGTTACTCCACATTAGCCTTACTAATTGTTACTGCACAGCAGCCTAGGTAGCTGTTACTCCACATTAGCCTAGCTAATTGTTACTGCACAGTAGCCTAGCTAATTGTTACTGCACAGTAGCCTTGCTAGTTGTTACTGCACAGTAGCCTATCCTGGATGAGGAAGAGAACAAAATGATTTTCACACACCTGTCTGAGCGGCACTCTGAGTCCTTTGGATGTAGTTAAGGTGGAGCATGCATCGCTGACAATAGACGTAAAGGCTGAAGCCACAGGTTGATCCTGTAAATCAGCAATTAGCATTTAGCCAGACTTAAGATGTACCTGGTGATTAGACGTCGTGTGTTTGAGTCACGACACTTGACTTGGTTGCTGGCCAGTGCATCACATCTGAAGCTTTACAAATATTTGCACGCACAGCGGGAAAAAAGTATATGTTTAAAGTAAATGTAACTTGCTACATCCGCCTAACTTGACATTGGGTATATATTCAACAGTTTGTTAACAGAATCTATTTACACTTTCATGCTGCTTGTTAATAATCCATAGGCCAAGAACGCCCTGGCCCACGGGTTGCAGTCATCCCGCCATGACTGCGATCTGCTCAGAGAGCAGTTTGAGGAGGAGCAGGAGGCCAAGGCTGAGCTCCAGAGAGGCATGTCCAAGGCCAACAGTGAGGTGGCTCAGTGGAGAAGCAAATATGAGACTGATGCTATCCAGCGCACAGAGGAACTGGAGGAGGCCAAGTACATGAATCCTTCTTACTTGATCAGTCCATTATTTGGCATTCAATATTAAATTTGCATAATTAAATTCAAATATATTCTTCTTTGTGACAGGAAAAAGCTTGTCCAGCGCCTGCAGGAGGCTGAGGAGTCCATCGAGGCTGTGAACTCCAAGTGTGCCTCATTGGAGAAGACCAAGCAGAGGCTGCAGGCTGAGGTGGAGGACCTCATGATTGATGTGGAGAGAGCTAATTCTCTGGCTGCCAACCTTGACAAGAAGCAGAGGAACTTTGACAAGGTAACTAATTAAACTGGGAATCAAACCCAGTTTTATCAGAAGAAACTTATACCTGTGTTAACTAATCGTTTAATCAACCTATACAAACCTAGGTCATGTCAGAATGGAAACAGAAGAATGAGGAGAGCCAGTCTGAGCTGGAAGGATCCCTGAAGGAGGCTCGCTCCCTCAGCACTGAACTGTTCAAGATGAAGAACTCTTATGAGGAATCTCTGGATCAGTTGGAGACATTGAAGAGAGAGAACAAGAACCTGCAGCGTACGTCAACTATTATCTTTCCTATATTGCAAATATTAATTTAGAGCTGGTTGGGAATAGTCTAACTATGGTTGTCCTTGTATTTGTTTTGCAGAGGAAATCTCAGACCTGACTGAACAGATTGGTGAGACTGGAAAGAGCATCCATGAACTTGAAAAGGCCAAGAAGCTTGTTGAAAGTGAGAAGACAGAAATCCAGACTGCACTGGAAGAAGCAGAGGTATTTCCTCTCAAGTTTTTTGTTGTTAGAACAATTAATGTAATATTTCTCTAATGGTGCCCTTCATTTAACTATTTTCGATTATGTGTTGTTATGATTAAAAAGCTGTCATTTTGGCACATAGCTTTATTTAGCCGGTTGATCTTGCAGGGCACACTGGAGCACGAGGAGTCCAAGATTCTCCGTGTCCAGCTTGAGCTCAACCAGATCAAAGGTGAGGTTGACAGGAAGTTGTCAGAGAAGGATGAGGAGATGGAGCAGATCAAGAGGAACAGCCAAAGGGTGATGGACTCCATGCAGAGCAATCTTGATTCTGAGGTCAGGAGCAGGAACGATGCTCTGAGAATCAAGAAGAAGATGGAGGGAGACCTGAATGAGATGGAGGTTCAGCTGAGCCACGCCAACAGGCAGGCTGCTGAGGCCCAGAAACAACTGAGGAACGTCCAGGGACAGCTCAAGGTGAGGTTTGTTTTAATTGTTGACCGAAAAAAGGGAAATGTTTAACAGGAAAGAAAGTTAACATCTTTTCCACTTTTTATCATCAGGATGCCCAATTGCACCTTGACGACGCTGTCAGAGGACAGGAGGACATGAAGGAGCAGGCTGCCATGGTGGAGCGCAGAAATGGTCTGATGCTTGCTGAGATTGAGGAGCTGAGAGCCGCTCTGGAGCAGACGGAGAGAGGACGCAAAGTGGCTGAGCAGGAGCTGATTGATGCTAGTGAGCGTGTTGGCCTGCTTCACACTCAGGTTTGTTTTCATTCATTCAACAGAAAATGAAATTATTAAAAACACTGTATATATCATAATAAACTTAACTTTTTTCAAACATCCAGAACACCAGTCTGCTGAACACCAAGAAGAAGCTGGAGTCTGACTTTGTCCAGGTTCAGGGTGAAGTTGATGACACTGTTCAGGAAGCAAGGAATGCTGAGGAGAAAGCCAAAAAGGCTATCACTGATGTGAGTTTACATCTCAATCTCAATACGTGGTTTTAAGGCTTATATCAAATGAAACTTTTACTGGAGACCATTTATCATTTCAGGCTGCCATGATGTCTGAGGAGCTGAAGAAGGAGCAGGACACCAGTGCTCATCTGGAGAGGATGAAGAAGAACCTGGAGGTAACAGTCAAGGACCTGCAGCACCGTCTGGATGAGGCTGAGAACCTCGCCATGAAGGGTGGCAAGAAGCAGCTCCAGAAACTGGAGTCCAGGGTATGAAATGTCTAAAAATTCAACTTTAAATGTATCAATTCAACTAAGCCTTTCTTTATCTGCTTTTAAATCCTTTTACAAAACTTTGATTTTCTTTTATTATCTAATTACAGGTGCGTGAGCTGGAGGCTGAAATTGAGGCCGAGCAGAGACGTGGAGCTGATGCTATTAAAGGAGTCCGTAAATATGAGAGGAGAACGAAAGAGCTCACCTACCAGGTATAAACTTTACTAAAAACGATACATTACTTTGAAGTGTATTCTCTTTCGCTTACATGAATTAATTTGTGCAGACTGAGGAGGACAAGAAGAATGTGAGCAGGCTTCAGGATCTGGTGGACAAGCTGCAGCTTAAAGTCAAGGCTTACAAGAGACAGGCTGAGGAGGCTGTAAGTTAAATCTACATTTAACATAACAACCTAACATTTACATCAGTTGAGTAAAAAATCTTATTTCTTTGTGACTAAATTCATCAATATAAATAAATCCTTTGCAGGAGGAGCAGGCCAACACTCATATGTCCAGGTGCAGGAAGGTTCAGCACGAGCTGGAAGAGGCTCAGGAGCGCGCTGACATCTCTGAGTCTCAGGTCAACAAGATGAGAGCCAAGAGCCGTGATACTGGAAAGGTAACATTCTTTTTGACATCATGGCGACATAAGCTACTGCATATACCCATAACAACATGAAATTCTAAAAGAAAATATGTACATGCACTAGTTGCAGTTTGCTATTCCAAAGTAATATGGGGATAACATGTCAACTTTCCTGCAAGATATATAACTGCAAGATATATAACAAGTACACAGTGAATGTGACTGTATTCCTCCTATAATACTGTACATTCCTTTAAACACCGCCTCCAAACACTAATGATCTCTCCTTCGTTCTTTCAGGGAACTGACTTTGCAGAATAAGATGCAAGGTCCAGCTGAGGCCTTTCAAGCAAGCTCAAACAATATGAGCGTGATTTTCCTTCTTTAAATATTCAATAAATATTTAAACTTACACAATTATTGTTTTCTCTTTAATGTATGTGAGACACTAAACCAAAAGTCACAGGGAAAAGTGACATGACCGTGTATTATAAAAGTGTGCTTGAATGTGATATCCAGAATTACAAGTCAAGATGCACCATATATTTACTGAAAACATATGTACAATATAGATTTACATTAATGAAATGTTTCAAGTTGAGTGAAGGCTGTTTTTAACCCATACAGTCTTTGTTCTTTGCCGATTGTGTACATGAACTAATAAAGCACAAACACGAACAGCTTATCAGGTTTAATTTTTCTGTTTTTTATTGTTATTATCAGTTTCACACAGTTTGCCAGAGTTGTGGGTTAAATTACAGCCAAGCTACAGCGTCTCTCTTTGGATAAGCAGCTAAAGCAGTATTACATCATTTAACAGCATAAAATGTTTTTACATTTGAAAAAGCAATGCAATTAGTTCTCACCCAAACCACTCATGTACACACAATGTGTACCAACATATATATGAAATATTTGCCCAGTCAAATAAAACAGGATCATCTGCTCATCTTGAGAATCAAAAACAATTGTATAAACTAGTTTAACTACTGACACTTCACATTTCTTCTTAATCATGTTCCTCAAAAGAAAATTGACAGTGTTGCCAACCTGACTATTGTTTATTGCCACCATCCTTCCTATCTTTCTTCCCCTCCCCCTTTCCCTTTCCTTCCCCTGTCTTGTCTCTCCCCCTTCCAGAATCTCCTTTTTGACTTTGTCCTCCTTCAGCCATCGCTCTCTGCAGCTGGGCCATATGAACCTTCTCAATCAGAGAGAAGCAGTCATCATCTGGGCTGATATGTGGGCTTGAAGTTACAGCATGTGCTTTGCTGGCTGCACTTGGGTTAGGAGACGGCGGTCTTGAGCGAGCTTTCCTGGGACTTGCGTGGCTTGGAGAGCCGTGCCTGGAATTAACATCGTCTTTTGGGACAAGGTTTAAGTTGAAGGACAGGGGTCTACCAAGTCCTGGGCTGAGGGGAATCACAAAGGTATCTCCTGGTGCTCCTAGAGTGAGGAACACCTCTGGGAATGCACACTGTTGAACAGCATTCTCCTGTCCCTTCGATAGATATAAGGGTCAATTAGCAGTGATTAAGACACACAGCTTTTTTCAAGACAGTAACCTTGGTGCAGTTGAGCTTACCTGCTGTGGTGTGAAACTCATTGATACCCTCACTGTAACCTGTAAAAAAAACAAGTTATTCTTCAATACAGCGTCTTAAGGTTTCACAATGTTTAGCCTTTCATGAAAGCTTTACACAAAGACCACACTTTAAAATCACTTCCAGCAGCAGATGGTCAGATGTGCCCCTTATTGCTGAAACTCACAAAGAGAGGAGCTTGACTCCATCCCCTACATCTGTTTTTATTTGAGGTAAACATGTTACCTGTGCTGGAGAGTGGAGATTCTTCTGATATTCAGTTTCAGGGGTAAATGACGCAGATCTGGGCAGGCCAGATGCTGCATTGACCATTTGGGGCTGCAAGGTCGGTCTGGAATCGCCCTTCCTCGGTGTAGTTGGTGTACTTTCAGCCACAGTGATGAGTGGAGGACAGGCCTTACAAGAGAAATTCAAAACAATAGGCTATTGAGCTGTCAAGTATTTCACAGCTGTGACTTCTTTTGAGGTTATTGTGGGTTAAAGGCTCAGTGTAAGGCAAATATCGCTGTCTTAACATGCTTTTATTCTCTACAGTGATTACAGATGTGTGTCCATAGTTCTAGAGTTGAGATCCATGTAACCGAGCCCTACAGATGCTCCAAAGAATTATATGGCACGATGTTTCTGCCATGAGTTAGAGCTTGTTAGTCAAAAGGAATGTGTCACGTCACAACCTGCATACCTCTCACTTTCTGGAAGTGTGACATAAAAATGACAACGAGCCATAGTTAGCAATATTTGGGAATATTCGTTACTTCCACACCACCAATAATTAAATGTGGTGTCTCTTACTGGGATTTCAACCTTTGTACTTTCTTTACGTTCAGAATTCCCACTTATCCCCGGCAGGCGAGACAGGGCAACGCGTTGATCGTCTAGCCGTCGCCCTTGACTGGAGGTGATGATTTTGAAGAATGCATCAGCATCTGCACCTGTTGCAAAGAGTCAAGAGTTATTTCCGTGACATGTAACTAGCATAAAACACATTGTTGACCCGCGTGCCTTGTGTGCCGTTTCTGACCTGTTGGCCCATTAGAGTTTCCATTGTGTGTGGGTGTGGCGGGTGTGCTTCTGCTTGGTTGCAAAGAGCAACGCTGCTCGTCCATACGTCCGCCTTGTGAATGACTAATCATATTGAGAAACTTGTCCTGCTCAGCGGGAAGAGCCGGCTAATAAATGTTGTCAAAGAAAAGACATCAGCAGCGGTACAAGTCACAAATTGCGCAAAAATGAGGCTCACAAGACTCGAAATAAGCAGCATGAAATAACATTTGTTCTTCAAAATGAGGGAAATGGGCTTTCCTATCTATCCCATGTCATTTTAATGTTGTTACAGCTACCACTGTAACAACATCTATCTGGAAACACATGTGGGTGTCTGAGTCATCATTTCTACACGTCCTTGACAGTTTTTCCAAAACTCGATAATTCCAGAGTTGTGTGGTACGTGATACGTTTTTAAAAATAAAGAGTAATAGTCGAAGGGTTCAAAACAATGAGCTGTGTATTAAGCAGCATCTCACCTGCTGATCTTGGGCGGTTTTGGCGCGGCTTAATGAGGCAGACCTCTGCACAGCTTTATCAGATGTCTCTGAATTGGGACGATCTTTGAGTGGAGTAGATTGGGCCCCAGGGTTGTGGAAGATCTGAGGTGCAGAGCATCGCTGTTCATCCATCCTTGATCCCTGTGAGTGTAAAATACAAATCACTGTTGTAAAGACGGATCCAAGTGGTTGGGCTTATTCTTAAACATATTCTTTCTTTTTAACATATACATTGTGAGTCTAAATTAACAGGAATAATTACATTTTTCACATTGGTTTTTACATCACATGAAGTATGAGGCCAACCTGAAGTGTGGAGACCATGTAACACAAGTGGCTTGCGTCCCTCTCTGCAGCACTCGATGTTGATTTGCTACCCCCATTTTGTATTCCTGGCAATGAAAGAAGAGACACTCGCTGATCATCAAGCCGTCGGCCTTGAGAGTTGGCCAGCAAGCTGAAAAACTTTTCAGAATCTGGACCTGGGACGGTGAAAAGACAGACATTTTGAGCACACATATAAACCCTTACTATCACTATTGATAGGAAGGCAAACATGTTTGGACTCTAACCTGTGGGCACAGTGCTCTGACTGGGCTTGTGTTTGGGTGGGGCCTGAGGACTAGCATTTAAGACACATCGCTGCTCATCCATATGTTCGCGCTGGAAATTACTCATTAAGTCAAATAACGCATCCTGTTCGGCGCTAGTCAAGTCCTGGGTGTGGAAGAAAAAAAAAATGCAAAGACAAATGAACATTCACATTTCAAACATTTTGCTCTGTTGTTTTCCAATGTCGATGTTGTGAGTTTATATAATTCACCTGTTTTTTAGATGATTTATCTTTACTCTTAAGTCGTTCTACGTCTGAGCCGGGGCTGAAAGACGCTGAGCGTGGAGGACCTGAACCAGGAGTTAACATATCCTTGTTTGGAGAAGTCTTTTTCTCTGGCTTGAGGATTTGAGGCAGGGAGCATCTTTGCTCATCCATTCTGGAACCCTGAAAATATATCATGATCTTTCAGCATTTCTGGTCTTTTCTTATCATGAAAAAAATCCAACAGACCATTATTAAATGATCCTTTAATCATGGTCTCATCTAAATTACAAAAAACTTTCCCTTATTAATGGTTCTTAAGATAATAACATTTAATAATAATAACATAACATATTGTTATATGTTTCCATGAGAACCTTGAAGTGATGCACATCCAAACCATAAATGAGAAACTGCACTGCTTTGTGAAGTTATGGCTGTTTGGAGATATGGCTTTGTAGCATCCTACGAATCATATTTTATTTGTTTAAGATTTGTTAATATTATAGTGACCAGTTTGAACATTTAAAATCAGTGCTGACGTCAATACATTAACTTTTTTCCGATTGCAGATTTTTGTCTTTTTGTTCTGAAAATAAAAAGTACAAACCTGGACTTTAGAGACCATGTAACACAAGTAGCTTGAATCTCCTGCAGCGGGAGATGTCTTTTCTTTCGGTAATCCCGGTAATGGCTGCAGAGAAACTCGCTGGTCATCGAGCCGGTTGCTTTGGGTGTTGGCCAAGAGATTGAAGAACATTTCAGAATCTGGACCTGGGGCAGAGGGAACACAAAATCGGTGACTTAGTAACCTGAAGATGATTCGATTTAAGAAATGAAAATGCAACTTGTCGGAACATGGAGGAAGCGATCCTTCACCTGTGTTTCCTGTACTTGCAAGCTTTCTGTCTGTGTTTTGGGGTGTGCAGGGAGCGCTCTTGCTGGGGTTCAAGGAACAGCACTGGTCGTCCATGCGCCCTCGCTGTCCATGGCTGATCATATTCATGAACTTAGCCTGATCATCATGTGATTCTGTCTATTGGACAAAAACAGCGTGACAGCAATTTTACCAAATGGAGATGCGATATTGAATTATATAAGCAATCCAGCAGGAGACGTCTGTAGTAATTAAAGCTGTGTGAATATAGGATAGAACGCACCTTTATGGTATTGGAGCGGTCACGCTGAGGGGGAACATCTAATTGGTGGACGGGTGACTGAAGTTTCCTGTGACTATCTGGAGTACTCTCGGTCACAGAGATGTGAGGTGCAGAGTCGTTCTTGTCACTCAAAGGTTTCTGAGGAAACAAGTCATATTTTGGAGGACAGTGTTATTTATTCATCCCACCATCTGTGCAGGCCGATACACTCAGCACTTTGATAACCTATAGCCTGGTACCTGGTCTTTAATTCCCGCCAATGAAAACTTGAGGTTATCCAGGCATTGTCCCTGCTTGTTGTCCAGGGTATTGGAGAACTCCTTATGGTTTGAACCTGTGGGGACAAAGAGGAAAATGTCCACAATGTACAAAAGGACACATGCAATGTAGCTAGTATCTAATGCAGCAATTCTTTCTACCAGCAGGTGTGGTTTTGATTTGTGCAGTTTTAGCAGGACTCAAGGTGCAACGTTGTTCATCCATTCGTCCACGTCCCGAGAGACTCATGATGTTCAGGATCTGATCCTGTTCTGGAGATTTCTGTGGAACAAAAGATTTGGCAGAGAATTAAATAATGTAAGTGCAACATCACAATTTAGAGACAATGTTTTTATCCTTGACAATTGAATCTTTTGACCAAAACAATTGTGGCTTATTACCTGATATATGTAATCACAGAAACACTCAGCTAAAACATGAATGTATCATCAAAATTCAACAATATGTTACACCGTCAACACATTGCACGAAAAGCATAAAAACAACATAATACATTTTCAATTTTTTTAACCACAGACTAGAATTTAGATACAATCATCTATTTAACAAAATAAATTCTTAATATTTTACAAGAACACAACATTCAAGTTAAAAGTGAGTGTTACATTCCAAAAGACCTACCAGCATGTTGTTGGTAGCTTCTGCATTCGAGTCCATTTCAGCAGCTGCCATAATGAAAAAGTATACAAAGAAATGGAAAAAGGTTCCTGAATAAAAACTATTTGATCTGAGAAACTTTACAGAAAGTTACACAAGAGTATTTCCTGTGATCGGTGAAGATTCATTCACTACGTCCTGAACAGAACTACTGTCTATGTATGCCTTGGCATCTGTGATCCCAATCGATGCTGCTCCAGATGTGTTCTGGATGTGGCTCGGTGCAAGGCTTTTAAACAGACTTAAGTGCTGCGTATTAACCCATTGCCATTAAGACCCCAGCCGGTGTGCTGTTGTTAATATTACCATCTGTAATCCCAGATGAAAACATAATCCTCAGCATGGAGGGGATCATCTTTTACACTGATAGGTCGGTATACATGCTCTGCGTTATGGCCTAACACTTTCCTTAAACTTTGTGTCTTTGAGTCTGCCTCGCTCTCATTGAAAGGTGTAGGCAGGAAAATACAGAGATGGATATTTGCACCGTGGGTTCATTTTAGCCGAAACTAAAAAACACAAATGTATTAAAGAAAAAGGTGGAAATTATAGCATGGCAGTTATGTTATAAATTCATATTATTTTTATTTTAAACACTGGTTCGATCAATTGAATAAAGTTGTGAATAAAATACATTTGACTATATTCTATCCAGGGGCAACTACACATTTGATATTACTATGGTAGTTACATTATTTTTATCAACTTATTATGCCCATTCAAAGTCCTCTGAAGCACTTCACACAATACATAAATTTAAGTCAATCTTATATTTCTTTAATAGCTCATTTTTAACAACAAATAAACAAACACCCACCACACTTGCTCCCAGGAATATATAAACATATTATGCATGTGCAAGATATCATACGACAGCAGTTGAGACACTTTGTCTGAGATTCAATTTCCAAGGGGGAGAGATTTCACACAATTAATTTCACTAAACGAACAATGCAAACATCCATTGACCTATGTACATAAACTTGAATAAGATTTTGTATGTGGGACGATCCAGTTTTGTTGAAATTATGCAGATTTTGAATACAAAATTAGGGAAATCAAATATAACACAGTAACAAAAATAAGATTTTGAATGAGAATAGTACAATAATCTAAATATTAGCAATTCTGTTAAATATTTTAATACAGTGTCAATCACAGCAGTGTACAGATCCCACACGACAAAATAAATGATAAAAATAACGCTCTAAAAGAAAATTATGATTCACAAATTTTTCCCTCTATGGCTACTGCTAAAATTTCTCTTCATATTTCTCTTTGATGACCCGATAATCTGAAATAAGAGACTAAACCCTTTGCCAGGGTGCTCCTTCCTGTTCAGTGTCGTCGCTCTCTAACAATCAGGATTAGGAACTTGGTCCAGACTCTTGAGGTCATTGAGGAAGCTGGTTGGAGTCAGGATGTGAGAGGACCCTGTTAAGAAGAGAGGGATGAATACATTTGGAAAAAAAAGAATAACAAGAAAATCGTACTCAACATTTGATTTCTGGAAGAGGCAGATACAAGAACCACAGCCTTTCAAACAGGGATTGCTTACCGATCAACACTTCCCATTTCCCCTCAGTGGCGCGAGTGACTTCATAAGCAGAACGCATCTCGGAGTGGGACGCCCCACCAATCACAAAAACAATAAGTCGAGGTCCAGTGCGATATTCTGTTGGAGACTTATTTTTGTGCCAGTGTCCAAAGCGTGCACTGCTGTAAAAGAAATAAAACTATAATTTAGCAAATAGTAATTATTACTAAAACTAAGACCTGTTTATGAGCAGCCAGTTTTAGTACTCAACAGAGATTCAATAACAGCAGCTACTATGTAATGCAATAACTTTTTTTTTTTCCAGTTTCGAGATGAGCTTTATTTAAGTAAATTGTCTTGTTGCTATACATAGTTTAAAGCCGGACATTGCCATGTCCTGTTTCAAATGTGTGTCCAGTCCTATGTGCTGTAGCCAGACTATATTCTAGTGTTAATACTAATGACCACTCAGATTTAATTCTGCACTTTGCTGAAAGGAAGGAGACATTCGGCATTATACAGATTATGACTGAATCCAGGTCCATCAGTGTGGCTAGCATAAGCACCATCATCATGGTGGGTATTCCCTGAGGGATTAAAGACTATTTAAAGCAAAACTGGCTTAATTTCACCTTTTCATCTCCAGCCTGCTTTGTCAAATATGAGATGGATCTCCAACTAAGTTACAGAGATAAAAGCTTTCTTTGACATTAATCTGTCTGTGTCCCCTGTTTATATTTTTGCTGGTACAAAAAAAATAAAGCTAAATTGACAATTTTTCTGTTTCATTTGAACATTAGATTTTTTTCTAAGATCTCATATTTTTCCTTTTAAATATCGCAACCATATTTTTATTTTGTTTACATATATATATCTTGAACTCTCATAAACTTAACCATCTACAGCTCACATATTATTTCACCCACCTGACTGCAGTCTGAGTTGTATTGATGGGAGCAGGATCAGAGATGAATGGCCATTGCTTTCTGTCCAGTTTGTCTTCTATGGCACTCTGCATTACAGAAACACAGATGTTCTCAAAAGCTGAAGCAAAACGGGGCAGGTGGGCTACTAACACCATATTTGAGCTGTTATACCTCCATGACATCTTTCAGGATTGGTGTCCATCTAGAGAGCTGGTATGTGCTCTCTTTGCGCTCCTTTCGCTCTGGCAGCGTGTTCCCAGCATTGCGACCCTGATAAGCAACATATCTCATGTAAACATGGAGAGTAAACAACATTGAGACTGGAGCCAAATTGCCATCGAGAAACTTACCCCAGCTATGATGTTACAGCCCAGGTTTTGCAGGTTGGTGATGATGTTGCTGTCGGCCTGTATGTTAGCATGCTGGATGAGCTTTACCAGATTCTCCTCCCCGATGCCTGCATGGATAACCAGACTCTTAATAGGTGTGAGCAACTCAGTCTATTGAAGTAGCCGCAAACGCATTTCTTGCAATCCACAAAAAGAAAATGCAGGTTTTTAGTGGAAACAGAAAGAGTTGTGTCAAGGGCCACACCTTTTTTCTTGTGAAATATGTACAGCAGGATGATGCGGATTTTGTCATAAGCTTCAATATCTTGGTTGAGAAGCACAGGAACAATGCATTTCATAGCATCTTTCAGTGGCTCCCCTTCTGCATTTGCTCCAATTGCCAGGTCCTGTGGAAGACAACCATGGTTAACTATTAACTGCTGCTGGAATCTCACATAACACTTATAACTCTGTCAGCTGACAGTCAACTCACGGGACTATTGGCCTCTCGAATTCACTTCTACTTCCATGAACCGTAAAAGTACAGAATATCACTAGAACTCTTTCACTAAATTACTTAAAAAGGTTATGATGGCAGTCCAAGCACTGAAAACTGATCTTTCCAATAATCCAATAATGAATATTTACAAATTTGTCCCTAAATAAATTAACACTAAATTGCACTGTAAACTTCCTGCATTATGTAATCCTTTAACTATGTCCAAAATAATGGAAAATATTTGCCCCTTAACCTGGGCTTTTATACTTACATCTAGCTTTGGGGGATTTCCCCTTTATGCAATCCTGGGCACTGTGTGACCTCCTTAAAAAGTCTTGGAAAGCTTTAAAACAAATTTCGACTAAGCCTTGTTAGGGCAAATCAGCATCGGAGCCTTTTGTGTGCGACTGAATCTGAACAGTGACTAGAGAAGCACAAATAAAAAAACGCACATCCCTTTGTTCATAATACTGCACATGCATTTGTATTGGGTTGCCCAAACAATGTAGAACACGTTAACGCATGACAGCTGAGAGTGATCTGTTGTTGTTTGGATCACACTGTCCGTATTAGAGCCAAAAAATGTCCACTAGATTAAAGAGGCAGCTTTCAGACATGCTGACAATCCATTAGTGCAGTCAGGTGATTCATTAAAAAAAGAGCCCCATTAACACTTACATTTCATAATGCCACAACCATGCACAGCTTCCTCTGTGCTTGTGACTCATTTGATTCCAGACTAAATACAGCATAATACAGTACATCCCCTCAAGGAGACGAGGCATGTCTGGCACATACATATGACACACTAGGAACTGGCACCATATTGAACCATGGCTTTATCCAAAGGCTCTTGTTGATGGAAGGATTTTGACATTACCCTGTAGAACATACACTCGGTAATGACACAACAGCTTCTTCTACATGTTTGTGGATTTATGGCTGTTGATGTCCGGTCCCAAGCTTCTTAGGCAATATTATGATTATGATTCTCCGTAAAAGATTTAATAAAAAAAAACACCAGACTGTGCCAGTGCCATTTGAACATACTCCAGAGGATCTATAAATAAAGACATCACATCAAGGTCACTTAGTAAGCAGAGGGAGTGGGATGAGTAATTCCATGTCAGATACTCTCTCCAAGATACTTACTGTCAGTGATTAACACAGTGGGGCATTCAGGTTGATCCCTTGCGATATAAAAACTACACACTACAGACTGACAAGCTGTTTGGCCAATGGTGTATGAGCTGAGAAATTCTTAGAAATAATGGCCAATGGCCTAGTGCTCATGTATGTGCACCTTTCTCTTCAGGGATCAAGACAACATTTTCCACGTTCTATTTATACCTACTATTACAGATGTCAAGGACATCTGTGCAATAAGAAGCAGTACACACAAGTTATTTTAACTATCAGAGTTGTTTGTTGTTCAATGACAATACTGATTGTGTCCAGCGTGACTATAGTCTAAATGCTGATGACACAGTCATAACATGACTGTTTTCAGAGTGACTGACCTGTTCCACTTCGCAGAGCTTATCAAGAGAAGCCTTGAATTTCTTCATACAAGCGTCAGCTAGATGCAGGTGAGTAGAGTACTGTGAATGAAAAAGATTGTATTTTTATTAAATTGTTCAACTCAATCAGGAGGATTTGTTAGTTGTAATCATGAACAGTTTATACGGTTCCTTCCTCTCACCATGCCAAGCTCTTTCTGATACTGTGGCATTTTCTTCAACATCTGTGACAGATCCTTCATGTTGGCCTGAAATGCAAAAGCATTCAATCAGAACTGCACAATCACACAAACACAGTTTTCATGTTATATTATAAGCATAGAGAATAACTGAACCAAAATAAGTACTGCACATGAGCACTCACGTTATCGGTGCACATTCGCTTGCTCTCACAGAAGGTGCGCAGTAGCTCTGATACTTTCCTGCAACAGTGGGTTTGGAAAATGATAAGTCATTTAATCAATAATAATAATTCAATGAGGTTGTTTTTATAGGTACATTGTACAATCAAAATGTACCAACCGGTACATTAACACATAAATGATATGCCTTTAAAGTAATTGCACAAACATTGATTTAACTCAATATAAATGCTAGTTAAATGTAAATAAAAGCTAGGGTAATGACATAAATGTACACATTTCTAAATTAGGATGCCAAATATTTAGATACATGCAACATTCTTTTTAAATCATCTTTCTAAAGCAATCTGACAAATGGCTACAATACATCACAATGGAACAACGTCTATGTTTAATATACAATCTCTTTTCTGCTTTTATTAGTAATTTTAACCACATGATACAATTTCGTTCTTGGAGAAAACACACATGGGGAAATGTGTATTTTTAATACTATTATTAATATTTGATTATTAAAAATATAACCAGACAGATGTATTTTCGACAGACTTACTTTGTGACATCTGCGATGTGCATATGTCTGAGCTGCACCCAGAGCTCATCATCTTCATCCAACAACACTTCTCTCTCTTTTTCATTCCCAATGCCGGTTGTCTGATAACTTCAAGAATTAATAAAAAAAAATTCATTCCACACAAATGAGTATGCAGAGAAAAGGAGAAGAAAAAAAGAACAGCATCTGATTTGTAATAAGATGTTCACTCACGTATAGATATCCTGTTTGATATCTAGCAGGTCGTAGACCATTGCCTGGAAGGTAAGCTCATGTAGAATAGGCGAGATGGGATCAAACCCACGATCCACGATCAGTAGCTGTGATCGTGCCTTATCTGCACCCTAAATACATTTGAAATAAGGAGTATCATCAGGAATAACTAAAAGATCAGATTTGACTCACAGATTCATCATGGATTAGAAACATGTCTTTCTGTTTTTTGTTATTTGTCATGCAGTGAAATTTGTATAAGCTTTTGTCTATACAAATTCAACGTCACTGTCTGATTGCCGCATGAGGCAGCACTTGAGGAAATGTTCAGTTTCAACTACAGTAAAATAAAGAGAATGCTTAGACAGTGCTGCAGATTGAGGCACATCAGATGTGTGGGGACATAAAAAGAGAACAGTAATACATGCCTGTCAAGACTCATCTCAGGAGCAAGGACATGTCAGCTAAGAAAGACATGGAAGAAGAAAAGAAAGAAAGGAGAAAGACCCAGCAAAGCGTGAAAAAATAATCAACCGGAAATTAAAGCCAGAAACGAGAAATATCCACAACCTGTGAAAGTAAAGAGCAGAATCCCAAAAACTGTATAATTTCATTTTCTGAGAAATTTTGAAAAACAGACAAAATAAGCGTATGGGTGTTTTCACATCTTTTTAGTCTGCTTTGTTTTCTAGGGAGCACACAAACTGTAGCAGCTTGTGTACTAGTAGTGGTAGCTCCATGTTAGATTCCATGGCAATGTTTCTCTTACAGAAATTTGCACTAGTTCAGACAACAAAGTGTGAAAACGCCTTTAGAATGCAGTCCACCATTTTTACAGAAAGCATTCTATTAGAGAATAAAACAGATACAGGCGTTGTAGTTCCTCACCTCTCCCATGCTTGGGTTGTCAGCTTTGTGAGCAATGAGGCGCTGGTGAACCTCCTCAGCCAGTCTAACATTCTCCTCTGGTCCTCTAAAAGACAGAAAGACATACAACAACAGAATCAGCAAATAAAATCAGTGGTAAACCCTCTCCAGTATATGCAAGGTTTCCGTACTTGCGATATCGGATTGCAGGGTACTCCTTAAGTGTGTCACACAGGGTCGCAATCTGCTCGGCCAGATTTTCCATCATTTTGTCTTTTTGCACATTAGGCTTCGTACTATAGAAATGGTACAAGGATGAAGGGTCATCCAGGGAGAACACCTGCAAGTATGAGGGGAATAGAGATTCAGTTTTTCCATTTTATGTTTGTAACAACCAAGCTACACCATGCAATATTTTTACAGTAGATTCACATAATGCTCATGAAGTCCTCAGAGACCTATGACCCCCCCTGTACAGTTCTTTCAGGTGATTGTTTTACAGACCACAGCTTTACTGTTTCACCTTTAACACTCTCATCAACTTCATTTCCAGAAGCAGTGGGCTAAAGTATATGACAAGGTTCTTATAAACTGCAAGGCCAGCCCCAAACTCCACACAACAAAAATAGCGAGGAGCTGTTGAACATAGTAGAGCAACTATTAGCTAGAGTTAAGAGAATATTTTTCTCAACTAAACATTTGAAACCAAAACACACTTACATGAAAGTGAATAAGAAAAGTGCAGCATAAAGAGATAACTCCTCACCTGAGACTCATATGGCAGAAAAGCAACATTGATCTCTTTCAAAGTCTTGACCACCTTGGAAACTCTGGATTTCCCAATCTCAGCAAAGAGACCATCTGGACAAGCTGAGGGAGAATATATTTAAAAAAACTCTCAATGTTCTGCAAAGAACAATTTAATTAACTGATAAACAAAACCATATATAATTATTTTCTATATTAGAGAGAGAGAGAGAGAGAGAGAGAGAGAGAGAGAGAGAGAGAGAGAGAGAGAGAGAGAGAGAGAGAGAGAGAGAGAGAGAGAGAGCGAGAGAGAGAGAATCTTACTGTCAGTGAAGAAGATGTGCACTGCTTTGTATGTAAATGCCGCATCTTTGAAGTCGTTAATCAGAGCACGAACAGACTGAAATTAAAAAAAGAATTTGATTAAAAAAATAAGGAATATGAAAATGTAACATTATAGAAGGAATTCTAGGCAAAGGCTAACCTTCTCCACTGGTGAAATCAAATATATGGCCTCCAAACTAGAGATGGGCTCCCTACGTTTGTTGATGTCTTCCACAACTGAAAAGCAGAAAAGACAGGAATTGTTCTTCAATTAAAAAAGTCTGACAATACATACAGTGAATGCTCTAAATGGTATGGACTGCATCTCTTCCATTTTCATCAAATCATGCAGTGAGAATTTATACTGTGGGCATAGGAAAGTTTACTTCTATCGAGATGTAATGTAGGGAAGATCCTGAGCAACACAACATATTTCAGATTCAAATAATCTGTGAGTAAAGTATCCTCTCTTTTGTATACAGAGTTCCATAGTGATCCATAGGATGCAACAAATATATTACTTACTGGTCACCCCTTCAGCCAAAATATCCGACATCTTGCAGCAAGATGACAGAATACGCATGCTCATGTGGTCCACAATGAGAACCTGAAGAAACACAATGTACGCAAGGATTATAACTTCTAGAATCTGTTTTTGTTTATAGTTTTTTTTATCATTGGGAAACTTTTACCTTCCATTCTCCATCCTTGCGCACACTCTTAATGACCCCATTAAGGATTTCTGTAGGAGAGAAAAAAGTTTCATGTGATAACAGTAAGATAAGGAAATATTGCAAATGACACACAAAAAGTAAGAAACAACAACTGTAGACTTAATTTAATGAATTTCTTGATGTCTTATTTAGAGACTGCATGTAAAACTCTCTAAATAAGGAATCTGGACCTTTTTTGATGCATGGCTGTTCCCCCAACAAACTGATGAGACAAACTGAAAACTGCAGTGAGTACAGGTGGATCACCTTACCAGAAAACATCCTGAAATCAATCTTTTACGGGGGAATAGCAGAGGCAATATTTCACACATGCAAAACCCATTATATTTAGTGAGACTATTGATCAGGCCAACATCCATCAGTTAAATAATTTCCTCAGGGAAACTCTGAACTACACCCTGAATCCCTTAACACTTGAAACTCAGTGTCTTATAGTGAACAGAAGATAGGAGTGCATACAAATAAACATGGAAATGAAGAACTACTCTGATGTGACACGTCTTCCCTCAACTTCCTTGTTTGACCTATAAACACAGCAGTCACTTCCTAGTACATATGACTAGTTGCTTTGTTCGCACATTAGTTTCTCGCTAATTTACATGTTATTTATCTGGTTAAAGGAATACGTTTAACTCAGAAGTTTATAATGAAGAAAAAACATTGATGCCCATCACCTTCTCTTAATTACCATTGACATCATTAACAAAGACAATGTTTAGAGCTGGAAGATGAACACTATACATTTGTTTCTGGGTCAAGATGATTAAAATAGGAAGGCAGAACTAGTACTAACATGCATTCATTGAACTGTTGAGAATAATTATCTACCCTGTCTCAATCCAGACAACAGGAAAAAAGGATTACTTAAGAATTACCCTGATATGTGTATTGGTTGTAAACTGAGACTGAACTAGACCTTAATTGATTTCAATGTACCAATGCTTAGGATTTCTTCCTACTGCTGACAGATTTCATCAGACATTATCATCACAATGACAAAGGAGAGCACACATGCCCATGCTTTGACTCAGGTTGCTTGGACAGCGACATTACATAAAGCTCGACAACACCTGCCGAATGTCACAATTCCAACACCCTTTCCAGATTCTCTCCCTCCAACCCAACAAATACACATGTTCTCTAATCAACGAAGAGTTAATTATTAGTATTCACAAACTCACAGATTAATTAGAGTACAGAGCTGCGAGAACAGCAAGATGTTGTTGGTCAGGGTTACTTGTATGACCAGAACATGCCTAAAGATTTCAAAAACTCTCAGTCTGGGTGTGTTCACACTACACTCCTATCACACACAACAACCAACAGCAGACGTCTCCCAACCCTTAACACAATGAAACGGTTGTATTGACATTATGAATACACAACAGCCTAATTAAAAAAAAAACTATTTTTACGTAACCGAAACCTATATTTGTTTTGCCTTTATGGAGAGTTGGTATACACAATGTATAACTATCTTTATGTCCAAAACTGAACTAGTATTGTTTTGATATTTTACAATACGCGTGAGAATTGAGTTAACTCCGAAGTATCAGTCATGCTAATGTTTTAGATGACGTCATAAATGTCCCTGCTCCATCACAGGCGCAGTAACTCAACTTCCTCCTCGGTTAGCTCGCTAGCGTTAGCATAGCATCAAAGTTGGGACTGTCACAACATCCACACCTCGACTCCTTCCCTGGTTCCTCATCGTCCGCCGAATGTCACAATGACACGACTCCCCTCTCCCCCCGAAGGCGTTGGTAGCGACACGTGTAACGCAACAACGCCTTGTTTAACCCCCCCAATTCCATTATTTACTTCGGCAGTGTTCGCCTTTTAATTGGGACCGCGACAGGAAGAAACGTCTGGTGGACCCAGGTCCCCAACCCATGGTTTCACTGGTTAGTTTGGCTTCCGTTTAAGAAACTGCTACGATGTCACGTCACGGTACTCTTTCTCGTGTGAGTTTATTCTAACAGTGTCTTGAAAATATAAACATTAGAAGCAACATGTCACTTACTTTCCCCAACTACCGCCTTCAGTCCGCCCGCTGCCATCTTAACAGCCTGCAGGTCCTCACTTCCTTGTCAGAGCCTGTCAGCGCACACAGGTAGTCACAGAGAAACACTGCCCCCTTACGTCGGAAGAGAGCACATCTCACCTGCACCATGTGGCTGTAAAAAAATAACGACACCATATTAATTCAAAATCCTTTTAGTCTTAAATAATAGCCTATAGTCCTGGGCTTTTATATTATATATATAGAGAGATAGATAGATAGATGGATAGAAAATGCATTAAATTAAATGTATCCACAAACATTTAAAGTATTAATATGTATCGTGTATATAAACGTGTCATCGGTCACTTTGCATGTAATTGCATTTTGTGTCTGTTTTGAATCATTCTCTGTCTCTTGTTGATTTGCATCTCCCTGCAGTCCCTTTTTTGTTGTTTTGCGTCTCCATGTTTTCACTTTGTGTCGAGTTGTACTTGTCTTGTTTTTCTTTGTACTTGTTTTGCATCTGTTTTCGCTTGTTTGTGTAGTTTGAACATCTGTATGGTGTTTCATGAAGAAGCTCTGGCCCCTTGGAGTCATGGGCCTGTGCCCAGTATGGCCCATTCAAAAAATCCACCCGCAAATAAATAAAACATCATTTGGCTTTGAGCAGCATATCACAGGAGGATAGTATTTATTAGCCCATCACATCATGAAAATATTATCATACCATATGTTGAATGTGACTTTTAAAATGAGCGGCAGCTGCGAAAAAGAAACAGCTGTCAAGAAATAAATAAATGCTCTCTGTATTGGCAGTGTCTCCAGCCAAAGATTGTGAAACAACTGACTGCCCACTTTTAATTGCCAAATATCTTTTGATGAGCCTTGGGAAAGCTATGTCATCTGTTAATCAGGATGGCTGAGAAGTTTGGCATATTGTTATGCATGATGATTGTCAGGACACATCCTAGACTTAATATCAGACCGTCCTCTCAGATACTGTATCTTCATACTCTGGAGATCGAAATTTATATGCAGATACCTCATTATAATCATCATATATACATCTTATAATAAATAAGAAAGGCAGTAAAATATATAACATGTATAGAACTTGAATGAAGACATACATTAATGTAGATCAATGTACCATTGTACTGTCAAATATACAACGGTATTTCTTTATGATGATCCTTGAGTTTTTTTTTATCTCCATCTTGTTGTGATGACACTCATCTCAATTTGAAGTTTATCTGATGTAAGCCCTGGAACAAGTACCTCAAAGTAAAAATGTGGAATATGCACTAAATGCAAAGTAGCAGGCTTCCTGTTGCACTTTTCCAATTGTACCACAATACTTTTTTGTTTGTCTGGTCATGATATACCTGTGTATCGATTTTTGTGAAGATCGGTCAATGTAAACACGTTTCGGGGGGGCACTGTTGAGCCATTTTGCCTCAGCCATTGAAAATTCCTCCAGAATACATACATTTTCACCACTTTCAATTTTTCTGCAAATTTTGGTAAGAATTTGAATATACTAAAGCCATCAAAAAGCCATTTAATTTGCATGAATAATAAATCCTTACAATTTCAATAGGGTCTCACTGTGTGTCAGTGCCTGTCAGTGCCTCGGCCCCTTAATACATTTATAGGCACTGTACCTCAAAAAAACAAACCATTGTAATTATATAAAATGCAACTAGGTATATAATTCAAATAATTATTTATTATATAACAAAATCAGCAGCTAAACTCAAATAATCCAATCACTAGAGCATTAAATATTGGGTTCATAGGGGTAAATTACTCCCTGGAAATCTTCCTGCAGTCTTCTCGGACCTCGAATGAGATGTGGTCTTACTCCAGTCCAATCAGTTTCTTTTGCTCCAAAAAAACAGTCCCGAATAATCCTGCACGAGTGCTGAGAGCTCGTGTTTTTCTTCAACACATAATCCTCAGTTCTGAGATTCCTCAGAAATATGTTTATTGAGGTTCTTCTCCTTTCGAACACGCATTCGCTCTTTGAAGTCTTCCAACTCTTTCCTCTGAAAAACAAATATAGCACAATGATGATTACATTAATGCATCAGTAAATCCATTTTAAACAGACTCCAATGCAAACACAGAACGTAATGGATATTTGTGAATTCAAAGTTACATGGAGAGAGTCAAATTATTTGACCATAGGCTTGAAGCAGAGAAACACACACACAGAACAAAGGTAAAACCTCGAACAATCTAAATACCTAAAGAAAACAAAAGAAAATCAAACATGGTAAAAATAACTACAAATACCATATTTGTATACAATTTTATACAATAAAATTAAAGAGTGCATTGACCTTTTTAATTTAAACCAACTAAAATAAAGTTTATTAAAGGGTATATGATCTGAAAAATAATTTAAACTAATTGTAAATTTAAATGGATATACCTGACATGAAATTCAGAAGCCAGACTAAAAAGGTTTGGTCTTGGGTTTACTTTAACTTTAACAGGCTGTGTGGACTCAATAAATACATGATCTCTGTGTAATATACTTACATGCAGTGCCTCGTTAGGGGGGAAGAGCTCCCTCTGAAAACCACACAAGATGCCATAAGATAAAAGACAAAGAGAAATCTGTTACTTCATAAACCAGGAGTGGTGACTGATGTGGGTAAAATAAACAAAACAGCATCACTGACCTTTCTCTTTACAACATATTCCTCAAAGTAGTCTGCTTGATTCGAGATCCAGAAAATGGACACAGGAAAGGACAGATACAACATCATCTGTTCAACACAAAAACAAGCAGTGAGCTACATTAGAGCACAATTACATCATGGCCACAGTTCACCTCATGAATCTGACCAGCTGGGTCAAAACACCGAAGCAAAGTTGATATAAACATTACGACATCAAAGCCCACAGTCTTAGCTTTTACAATATTTGCTACTTACTCTGAAAATCTCTATTTTAACGCCCATTGTCAGCACCAGCTTGAGACGCACAACGAGGAAGTGTTATCTAAACACCGACCATTGCCGAAGACCTTCAACAGGCACATACTACTTCCGGGTTGCTACCCCCCGTCCAATCACTTGAGAGCCACGACGCATGCGCCAGAGCGGTCGAAAATAAATATTTGTAGCAGACGTATAGATGGTCAGACACGTGAGATTTTGTTCCTACGATGCCTACCTGTTAATAAACTGCATTTTGGATATTTTACGATCTGAGGCTTACTTTTGGATCGAAGCTTGAGCAGATTGTCCACCAGGGGGCGCAGTCAACCACTGCTATAGATAAATGCTAAAGATGTCCTGTGAAGCAGGGTAGAAACAAATATATTTTTAATTAGGAACAAAAACATATCAAGATAGAAATAATTCCTATCTTCGTTAGGGATAATTATCACAGTAGAAAGACTGAGTTTCCCGAGTGGAGGTTGTGGTTTTATGGTCAGAGATTGACAAACACCTGATAAATAAACAAAACGTTTTGAAAAATCTGATGAATCATTTATTGATAGCATTATATCTATGTTTATATTGTAAAATGGTTATATTGCAATTGATGAGGGGCATATTGTGATAACTATGGATATTGTTTTATTGCCCTGCCCTAATTGTTGGTTGTAATTGTAATTGATTGTAATACTAGAAGATCTGCGAGGACATGGACCGACTTCCAAGTGTCACCAAGAGACGGGACCAGAGCCACAGAACCTCCTCTCCCCCATGAAAACCTGGAAAGAGGACAGACCACACAAACATACACAACATTCACACGTCTAGTAGAAGGAAACAAGCACCGGAGGGAGTTACAGACACATCTGGAGGATGACAATCCAGATCCAAAACATCTGGACAGAGGCCCTCACTCAGCCAGGAGGGTGAGAATGGTGACAGGTTTACTTATATAAAGGATGGTCACCAGCTTTTCAGGACAAATTTGATCTAGGAATAGACACCGACAACTTTTGGGACATATGACCTAGCTTTATTTCTTTGTTTCTGTAAGGACATATCTAAAACTCACTTGTTTTTCACAGTGGCCCTAATCCTCTTCCGTACATATCAATAGTAAACTGATTTGACTACATTAGAAGTGAGGTTTGCTAATTTGATTTTTTTAATTTTACTCAACCCTGTTTAACATACACCTACTGAGTGTGTACTTTAGGGGGTTATGAAGTAGCCATATTATCTTTTGTACAGATATTATAAAAGTAAACTTACTTGATTAGCAATTGAAGATTAGTCTACAGGAGGAAGTATACAAATACAAAAGTAAATACGATTTTGATGAAACCAAATAGCACATTTCCCCAAAATAAAGTAACGGCTTTAAGAATACAATCGATAACAAACCTGCAAAAGTCTTTGCAGGGCTTTTTGTTGCGATAGCAGGTTAAAAGCTATTAGTTATGAAACTAAACACGTGTGGGGGAAGCATGAAGCATAAATCCTTTACAGAGCGATTCCGATCTGCTCATTTCTCCCGAGCTGCCTCTGAAGCTGCAGTGACGCGCTCTGCACGTCCCCGACGAAAGACCTACGCGTGACGTCACCGACAACGAGAGGTGTTCAGGATCCTCGGAGAGAAAGATCCCGCGCGCCCTGGCAACCTGATAAACCCAGGTAAACGCCGTTGTTTCCAACATTATTGTGCCAGCCATGTTGTTGCCCCTAACCGAGCGAGTAGACGGCAAGAAACACGGTCGCAGTGGCGTAAAGGGCTCAGATAACACTGAGGTCCGGCGCCCACTGAGACCGCTCACTTGCACGGCGGCCTGTTCTGGCTAGCTAGCTTGCTAGCGAAAGCTAGTTGGCAGTTGTCTGTCCAAAGACACAATAACCGCACCTCCATTGCGTGTCTGTCTGACATCCCTCGTCTGTCTCACCCACCGCTGGCCACAACTACGCTGGAAGTGGCCCCATAAATGCTGCTACGACCCCCGAGCTGGGCATCTAGTGCTAGTTTGCTCGTCGACTGTCTTGTGTTGTGGGAGACGGTGAAGCCGTCACGGCGATGATGGCGCACACTCAGACTGGGGCTATTATCTGAGAATGCAGCCAGTGGAGCAGATAACAAGGATATACATCTAATGTCCATGTTGTAAAGCTCACTTCCACTACCTCTGAAACTAAAATACCCGTTTCTTTGTACGCGTTTGCTTCCCCTGTGTGCACTGCACGGACGTCCATTACGACACCCAGGCAATAATCTATGCCCTGTGGCCTAACGTCAGGATCTTGGCTCCTCGACGATGGTCGCTCGCCAGCAGCCATTACTTTGCAGTTTATCGTTGTGTTCACCACATCTGGTTGATGATCCCTGTGGCAGACAGATGTGCTTGGGTAGTGTGAGTGGGACTAACGTGGCTGGGTGTTACAGACACAAAGCAGTGGCATTCAGCCGACTGATGTGTTCAAACAGATTACTCATGCATAGGCCCGTTACTCAGCTCACAGTCCCTGCTGAGAACTTGCTGTCTTACATGTTGTGTATATTTCATAATAACGTTTGGCTCCCTCTATAACAGCTCGGAAGCCTCATGTGTAACAACAGAGACCTTTAACCAAAGACAGTCTAGTAGGACTGCAGTCACATGCCTGTTTGAAAAGGCTTTATTAAAAGTACACAGAGACTGAAGCATTTTAAAGGTCCAAGTTTTGCAGTAGCTGGATACCAATGCATTTTAATGTTATTACTTCAAATGAATGTTCCTAGTTAAACCTGGACTGTTCCCCAACTTCGTAGATCAGACATCTTCACAGCTGAACTACGACTGCATATCTCAAACAACAACATGTTCTGATTTTGTTTCTTCCAGTTGGAAACTTGACATGTGCATGTGAGCAACTTTATCTGCACATTTTCTGCGCTATCACACTCTCATTGTTGTGACTCTGAGGCGAGTACAAAATGTTCACGCAAGGCAAGGGCAACTTGTTAATCAAAACTATTACAGTAGAGTAATCAATATGACAAAGTAGCCGTCTGGACGTCAGTGAGTAGTCAGCTGTTTGTTTGGCAGCCGGCTCTAATGGAAAGCTTTGGATGTGGATTTTGTCAGGCTGTGATTTTGGTCATTGTATTTTCCTGTGCTAAAAGAAATATTTTCTTCCCCCCGTCGCTTCGCTTTCTTATTTTTGAAATTCCCTTTTTGGGTTCTGTTCTCTCTGCTTTAGTTGCCATGGTAACATCATCCTTGGCCTAGTTGTGAATGACCTCTGAAAGAAAAGGAGTGTGTTCTTGTAACAAATGAGCGAGCCATCAAAATCTATTGCAGTGTGTATGGGTTTATGTGCTTCATTTATCACTCGAATCACTGTCACGATGAGACTTGCTACAACCATCGCACTGCTACTACTGCGATGACATTTGTGGTGCATGGAAATTGTAAATTCTAGTTTCTCTATATCCACATCAAAGCGGAGCATCGTTGTCATACAGTGGCATATTGGGATGTTACATTGTTTATTATTTTATAGCAAGGCCCTTTTAGATAATATCTTTATTGATATTTAAGTTTACATTTAATGTACTTCCAATAACCCAGTCAAATGTCCATCACTGGTTCCCACCCTCAATATTTCTTACCTGGAAATCAAAGTTACAAATGGTAGTAGATAACATACAAACTGTGCACACAGTCTTTGTGACGCAATACACGCATGCTAGACCAAAGATAAAAGGAGAGTTAAGACCAGAATGGGGACAGAGTGACCAAAGAGAGACAGAAACCAGAGAGTGATGCAATTTTAAAACTTGAAGACAGGCCTCAAGAGAACTGTCCAACAAATCAAATCAAAAGTAGCCCCCCCCTTATTTCCTACGCCATTTGTATTCTCAAAACCATTAATATTAAATATTTTTTTTATATAACATTAATTTATAAATATGATATAATGATGACATAAATCGTGATGTTGAAACAGTCCAGTTGTACTCATAATACACAACTCAGGAACCTGCTGCAAACACTTTCTCACACCATATTACGATGTTGTCAAACATTGACAGTTGTATTCGTGGTTGTTTATACACAAAGGAGTTGGTGTTGTTAACATTTTAAAGCAATAGGCTGTCATTGGAAGGAGTAACCCACTACAACATCTAATAAGCAAAAGCCATTTTATCCCTGTCAATATTCACAATAGTTGTTGTTACCCTGTGCGTCTATAAATGAGCCTTTGAGTAGCTTTGAAAAAAAACATATTACAGCTATACACCTACACCTGCTTAGTCATGCAATTATCCAATCAGCTACTCATGTGGCGGCAGTGCAATCCATGAAATCATGCAGTTACAGGTCTGGAGCTTGGTTAACAACGGCCCGTAAAGTTTACAGTGAGCACCAGTCAATTGGCTGTGCAGGAGGGTGTCTCAGCACAGCTCCTGGATGCTGTGGCTGTGGGAAGTAGCAGTGGGGCATTTCCAGCACTCGCAACTTGCATGCAATTACTGATAAGATGTACAGAAGGAGCCCACGCCACTCAATCGACTTAAACAAGATGTTGCAACCAAATGGAATTTGGTTTCTATATGATGCAAAGCTTTGTTGAGCAGAAGAGGGCACTAGTTGCATATGCTTCTGATTATTACCCTATTGGAGGCTGTCAGTGATGGGCTGACTCTCGCAGTGTGAGATGAATTATTCTGTTGCTGCCATGCTAGATGCCTGACGCCTGATACAAAGACTGAAACGTAGAAGTGGGGGGGGGGGGGGGGAAGAGAGTGCTTAAAATCTTCTGCTTAAAGTAGGATGAAACGAGTGGCAGAGGATCCCCCAGGAGACTGAAAAACAGGATAGCGGCTGATCATGTGTGGCTCCATTTTGCGGAAGAACGCCATGTTTGAAGAGTACACCAAAACCAAATCTGCATCACAGTTATACCATAAGGCTTCAATCATACAAGAATATAAGCTATTTTTTTTAAATTGTCAACAACATTTAATAGTTTAAAGTCCTGAACTACTTAAAGTATCCAAAGGGATAGTGTGACTGTCTTAATTATTACTATGTCAAATGTTACAATGTTTCATAAAGAGACGATTGGGGCATAGCTTTTATTTGTGTCACATTTTTTTTATAATAAATGCAAAATCAATAGTTAACTCATTGATGATTTATTGTTTGTAAAAACAACTTGTAGTCGTCTAAAAAGTTCAAAGTAACAATATTCAAGAAACTGCTAGTTCTGTATTTCTGTTATTTTGTAGTTCAACTCCCACCTATATCATGCAACAATTTCCTAGAAAGACAGTTTGTCGGAATTCTACAAATGCCACCAGGGTCATTTCCATGCACTCGCTTATGCAACACGCACATACCTGTAGTGTTGTCAGCAAACATTGATTGCTAGATGAAAAGAGACATTTCATATATTGAAAAAAAAATCATAATTTAGTAAAACCACTGAAGAAGTGAATGATTTACTGTCAATATTTGTAAAAGGATACAGTTAGTATAGTCGAATGTTTGTCTCTTTTGGGACAGGTAGTTTCACAAAAAGAATAACATGTTCATGCTAGGAGAGACTCTGTGTCATTCTTTTCAATCAATTAAAAAAGACTTAGAGAATATCTGCAAATTTCCTCCAAACCAGGATCGTGCAATCTTGTTAAGTACAGTACTGACCTTATAAGTTGGTGGACTCTAGAGAGACAATTTAGAAATTAATGGTAAAAATCACAGAAGTAGCAGAAACTTGAACTTTTAGCATAGTACCGGTTGAGTCTTTCAGGTCAAAAACAAGTCTCAAGTTTAAGCTAATTCAAAAGAATAAATTATTCAGGCTTAAGAAAGCTCCCTCTAGATCAGTGATGGAGAACCATAGTCCTATCAAGTACCATTTGAATCTTTATAACATCCCTAATGGTCATACTAAAATACACACACTGACCTCCCTACTGCGATGGCTGGAACAGCTTCTCTTCATTGATTCATCTGATCTCAGATGGTGGTGATGAATAATGATAATATCGGCTGGTTTTTCAGGCTTCGTCGGTCTTGAGTCTTTTCGAGGGTCGTTGTCAAGTAGAGCTGCCCTCGGTCCCAAAAAGAGATTTAAACTTCAGTGTGTATCTCCTCAGAATGTGAAAGTCTTCTGGATATACAGCTCACAAGGTTATAGAACTTGAGTAAAGGGAAGCTGGATATAGTTTGGATGTCAGGCACATCAGCTGGTTCCCCTATAAACAGCAAAACTAGATATTTATGTCCTTTTTGTTTACTTTTCATGTACTGAAACCTCGTGCACATTCAGCAGCATATTCACATGTCGTAGGAGTAGGGCTGCTCGATTAATCGAAATTTAATCGTGATTACTATTATGGGGTAAAACGATTACCAAACTACTATAATCGAATTGAACCGATTATTTGGCATTTTTTTTCGAAAGAGACGCGCATGCGCAATTCAGTCCTTCCCCCAAAGCATTCAGCGGACCAGCTGACTGTCTCTCACTCTCCAGCAGCAGTAAAGTGAAGGAGGCGAGTTGTGTGTGTTGTGACCGGTGGTGAAAAAAACAGCGCGAGTAGGAAAGCAGGGAGGGCAGCAGCAGACCATGGAGCGGCTGCACCGCGCACCGCTATTCTCAAGCGCGCTCCCGCCTGGCTGTTCAGACCGGTCAGACCGGACCCACATTTCTCTGCGCCGGTCAGTCGGTTATAGAGTGTTAGTGTTGCCATCATTAAGGGTTTGAATAACCGGGCACCGATATCCTGGTTTCACGGAGGAATAAGACACACAGCCGTCATCAGTGTTTTCCCGTAACCGGAAGTGATTAGAAAAAAATAAAGCATAGACTTTAGAATAAGGGCACCTATTAATAATCCTTTGAATAATCGTGATTTTGATATTGTCCAAAATAATCGTGATTATGATTTTTTCCATAATTGAGCAGCCCTACATAAGAGGGTTCTGTTCTTGCAGGAAATTGCATAGTGTTTACACCTAATGCACTATTTAAGTTTGTCTCCCTCCAGCAGCAACCAGGTAATCCCTTACAAATTCTCCTCCTGAATGAGGTTTCAACTTCTCAGCTTTAGTCAGCTCACCACAAAACTAGTCTCAAGACATTGTCTCTGTCAGAATGCAGTCTAATGAAAGCTGCTTGTTGGGCACCTAAAGTCCTCCCAAGAGCATTTCCTTAATCCAGTGGCAATTTTACTTGAAACTCATCCAGTTAAGCTGCATGTTTCCGATGGCAGTGATGCTTAAGTTAGGTCTTTTTCATCACTGAAAGTGTGTACCTGCAAACCTGACACGCTGCATTTTTTTAACCCAAAATTTGTTTTTGTCTATTTCTCCAGGGTTACATTCTTCATGTGTTTTTCTTGACAGTCACCATGATGCTTGTCAGTGGTGACCTTGCGTAAAAACGACAGACTTGCAGCAAGTCAATCCACAACTATACATTATATTGCAGTAGTTAAGGCAAAGTGCTACCCATGCTTGTTTGCTGGTTTCCAGTACGGATGAACCAGTTACCGGTTTCCATGTATACTGTGGTCAAATTTCTGATGGTTATGTTTAGTGTATAACCTTTTATAACGAAGATGATTTGGTTGATACTGTCCAGCATCAACCAAAGTCAGCAAGTCTCCAAGATGCAGGCGCAGCAAGCACAGCATTTGTTTTTATGTTGTAAAAACACGGTGGAGGGAGCAGCAGGCAGGTGTGGGCTGTAACAGCCGGAGAACTGTTAGTAATATCTGGCCATTGCTAACGAATGCTAACATACACTGACGCTGATATTTTGTCCTGACTGCGACATTTGGAGTCCACATCTGCACTTAAAGTTGTCATCCTTCGATAAATATATAGTCAATGAAAATGCTATGATCATTTTCATTGTCTATATATATTATATGTCAATATAAAACTTGCTGAAACTACCATAGTTTATGAATCAGTAATTTAAAAGTACCACAATAATTCTCGATTTATTCTTGATGAGTTTCGGTCACCAGTTCTTTCTGGTTAAGAGGCAAGATTTTCTAACTACATAATCATTCTTTGTTGAATCCAGGTAACACTAATAAATCAAAAGGGGCTTTGGTTGTTATTTCAATTAAGTAGCTCTTTCACCACCCTTTTTGTTGTCCATCCCCCCCCCACACACACACACACACACTGAATATATAGAAGTGCATGCTACACCATGTCAAGTTGGCAAATTGCCTGTTCTCTATTTTCTCCTCTCCTGGGTCCCTGTAGATTCTGGCTGCTCCAGCGCTCTGATGATTAATGGAAGCGCCCTAAGATTTTCCCGCAGTCTCATCTCTGTGTGTACCAGTGTCTCCTCCTCTGACCCAACCCCCAGTCTAAATGCAGCAACTCTGTCCTTCGCTTTTCATCTTCTTCGCACTCTCCTCCCTACCTCCTTCCTTCTAAGTGTCTGAAAACTACCCCCCCCCCCCCCCCCCCCTTCCAGGGACAGGGCCATCGTCTTGGCCGACTCTGAATTGCTGTGGGTCAGAGCTTTGTCACTCTGGCAGCTGCTGTATTGTCTCAGGGAATATTGCATATGGCACGTGGACAGGGAAGTGGGTCTGCGAGGACGCTGTCAGTGTCTGGCTTTCAGTGCAGAGTAGCTGCAGCTCATTTCATTTGGGAATACAGACATTGTGCATCTTCTGTCACCAGTCACCTGGCAAGGGAAGAACATTTTATGTGACAAAGAGTTGTAAGTCATGAAATGTCATAAGGATCCACTCTCTTGCCGCAGAGTTTGCACATATTCTCTCCAAATGAGTAGTGAACTGAAGGTTGTTATTCTTGTGTTACTTTAGCAGGGTTAAGATGCAATGTTGTCGTCTAGTTTGGGTATCTGTTTTAGAGTAAAAGGGGTCTCTTTGTGTCACATCTGTTTCTCGAGACATGAGGCTTTATCTTGAGTTGTGATTTCTGCCTGACAGCAATGTTTCCCGATCGTGCCATAACCATACAGAGAGATCCCTGTTTCTTTCGGCCGTCTAACACATGCACAAGCACTGATGTATTTTTGTAATTATCCTTAAACATTTAGCAAGGGTTTACCTGGCAAACTAAAAACCCGGTTTTTAGTTTGTTAAAAAAACAAGTCAACTAAACACATACGTCAAGAGTAATATGCAAAATTATATTTGTCTAGACAGCAGAGTATTGCTGACGTAGGAAATAATCCAGTTTATTTGATCAAAAGAGTTCTGTACTTTATGCTGTCAATGGCGCTGCGTTCAATGTACTACCATGAACATAATAACAGGAGACTGCTCTGCTACAGGAGAGAACAGTGGGTGGTCTCACTGTTTTCAACTGCTTCTGTCACACTCTGATCACTTAGATCTTTGTTTGCGTCTTCTGCTGTTGACATTTAAACCGTCCTACTTTAATTCATGAGTTTACCTGACATTTCCCCTCTACTCACGGTGGGGCTCTCTATAAAAGTTTCAAAACTTTTGGAGATATTGTAAATATTAGAATTTGTTGAGCCGGGCTGCATCAATCATTAGTCCTCAAACACATTTGCTGCTGTGGTAACTTTGGAACCTCTAATCAAGTTCTCCTGCTTGAATTAGAACTGATTTTGAGATGCTTGTTTGTGTATAAAACTGCAGAGTTTTTTTTAAAGATTTGACCCATCATCATATTCGCTCTCCTCAATAGTTTGTAGAATAAATACCTTTTTTTTATTCAAGTAGCCCAGCCTCAACATGAAATGTGAGTTATGTATGAGGAGAGGTGCAGTGCAGATAAGGGAGTCCTTAAATCGGTGGGGGAAGGCATTTACAAGATCACTCTTAAGAGAGGAGAGGGGGTGGGGGGATGGGCATGGGCATGATGAAATGGTCGGAGGAAAAGACAAGAGGGGGGTGGGGTTTTAAAGGTGTAACTGAGGGAGGGAGAGAGAGAGAGAGAGAGAGAGGAGAGAGCAAGGACCTCAAGCTATTGATGGGGAAAGAGGGGAGGGGTGGAATGAGCAAGCGCGTAGGAGAGAGAGAGGGAGGGAGGGGTGTGTGTGGGCTGAGGCTCTGCTGAATGAGGAAGCAGCAGAGCCATTTTTACTGTTGAGTAACTGCATGCTGGTGTGCTAGTGCTAGAGAGAGGGTGAGGGAGCGAGCAGGGGGAACCAAGTGCTCCTCCGGGATCTTATCGGAGCCTTCTCCCTTCTCTCGCCTTCCTCTCTCCTCCTTGTACACCGCCTGCTTGTGTCCATTTAAGTTGGGGAGGCCCTGGAGAGGATACACAATGGAGCGAAGAGTCTGTGGCAACTGGGCCGTTGTACTGCTGAGAGGGGGATGGGGTAGAGAGAGGACCGGTTCACACAGCTAACACAGCCTGCTGGCTGTAGGCTTCCTCAGCCTCTCCTCCCCTCCTGGACCAACTGTTTCCAGGCTGGGGCCTTTTTCCTGGAAACAGCCACCCCCAAACTCTGCTTGGACTACACTAAGGATTACTCATCATGTTCTGTGGGATTTTAGAATACAAACTGGAGCCTGAAGAATAAATCTCTCCCGTGTTTTGGATTGAGAGAAAAGAAAGAACAAACTTCTGTGTAATTCTTTCGAGCCCTTGTTTTTTGGTTTCTGTTTCTGTTTAGTGGAGTTCATAAATGGATTACAAGATGCACGCCAAGTCAAACGATTTGCTGGATTTTCAGAAACTGGACGCCCTTCTGGAAAAAATTGCACATTCAGTCTCTGTAAAAAGGTAATGCTATCTGATGAGGTAGACTCTCCTACAAAGTTTTCAAATATTTAACACAGTCACTGCGGTCCTTACAATTATCTGTAGAAAAGCACAAATACATACAAAACACAATCAATTGGAATACATGGTTACAAACATAAGGAGAAACCTGAATGAAAGACAGCCTGGAGTTATGTTTCTCAAGATTATGATGTGGTTAGCAGTTCTATCTCTGGTTTTATACAACCCCGCTCATCAATTTTGTTTGGAATTATGTCCTCTGTGTGGTCTGTAGAAACTAGAATCTTTAACCAGATTTCAGCCAGAAGCCATGAACCTACCTCCTGGTGAGAGAGGGGGGGGGGAGGGGGGGTGTGGGGGAAGGGGAAAAGGAAGAAGGGGGTTGTGTGTGTGTGGCAGTTGTGGAAATGTCTCCTGATTCCTGGTAGGGGCTGGCTTGCTTATCCCAAGCATCCAAAGTTTAACCTGAAAGAGCCTCTATGAATCTGGCCCCTTCCTGTTATAATGTCTCTGACTCATGGTTAGACACCTTGAGTCACTGTGTGTGCTCATGCACTGACTCATATTGTAAGTGCTTGTTATCTGTGAGGGAAACTTCTTCAAGTTTGCAACCTTTCTATTAATTATTTCTGGTTTAAATACCCGTAACTCACAAGTAACCAAAGACCCCAGCTGTTATTCTCTTTCATTTATCTAGTGACACAAGGCAAGTAGTATAGGTCCTGCCTGGTAAGCATCCAAAAGTGTGATTTGTATCCATCAAGAAAAACATTGTGCCATGGCCAAGAAGT
The DNA here is from genome assembly GCF_949316205.1 of Platichthys flesus. NCBI lineage: Eukaryota > Metazoa > Chordata > Actinopteri > Pleuronectiformes > Pleuronectidae > Platichthys > Platichthys flesus. The sequence continues at coordinate 10,772,198 of NC_084960.1, read as the reverse complement.
GTTGGGAGGGTTACCATAGAAACCTTTGCAACATTTGTGTTTTCTCGAAGCCAAGTTTTATACGTAGTTAAATAAGCAATGGACTAATCATACATGATAGAATGTCGTTCTGAGATATGTGGAGTTTGTACGTCACACAAGTGCGTACAATACATACTGTCAATGATATTATTGTTAATTATGATCATATAATTACTCACTGTTTAAGACTATGCTAATATTAGATTTGGACTCAGTAAACACATATTTCAACTCTAACAGATCATCACATTGATGAATAATAAACAATCAAAGCTTATAGTAAATACACAATTTATCTTCATTAACTCTTTAATGACACTAATGCTGATTTTACCAGCACATTGATTTGAACAGTAAACTAACTAACACTAGTATTTTGGTTACTAAATTTATCAAATGATATTATGTTAATTTGTTTTACTGTTCACAAAAAGGATAGATATTATTCAGATGATGTGGTGTAATTTTAAGCAGCCTTCAAGCATTATTGAAGAGTATATCACCCAAGGCTTTGACAGACTTGAGTCGATAGGTGGCTAGTGGCCTCAGATGTCACTGGGTCATATTTGAAGGTTAGTTCCTGATAATTGTCTTCAATTTTCCAAGAGGTGGGAACTCTAAGCATTAGTTGGTAGACAATTAGCATGATGAATCAGCAGTGAAAGACAGCTCCCATCAAGTATTTGATTGGTTTAGTGCAATTTTTTGTTATTTTGTCCCCTGTACGATTCATTTCTTGTTCTACTTTGAAGGCCACAGGCTTCAAATGCAACGTCAAATCACAACACCACTTCATAACTTGGTGTTCTAGTCACATGCAAAACACGTTATGCTGTGTCCTCATCATATGTTCTGATCACAGTTGTTTATGGTATTGCTAGAGTAACTAGCGGCAGAGAACACTCTTTTAATTGTCCTCCTTTTTTGCACAATGTCATTGAAAGTTTCCTTGATCATTCACGTTTTTAACTGTGATAAATCAATCATCTTTTAACCCTATCATAAAACTTCTTAATTTTTTGTATCCTTTTTGTATTATTACATATATATTGACATCTACATATTAAGTCAGTGGGAGAGAATAACTTTCATCTGTAGACACCTCAATGGTGTACTTCAGGAAAAACAAAACAGAAATAGAACTACGTGTTAAAGGATACCAATGAATAACCATCAGTGTAATCAGTATGGTGTATTGGCAGACATGGTAGTATCGAGTGGAGCTACTCTCTGGAGTAGGGTTGAAGGTGGTATTATGAAGGAGAATAGGCAAGCTGTTGTGTTCTTGGGCTTGTCATTGTGGTCCAATTAAATATTTATGCCTTTGCTTTCAGGCAAAAACCGGCCATCATTTCACAAGTGGAATCTGTAGGCAAACACTTTTGCCTGAAATTGACCCCTTCCCTCCCTCATCACACATGAATGATTAATAGTTTACTTAAATGGGGGTGAAGACATCTTGCTATTATGTCTCCCCCTTCAATCAAGAATGGTCAATGGAAGGTTGCACACAGGACCACTTTTGTTTCTCAATTTACATACTTCCATACTCACATTGGCTGTTTTGAGTGCATAAATGTAAGCATTCACACCGACAATTATAGCAGAATGCAGCGTACTGGAAGTACAGATGTCGCACAAGAGAATTTCGATTGCTTGACATTTCTCAACCTTAATGCTCACTCTTTTGCTATGTAAACATAGGGACCACCAGCATATTTTTCAATTTAAAACTGGCAACCCATCTTAAGTGCGTATCCCGCCATTATCTCCATGTTGCATTTAGAAGGTTAAACTGTAATTGATGGAAACAGCCAACATATATTTCCGCAGGTGGCAATCTTGGCGATCAATCATTTCCAGTGTGTTGCCTGCAGTGTTGTTTGATTTGAGAAAACACTGCCCTGTCAGAAATTACTCACTATGCCAGTAAGTATACTGTATACACAGGGTGCTACGTGCTGGTGAACTGGCTGAAGTATCAGGCTGGAGACACAGCATAGATTTCCTGGTGTGAGATATGCATCCCCCCACCCTGGTAACCAGAGCCACTTCCTCCTGAAAAAACATTCCACACCAGTCTGCTGTGATGTATGTCCAGGTTAAAGGTCAACTGTTATTCCAGATCTGAGAGCCATGTAGGACATGCAGCAGCAGGAGGTGGACCTCTTGATTGACCTCTGTTGCGGGCGTCTAGTGACTTGATTAGTCTCACATGCCAACATTGTTCCTGCACCAGGAAAGCAGCTCATTGAGACTGAGTTCTACTAATTTATCATGTGGACTGGTTAAATGTGACTTCACTATTGCAACAACATAAAGTATTACTCAAGCTTTGAATGAAAGCAATAACATCATATAAACCTGCAATTCAATTTTTTTTATTGTAGTGCAATATTGGGGGGGTCTTCAATTGTGATTATTTAGATTGAAGTTAACAAATAGTGAAATGTTGACTTTTATGTGGATTCTTAACTTGCCTGCAACTGTGCCTGCACCCGTAAGTGCCTGCTCTTGAGGTCAGACTCGGGTGAAGGGTGTCCTGGTATCTGTCTCGAAATTACTGTTAATATTTTGCAAGCTGATGGAAGTGTGTAATCTAATAGCTGGAACGTGTCTTCTGTTTCGTGGCTTGTCTTGCACTTTATTCTCAAATGGCTTTCCTGTGCAATCAAGACAGATGCAGACAAGTATGAGATTCATAGGAATGTATAACAAATGCAGCACGAATATACGCACAACAAACTAGGAGTGGGAATAGAGCTTTCCTGCGTTAGTGTGTGCGTGAGAAAGACGAGGAACACAAGGCCAAATCACTATCAGCAGCACCACAAGATAGACTGCAGGGACGTCTGACAACATGTTCGATGTATGCCTACACTACAGTTGTTTGAATCCTTATGCATTGCACCTGTGTCCCCATGTTCTTAGAAGTTTGTTTACACTTGTCGTTGCTGCATAGCTGTAGTGTCCCTAACTGTCGCTGTGGGTGTGCTTGACGCTGATGTTAATGAGCTGCTGAAGACCATCTGGCAGTGTTTGTGTGTGTGTGTGTGTGTATATATGACAAGACTTTGCTCCATGCAGCCCTGAAGGCCAGCTGGAAAGGCCTCATGTTGTGGCTACCTTATTTGACTTTGCCCGTGTGCCCTAGACTTGCCTGTCTTGCTGGCTCCAGCCCTGGTAATGGGTCTGCCTCGTGCCCTTAGAAGCCTGCATCGTACCTGCCTGTGATCATGGTAAAGGCTGTCTCACCTCAGACTGGCTGCTTCCTATGTGTTCCCTCTAGGCTCATCCTCTTTACTACAGCTTGTGCCATTACGACAGCATCTTTTTGCTCCAATGTCTATGCAGGACAAATAATTTGTTAATAATTATAATCTCGACCCCTGCAGTATCCTAAAAGTCATTATATGTAGTGTCTAAATTCAGTAATCTCTTGTAACAGATTTTATGCAGAATCTGTAGGCAAGGGACAAGATTTTGAGGTGGGAAGCCATCTGGTTTCTGTTTCTAGTTTGACTGATTTTGTTTGAGCAGGGTTTGGTTGCCCCTCAGGTAAACAGCATCTGAAGAGAGCAAAAGAGATGGAATACATTGACTGAAATGTATCTTTCTTCACAAGCAGATAGCTGTTGATAGAAATGAGCCAAAATATCCCTTGGACCATAAACACCTACTAAAAGGATTTATGTGGAAAAACCTGTGTATTAAAATAAACTAGTCAGACTGTCTTGACCCGGATATCTGCTGTCGTCCCACTGTCGACTGAATAATGCGGAGGATTTATTGCTGGTGTAAATATGTCTCCGCAGAGTGAAAAGAAAACTGCGGATCAATCCCCAATTATCCGGACTCCGCTGATATGGTCCAAGATTGATATTGAGTACACTGGGAAACTCAAAAAAACACGTGAATTCAGTGTAGTACTGCAGTACGCTACCACATATAATGTTTGTTGAGACACGTTTGTTATTTTTGCTTAAACAGACTCTGTTTTGTTTTGAGGCTGTACTTTGCCCAATACGCAGAAAGGTGTGAGCCATTGTGTCCTGTGATACATTCCTCTGAAGACAGTCATTAAAATGTTCTGCGACTTGTCCCGCAGTATGTCTGTGGGTTTGAACCTGACGCACTTAGTTGCCCTCTTCCTTTTCTATTGTTACGAGATAATCGTCATTAATTTCATCTGTGAGGGATCAAATCTTTGACTCATGTTTATATTTAGAGACGTAAACATTAAGAAATGTGGATTTCCATTGTATTCATCGTCATTAAATTATTCAACACCATCCTTATTCTCCGGTTTTGCCATAAATAACCTCCTCATATCCGGCTATGTTGTTGTGTAGCTATTTATGATTGTAAGTATGTTGTGTTTGCTTTGGGGAAGGTTATTTTAGTTCAGTTGATGATAGACTTCCTCATAACTCTCTCAAAAGTTGTTATTCTAGTTGGACTTGGTTAATTATTTTTCTGTTGTCCTACGTCAAACAAAAATTCTCTGTCATCTCCTTTTTGTTTACCGAGGACAGTTTTTTGAAGTACGTGTCTCTGTATAAAATTCATAAAGAAAGATGAAACGACTGCCAGATTAAAAAATAATAATAAACCTCTATCCAGAAAGTCCAGCAATATTATACAAATGTTCCTGCAAATGACATGTTGGAAAGAGCTTTTGAGAACCTTCTAACTGTTTTCATAAGTTTAACAAGCAGTGATAAGTTGTGATAGCTCTGTCAGTGTTGGGCTGGTAGAAACACCATCAGCTGAAGCGGTCTAATGCCGTCTCTAAGGGCGCTTTCACACCCACCTTGTTTGGTCTGGACCATCAGACTTTTAAGTTTAGTCTGAACCAAAATGGATGTGAAAGTTACCTCGGCCCTGTTCCGGGCAAAAATCTGGTCAAGCCAAAGGAGGTGGTCTTGTTCTGAATCAAATTGACCCACAGTTTGGTTTCGTTTGCAGTGTAAAAATAGTTATAGTGGATAGTTTGGACTATCAAACCCATTGAAGGAAGCTGAGACAATATTAAATTAATATTAAATAACACAAGAACAAAAATAAGCAGATTGCAGGATTGCCTGCTGTCATCACTTCTAATGATTTGTTTGAACAAAGAGGATGTTCATTTTACTGGTATTAGATGTATGTAATGAACAGGTGAATTAATTTTCTCCATTAAAATAGGACAAATTTTAGTCCAAGGACTTTATTCATAAATGTTAGTAAATACATTAGCCGACAACAGACGCGCCCCCATACCAATCAATATCAAGCATAGGTAGAATTTGCCAATGTATATGATGATACTAAGATGTATATATTTCATACAAACATCTTTAGTTGCTCCTAAATTGCAATGTGAAACCAAATATTCACAATGTAACAGAGACATGAAGAGCACTTGTTGAAACTGTGTCAGAGTTGTATTGATTGATTCTGCTCTGTTAACTTTTTCCCCAAACATCTTGTGTTGCCACATTTCTTATCCTTATTTGCCTGGTGGGAAAATGGGGAACCAGCAACATTCCAGTATATTTAACTTCTACTCTCCATGGTGTTTATTATAAAAACAACTTTATTAGTTCTTAACTGAGTCAACATGCTGTTTTTATACACAGCACCTGTGAATCAACTGCAGTGGCACACTTAATGTGGCTTGAGCAAACCACAGTTAAGCAGATATTGATAAAACCATGTTTGCACTGCTGTTATCCCCGTCACTTTGAAAATAGCTTTCATTCCTTTGTCTAAAGATATGGAAGCTCAGTGACCGAGTCAGAAATTCTTTATTTTCTAGTTTTTGAAAAAAAAAATTTTAGACTTCACCTCATGTCAAGTGTTGAAATACCCGGCTTGTAGCAGTGAGAGCTGTGACAGCGTTAGTGATTGGGTTTCCATAGGTGTGGTTCTAGCTCCTAGAATATGACAATTTACTATTTTTCTTCATCGTATATGACAGTAAATTACAAGTTTTAGAGTGCGACCATACAAATTATTTTGATCTTATTTGAGGAGTTATTTTGCTTCAAACAGCACTTGAACATATTGGTCAGTTAGTCAGATTCTCTGCTGTGTGCCTTGGGGAGGCTAAGGCAGCGATCATGTGGTGTGCAAACTGCTTCTCTCTTCTCAGAAAGTGACTCAACAGGAATGTGATTAATCACAGATCTATACAGTGGAGTGTGTTTATCTTCATGGGCCTTTTGTGGTGGTGGGCTTCAAGGGTGTGAGACTGGAATCTTCAACTTCGTAATCAACAGTAGTTCCGAAGCCTTCAATTATTTCTTGATTATTATTATTAGTATTATTATTATTATTATTATTATTATTAGGCCTTTTTGTCTTAACAGCCTTTGTGTGTATCATGAATGGGATGTCCCTCACTGGCTGGGAGAGGACATTATCTCGGACTGAGTGCCGCGTAGTGGAACAGAGTCCCTCAGCTGCCAGATGACTCTAACCACCCACCCTCACACCCTCCCCCTGCCACTCTCCACCCTTGTCCGCCCACATCCCTAAACACTCCCACGTCCCCAGACAGAAAGGGAAGACAAAGATCCTGGAAGAGCATACAAATGCTAGACTGAAACCTTGACCCCTTGATGCTTCAGAATAGAGAGCAGATTTTGTTTCAGTTGTCAATATCAGTAGAAAGATAACAACCTTGCTATTTATGTTGTAATTAATGATTGTGAGCTTTTAGTGCACCTTATACACCAAACAGCTAAATTAATAATGGAAGTAATCCTCTGCTTGATATTTGTAGTTTACAGGTATTATTGTATTTTAATTTTGCAGCGCAATTAAAATAACCAAGGTATCAGAGGTCTACTTAACTATGCTAGATGAGTCCTATAGATTTTCTGACTTTCTGACAAATAAAGTGGTATCTTTTTTTAGGGATGTTTACACACATGCCAACACTGTTCTTTTTTCTCTTTAGAGAGTCCAGTGAGGAGTGCAATGGGATCAGCAGTGCTCTGTCAGTGGAGTCTGTGCCGGGGCCAAGACTGAACTGGTGTCCTGCCAACACCTCTACCCCTGCCCCTGCTCCAGCTCCAGCTCCTCCTCCGGGGCACGGGCCCATGCTCAACCCACACAGAATGGGGGACGGCCTGGACGCAGCGCAAATGTCGGGCAGCAGCAGCAGCCAGGGGCAGGCCCAGTCCTCGGGTAACCTCTCAGCCCCTGAGTACGTCACTCCCGACAGGCCAAAGCGCCAGACCAATCAGCTGCAGTTTCTGCTCAAGGTGGTGGTGAAGACCATGTGGAAGCACCAGTTTGCCTGGCCCTTTCATGCACCAGTGGATGCAGTCAAACTCAACCTGCCTGTGAGTATTCATCACCCTATGTGCTTCATACCTCAAAACATAGGAGGCGTCACATACAAATTGTCAGCAGCGTCACTGCATCTACACATTCCAGCCAAACCTTTACTGTATGTTTTTCATATAGGTTGATTTATGTTTTTTGCAGGCTGCAGAACAACTCACTCCTGTATGTGTTTTTTTAGTTTTGCTTGAGATTTCAGGGATTGTTTCTTCCAAGATAAGCAAAAAAGTAGCTTTGTAATTGTTGATTTGTGTTCTGCTTATTCAGTCAGGTCGTTTTATTTACATAGCCCAATCAAACATATCACACAACATTCTGTACATGTTTACATACCACACTCTCTACCCCTAGAAAAAAACTCATCCAGAAAAATGTAACCAAAGATAAACTCTAACATTATCCCTCCAAATAACTTCTTCACCCTGACACACATTGTCATGTTTGCAATATGTTTGTCGGCAAGAAGAGCTTTTGATTTCATTATTTAGTTAAATCTAAAATGGATACTATAAATCTTATTTTGTAATTGCTTAAGAAATTATAATAATAGATTATTATTTATTTATTTTTGATTGAAAAAGCGATCAACTTTCTTGAAATACTTGTATGCAACCTTTCCAGGACTACTACTCAATAATCAAAATTCCTATGGACATGGGAACAATCAAGAGAAGGCTTGAGAGCAGTTACTACTTGAATGCCCAAGAATGTATCCAAGACTTCAACACAATGTTTACCAACTGCTACATATACAACAAGGTAAGTTGAACCCTGGAACCTGTATTATCACCAAGTGCTCAACATCCTGATATGCCTCTACTTTTGCTAAGAGTGTTTGTCTCCCCCTGCAGCCTGGAGATGACATAGTCCTGATGGCTGAGTCTCTAGAGAAATTTTTCCTCGGGAAGATCGCAGAAATGCCTCAGGAAGAAACTGAGATTGTTGTCATGACAGGGAAAGGACGCGGGCGGGGCAGGAGAGAGGGAGGTAGGTGTCTTAACTATTAGCATTTTTTGGTTCTTGGAGTTTGCCTCTACGAGCTATAATTTTTTGTTCTCTCATCAAGGCCTGAGCTTGAAACCAGGGGCCATCATTGATCCTTCGTCCACGACTCCTCACACCCGTGGTCTGTCAAACCTCTCAGCATCACCACTGACCAGAGGACCTGTGCAGGGGCCACCTTCACTACCTCCCCAGCCTTTGATGCAGGCCCACGTGCCCCCGACGTTACCTAGCCACGCGCCCCAGCTCGGAGGTCCCTACTCCCTGGGTCAATCTGACTGTGCTCCTCAAGTTCCCATCATGACTTCTGTGCCTCCCCCTGCTCAGACTTCCCTGCCTCCAGCATCCATCCAGAACACTGCCCCCATGCTGCAGAACCCTGTTACCATGACCAAAGTGAGTGTGACACAGGAAAAAATTCTTGGGCAGGGGGTCTAATCTTTGACTAGTTTAGATTTTTGTAAGATAATTTTAGACATAGTCTTCATCTCAGTCTTGAGATACAAAGTCCATGTAGCGTTTAGTCATGTTTAATCAACCTCAGCCTTATGTATTTTTGGTCTTCAGTGAACTTGAACTGGACATTTTAGTCTAGACCTTTTATGATGTAATCTTATACCTCAACATAGAAAAAACTGTCTCAATAACAATAAACTTTGTACCACAGCCATGCAGTCAGTCGAACCCGCACATGATCCGATTTCTCAACAAGTCTTTGGAAATAAAGGTTGGCAAACATGTAAATCATAGTATTAATGAACGAAATAAAACAGAAAATGCAATATATTTGAGACGTGGTTTAGGTTGGCATCACCATTAATTTTTCCCCATTTCTGTGCTTTCTTGTTATTCACTGCTATCCAGCAAAGAAAGAGCCAGAAAAGGAAAGCAGACACTACAACGCCCACAGCAAATGACCAACTCAGTGAATCTTCGCCAGCAGAGTCCAAATCTGGGAAGACGTTACCCAGGCGAGAGAGTACCAGACCTACAAAACTGATTAAGAAGGAGGCTCCAGACTCTCAGCATCACATAGGCATGGGTATCGGACTGAGCGGACCAAGCGGAGGTCATAGCCCCAAACCACAAGATCAACTGGGATATTGTGCTAGTTTGGTTAGGGATATGCTGTCAAAGAAACATGCTGCCTACGCCTGGCCTTTCTACAAACCCGTTGACGTGGCTGCACTTGGACTACATGATTATCACGATATCATCAAACATCCCATGGACCTAAACACCATCAAGGTGTGGTGAAGACGGCACAGTCGATCAAGTGTACCATAAGTTATTAAAGAGAGTGGACTTGTGGCATGGCAAGTAATTCATATCCTTGATGTGTTTAATAGGCAAAGCTGGAGAACAGGCAATACCGGGAACCCCAGGAGTTTGCTGCTGATGTACGAATAATGTTTTCCAACTGCTACAAATATAACCCACCAGACCACGAGGTGGTGGCTATGGCACGCAAACTACAGGTAAATACAACCTTACGTGCAAACACTGTTACTTTGTTAAAATGCCAAAAAGATCAGGAAGTTCATCTCTGTAGAGTTTAATACATCAAAAAAAAAACACGTGAAGAGAAGCTTGGCCAAACTCCAGCGTTGTTTTAGTTAGAAAATCCAATAAAATATATTGTCGTTGAGAGTCTTATGTATTATCCACTGATTTATTCTTTATACAATACAAATTCAACATGTATTTATTTACACCATTTATAACAGTTTGTCTAGTTTTCTGTCACAAAATAAACTAACTCAACCACAGGTTTGCTCCATTTGTTTTCACAGCCGTAGTCTTTTTGTGTCCTTCTCATTTCCATCTTAATCACTGAAATTTGCCACATATAGTATATTATCTGATATTCTATTTCTCAATGGGTAATTAAAGGCAGCATATTCACAGACAAGGTCAACACGCACGACTCAGCTACAAACTCGAAAATCTAGAAATACAGAGATTAGAGTTACAATACACAATGATCTATAATAGTCAATAGTGCAGAGCTGGCCAACAAAGTCCAATACACAAAGGCACACATTCCGGTGAAAAAAAAAAGAGTTGTGTTTTTACTGACAAATATACACATGCATCTTACTTAATTTGTTTTTTTTTCATTTTCCAGGATGTGTTTGAGATGCGTTTTGCCAAGATGCCAGATGAACCGGAGAGCAAACCTCTGGTTTCTCCCCCAGCTCCTACACTTCACCATCCGGCCCCTGTTAAGCCTCCACCTCCTTTGGCCCACATCGCCTCGTCTTCAGACAGTTCCAGTGACTCATCTTCTGAGTCTGAGTCTTCCACGGATGACTCTGAAGAGGAGCGAGCCCAGAGGTTGGCTGAGCTCCAGGAACAGGTCAGTAATCACAGAAGGTTCGGAGTGGCGGCATATTTGTGGTCCAGCCCTTGTTGCCATTTGTTGAGATCTGGTCTCTTCCCTTGATACAGTTGAAGGCTGTCCATGAGCAGCTGGCAGCCCTGTCTCAACCACAAGTCAGCAAACCAAAGAGAAAAGAGAAGGAGAAGGAGAAGAAAGAGAAGAAAAAAGAGAAGCATAAGAAGAAGGGAAGCATGCCTAGCCTTGTGGATGAAATGCAAGACACTATACCTGTTTCGCAGATCTCTAAGAAGAACAAGTCGAGTAACAGTAACAACAAAGAGGTTGTTTCCAAGAAGAAACACAGGTGGGTTTTATACATTCTCCATTTTAAGCTGTCAGTTCAAGAAGCTGTTATCCATTTGTTTTACTATCAGCTTGTTATTGCCCAATACAGTATTACCGTTACATTCTTTTTTCGCATTCTTTTATGCTCTTATTGTGTAATTGTGGCTACAGTTGAAATTTACTGGAGGCTCAGTAATCTGAGTTATCATATTTCAAAATCTGACGGGTATTTTATGAGTTGACATTGATCAAGCACAATGATATTAGGGGATCCTTATCATTTCTACTTCATATTTGAGTTATTCATTTTTGTTGTTTGAGTTGTTTTTCCAGAATGTATAGATACTCCTGCCATTGTTTCATATTGGTCATCTTCACATTTATTTTGCCTCTGTAGTAAAAAGGAAGGGATGAAAAGCCACCATCCACCCAATCTGCAGCCAGTTCCCAGCCTGGAAGATGACCTTGGGGCTGCTGGGTCATCAGCGTCAGGGGAAAAGGGCAAGCCCATGACATATGAGGAGAAAAGGCAATTAAGCTTGGACATCAACAAGCTTCCAGGTGACAAGCTTGGCCGCGTAGTACATATTATCCAGTCCAGAGAGCCCTCACTTAAAAACTCAAACCCTGATGAGATAGAGATTGACTTTGAGACGCTAAAGCCTTCCACTCTGCGCGAGCTGGAGAGATACGTTTCTTCCTGCCTCCGCAAGAAGAAAAGGGCTCCAGGTAAGTGACTATGGGAAATCAGCAAAGAGAGCAGTCACTCTGAGGTATAAACTAGCAGTTGCGTTATTCAAGACGTGCATGAACACATAGTTGTTGTTTTGCAGTTGAGAAGACTTTGGAGTCCATGGCTACCTCCAAAAAGATGGGATCTTCTTCAGAGAGCACTGGCTCCAGCTCAGACAGCGAAGCAGAAGGGACAGGTAACATATCGCAGATTTTACCACTCAAGTGTCCCAAATCAAATAAAAAACACAGTGTTATCTGTTAACTTATCTTAATTTAACCTTTTTTCAGAAATAATAAAACACCAGAAAAAGAAGGGCCAGTCTGTAAAGGAGGGGAAGAAGATGCATCTTCACGCACAGAGCGGCTCTGCTCACTCTGGGCTTCATTCCCAGCCTGCAGGCCTTCAGCCGAGCAGTCAGATCAAGCATCATCAGCCGCAGCATCAGCAGCCATCTCCTGCAGGCTTCATTGCTCCCCCCGTAGCTGCTCTGGAGTCTTCCCAGTTACTGGAGACTGGCTTCGAGTCCCTGCCACCTTTCAACCAGCCCCTCGTGCATCTGTCTCACCACTCGGGCAACTCCTCCTCACCTCCACACCTCAATGCTCATTCTTCTGAGCCTGTGTCCCCCGAGACCCACCCCTTCCTTAACCAGCATCACGTCCTCCCGCCTCCAGGTAAGGCTGTCCACAAGTAGTAATTAGATATTCATTGATTCTTAATGTGTACCTGCAGTCCTTCTGACAATAATGGATCCTCCAAATGAAGTATGACATTTTCATATTTTGTCAGCATGAATGCGTATGTCCCACTTCGAGAATACGATGTCCCAAGTTTCCTAATTTGGCACAAATATTCACTTGATAAGACTTTGTTGGTCAAGCTAGAGATCACCCTGACCTCATGTACTTCTAGTCTAAGCAACAATAAACTATATTTAGTTGTGTATGTATGTGCAGAAAAGCACATATTAATCACCACTGGCCTATGCTTATTTCCAAATGAGACTGTTTCGACAGTATTGACCTTAAATATACTAGTACACTTACAAATGTAGCTCAATGAAGAGCGGTTTTGTAAACTTACAAAGTATTAACAATGCATTTGTTTCTTCGCCATTTGTAATTTTAGCCTTGCACAGTTCCATGCCGCAGCAGCCGTCTCGACCCAGTCACAAGGCAGCGCCGCTTCATCCTAAACTCCCTCAGCAGCAACAAGCAGCACCTCCTCCTCCTCCTCCTCCTCCTCCGCAGCCAACCCTGCAGCAGCATCAACAACCGCAGCAGCAGCAACAACAACAGCAACAGCAACAACAGCAACAGCTACAACAACAGCAGCAGCTACAGCAACAGCTACAGCAACAGCTACAGCTACAACAACAGCTACAACAACAGCAACAACAACAACAGCAACAGCAACAGCAGCAGCAACAGCCACTGCAGGTCCAGTCAGCAGCGCCGCCACAGCATCAGCTCCCCTCTCAGATCCTTCACCCTCCTCAGCCTCTGCACCAACGGCCCATGTCCCCCCCAACACTTACACCCCAGGGCTTGCTGTCTTCTCAACCTCCTCAGATGCTGCTGGAGGACGATGAAGAACCAGGGTCTACTACGCCTTTGAACCAAGTACAGTTATACCTGCAGCAGTTCCAGCAACCCCGTCAGCCCCAGCAGTCCATGCAGTCGCTCCAGGCGCAGGCTCGTCAGCAGCAGCAGCAGCAACAGCCGGCACAGACTTCTCTCCTGCAGTCGGTCCAGGGACAATCGCAACTCTCATCTAAGGCGACGCTGCCTCCTCCCCAGCTCCATGTTCAGTCCCAGGCTCCTCCTGCCCCATCACATCAGCCCCCGCCCCAACAGATGCCTCTACACCAGGCCCGCCACATGCAGCACACTCAGCAGCAGCAGCAACAGAGCTACCAGCAGGGTGCTGGACTAGCTGCCCAGTCGCTGGGATCACAACACAAGGTTTCAATCTCTACCAACAAAGCACAGCAGATCATCCAGCAGCAGCAAGACCTGTCCTCCCCTCGCCCGACCAAGGCTGACCCTTACACAGGTGAGTCTGAGACGATGACAAAAGTGTAACTGTGGATGGAAGCGAAAAGTGTTGCTGTACAAATGAATTATGTTGCCTGAAGCCAGACGTGCCTCTGTTCTACAGGTCACATGAGGGACAACCCATCCCCTCTTATGATGCATTCCCCACAACTCCCCCAGTATCCTCCTGTGTCTCATCCGTCTCCACCTCACAACGTGCAGCCCAAAAAGGTGAGTTACATGCTCTGGTGGGACAACGCTGTTTGTGTGACTGTTTAGAGCAGGACCAATATGGTGTCTCCATTTTCTTGCCTTGTAGCAGAGGGCCCCTGGGAGCCAAGGTGGGTTGAAGGAGGAGAAACTTGCTCCATCACCAGTGATGAGAGGAGAGTCTTTTAACCCTGCAATGAGACCAGACCATCACAAACACCCCGACAACAAGCCTTCTCAACCAGGCCACGGCCAACAGAGTGAGTACCAAGACGTTCTCTCAAACGTCCTGCATTTAAAGGTGTATGAAGAAGAAGCTGCACATGATATTGAAACTATGCTTCTTTGTGTGTGTGTGTGTGTGTTTGTGAAGATGTGAAGTCCATAGACAGCTCGCGACCCGTCATCCGCTCCTCTGAGCCCAGTGGGCCACCGCCCTCTCTGCAAGACAAGGAGAAGTTCAAGCAGGAGTCAAAGGCGCCTGTTGCCCCCAAGAAAGTACAGGTGGGTGCAAGAGCAACATTTTTCATTCAATTTATTCAGTTTTAAGATTGTATCTTGCAAGAAGATGGAGTTGATGATTCGTCTCTGTGTCCATTCCCAGGATGTGAAACTAAAGAACATGGGCTCATGGGCCAGTCTGGCACAGAAGTCCACGTCTACGCCCATGTCTGCAGTGAAATCATCGAGTGACAGTTTTGAGCAGTTCCGTCGTGCTGCTCGGGAGAAAGAGGAGAGGGAGAAAGCCCTGAAGGCCCAAGCTGAGCAGGCGGAAAAGGACCGGCTACGCAGGGAGCAGGACAAACTACGGTAAGAACATCAAGAAGAAGCACGGACACATGATACACAGAAGTCCTCAGATGTATCTCATCAGGTTAACTCTCTTATCCGTGAGCTGCAATCTCTTAGGTGTTTGATCGATATAAAGAAAATATTGAGTCTTGAGAGTCTCTGTTGAGCTCATATAATTGCAAATGAAGGACGTTAAGAACCTCAACTGTATGAGTGAGTCAGATTTGCATTACTGATGTTAACAAGGGCAGGAATGTACAGCTTTAAATAATACTTCATTAGACTTGACTACAAATTTACAAAGGCTCTTAAGTAGCTGAAAGTCGATGTGATTGTGCCCCCTAGTGGCTGTATTGTAGGACCGCAACAGCAGCTGAGAATAGATTTTAATTGAGGAATGCAGGAGGGGTTGTTTCATCTAAATATAAACCTGAGGAGTTTATAATCTTCGGGGTTAGGGTTAGTTATAAGGGTGTGATATCCTGTTAGTGTATAAATGAGTGTTTACTCTTCCTCAAATTTACAATTTACCGTTTTAATCATGTCTGAAACTACTGTCGTTTAACAGCTCCCTTAATAGGCAGCAGATGTTCAAGGCCCTAAAATCAATGAAGTTCTTGATAATAAACCTCATGTACCGTTTGCAAGGCTGAAGCTGACATCCAACCTTTTAATTCAGAAGTGCAGCTCAAGTTTCAACGTGAGATAGGGTTTTGATTTCCAGATGTTTTATTCGTGTGAGGCTATTGAGACGTTTAATGTTGCATCGGGCCAGATTTTAATATTTATGTCACATCAAAAGCAGGAAGTGGGGCTGCATGAGGAAAGTGTTTTCCATCTGTTGTAACTGATACTCCACAGACTGTCTGTAGCTGCTTAAAACAAATCTTAGTTCCACTGGTGAACATGTGTTCCAAAACTGCTCATGCGATCACATCTTTAGCTTTTTAGCATATTCCCAAATTTAGAAACCAGTTAAAGATGCCTGCACAGAGCTGTTCTATATCTGTAAGAGCAATCGTGAGTTTAGCACATGCAGTTTTATGTTTAGTCATTTTTCCTTTGAAACATCCAGAATGGCACCAGATGTAGTTTTAAGGAGATCTCTTCCTCAGTCACGAACCCCCTACAGCTACGTGTTGGATTTCACCCGGTGTAAATTATTTCTTCTGAATGTTTTCCAGAGGTCGGGATGAAGACGACGTCATGGAGACGACCAGGAGGGTGCACGAGGAGCCACGCAGGCGCCAGGAACAGCAGCACATTCAAGCCGCTGCGCAACAACTACAACAACAACAACAACAGCAGCAGCAACAACAGCAGCAGCAGCAACAACAACAACAACAACAGCAGCAGCAGCAGCAGCAACAACAACAGCAGCAGCAGCAACAGCAGCCACAGCAGCAGGAGCCCCCGCCGACCGCCATTCAGCAGGTTGCTCAACCCCCCACACCGCCTCAGCCCGCCGCACAGAACCCGCTCGACCAACAGAGGGAGCTTGCACGCCGCCGAGAGCAGGAGCGGAGGAGGCGAGAAGCGGTGAGATGATTGTGTTCAATTCGAATTTGTTACAAAAGAAGGAGAAATGTGAAAGATATGCAACAGAGAAGAAAAAGTTCAATTTGAAGACAAACAGTTGCATGACTCTCATACTTACATGAAGGTGTTTGAGCTCTCAGCCTTTATGACTCTAAAGGAAATGCTTTTGTTTTTCTTGTCTCCCCAGATGGAAGCGACTATTGACATGAATTTCCAAAGTGACTTAATGGCTATCTTTGAGGAGAACCTGTTTTGAGGAGAGGAGCACCTGAAACGTAACTGCAAAAAAAAAAAAAAATACGATTCCCTTGGCAGGGGGGGGGGTTAAAAGAACTTTGGATGATTAACACTTCCTCTAAAGTGAGATTTGCTGACCACGCACCACAGAGGGACACGGGCTGTGTGTAGACGTGACGGACGCTCGGATGCCGGATGGGAAGCTCCCAGCTCACGGGGATAGTCTCATTGTCCTGGATGTAATTTCCGGGGGGATTTCGGCATCGTCTGCGCGGCGTCTCACCGCGACAGAGGGAAGGAGCCCTCCTCCCCCACCCCCCAAGTCGGCACAGTTGCCTTTGTCACACTTGCTTCTAGTGTGCGTGGTCGCAAACAATAATCACAAGAGTAGAGACAGTAACTATGAACATGCTCTGATAATGTACTGACGGACTGCGTTTTGAAACTGCCAGATGTCTGAGGTGATGAAGAGGACTGGTCTGTTTTGTTTATTGTAAGTGAACACATGAATGGTTGGAGTGGAGCGATTTGACGGGGGGGGGGGCAACAACTTCCATACTGTAAATCCTGTATATTTCTCAGCGGAGAAGGTACACTTTGCCTTACACCTCTTTCCTAAACAGACCATTAGTTCTGTGGCCTGCACACATGGACAAACCAATAACATTTAAAAAGCAGGAGTAGGAGCAGTGCAGACCTTTTTCATCATGTAGTAACTACTGTAAAGAAGTATTTTCTTATACTACAATAACTGTTTATTTTATTTTTTTCCCTCTCTGAATCTTCACACCAACACACTCCGCCACTTACGTCTATGCCAAACCACCCATTCTCTTTTATTCTCTATAACTTGTCCTAAAACACGGTCGGTAGTTGGCGGGGGATAAAAACCCCTGCGTATATGCATCAATCATAGTTCCAGTGAGGATTTTAACCAGACACAGAATCATTTGAAGTTTTTATCCTGCCTTGTATTTCTTATCTAAAGCCGCAACAGGAAAATCGTTAGCAGAAGAGTAGAAAGGTCCGGTGGTTTTCCGAGTTTTAGTTGAAATTTAATTTCACTACGAGTAAATAAGTTGCACCGTTATTTGTATTACACTTTTAGACATGATGTTGGAGATGTTCATATCATTGGCTCGTTCGCAGCAGTCCCACGAGCAGGAGTTCAGTGAGGAGTCGAGGAGCCCCCCCCCCCCCCCCCCCCCCTCCGCGCTGCTGCGAGCACGCCGATCTGACCTCGCGGGTTTTAGATCACATGTCAACAAGCGGAGCGTTCGAGGCAGGAAGGGGACAACCGGGAATAAAAACAAACACTCGCCAACTTTTACGTAGCTGTTTGGTGAACCAGGTTAGGAAAGAATAGTTGAGGGGATCAGAGAAAGCTCCTGGTTGGTTTGGAAGCGTCACCACGGGCACAGTGTCGACGACACAAAATAAAAAGACAAAAACGATTACAAAAGTCACAAATCTGAAAAAGCTGAAAAAAAAAACAGTTTTGATTTCTATATTTGTTCTTGTTCGATAATAGTGGATGTGAGTTCTATTTCTGTTCTTGGAGATGTCGTCTGGAGCTCGGATGGGTTGAAATCTGAAACGCATCTCGTCCTCTCCACTCGTCTCTTATGGTGTTTTTTCTCCAGTGCCTGTATTGTATTGCAATTCTCGTTGGCTTATATTACACTTCGAGGGGGTCTAGAAATGGGGCGAGTCCGGAATTGGGTGGTGTAGTATTTGACCGGGGAGGGAGATTTTTGAAAGAGTTTGTGTAAAAAAAATAAAATGACATAAAAAAAGGAAAAGACAGCATTTTATATTTTACCCGTTGTCAATATTCGGGTTTTAAATTTAGTTTTAGCTGGAGTGTACACACCTGACAACTACTTTCTCTCCTTTTGTTCAATCAGCAGATTTTAGATAGAGATGTTTCCGCATTGCCACACTTAGCGTGTGAGTCTGGTCTGTGAGTGTGACTGTGTAAATTTGGACGATTGCGTGACTGTTTGTTATTGTTATTAATTTTTTTTAAGTGTGTGGTACAAGGAGGTATGTTCCGCAATGTAGATAAGCATTCTATTGAGGAGGAGGAGGAGAAACAGGAGGAGGAGAAACAGATGAACAGTACTTCAGGAGAATTTTGTTTTTGTGCTTAAGTCACCTTTTTTAAATTTCCATGAAGTCCACCATATATGAATATATAATTTTTATTATTAGACTGGTTTTGAAAGGGTAAAAAAAAACAAAAAAAACTTCATTCCTGTTTAGCCTTTTTTTTTTCTTTTCACAGTAACTGTTGGACATAATGTGCCATGAGTTCTACCGAGAATGTGCTGACCCGCAGCTCAGCCCAGAGTTTGCTTTATTCAGGTATTTTATTTTGTGTTACATGTGTTCTGTTTGGGGGGGGTTTTGTTCGAACCTTTTCCTCGATTATCGTTTGGTATGTGACTGGTCTATCGAGGTTCCTGATCTGTTATAAGTCTGTTATGATCATTGAATAAACTCATTTCTTTTATAGAAAATAAAAAAATAAACGAAAAAAACTGTTTGTCTCTGTTTTTAATTCGATGCCTCTGGTGGATCTGCAATGTCACTCACAAGCTCTCGGATTCTCCACCAGCAGATACTTAAGAGGGAGCAGCTCATTTTACATTCTTTGGGATATTTTACACAGGAAAGCTGTACCTGGAAGAAACAGAGCAGCTACATTTGAATAAGAATTGTAATAACATGATCCATTTTGACACATACACTTTTCAGTTTTTGTAGATTTCCAAATTTCAAACTGACAAAAGTCAAACAATCAGGAACAAACTGCAGAAAATCTTAATTCTGTTCAATAGTTGTTACGTTTAGATGCCTGCTAATGTCTTTGTATATTCTTTGTATATATAAGTCTATATACATATAACTATATACACATATCTATACATGTGTACATGTTATTATATTTACTATTATTATTATATATACTGTTGCTGCCATTATTACTATATACTGCTATTATATTGGTATAATTACTATCATATATAAATATATATTATGTTATATTATATACTATATATACTGTACTATTTTTATATACTGTCTAACAATAACATTACCATCATATCATCAGTACTATGACCATCATCTGCCACTGCACCTTATCTACCTATTTATCTTGTGTTTCTGTTTTTTATTCTTTCTACCTCGATATTTTTTATTTTATTTTATTGTATTGTATTTTATTTCATCAAATGTACCGGCTGCTATGACTACTTAATTTCCCTTCGGGGATGAATAAAGTAATCTATCCATCTATCTATCTATCTATCTATCTATCTAATGTCAACAGTACAAAGTGACACACTGCTGGGGCTCAGCAAATTACTGAAATTAATATTTTGATTAAAGAACACAAATTAAACAATATTTGAATTCAGGTAATAACAAATAATAATAGTAATGATATTAGTTTGATTTGATAGAATTCACAGATGTGATGGTGTTGTCTATGTAGATTCTGCTGTTCTTGTTATTTGTGGAACCATTTTAACACCGTGTTGCAGTTCTCACTTTAGACTGTGGGGACAGTGAAGAACCCTGATTCCTAATATATTCAAGCGATCAAGACTGAACCAGCACTACCGGCACTTTCAAAATAACCAGGAAATACCAGCATACAACTTCCGCTGATTATCTTTTTATTAGTTTATTTGACACTTACAGTTGTAACATTTAAAAGGACGCAGTGACTGAAAACACTTTAAAGAAGCAATAAGTATTAGTCTCATTATCTGATTTATCGCTCTGACAATCCGGTTAAAAGTTTAGGTTTGTACGTTGTGCTGCTTTAAGGTGCTCCTCCTATTAAACATTTATTAAGCTATGTCTGTTCCATTCCCCAGTGATATAATAAAGGTATTATTTCTACAGTTTAAGCATCATAGCTAATTAGCATTTCAGTGTTTACTTCCGTTGTAGCTCACACATTTTTGCTTCAGCACCCAAACGCAGAGCTAACTACAAAAAGTGATTAAACCATAAAAAACAAGGAAAACATTTTCTTAAGAAAGCAGATTCCAAGATGTACTGCGGTCAAAGTAGCCGACACAGAAATTCTACTTCGCGCTTATACTAACATTTATGGTAAACGCATCTAAATCATTTTTTCAAAATAAACTGTTGACATGGAGCACACACAAAATGCATAATTGAAAAGTTAATGGTTTGGATTATATTCACAAGAAGTATATATCGTGTATATATGTGTATATATTGTGACTGTATCAAAGATTTTACAAATTAAAAGTCACACATTTTTAGCCTCAAGTAGTTAATATCTGGATATTTCAAAGTACTGTAAAACACTTTGATTAAATCAATAATTCCAGAGAGAGACTGATATGCCTGTGTTCAGAACCTCTCAAATTACCAACTTACTGAATATCAAACATATTTACTGTATAGATTAAGAGATTTTTCAAAGTAAAGTCCAACATGTGTACAATCCAATCAGTTAATTTCTGGATATTTCAAAGTTCTATAAAAAAAACTTTTCTCCATAAGTTCAGAGTGAGAATGATATGCCTATGTTCAGGACCTCTCCTGAGGGGTTTTTATAACTTTGAAATATCCTGAAATGATCTATTCCACAGTGAAAACTTTACTTTGGAAAATCTCTTAATATATCCAGTAAAAAAAAGTTATATTCAGCATGTAGGAAGTCAGAGGGGTCCTGAAAAAAGTGTGTAAAAGTGTTTTTATAGACCTTTGAAATATCCAGAAATGAACTGATTTGATTCTACACATGTTGGACTTTACTTTGAAAAATCTCTTAATCTATAAATGACATATGTTTGATATGCAGTAAATTAATATATATTTCTTGTGAATTTAATCCAAGAAATTATTTTTCAAGTATGCATTTTTTATAGGCTCCATGTTAACAGTTTATTTTGAAAACCGGACGTAGGCCCACATGTGCTCTTCCTCTAACTTCGAGTACTCCGTTGCCGTCCCCTTTCTGGGCGGTTTGGATGCGTTTACCATAAGTGTTAGTATATGAGTGCAGTAGAATTTCTGTGTGGTTGATTTGACCACCGAGATGCGAGTGTTGGCTGGCTGACCGCAGTGAGGAATATGATGTTTCCAGCACTTATGGCCCTAACAAAATAGATGGGAGCCCAATGTGGCCCCACTTGTAAGCGCTTGTAGCAAAACGAGGTCCAAAACCCAGAGAACCAACCTCGGCATTTTGTGCGACGCTCCAGGCAAGGTGTAATCTGGATGTGATCCTAAAGTGACCAAGGAAGCAAATGGTGATTATGGCCCAAATAGCACAGAACAAATGCAGGCCCCCTTTGGGTCGATGTGCGGTATTGCTCTGGCTTACCTGATCTGGTAAACAGGAGCGGATCGATTCTAGTGCCATTATTCCAGTGGTATGTGGGCCAAATCTGGGTAAAACCAATTTCGCTAAGTGGGAGCACTGAGTGACTCATGGTACTTAAAAAAAACAACACCTGAGCAATAGTCTTTATGAAAGTACTTGATGAGACCTGTGAGCCTGGAATAAACCCAGTGTGTTTTTTTCCCCCACATTCCAGGTTGTGCGTGAAGGCACCATCAGTCCTGTCTGACTGGTGCAGCTGATCCGAGTGAGGATGATTCAGTATCACCCGAGGCTGCACCAGCACCAGTAGCACCAGCACCTTCACCACCAGCAGAGACACTGTCCGCCTCATGTGAGGCAGCGAGGAGCTTCGTGTCTGGATGGAGGAGACTCTGACGCACACACAGTAAGTTCGGTTTAAAATCTTTAATTTCCTTTTATGCATAAAGTCCAAATGAAAATCCACATTTGTTTCTCTCGAGCTGGTTGATTTACATGTGTCTCGCTGCAGGATCAATCAGGGATAAAATAACAAGTGTGTTGATGGCAGCTTCTCAGTTTTCTTTGGTTGGAAAGTTAATATAAAACCCAACAAACCCTGAATCACTGCTATCTGGACTAAACAAGCATTTTGATGACATCACATTTAGTCTCTTCTTCTGACTCTTTATAGATAAAACATTTTCAAACTTTATTTGCTGTCCTGTCTCACTGTCAAACTGTGGAAATTCCAACACTCACACACACGTTTTATCTATATCTGTATCTATATCTCTACATTCTGGAAACCACTAAGTCTGCTGGATCTGTTTTTCAGACACTAGCAGCAGTAGCTACTTTCTTTCTTTCATTTTGGGTTATTACAAAAACACCAAATTGAGTGACAAATTAAAATGGCACAAAAAGAAAGAAAGAAAATTTGTTTGTAAATACATTCCTTTAAAAACAAGGAGCTTATTGGGACAGAGGTCATACGTTTTGATGAAAAAAAGGAAATAAACCTACACCCCTGTAAATATGTACCTCTATAAATTGTATATACATATACTTCTATAGATAACGTTTAAAAAATGCAGCACACTGGTTTCCATCAGGTGCATTTTTATATCTTTGCCCAACTAATAAAGGCTTTTTAATGTTTCCACTTCATGAGTTATTTCCTTGTTTTGCTTCAGTATAATATTGTCGGGTCACAATCCAAACATTTTTTCAAAACAAAAGACCTGAAGACGTCTTCTGTTGCTTTCCAGTGTTTCCAGTTTGTAACAGCATCATGTCTGAGTGATGTGGCTGAATCTGAGTCTCTTCCCTGGTGAAAATCCGTCTATTACAAAAACCATATTGATCATTGGCTGTTGCTGCAGCACATTGATGAACTGATGAGCTTTGTGTTCTTGCAGCCGCGGCCATGGAGAGCAGCACGTCCAACACCTGCAACTACAGCCACAACGTCACCTTCTTCTACAACCTGGTGGGTAAGAAGATCAGCGTGGCCTGGACGACGCGGGACTACGTGGTGATCGGCCTGGGCCTGACGGTGTGCTTCATCGTCGTGATGGCCAACCTCATGGTGATGGTGGCCATCTTCATGAACCGCCGCTTCCACTTCCCCATCTACTATCTCCTGGGCAACATGGCAGCGGCGGACATGTTTGCCGGCGTCGCCTACGCCAACCTGATGCTGAACACCGGCCCCTGGACCAGCACGCTCACCAAGGAGCAGTGGTACATCCGCGGGGCCCTGATCGACATCAGCCTGACGGCCTCTGTGGCCAACCTGCTGGCCGTGGCCGTGGAGCGCCACCAGACCATCCTCACCATGCAGCTGCACAGCAAGATGAGCAAGCGGCGGGTGGTGCTGCTGATCGTCTGCATCTGGGCCGTGGGCATCGCCATGGGCCTGGTGCCCTCCATGCTGTGGAACTGCGAGTGCCGGCTGGACGACTGCTCCACCGTCGCTCCGCTCTACAGCCGCCGCTTCCTCGTCTTCTGGGCGGCTCTGAACCTGCTCACATTCTTCGTCATGGTGGCCATGTACACCCGCATCTTTGTCTACGTGAGATACCAGAGCCTGTACGTGTCTCAGCACAGCTCGGAGCACGGCCAGACCGTTTTCAACCTGATGAAAACCATCTCCATGGTTCTGGGTGAGGACTTCAGCACCGACTCTGAAAACATGTCGAAACAGAGGGTGCAGCTTTTTAATGATAGGCGGCCAGTTCTGCACAATTTCAGATTTTGGTTTCCCTCCAAACAAGAAATACGCATCTCTTGTACATATATTCATGAAGTCATGTTTAATGGCTGTATTCCCCTCTCCACTGAAGAGAATTGATAATTGTTTGTATTTTGAAGGTAGTGGATCAGCAGCAGGAGGCTGTTTGCCGGTATCCTGCATACAGCCTCCACAAACCAGTTCCACAGCTTTAGCCTCTGTGTTTCCTCAGAGCTCGTCAGTTATCTGCCGGTGTTGAATTTTCAGAGCTTGTCAGGAATTTGACAAAAGAACAAAGATGAAATCTTGTTTTCTCTTGTATTGCTCCGGTGACTCATCTCCTGGCGCCGGTAAACCGAGATGAATAATCACAGGCGAACGATTATCTTACAGCTGCACCTTAGGCCGATCGCGTGGAAGGTTTTGAGGTCATTGCTGTCGGCTGTTTCTCTGCAGGCGCCTTCGTGATCTGCTGGACCCCCGGCCTCATGACCCTCCTACTGGACGGGCTTCTGGGTAAAGACAGCCACGCCAACGACTACGAGAAGTTCTGTCTGGTGATCGCCGAGTGCAACTCTCTGGTCAACCCCGTCATCTACTCCCTGCGGGACGAGGAGATGCGCGGGACGTTCAACAGGATCCTGCGCAGCCTGTGTGGGAGAGGCGGCGGCCGGCAGAGGGAGCCTCTCCCTGTGGAGATTGACTCTCCGCTACCAGAGGTACCTGTTAATGCTAGAGGGTTTATTGACCAGGTGGTGCAACATGTGACCTTTGAAACTGGGTTTTTTTCGCTCTCCAAACAGTACCTGTGGTTTTAGACAAACAGGACAAGCCTCAGATTCTCACAACAAACTCTTGTTGCCTCAGACCTAGTCACATTCTGCCTCAGTGACTCATGCAGGTTTTTTTACCGCTCAAGTGCACATGCTGATTTCAATCTAACACATCAGGCCAGGTAGAAAGAAAAACCTCTTGTGCACGAGGAACCCGGACGACTCTTCCACTGAATTTCTTTGTTTGAATCTGTCAGCGCTGTAGTGCAGAATATTTGTCCTCGCCAAGTTTACACTTCCGCTTTCCTCTGCGACCTGAGGCTGATAGTTACGTTACACGAAAACTGCAGGGCGGGTTGGCATGAAACTCAGTGGAATGGGGGGAGAACCCATTCAGTGTGGGTGTGAGTCGGTATCGAGGGGCGGATGCAGGAGATTGTCTTTCTTCAGTGGTAACTAGAATGTCCCTCAGTGGAGCACATACCTCCACCAGGGCCTAACAGTCCCCTTGTGAAGCTGCATCTAAATTCACAAGAGTTGTATTTGTTGTTCCCCAAGCATGTCCGATTTATTTCCACCATGATTCATGAGATATCACATTTAAAAATCTGGATCTGCCCTATGATCCAACTCAAAACCAACCTTCAGTATTTTCTTCCCTTCCCTCTCAGTCTGTCTAATCGAGCTCATTAACAAACATGATACATTTTTTAATTTAATTAATTGACTTATTTAGCAGGTTGGTATCGAAGGGTTTGTACGTTATTGACATTATTTGGTGCAAATAAAAATCCATATCCAGTCAATCTTAATGTTTTTTCACACAGGTACTGTTGGGCCCTGGAGGTATTCTCTCTCTTGAGTGACGTATCTGGTTAAACGTTAATTTTATAAAGTTGGTCCTGGATCCCAGTTCTTTGTCTTGGTTTTCCTGTGCACTAAGAAAGTAACGTTGTGTCCACAGGAGCCTCTCCACTGTGTCCAGAAATCCGATGATCCGACTTTGTGTTTGTCTCGAGACACCAACAATAAAGAAGACGGTTGGACAATGGCGGGGGTATGATGGCTGTAGGCCTGCATTTAAGAAGCTGCTTGATTTTACTGTCATCTCACCGGGACACAGTGTGTAAAAATGTTGATTCTGACAAACTACCTCTAGTGTGTTTGCATGTGTAAATGGATTTAAATATATATATATATATATATAAAGATGCATCATTTAAAAGGATTTATCATTTCTCGGGACGTTTGACACATTCACATCATCCGATGGTGCCATCTCTCCTTTTATTACATTTGACTATCACAAGAGCATTTGTGACAAATTATAAAATGAAACACTCCTAAAATTAGAAATCAAATACTGGGGGGGGGGAAAGAAAAATCACACTAAATCATTTTATTAATTTTCTAATAAGAACACTACAATTTGTCATATTCTTCCTTTTGTTTTACTCTTTCTAGAACAATTCTAAAGTTGAGGTATAAAAGGAGTTCATACAGACTCACAGGTCTGAAAACAGTGGGGGTTATATACAAGAAAAATGGAAAGACAGAGGTAGAGAGAGGGGTAAATACAAGGGAAAGAAGGGAGATACAAATATACTAATAAAAACAAAGAAATCATAAAGGTTTAGAGGTTCAGACGTCTGATGCTGTGGAAGCCATTTAGTCACTTGCAGAATCCAGACACGGTTTAAACCCCCTTCGACAGAGTGAAATTGAGTTTAGTATTTTCCAAGTGCAGGACCACAGAATGAACCCATTGGTGTTTGGAGTTCTCTTCAAGCAGAGTCACCGGAGCAAGGAGCAGATTATGCATTTACAACGTGGAACAAGAATTTATCATAAAATAAGCTGCTGTTTAGGTATAATTAATCTAATTAACTTTCCACAACACAAACATTTGCCCCTTCTGTGTTAAGTCGTTACTGGCTGATGAAGGTAAAGCCTAAATTTATCACAGTCTGGTTTAAAATGACGCACACTGATTTATCAAATTTTTGAAGCAGCTTTTTAAAAAGATTTACGCTCAAAAAGTGGCAAATGTGAGGAATTGAGTGTTAAACTGAGGACGTGTGGACAACGTGGGTGGAATCAGATGAGACGTGTCCAGGGATTAGCATTGGTAAAAATAACAAAACAATAGCCATCGCAGAACCTCCCTGCATTGGAGAATCTTTCCACAGCGGCAGACGGTCCCACCTCTAAACCTTAAACATTGCCACTCGGTTATGTAACAAAAGACCTAAATAATATTCAAAGTTGATACAGAGTTATCGTGAATCCGTGACACAAAAGGCCAAAAGTAAAAACTGGCGTCTCAACCGAACATCGAAGTTTATAAAAGAAAGAAAGAAAAAGAAAATATATACGGAAAACATTACACAAACTGTACAGTGACATCCATTACAACAGGTAGAAAAAGGAGGGGGGGGGGGGGCATGACAATTTGGTGCGGTGATAATTTTGTAAGATACAGTCGTATGAACTGCGATGAGTAACAAAAACAGGCAATTAAAACGTGGGTTATCACATGTGACCAGCTTATAAGCTCAAGTTTTGTTCTGTAACATATGGTTCAACAAAGTCTCGACTGACACTTAAATATTCATAAGGCTTTACCTTACTATCAAAATGCTTTGTTATTCACATGACATTTAAATGTATAAAATAGTTCCAAAAGAATGAAAGTCCCCAAAAAAGACGCTGCAGGTTTGTCGTAAAACAGGAGTTTGACTTCGCCCGGTGCCGCCTCTTTTCTTTTGGCAACAGAGGAGAGACAGAGAAGCCCTTGCCCAATCGGCCACAGAACTTAAAAAACAAAGGGCTGTGATTTTAGCGGAGGATAATAAAAGATGGGTAAAGGGGAGAAGATGCCCTCGATGCGCACAATCAAATTACAGGTCTGATATGACAGTTTTCTCGCTCCACCCATCCTTCCCATGAAGCCCCACAACAAACCCCCTCCTCCCCCCCCCCCAAAAAAAAGAGAAATCAAATCAACTTGAGGCATGACAACACCACACAGAGAGACACAGATACAAATATAATTCCCTCCTCGCCTCGAACTGCAAAGGTGGCTGTGCACCAGCTTCAGAGAGAGAGACAGAGTAGCATTATTACATTGCTGAACGTGGTATTTTTGGTTTTTGGTACAACAGAAGGTTGTAGCGTGTTGCCTCGGGCTCAGGAGCGTAAAATGTTTCCGAGATGGGGAGGGGGAGGAGGAGACCTCACCCGAAACCCCCCCCACCTGCTTGTGTCATTGGCTGGTGGAAGCACCCAGTCTCTATTAATGCTCACGAAGGTCAGAGGGCACCAGCCAGTTTGACTTAAACATCCACTGTACACACGCCCACACAGAGACACACACATCATAGCAATACATGATGCACTTTTTCCTTTTTGGTCTGACTGTAATAATTATACCCTTTTATTTTTTAGGTTTTTTTTGTTAATAAAAACGAAGCTAAAAACTCGGAAGGTTAAATGAAAACAATAATATCACGCCTAGAAGTCCTACATGCATGGAAGACAGTCACGTTTCTAAATTCATGTCACGTTAGTCCCAATAACACATCGATGCCCCACAACCTCTCCACCCCCCCGCCTCACGTCGTCCAGATGCTTTATTGAGCTCATTTTTGGTGGTGGCTGGTGCATTCTTGGTGAAACAGCATTAGAAAATAGCCTACAATCAAAATAACTAGTGGACAGAAAGCAAGAAGTAAAGTCTACAAGCCGCCTACCAACACCCTCTATTGGTTAGCAACAAAAAGGGCTATTAGTTACATCCACTCCACCAAAGTTATTCTCCTCTCTCTGCCCTTTCATCCTCTTCTCGCCAGCCCTAATATCACCTGTCCCGCCTGGTTTAGAACAGTGATCCCCTTCACTACCCTTTTACAGGTAGAGACACCCATAACAAGGATGCTAACATTTGTGCTTGACACTTTTTTTATGTCAGCTCACTATGAAAACGACTGAAAAGTTGTGTTGCTGTGTGTGCGGTATGGAGGAGGGGGGGAGGGGGATTTGCATGCACCTTCTGCACGCGTCTCCGTGATTCACTTTGAAATCTCCAACAGAATGAAATATCAACCTAGGAGGCACCCGGGAGATGCGACGGCGTGTCGTGTCGGCGGAGGTTGATCTCGGAGGAACGGATGTGTTGACGACTACTGGGGCAGCACTTTGGTACGAGCAAGGTGAGCAGAGCTCCCTGGTGATCGACTGTATCGACGGTTTGGCTGCAAATGCCAAGGCTTCAAGAGATACAGGCAATCACACACAGTTTCCCAACGCAAAGGATCGAGTGCAGAGGTCAACGGCACATGGACAAGCTGTGTGAGTACTGTGTGAAGTTAACGTGCATATACACATTATGTACAGACATCATGATCATCGACACAGCTGGGTCAGTGGTTTTTTTCAAAAAGTCTGTGATGGCGAAGATGTTTCGGTCTGAGTGACGGAGTGTCCGAGCGCTGGAGTGGAGCTGTGGAGGAGGGAGCGCTCCTCCCGACTGCGGTTCGGCTGTCCTGTGTTCCAGCACAGTGTGTGTTTATGAAATGCAAAAAAAACAGGCCGGTGAGACTGTTTACTTGAGAGACGAGGGAGTGTTGAAGAGCGGGGGAGGGGGGGCAGAGGTCAGAGCAGACCACGGTGGGAATGAAGTGATGGCAGAGGGAGCCACCGGATCAGTTGGAGGTGTCGGAGTGGACGCTGCCAGGAGGACCGGGAGGGGAGGTGACCGAGGGAGGGTTGGTGGTGTCCTGCCAGCTGTTAGCCTGCAAACAGACGGGGATACGAGTGTTGAGCATAAAGACCAAGTTCAATCTAAACTCAGGGCTTAAAGTAAGATACATGTTGTGCCTTGAATTTAAAATATAACCTCAGCATTCAGTCTGAAAACCATTCAATAAAGTGACACTTCACTTTCAAAATGTTTGAATATATTTATACACAAGCTTGCAGCCTTCTGGAGAACTAAACATGTTTCTGTCCCAAACATCTTCGGTTACTACTTGGATAGAACAAGGGGAAGACAACTCTCACTGATACTTATCAGTTCTTTTTGTTATTTCTCAGGAAAAGGGAAACAAATTAAGTGAATATTTATGGTTGACTTCATAAATTCTACATGATCATTTCATCTCAGGTTAACTGAGCTCATACAAGATGAGACAGTTTTCACAGCCTCCACACACAAACACTTTCTATTTGATTTGACCCTAATGTAATAAAATGTAATGAGACCAACTATTCATCTTGTGTTGAGTCTTCCATAATTGTTGTTTTGATAAGTCTTCTGTGTGACAGGGTGGATTTTAAAAACACTTTACCGACGGAGACAGGAGATTTGAGGGAAGACAGCTGTCATCAGCTCGCTGTCATGTTTAAATTGGCTTATCACTTAATTACTGGTCTGTCTCTGTCCAAATAGAACTTGGAAGAAATTCAAAACATGCTTCAACGGTCTAAATACACATGAGCAGAAAAACTAGACACGCTCTTTTTAATTTGACCTATTTATACTGTCAATGCAAAACATCAGTCCTCATATTACCTCAATATTCATGTCAGACTGTGGAAAACAAGCCTCTCCGCCTGATGAACGTCACCATCAACCACCACATTTATTCTGTTTACAGAATGAACTTTGATAAAAATCTGACTAATAAAAGCAAAATCTCCAATTCCGCAAAATATGAAAGTGTTCAGAAGTTTTGATGCAACCTCTGAACCAATCAGCTCTAAGGTCAGCAACAACCTTGGTTTCCCATCAGGCTCTGACATTGTTCAGTCTGGCTCCAAAAGACTGCAGCCGCCTTGGATCTGGAGGGAACGGTCGACCATGACGTCAGAGCGAGACCTGGCTCATGTCAAACAGACCATCGTTAGCCCGAAGTAATAAATCCCTGATGTGCAAACCCACAGAACTTATTTCCCTGTGAGCGTTTGACTGTTTCAAAGATACGTTTTTGGAAATCTAGATTACAACTGTAACTGTTTCAACATCATTTCAATGTGCAGATCTTCTTCACACTATATATTTATCCATATATGGGTTGTTTTAACTATGTAAAATGTAAAATTTGCAATATGTTATTTTCATCTTTTATGCACTAAAGCTTTCATAATTTTGCTGTATTTTGTACAGCATCTTAAACTTCCAACCAAATGTATCCAGATTTAAACGGAGCATACATTGTAGACTGTAAATCCACTTCCTCTCTCTATCCAGGCATGAAGCCAAAAATATCCCAGACACAAGCGCTGACCGAATTTGGAGCCAGAGTAACAACAGCATTCGGGGGATGGAGCCGGGGTGTCGAGGTCCAGCCGATACATGTGCTTGACCAAACAAGAGTCAGTCTCAGCTGTCAATCATAAGGTCCCACCACATTTTTTTAGAATCAAATAAATAAAACAAAACTTACCAAAAAAAAAAAGAAATATATTTGATGTGAACTTTGAGTTTTTTATTTGGCCCATGTCCTCTCCACTAACATGAAGGAGGTGGGGTTTATGACCTATACTGCGCCCAGCCACCAGAAGGCGATCAAAACACTTTGGCGACACTTAAGCTGTCGTCCATCTTTATATATCCAGTCTAGGGTCTACATGCTTTTTGACCTTGAGGTAGTTATTTTTGAGTGTGTACGGCAGATACTTGGAATCCTGAGTAACTGCATAGGGATCCATCAGCTACACCACAAGAAGGACTTAAAGTCATTACTCACATCCAGGTGATGAGGGGTGTAGAGGCCACTACCCGACAGCTCCTCATAGCCGCCCGTCAGGTGTGTAGCACGGTGCAGGGTATCCACCTGTCAGAGACAAATGCACACACGTTTCAACACAAACGTCAACACAACACCGAGACAACTAAAATCCCAAAGCAGTTTTTTAAAGTCCAGTGTGTAAGATTTAGGTGAAAGGGATCTATTGGCAGAAATTGAATATAAAATAATACTATTAATGTTTTCACCAGTGTGTTTCATATAAATTGTAAAAATTGTTGCCTTTATCCTAGAATGGGCCCTTTATATTTAAAAACTATTTACAGGTACTACAGTAGCCCAAACTGGAAAAACTAAACCTTTTGAGTTTTTATGACAACTGAAGGCTACCACAGGTTCTCCTTCATGCTTGGGAGAGGAGGGTGAGGGGTATTCAGCTGCAACATGCAGCTCCACCACTAGATGTCACTAAATCCTACACACTGAACCTTTAACTAGACATCCACTGGCTGGGACAGCATCCACAAACCTCTACTGCATCATTACCAGTCTGTATTAGTTATGATCATTCTCCAGCTTGAGTACGCCACCATTTAGTCAGTTCAGCTCAAAGTTGTACCAATCAAATGAATGACTCTCCATTACACCACATGTTTGCTCAAGCCAAAAAGCTGGTACTTTTTAAATGATTTAACTTCTAGATTAAAAAGTGTTTAACAGCAGAAATCTGTGGATTCTTCCAGAACAAAACTCTATAAGTCAAGATAACGATCACAAGGAAGGTTTGGAATATCTCAGTCTACACGGGTGAGAGGGTGGATATTTAAGGATATGGGATTGAGGAATATTCACAGGCAGGGAGGCTGTTTGATGGTTGGAGGTGCATGAGGTCCTGAGGGTTCAGAAACGGATCATTTACCACATGGTTTGCTGGTTCGATCCCCAGCCCTGATTTCCATATAGCGCTATGTTGCCAAAAGGGAACTGAGCAAAGTCCTGAGTCCAAAAACCTTGTCTAGAGTTTCTGTAACGTTGCTGACTCGGTGCTCTATTAAATTATACATATAAGGACTGTAATGGAAGTACAGAGGGAAATGTAAGATTTTCTACTTTATTCCTCTCAAGTGAAACCATAAGCTGTTAAGGGCTCACTGTGCAGAGTACAGAAGGATCATTTGTGTGTGCTTGTGTTGGGGAAGGTATAAATGGGGTCAAAGGTAAAGTCAGGATGGGATCTGGGGAGAGGTCGAAAGGAGCTACGCAGGGGGTGGGTATCCAAGGATTCTGGGTGGCTGGGTTAACGGCATTGAGGTCAACTCTGCAGCTGTCCTCACTGCGTACCTGCGACTGTAGAGAGGGGGCGATGTTGAGACCCTCCCCGTTGAGTGAACGCAGAGTGAGGTAGGCGTCGCCTGCTTGAGACAAACTGTATGACCCTGGTGACCCTGTTGGCAATATACCCAATATCCAATCAGCCGCACCACAGTGCCATGGGATCAAGAGGTCACCACTAGTCGATGTGACTAGTAGCACAACATTTTTATAACCATCGTCAATGTGAGGGTCACTGTTCTCAGCCAGTGTATTCTAAATTGTATTTAGCATGGACCCACAGCCACACACTTGCAAACCCACATTTTACCACAACTACATTTTTATTCAAATGTTAGTTTAGCTTCTGTGCAAATTCTGGACTGGGCTTTAGAAAAAAGTTGCGAGAA
This sequence comes from Platichthys flesus, assembly GCF_949316205.1. NCBI lineage: Eukaryota > Metazoa > Chordata > Actinopteri > Pleuronectiformes > Pleuronectidae > Platichthys > Platichthys flesus. The sequence continues at coordinate 10,738,784 of NC_084960.1, read as the reverse complement.
GTGAATGTCATGAGCACATTTACAGTTCCTTAGAATTGGTGGTGTTCCAGTATGGAGCAGGGCAGTCTGGCAGTAGTGGAGGACATGAGACATTTCACAGGATGTATAAAAGGTTATACACTGCTTCATTCAGAGTTTTTACTGGATTGAAATCACCAGGTCTGTTTGTTTTGGAGGGGGAGATCTCTGCAGATAATTAGGCTCATGGGAAAGAAAACCTCCATGATTTACACTAAAGGAATCCTAACTGGGAGAAAAGCTGACCGCAATGGTGTCAAAAGAGGTGAAGACAACTCCCATGATCGCAGGCTACGCTAAGAAATCACCAACCTCTGTCTTTTGTTACCTTTTTTAAATGAGAGAGCACTTGTTTTAGAAAATTACATACTGTGAGTGTAAGTTTGGTTTTCAACAACTCTGCTGTCCAAAGTTGTCAACATGTATTATGAGAACACTGAAGACGAAGAATAAGTAAAAACATCTGAATAATCAACATTCAGCTTCCTCTGTGAGTCTGGGTTATTATACTATTACCATGAGCTGTGTGTTATGTAATTGTTTGAAATGTACTAAATAGATGCAAAGATCCAAGTTTCTCACACAACAAAAGCAACAAACAAGCAAATAAATGTACAGTGGGATGACTTTCAGAAAGAAAACATGAAAGATGGACACAGTACTTGAGGATAACATTAGGCCAGGGCCTAGATCTGATATCTAGTTATTCTTTGAGTTGACAAAATACTCAATGTTAGAAAAGCGGATAACATATAAAGCCAAGCATAAGATAAATGCAAATGTTAGACAGACGTGCAAAGACCCCACTGCACAAACCAAACGAGCAACAACTTTTAAGAGTTTCACATTTAAAGGGGACTTTTCCCTTTTTAATGTAGTTGTGAAAGAAAATGTGTGGGAAACACAATAACGTGGCCTCATCCAGGCTCATGACCCTGTGGTTCCCCAATATTAGTATGGTTTTCCTAATAAAGTGCTTCATGAGTAAGTAACCAAAAATAAGTTGTAAGCTGTATCTTTCTGATTGTATACAGGTATATCAGATATAAGATTTCATATTAAATAAATAGGATCAATTCACATGGTTCTGAACAGACACTGTGAGGGGCTGAAAGCCCATTTGTTGTGCAGTGTGGGTTTTGCTTTTCGATTGAGTCAGCCAATGATTCTGTGGTCAGGATGGAAAGGAGCTGAACTTGTTAATGAGAAGTGGCCGAGCTTTTGAAACGATGAGATGGAGCAGTAAGTACCTGAGTTGGGCGTTGCTGGGGAGTTAGCCTGGCTAGCCTGCGCCGACACATTGGCAGCATCCACCGCCGTTTTAACTGCGTAGAGGTTTGCCTCCTCCTGGAACTTACCAATGTTCTTCTTGTAGCGTATTCTCTTGTTGCCAAACCAGTTAGAAACCTGAAGGACAGATGGACATCAGATATTCGCATTTCCTCATTCAACTATTGGAGCCTCATTGTTACAGCTCACACAGCTAAAATGATGTTAAAGCTGCTATAAACAAAAAGTGATAATGTTGACAAACAGCACAAAAACAGCACAAATGTGTTTTTATTGTCCTGGACAATAAGCATTGTTAGCAACTCACCTGAGACACAGTGATCGCACACTTTTTGGCCAGCTCCTCCTTGGCTTCCTCACTGGGGTAAGGGTTAGACAGGTGGGAGTAGAAATACTCGTTCAGCACCTCTGTAGCTTGCTTGTTGAAGTTGCGCCTCTTACGTCTGAACACATACACACAGAGAGAAGAGATAATGACCCAAATGCTCGGAATGTACATGTCACAACAAAGTAAACGCGCTTGGATCACTTCAGCCCTCAAGAAAATAACCAGCCATTTAACATGCACACACACACAATTTGCGCAGCTATCGATGTGAGGGCATTACATTGACTGCGATCCATCCTAGTCCTTAATGAGGCAAAACGACATCTCTGATGTTCTAGTTAAGGTTAGGGGTAAGGCTGGAATAGTGGATAGCCTACACCTCTGCTTAACCATTACCAACTCACCTTTACAAAACATAACCTTAATTCACACCATAACCAGGATTATTATTATTATCATTATAATAATTCGCCTCATTAAGACCAGGCTTTGGTTCTCATGAGGACTTCTCTTTCAAACAAGGTCAATGTTTATATCTGAAATTGTCTCAAAGTGTCACATGAAAACACACACACGGACGGATGGAGGGACGGACCTGGCGTCTAGGAAACGTGAGCGCAGGATCATGACAGCCTCGCAGGTGCTCTGCTTGAGCTGCATCTGAATGGAGCTGAACTTGCGGTGGATGATGGCCACCATGCGCTCAATCTCCTTGGGAGAGATGGGCCGTGTGCGAGACTGCTCTCTCAGCAGGTTCATTACATGGTTGGTGAACTCACTGCAGGCCTGGACCGAGGAATGGGAGAGACACAGAGAGATAGAGAGAGGGAGGAGTTGAATGTTATTGTGAGAAGATAGTCCGACCACAGATTCTATCCACGGCCCTGACATGTGATGATTAGATGAAGGGCCTTTGATTTCTAACCGCTCTGTTAATAACTTGCCTTTTCCCCAAAAATAGGCTAATAATAGAAAACATGATTCTGAGACCATAGTGGCCTTTGAAGCATGAAATACAGTCTGTACCTCTGCCTCTGAAAGAGGTTTTAAATCAGTGAAACACCAGGGAAGGGTGGGTCTGCCAAATCCCCAAAACCAGGTGTTTTTCTTGTATAATAGTTGTCGAAAAATGTTTTTGTGTCAAATCTTATTTTCATTCTTTACCATGGAGCGAACATCTTTCTCCAGGCAGTTCAATTTCCTGAGATATGTGTTCAACAACCCCCGGCTCAGGTTTTTATTTCACACCACAGCAGCTGATAATATAAATTAAAATACATTAAAACGTGGAAACAGAGGTAATCAGGCTTGTAGTGTTGCTTAATTGGCCACATTCTAACAGAACAACAGTTCATTCCTTTCACTGTACATTTCCTTTTGCTTGGCACTAAATGAATGTTACCACACCAGTGAACCCGGGTTCAGAGGAATGAGTCTCTGACTGAAACTTTCTTCCTTTATTAATTTATTACATCATGTTAATTTTAGTGATTAACAGTGTATGTTCAAGTATTTCGGTCAGCTCAGCACGCACCTGCTCATACTTCTCCAGCTCAGAATGGTATATCTGGCGGATCTGGGCGAGCTTGGCTCTGTAGTCGGAGTGTTCTATGCTGCTGTCGGTAGGTGAGCCCCCTGCTGCTGCTGCAGCTGCAGCCGCCGCGGCCGATCCTCCTCCCTTCTCTGGTCCTGACACACCTTCTGCGAGCAGCATGTTGTCCAACCGCATGATCTGGGGATCTGGTGGGTCCTCCTCCTGCACACCTCGTATACTCAGCACTGGACGGGAGAAGAGAGAAAGCAGGAGTTAGACCGGCAAAGTTTGTGTTAACCTACTAAGGAAAAATACACCTTTTATAGAAAACTTGCAGGTTAAGAAGTTTTGAAAAACCGAGACCGCACATTTCGTTTGAAGGAAAGGTTAATACTGTGGGTTCTGGGGTGCACAGGAAGACATTTTATCATTGCTGAAATTCAAAGAAGTGCAGCCCTGTCAAAACCTAGTCAAGTTTCTCCCCTGAGTCATTGCTTAGAGCGCCTGGCTGAATGCTCAATGAGCCTGAACTTCCTCCAAATCAACAGCAGAGGGCAGTGTGGCCCCTCAGTGGCAACCTGCCAGAGATAAGGGCATGAGGCATGGGACCAGTAATGGGAGTGCATGTGCTGTCACTATGAGCCCCAGTGGCCATAAGTATAGTTATCAGTCGCTGCTCTCCACCACTGTATTATACCAGGACCTCTGTCAGCCTGCAGCCATGCTCTCATCTCTCTCTTCCCGAAACACACATACATACACAAACACACACACACACTCCCACACAGATACCACTTTGTTACTCTAAAGTTTTAAGTACAGACAACCATCTTTCCTTCAAAGCCTGAAGCTTTCAACTCTCGACTAAATTTCCTCTTGCCCCTTTTGCTTCTCAATCTTTCAACTTCAGAAAATAAGAGAAGAATCTTGGCGCATGATTTACTAACAGATTATGTATCAATAACCAGTACACCTAAAAGTAAAACAATTCTAGAAGGGAAAATGTGGTTTAGAGACATTACTCAAACCTGATTTTCTTTCCTTATTTAGAAAATAGGCAACACCAGAGAGCTCTTTTTTTTTTTTTTTATTCGTTTAACAAGCAAACTAGGGATTCGAACAAAAACCTGAATGGCACCTATTTTGATTATTAAGCAATTCTTCTCTTTATTTTCAGGCAAAAATCCACAAACCATTCATTAATAAAGAAACTTGTACTGGTTCTAGTTAGCACCATTGCCTAGGAGACTAAAAACATAAATGTATTTTATAAATAATCAGCTGACTTACTGTTAAAGTAACCTTAACTGAAGAAAAAAATAACACCAAAACATTTATATTGCCAAACTCTTTAAAGTGACAAGTTGTAAAATTATTACATTTGAATTAAATATTCATTCTGAAAGTAAAAATTGTTGTTGCTGGAATTTGTCCAATAATATAGTATACCATGGCAAAAAGGTTCAAATGGGATGCAATTGTGAAATATTGGTTCAGAGTCACAAATAAAGCAATTACTATGCCCCCACTTATGCTGATCTTTATAATATAGGATTAAATTAATGAGGTAAAAGGCATTTTATATGGCAGCGAAACCAGACAGGATTCTGAAGGAGACAGACGCCAACAATATGGATGACAGGATTAATCCCAGTGGAAACTGGGTGGCGTTAGGAGCTTGTCCTCCTCAAGGATTACAGTAGTTAATCAAAGCTCATCAAAAGTCAGGGGGTGCATGAATTAGTTAATTCAGGGATTTTCTTGTAGCCACAACGCTCAAAAGTGTATTAGTCTTACTGCTGCAGTAAAGATTTCCCTGTAGGAGTCATGCAGAAAAACAAGTTTGCAGCCGTGGAGCGGTCACAGCTAACAAATTAGCAGGACTGTAGTGTGGGGCTAACAGATGTGAAAGAAATGAGGACAAAAGCGGTTTTGCTAAAAAGTTTCCAAGTGCTACGGAGAAGGCGGATTTTTTTCCTTTTCAAACTTCATTTGATAAATGAGTCTGTTCCACCATTTAAGGCCTCCCTTAGCAAAGTGTCCAACTTTCCCTCTTTTTTTCTTGTTCCTTCTTGCCTGTTTCTTTCCCTCTGCTTAGGTCTCTTCTCTCTCTGAGGCACATTCCTGCTCTGCTGCTCCCCCATCTCAGGGCTCAGGAATGCAGCAGACCCAGCCGCCTGAACTAATGACCCTGATTCGCCCATCTCTTTCCCTCCACTTTTTCTTTTCTTGTAGTCATCCACATATGATCCCTGCACCTCTTCTTGGCCAGATAACCTGACAGCTAATTTAGCGATCAAGGAGCAGAAGTGTTTGTTTTGTCCTGATAGTATGTAGTCTCGCCTGTGGTTGATCTTCTTTTTTACAGATAAGTACAACTGAACTACAGTGGGGAGGGCAACTGCGGCTCTTGGAGCCTCTCACCTCTCCTCCCTCTCCCTATTGCCCCCACTCCTCATTATGGCCCCCAGCTGTAGCCTAATGCCCCTACATTCCCCTAATTACTCCAATTAAGCTGTGATTACCCACAGTTGCACTCATGCTCAGTCTAGTGGCCTAGTGGTATTATAGCAGCTGTTGAGATGAGTTAAGATCCTGCACAGAAAAAGACCATATGACATGGATGCACCTTAAAAAAATCTCCATGAGACCTCAGAAAAATACAGTTAACGATTATGAGAAACATGCAGCTGAGAAATGCAGCGTTTCAGTTTGATCAACCAGCTCCTTACGTCGCCGCCGAGCTAGTTAAATTATAGAGCGCTTAAACTCAGAGTGCTGTAAGTAATGATACTTAAATTCCTTTAAAGAAAAAAAAAAAAAAAAAGCAGGAGAAAAAAAAGCAGGAAGACATCTTAGGCCTGCAGCCTGCATCCACAGCTCGCCGAAATCACACCATTATGCACACGTTACCACCCTAGCCGAGCTGTGTGCCATTGAGAGACGGAGCGAGCAACACATACTATGAAATATTCAGGGTATCCAGCTGGGCTTTCACTGCATACATAATCATTCTCATTTCTGCACAGCCCAATGTAGAAACGGTGCGCCGTGCAGACACAACACGCAGTATATGAAGTGGTGCAGGTAAGGGTGAACAACCCAAGCACGAGCGCGCTGCTGTACATTAACTGTATTGCCTTCCACACATTGAAATAGATAAGACTTAAACGCAGTCAGTATATCATTGCTCAGCTCACAGCACAAGCTTTATCCTTGTCTGTCTTTTCCCTCGCTAGCATCCCGCTTTTCACTCTGTCTCCCCCAACACACATCCCCTCCCCCCTCTCCCTTTCAGCACACCCCCACCCACCTCCCCCAGTGCCCCCCTCCCTCTGTTCTCCATTTCAGTCGAGTTCTCCATGTGAGCCGCAATCCCTCATGCTGTCAGCCCCCCCCTCTCCCTCTCTCTGTAGACAGACAGGATTAGCATTTTAATTGCATCAGCTCCCTTGGGTATTCTCAGCCTTTCACTGGGAGAGAGCAGGGGAGCGGGAGAGAGAGAGAAGCATAGAGAAGGAAAAAAAAAGGGGGAGAAAAAAAAGGTAAGAAGAGAGAGGGTAGAAGGAGAACCAAGGAGAATTGAAAAAAGGAGTCACAGGAGAAGATGTGTGTGCAAGAGAGACAGAGAAAGAGAGAGAGAGGGAGGGAGGACGGCTACAGGAATATACAGAATCCACAGTACAGACGTGCCAGCGAGCGAGTGAGCCAGAAAGAGAGAAAAGATAGGACCGTGAAAACATCAGTTTTCCCTTTCATTACAAACAGAGAATTCAGATAAAGAGAATAGGCCATAGAAAGATGGTTTTCACAATGAGAATATGCGACATGAATATGTAAATTCACCTCACAAAAACTACAAAAATAAATCTCAACTGCAGCTGGGCAAAGAACGTATAACAAAAACTGTTTGCAAGATGTAAATTATCATCTGGGGAATACAAATGCAGCAAGGGAAAACTGGGACCAGTCTTCACATATTAAACAACTCTTCACTGTTTTATGTTTTTACCATTAAAAAACACATTAAACTTTCAAAAACTAGAATGGCACCCAACAGCCCTATTATGAAATCACATTTAAATTCACTAGATCCAGATTTTTATTTGGATTTGCCCCTAAGTGCACACTCAGTATTAGTCCCCTTAATATGCAACATTTTGCAAAATCAAGAGCCATCAACCAAAATATTGAAAAAAGCCCTAGCTTTCGTTTCAAAGAAAGATAAAACAATTCCGGACCCACACGGAAATTTAATGTTTTTTTCCTGACCCATTCTGCATCTTTACACATAGTTTCAAGGTGATTCATCAAGTACTTTAAATGTAACGCTGCTAAAAACAAATGGACAAACAAATAGACACAGATGAAAACACACCCTCCTTGGCAGAGCAAACAAATGACGACTTAACCTCTTCCTGAACATTGCACAACACTAAGATAGGTTCATGAAACCAGTCATATTTTAATTTGGTTTCCAGGCTCTAGTCGGTCAAAAAATATAATACATTTAGCTTCAGTGGAAGTTTGACAAAAGCCAAAGCCAACCAGATGTGATTTTTATTTTTGCTTATTTATGTCAGCTTGACCTCCATATATATTTTTATGAGTGACATTAGAGAACAGGGAGGAGTCCTTGACCTTTAAATCCATGCAGTAAAATAGACGCTTCACTGTCATGATGTACAGTTAGTCACACAGTTTAAATCTGTAAATGCAAAATCCTGTACTGGTATCAGGACTGGTGGTCTTCTGCAATCGGAAAAGGGCATTGATGCCAGTCACAACTTTTGGTAATAGCTGGTTAATATCAACTTTTCCAAACAGGTTCCTCTGTGCATACAGGTTTTAGATTTATCATTTCAGTAGACTACAGTGTTCCTCAGAAAAAAAGAGCTCGGGTGAATAAAATGTTGCCTTGGGCGAGTTGTAGAATATGGCATTAAAACTAAAGAACAGAAAATGAATAATTTCACTGATGGGCTATTTGCCAAATGGGTATTGGGGAAGAAGCACTTCCCCTGCAAATGCAACATAAAACCTGTGTGCCCCATTCTTTAAAAAGGGAGCTTTTAGAGGAGTACAGTCAACTTAATGAGCCCAATCCATATGTCCTTTCCTACTTTTAAGCAGCTCACGCTAATCAGCATCTGTTTGGGTAGTTCACAAGAGTCCTGTTGCACGCAGCCCCCCAGTCTGACACGCACACACACACATGCACGCACACACACAAAAAGACGCACACAAACACAAACAGAGAGTAAACACAGTGTGGTCTGATTAAGGTGTGAATTGGAGAGCTCACACCTTGGGCAAACACAACACTTCAGTCCAACACATCATCAATCAGCCCTTAATTAACTAAAGAGAGAGGCTTGGACACTCGAGCGATGACTACGTGTACCCCCCTTGAATGGTCACACACAAACACACCGTCACACACACACAAACACTAATGAGGGATCAATTTGAGTTGGCACCCAATCTGCACAAATAGATGCTAATAAATAATCTACAATATATATTCCCCATGCCCATCACTTACATTAATAGTTCTTTAAATTATCGAAGCAATTTCTCAGATAACCGTTTAAGACGTTTTTATTAAACATATAAAGTAAAAGGTAGCAGAAAAACTAGATCTAAAATATATCCACATTAAAAAAATACATTAACTTGAGAAAAACGTGACAAAAAAAAAACGTTTATTTGCTTCCCCCTTAGTTGATTGGGCCCTAATGATGCAATTCTTATGGTAAAACAAATGACTGTTGTTAAACATTCACAGGGTTTTCTCGAACATTGTAAGACTAAGAAAGAAAGAAAAAAATTCTACATTGTCTTTTCACATTTATTACACGGTCATTGAGTGGGGCTCTAATGATTCTCCACGAGCTTTCTTTTTTTGGTTCATTATTCTGAAGCTACTAGTCACTTCTTTGTGTTGGTTCCGATTTCACTGGGTTTGGTCTCGGGCTTTTGATTCGATTAGTGTGTTAGGACACGCATTCGCACACACGCAACAGGCTGCACCTGATGCTGTGGCAGCGAGTGGGACTAGGCAGGGAGACATGTTGCGGTTCCATCTTAGCGTAAAATGAACCAAAACCGTGGACGTTTGGACTGCAATTTTGGCTTCGGTTCAAGAATCTTTTCAACCTTATCATTGAGTGCAACAGATATTCTCAATGAATGGAGCAAAAACCAGTGTAACTGCTGACTTCGACAGAGTGTTGCGTTATGGGTTGGTTGCAGTCTGTCTAGACCAAGTCTTTGAGAGTTAAGCTGCCTGACAAGTGTTTGGTTTGTCCACTTAAACCTGCACGAGTTTCTGAGGGCAAGTGAAACATGTTCTTCTGTCACAGAAAATTAGTTATTAGTATCTCCCGACATAAAAACTATCAAAAGACCTATCTGTCATAGTAAGCCTTGCCATCAGGAGGACTGGGAGGAATCCCGCCACAATGGTGGACTGGTGGGCCGTCAAAAAACCCATTATGTTTTTACCATCCTCAGAAGGCATTCAGAACTCTGCATAACACTGGTAGTTTATGCTTTAGCTGTTTGTGTTCCCATAACAGATGTACAGTTCTCGGAAAGAAGACAGAACTCTGCAAAGAACTGGCCCTCTCCCCATGAAACAACATGTAATTATGTATTACTTTGACTTATTCCGTTTTGATTGGGAGATTTGTGTGAAAACCTGCTAAATAAAATACCCCAATATATGACAGATTGCACCTTTAAATCTAGCCACACATTGGGAGTTTGCGTCTTAAATTATGCGCTTGTGACCAAAAAGAAGTGGCACTTAAGTGTGGGCAGGCTTAGCAGCGGAGATGGTGCATTTTAATCAGCCTCGCTTACAACCATAACATCAGAGTATATCCTTTTTTATGTTCTTACGTAATTTTTTTAGGAATTGTATGTTAGCCCTGTTATTGAACATCAAGACAACACTTAAAACCTCCTTATGGAACATACTGACAGCCTAACAAGTAACAGATCAAACATTGATGTTATTTTGGTTAAGTTACTGAGCAATATTAAGTTACTGAGCAATATTACAAAAATAAAACATATTTTAGAGCCACTTCGGCATATGTGCTAAACCAAGTGATGTTTGAAAGATATAGTCAGCACTGTTAAGCACATGTGACTTTATATGTAATACAATATCTCTGGTCTAGTGCAGTCCTGCACACACAGAAAGACAGAGAGACGTGGAAGAAAGAATTTGAAATGTCACAGGAGGAAGGAGGATGACGAAGAGCACCTAAGCAGGAGGCTTGTTATAGCACTGCTAGGATCTTCCCCCAGTCAACTCTCATCAGGCCAGCTGCCTCCTGTGCTCATTAGCACAGACTCTTAAGGAGCTCCTAAAGACTTTGTGAAAAATGAACGCTCATTTGAGAGGTCGTTAATTTGCACTGTTATGCAAATTAGGTGGCAATTAAGCGATAGATCAGAAGAGCAGTGCCCATTTATAACAAGTGAACAAGCATTATGACACAGTCAGATGGTGCCAGAGAGAGCCGAGGATACATGGTTAGTCTGCACAGGTCCAATGTACCAGTTTAGTGAGGAATAAAAATCACTGTGCCTATAATATGTACGGCTGGTCAGGATAACAATTTACCAGGGGGTTTTACACACAGACTACGTTAACATGTAACTCACATTAATGAGTGCACATTAAAAGATACTGAATTAAAAAAACGAATCAACCTGCCAAAATAAGCCCCTCAATCTAGTTCAGTATTAGATTTATAAGGAGCACGAAGGGCTAAGATGGAACATGGGCTTCCCAGTATCTGTAATAACCCAATAAATACTGCTAATCTCCGAGTGGGTAGTAAAACTCGCTCCCTCCACCGGCCATGATGTTTCCATCTTTCCCCTGCATTTATGACATGGTGTGAAGTATACAAACATACCGTACAGGACAGCAATGTGGACTACTGAAGAGGGGTGGAAGGCTCCCATCAATTGTAATTAATCCATAATTAGTCAGGATTAGAAGCTAGGCTCCGACACACACCCACCCCACTTCCACCAAACTAATGCAATCCAGCTGAGGCCACATTTACATATCTTTAATTAAAGCGACGCCAGCTTCCGTTAAGAGCAAAGCCTAAAAGCAGTGTGAGAAGCATACATGCTGAGGGGGGAGGTTGGGGGTGAAGAGGTATGAGTCCAAACTTGACCAGTACTGAGGGGTCACTCGGTATTCCTTTGTTGGCGATAACTCTCTGGGAAGATATGGATTAAAAGCTGGACAAATTATGGTGCATTGCCCAACATGACAGCCTGGCCAATTAAATCAGTCTCCGTCACCAATATAAGCACGTCCACTATCTTTAGTTGCCGCAATTTGATTTTGTGAGTACATGCAATTAATAAATCCAGTTAATTTAATTAAAATGTTCTGCTCCCATCAGTAAATTCTTGAATAATATATCAGATGTAAGATTCACAGATCATACCTGTACCAGCACTAACAACATATATTATCATATATAGACATAGACATACATGATCACTTTTAACCCAATGTTCTTGGCTCTTATTCATTAAATCTCTGCATCAGAGAATCACATCTCACCTTTCACTTAATGTTTTAGCCTCAAAACTGTTCGCAGAGCTGAATTACACAAGAAAAAAATAAAGTGGGCTGTTGTCCTAATCTAACCATGCAGTGCAGTAAAAAAAAATTATCTTGTTAATGCTCATCTTCAATTAAAAACTCAGTCGCTATCCATATCCAGACACCGTGACCTGGCTGTAATACTGAGGGACAGTCAGCACGGTCAAATCCCTGCCCTTGATGAATCCTGGCTAAAATCATATTGCAGCAGTCTAAAAGGTGAACAATTCCACTGAGCTTTTCCCTTCCTATAAACACACTCAAGACAGCAGTTCCCCTTGTCAATATACAGAAATCCTGTTCCTACAGGAATAATACCACATGGGAAAATCAGCGAGCCCACACACCATTAGGCCGAGGCTGAAGGTTGGGGTGCTCTGCCTCCCCGGCTTGAGTTGGGGTGGGTGGGTGGGTGGCGGTGGTGTGTCTGTCAAGGCCAGGGGTCTGTGTGATATTAGCCGTCTGCCAATCTGGCTTGGGGAATGGACACCGAGTAATTACTCCTGCTCTTACTGCCTCATCAATCTCCCTGTATTGCTCCTGCACCCCCCCAACACACTATCTTTTTTCATTCTCTTCAGCAATGAGGCAGGGAAGAGAGAGAGAGAAAAAAAAGGAAAAACAAACGAGTGGCAGGACACCACAAAACCAAACGGAGATTTCTGAAACACCAATGAGATAATCCTGCACCACTACATTGCGAGAGTAAATTAAAATGAACTATTTAAAATGGTGATTTGACTATGTGTCCTATTCTCATTTCCCAAGTGACAATAAAACAGAAAATGCAGGTTTAGTAGCTAAACATGGGTTCTATTCCTCCCACAATCAATTTTTTTTATCTTTTAACAGCTTTTGGCTTAAAATGCACTAGATGCTCTCCATCATAAAAATATAATAAAAGTCTTCCCACAGGTTCTGAACAAGTCATGAAATTTTATGGCTCTGTTCCAAATTGAGCTCTTTGAAAACTAATAATAATTAAGTTGCTTTAATGAAGCATGTTAGTAACTAGACTTCATTTACAGTAGTCTATCAAAGCTGGTGGAGTACAAACATCCAAATCAACCATGTGATGCTGAAAGGGGTTTTCCTTGTGAAACTTGCGACTACATAAAGAACCTCTGTTTTTTTTGTTAACATTCACACGTGCCCTCTTAAATAAATATACAAACAAATTTCACAAGACTGAGAAAGGTCAAATGTTTATTCTGGCTGTGAATAAACAACTGGCAACTATGTGTGACTTAATACTGTGGCATTGTTTAAGAGTTTTTACGACTGCTTATGTACTGTAATTCAATTAACATGTAATTTGGGCCATTTGGTTGCTGTAGTCCTATTGTAATGCAGACTTGAGTTCAGTGAACGCATCTGATTAGTGGAGTTACATAGTCTCCAAAAACATTACAATCCCAATAAACAAATTTAACACACTTTGTTTAATAGAGTGGTTGGCTCGAAAAGAGCCAACAAGCTAACATAAGATAATAAAAGGGATCCATTCATGTACATGTTATTTAACATAGAAACACAAAGGTCTGCACTTTGTGAGTGTGTTGCTACAGGTTACAATGCAGATTTCATTTACATAATTTTGAATCCTCAATAAATAGTTGATGCTCCTCCATTTCTTTCATTAACACATAGCTAGTTCATAATGATTCATTTTGATAAGATAAACAGCTAAATAATCATTTTGATAAGATAAACAGCTAAATATACAATGAGGAACAAAACAAATATATATGTATTCAGAATAAATAAATACAATATATATATATATATATATATAAAAGTTAATTCAGCCTAAGCAAGACCTTTAGTATTCACTGATAAGACATAACTATTTGGCAGGGGGGAGTTCTCTGTTAAATATAGTCAGAAGGAGCACTGAGAAAACCAAAGCAATATTATTGAGTTGAATAAATCTCACCTTTCATTCATCTTGTACAAGTGTTAATAGGATGTGATGATGGGTTGTCAGCTAGACGCCTTGCAGCATAGTCGCTAAGTGCTGCTGGCTCTGCTGGGGTGCATCAACTGTGAGGCTATGATGCTTGTAGGTTGTTCTAATAAAATATGAAACTTCCATCCAGGTAGATGGTAGGCAGTCAATTAAACAAACATTAGAAATAATCAACTCAGGATGCAGTCAGTGGGTGTGCAGTATTACATGGAAAGGATTTATTTGTGGTTGTGGTTGGTGTGGCGTGTGACCGATGTGCATGCAGAGACTAATGCAGTTTAGAGGGGGAGAGTGTGAACCAGGTTCTTCTCTGCAACTACAAATGCCAATTTTGTCGTATCAATGTTCCCAAAAAGCCTCCATTTAAGCTGCTTTCAGACATGCACTGTTTTTATCTAAGGACATGCATGTGTGAACACAAATGTCCGAGTGAGAAGCTCCACAATTTCCATCCAGGAGAAGTCGATGTGTGAACACAGCAGGGGATCCCCCAGGAGCAATTGGGAGGTTGATAACGCTACTAACACGCGACAGATGCCAAAATTAAGAAAAAAACTAAAGAAAACAAATATATCCCGATGAAAAAGCAGTGACCATAGAAGACACAGACAAAGATATCAAGAGTTTGTGATAATAAGAGCCATGGGCGTCAGGGTTATGTACACAAAATATGTACACAAAATCCTATGATGTACACAGCAGAGTTAATACGTCACTTCCTGCCTCTGTCTGCTGTACCCCGCTGCTCCACCTCTTCTTATGGAGGATTGGATGCTGTTTTGAACACATTGGTGCAGAAACCTTCCGCTGAGTTGTGCATGTATGAAAGTTCCTGCAACTCACACAACTCAAGTTTCTGGCCAAAATCTGTTTGTTTTAAAAGCAGGAAATACGGAGCTCTAACATAAGATTTACTGAAATGAAATCTTAGCGATGTTATCTATATGAAGGGGTTAGGAACCCAGACACATTGTTTGGACGCTGGCATACCTGGGCACCCAACAGAGCTATCATCTGGCTAAAGTTAACACGACACTGGCTACAGGCCAGCAGGACGTCCTTGCTGTTACTGTCGTTGTTAATATGGAATATATGACCCGTATGAATGGTTGTGTATAGACACATCATTATCATAAGGATAGTGAATGACACATTTAAATAATAAGAGGTGACACAAAGCCAGCCATTTCACTCTAAAGTGTGTAGGCTTCTAGCCAATTTGTCTCTATTTCTACACAGCCAACTATAGGCATTATCCAACAGACTTGTTTGTCGGACAGCTAATCAAGATGAGTAGCAAGTGTCGGGGTTGTGAACTTGCCAGAGTGTCTTAATGTTGTCTCCAGGCTAAAAAATAGCAAACATGCTTTTGTTCCAATTGAAAAACAAAATTTTCTCTATTTAAAAGCCGTCCAAAAATAACAAGAGGGAAGGTTCAAGCTTGTAAAAGAGGGACTAGAGCAGAGTGACAGAACAGAGTGAGTGGCAGATTCACTGTCATGTAAGGCACCGGGAATGCATAACAGTAAGGAGCAAGCCTCAAACATACCCAAACTAAATGAGGAACTTCTGAGAGTAACTGCATTGGCTCGTGAGAGATTTTGGCATAAGCTGTCCCATTGCACCAAGAGCTATTTTTACAGCAAATACCCATGAGAGGGACAACGGTGCTGAGTTAAGGCAAAGCCACTGGCTCTTAACTTTGATCATTTCCCGTCTCCTCTGAGTGCGTTAGGTTTTTTTTGGACAGTATCTTTAATAAAGTATTGAAATGTATAAAATGTCATGCAGATGGAGGTCATATTTAATGCGATAGCCCAAGAAAACACAGGAACTGTTGTGAAATGGGGTATTTTGGGGGTGGTGGGGGGGTTCTGGCATTTGCGCAGAACATTTCCTTTACAATGAAAACAATCTAACCAACTGCAGCACTCAGAGGAATTCACCTCCCATCCCCCATACCCCCCACCCTCTCTCCACCACCACCATTACATTACCATATCAAAGCCCGGAGTTCAGAGCAAGTCTTCTCTTTCAAGAATGGGAGCTAGGCAGAGGGAGGGAGGGGGAGAGGACAAGACCAAGGCAGGCAAGAGTAGACCCAAGACCGAGTTTGCTTTCATCCCGGTTTGGTGTGTGCGTATGTGCGCAAGAGAGACAGAGTGTGTATGTGGGTGTTCCATTGCAAGTGCATGTTTGTTGGCAAAAAAAATACTGCAGAAAAATCTGGGGAGATACTAGAAGACTACTGATTGGATCTTCCACAAGCTGCACCGAAGAGAAGTCAATTCACATTCCAGAGGCACATAATGGGGCCTGCAGGGGGTCTGACGGAGAAACAGAAATGCCAAAGCAGGTACACAGTGCAGTTAGCAGGGCACTATGTGGCAGATGGCCAGCAGGATCCAGGCAAAGCCAAGGAGCTCTATATCTCATGTTTGGCATATTCACCTCAACAACAGATCTGTTGCTAACCTACACTATTGCCATGTCTGTTTTTCTCTGTTCAGCTCACTGTACAAGAGCTCACAGACCCCCTCTCCAGTTTGCTGGGAGACTAAATGGGAAAATCAAAGTGAATGGCATTAGGGTAAATAAGACCACTGGTTGCCTGGGAAACAGTGTACCCTGCCCCACTCACTCAAGCTTTTACTTTTCTCCCATCACTGGAGAGCAATAATACATTATTGACAGAGGGCCACAACAGGCAGCAGTGCAGCATTTTCAAATTGTATTTGAACAAGAGAGATTTGCTGTTGGTAGATACACAAGGCAAATGAAAGTACAGCATGCAGATAGACAAGAACAGAGGGAGACTGGCAGTTGGGGGAGAATTCTAAAAACCCATCCCATTCACACGACCATAACCATCAATCTGCCATCCATCCCAGGCTTCCTCCTTTGAACCCTACTAGAATCTGTCAGAGAGCTGACTGGAATCGCTAACTAGATGAGAATAAGCAGCTTGTTTACTAGGACATTCTTTTATATCAACCAAAGCTAATCAGAGACACTATATTTACATAGGACCTAATTTAATAATAAGGTTGTGTTTTCCTGAAATTCACTATTATTTCTTAGAACAATATAAGAATATTGCTGCAAATATTTTCTTTGCATTGCTGCGTTTAGATTAAGGGGTTGCATTGATATGCATAGAAATTCACTCTCAATGCACAATTACCCTTTGTGGTTCAGCTGTTGGAGAAAGAGCATCTTTGTACTCTAATAGCATAACAGTGTAACAGTTAAGTAATTACCCGAGAATTTTTCATATCTGTCTTCTGCAAACAAACTGTGCATGAGTTAAGGATCACGTTTTATTCTTTGATCTGATAGTTGGAAGAACATGTTAATTTCGGGTGGGTCTGAACCTGGGGGCTGATCCAGGAATTTGTCATTGCCAAATTTGGCTTTGTTCAACAATTTCTTTGATTTGAAAGAGAATAAATAGATTTTGGACTTACATGTAAGAGTATGTGCAATTTGGTGTGGTTCCAAATAAAAATCTGAATCTGGTATATTTAAAAGAAGTTTCACCAGGGGACTGTTGGGCCGTAGCAGAGGTATGCACTGTACTGTGTGTGATACTAGTTAGTGACAACCATAGTACTTCTCCTTTCAGCTTCCTTAGATAAAACTGAATTGCCATCTCATTAATAAGGATGTGATCTCAACATGTTTGAGTGTTGTTCTGCTGAAGCTTGTGCTGCCTGACTCAAGTTTCAAAGGCCCCAATCCACTAAGATGAGTTTCAGCTGGTCGGTGGGAAGCCTGGACAGAGGCCCAAAATAGACAATTTTTTTTAAATCACTAGAAAAAAAAATCCCAACTAACTGCAATTAATATATAGAATGATCTTGAACAAAATCATGCACCATAGATGCATCTACATAGTTGAGTCTGCAGCTAATACAAACAATAATCAGTCAATGGAGTTCTCCAAGAGGCCAATAAAAAGTATATTGGTGCCAGGAAAACTGAAGCATAGACACACTCTATCCCAACAGTGAGTTACAACCTGTGCAGACTGGAGAACAAAAAGAATGAGCGGAGTTGAAACTCACCCGTCTTTTCTTTGATCTCACAGAGAACGCTGAAGAGGGCTGGCTTCATTCTGTGACAGTTCAGGGCATGCTTCCTGTAAGAGAGAAGAGGGAATAAGAGAGGGAGAGAGTAGGGAGGATTACGATAAACAGACCTCAATCTCAAGTCATACCATGTCCTCCCCCATAAACAGGTAGTGTATTATGCATACAGCATTTCATGTAAAGTACAACACAGCCGAACAGAGCTATGTTGTTTAAAGGCATTTTTAACGGCCAAATGCTCTTGTCGGTGCGTAAACATCCTTGATGCTTCAATCTGAACCAGCAAGAGTAATATTGTCATTTGGATGCTTTGCACTATGGGACAGGTAATGATGCCAAACCTCAAGGTCATTATTACTGAGCACCAGATTCCACAGTAATCTAATTTTTACCTCTTACAGAAAGACTTGTACCATAAAAGTAGATTACAAGTTGATAGTGGGGATTAGTATTAAGTTGCAATTTTAATTTAATCACCGGCATTCTCGTTATTGCCGAATAGGCTAATAGCAATTAAAGGAGAAAAGGCAAAACTTCAGAACTTGAACTACAGGTTATCGTAATCAAATCCCAACACTTGAGCGTCAAAACCTCCTGCTTATACTCATCCATGCACCCACACACACCCGTCCAACTTACAGTTATTAAAACATGTACAGCGGGGGTCTGCTGCAAAGCCCGAACCCTAATATGACCCAAAATGACTTTACTGAATTATCTCTAACAATATTATGTTGACAATAAAAAACAATTACATGAGAGAAAAGTACATTGCTAACTGGGTATTAAACTGCATTATAAAAGTGTGTCAATTTTTCACATCTATAACCAGGTTAAAGGCAAGAATGTGCAACAAAACATTAATTAATTATACCAACCCCTATAGCTCACAGTTCCACTATTGTTGAGGTTTTCAGAGAGGTGGTGTTAAATTCTACAATACCTGTGCAGCTATAGTTTGCAGTGCTGCTGTAATATTGTATTATCTATGCAAGTGTTTCGGTAGTTCTGTTCACCTCTGTAATTTCACTGAATTGTCCTACAGAGAAGGCAAAGAAGCATTTGGATGTGTTCTGTTCATACTTTCACCTATTCCAATAGATATCATTTATAGAATAAACTGAAAATGTTCCAGCAATTTCAAAAGTGCAATGCAAATAACCTTTAGGTGACAAACGACTCAATTTCTGATAAACATGAGCTCGAAAAGACTAAACACCTGAAGATCCCCCTGATATAAAGCATTTCTTTTCCAAATTACACATTGATAGAACAATTCTAATGCAATTGTAAAATTACAACAAGGATAATGTTATGGTGAAAAACAATGACAACATGAAGCCTCCGTTTCTGATGAAAATGAGGTGAAGAAGATGACACAAGCAAGCCTAAAGAGCATCCTTACACAAAAGCATTTATCTTCCAAATAACAACACATCAATACAACCACAGATGAAGATGATTTGGCTACACCTGACCTCAACAACAATTCCAGTTGTGAATGTCCGCTGGCATTTTAATTAGGGGACTACGGTGAACTATCAAATTGTGCGCCTACTGTATATGCCACAAACAACTGCCATTCTGTTTGCTTATTGAGGCAGGTTGATGTCAAGAGTTGTGCGTCTAGCATTAATTATGTCATTTTGTCCACCAATTTTGTCACTGCTGGATTTGAGTTGGGGGGAGGGCTGCCTTCAGCATGGAGGGTATGAGCAGGAGGGGGAGAAGGAGGTGCTCATGCGGTCCTGTACTGACCTGTGTTGGAAGTTGAGTGGCAGGCCACCCCCTGCCATGCCCCCCCCTGCTCTCCCTCCCTCTGTGGGGTCGTCTGATCCACCCCAATGCGCCGGCGAGTCCTCTGGCCAGCATCTGAACATATGGCGACAGGGTGAGAGGATGAGGGCGGATGGTGCGCAGGAAGTGTTCTCTGCAACACCGGGTTCTTGCACGGCACTGACCACTCCCCATCCCAACACACTGCCACCCTACACGGCGAGGGCGTCGTGCTCACATGGGAACCACCTCACACATTAATTTGTAGATCACGACTGAGGGGAGGACTGATGTGTGGGTGACAAAGAGTTAAGGGTGATATTGATAAAGATTGTACATTCGAAGTCAGACCAGCTGCTAGATATTAGCAAACCTATTTATAACAACAGGCTGCATGTTGTCATTAACCTGGTTGTGGTTTAACCTTTTACCTCAAGTATAGCTAAGAAGTAAATTAGCAGACAGACAAACAATTGCTCATGCAGTGCAAACCAGCCTGTCAGCTAATGATGCACAGAAAATAAATATATGATTGAAATGCCTTATTGATTATGTAAGTGCTATGCTAAAGGCAGCTCCAAGGACTTAAACCATGCGCACCATACAATTTGTATCCTGTCCGCTGACCTACAGTAGACTGCATTCCCTAGCGTTAACCCTGCTCTCATACGTATAACAGGAAGAGGACCTGCTCTGAGATGGGAGTTCAGATCAATACAAGCATACAGCAAGGACATCTCTGGCCCTTCCAAAGCAGCCACACCTTTAAATAGTTTAATAGTCTGTTTATATCTAATAATAAGACTGATACATGTTTCCCAACAATGGAATTGGGCCTTTAAATCCTAATCATTCTTATTATGGCATTTGATTAACCACAGTGTTCTGTAAATGGTAAGGCACGTATCATAAGAAGAAAATAATTAATGGCCCACGTGATATATTCCAAAGCAAAAGTATTTGCATTGGTCCGCGAAGTGAGGCCTGATTAAGTCCTCAAACTTGTGGTGGAGAAAAATGTAATATCCCCAGTGTTCATAGGCTGCTGGTGTAGCATCATCCCTCCCCCTCACCACCATCTCATTAATAGAAACTCGATTTGCGGACAGCTGCACTCGCGTACACATTATAGGAGAATTGATTGCACCCAGCACACAATGAAAAGGATGAACACCAGGGAGGGAGGGAGTGAAAGAGGAGTGAATTAATTAAGAGAACCAGGTGGTCAAATGTTGGGTGGAAAATCACTAGCTAATGACACATCACACTGTGGCCACCGTTTTGCAGTGGACGTTTGCCTATTGTTCAAAAATACGGACGCTTCATCTGAAACTGACCTTATGCTCCTCGAGCCACATGGCGAATGAGTGCGAGTCATTCTCTCGCTGCGGCGCCCACACGGCTCACAATAACGATTTGGTGGAGGAGAAGAAAAAAAAACAACACCTCGCACACAAACATTAAGTGGCGAGTGATACCAATGACCGATTGCTGTCATCACAACCAGCACTGGGGCCTTGGACGATTGAGTAATCCTCACCCTTACCTTAATCCATCCCCCCCTGATTTACATATCAATGACTAATGATATCTGCTCTCATTGATGTAAAGCGCCATATCAGATACATGCTGTTGTAATTAGGCAAATCTAACGTGGCAGAGTCTGATTAGTGGTATGAAAAAGCTTTTTTTCCACACAGGATCCACATGAGCTCAGATAGCTGGGTCTCCAACAACTTGCAAAACATGCACTATCTTACAAGGCATTGTCGATTTTGTTGACACACTTCGTCTTAGTTTTTAAACCCGACTGTGCAAACGGGACATTAGGATCCCTAACTTTGCATAGTACTGCGAGCCAATGAGGTGATGTCAAATTGTTTAAAAAAATCCATATGAGATGCGTTGTCTTTATGCAAGGGGGCACATTGAACTTTATTAACCTAAACAGAAAACAATGCTACAGTGTTGGGGGAAGTGGTTAATTCTCATAGACTCAAAAGGAGTAAACTTTTAAAAGTGGCACAGCATTAGTAAACCAATTAACAATCACGTTCACGTCGTATTTCAACCAAACCAACATGTCTACAATCACAGTTTGCCATGGAGCACGGTTTGAATTAACAAAGAACCTCGTCTCAAGGCACAACAGCACTGTAATGTGCTGAAGTTATTCTGCGAGCAAATCTAACGTTAGTGGGTTTGCAGCGAATTATAATGTGGCGTGAAGTTGCATCGTGTTGTAATTGCGCATTACCGTACGTGAAGATTTCATA
Organism: Platichthys flesus; assembly: GCF_949316205.1. NCBI lineage: Eukaryota > Metazoa > Chordata > Actinopteri > Pleuronectiformes > Pleuronectidae > Platichthys > Platichthys flesus. The sequence goes on along the minus strand of NC_084960.1, from coordinate 10,716,855 downwards.
TATATAACGCAAAAGTAAGGCACACAACAGCGCACTTTAGCTTTAGCTACGAGGAGTGGAAAATGGCTCTTCGCCTGTCTTACCTGGCCTGTGCTTCGTCCAGGCTCTCGTCGGTGATGGCCATTATTTGCTGTAGGATATCCCCGATGTCTTGCTGGGGCTGACCGAGGGACTGCTGTTTCCTGACCGAGTCCGGGTCACCGACGTCGCCTTGTGCTAGTCCACCGAGTCCGGCGAGACTCGACAGCATCCTGGTCTGATCATCCATACTTTCAAAGAAAAACTCGCCGTTCTCCCTCAGTCGAAGAATACACACAAATAGCTAGCCTGTTAGCTAGCGCGCAAAGTATTTTCCGCGACAAACCATACAACACTTCGTACCTCGGCCGACGGCGACGATTAGCGAGCAGTTAAGGGTCGTTGTCATAAAACAAACGGCGAAAACACGCTTTACATTCGCTCGTGTTTTGTCTCTTCCCCCCTCCGCAAGTCAATAAACGCGGCTAAGCGGGCTAACGTTAGCTAAGCGCCGAGTGAAAAGCAGCTAGGTTAGTAGCTGTAGCCCAGCAGAGGAGCAGCAGCAGCAGGGACACACATGCACGGACTGTGTGGGCTTGCCAACAGCGCCTCGCACATTTTCGAAATAAAGAAAGGGAAAATGGAAAAATGCGACAACACGCGAGCTCCCTCTTCTTTCTTTTTCTTTTCTAAGCCTGAATGTAAAATCTCGCTGTAGGGGAAACCAAAAAAAAAAGACGCGAATGAAGCGACGAAGCTAAACGATGGTCTCGCTCCCGATCAGAGACCTCCTACCAAAACACACCGCGGTTTGCCATTGTTGTTGGTGTCGCGCGAGTATGTGGGATGTGCTGGGGCTGCGCGAGCGCTGTGCGTGCGTGCGTGCGCCGGGCTGACCATTGAACTCGTAACACCGCGCAGCGCGAGCGTGCGTGTTGGGGGAACCAGTGCTACACAACGGAAAGCTGCACTACACCGCGTCCATGTACGAGCCGCTGTAATGGTGGCACTGTTTGGTTCGAACCACACACTGTAACCGCATCACCTCTGCAGGTGACAAGAATCTCCTCGTGCACGGCCTTTACAAACGGATAGCCCCTTACGTCATCACCACTGCTGGTCCTTGTGTAAATTGTGTGTTTTTTATTGTATGGTGGGATCATCTTCATGGCATTAGAAAGCACAGATTGCTTCTTTCTTTTTAAGGAAAACTTTGAAGTGCCCGTAGAGATGTGAGGTATCTGCTATTTGAGATTATAACAAGATGAGGATTAGAAAACATTGTGTAATAATAACTGTTCTGCACATACATTTTGAAGGTTGTTTTGAACAATCTGTCCCTGCTCAGAAAGGGGATCAATAGACAAATAGAAGTATTGGATCTAATTCGATCTCCCATTGTTAAGCAGCACATAATTTCATAAATTGCTTACATAAGCAATATACCTGCCCTGGGTAACTGTGTTTTAATCTAAGGTGGGATCACCTACAAAGCATCAGAAAGCACAGATTGCTTTTGTAAAGAAAACTTTGAAGTGAACTGGGGATGGTGTGCTATAGGAGATTACAACAAGATTAGGATTAGACAACATTATGAAATAATAGCTAACACGATAGAGTTTTTTATGCGCATTCATTTGAAAGGTTTTGAGCAATCTGTCCCTGCTCATCAATGGAGTTTTGAATCCAATTTGATATCTCATTGTTAGTTAGCCCATCATTTCATAAAATTGCTTATATATACAATATGCGTGTCCTATTGTAGTTGGGAAGCAGCATTTTAATATGAGGTCGGATCACCTACATGGCAGGATTGCTTTTTCTTTAAGAATACTCTGAAGTGCATGTAGAGATGTGAGGTATTTTCAGATGATAACAAGATAATAAGTGTTATAAGAACTAATGGAGCCTCATATATGTTCTTCACATACATGGTGACGTTTTCGTTTGAGCAGTCGGCCCCTGCTCATGAATATGATCAATGGAAACAAGAGGAAAATTGGATCTAATTTGAAATCTCCTGATTAAGTATCATTTCATAAATTGCCTAGATATACCATTCCCAACTGTAATTTGCGTAAATGTATTTCTTGTCATTAATCTGAAGGTGGGATCACCTACATGGCACAAGAAAGCCCAGATTGCTTTTGTAAAGACAACTTTGAAGTGCATGAGGACATCTGAAGGACTGGGGATGACACGCTGTTTGAGATTATAACAGGAAGAGGATTAGAAAGCATTGTGTTATAATATCTAACATGATGGGGCCTCTGCCATGTGTCATTCACATACACTTTGAAGGTTTGTTTGAGCAAGTGCGGAGCTTCTTGAACCTGTCCCTGCTCACAAATATGATCAATAGAAAAGAATAGGAGTATTGGATCCAATTTGATCTCTCCAGGTTAAGTATCATTTCATAAATAGCTTAGATATACAATATGCCTAGCCACACACACTACTACTGGAAACACTGCTTTCATAATAACTGTCATTAGTGCTCTCTTCTCTCTCATGTAATTTCTTTGAAAATACTTAAAACAAACATTGATACACCTTTTCATTTAAATTAGACACTGTCTTTTCTCCTGAATGTTGTAAATTTTCTTATTTTACTTGATGTGCTTTGTTACTTGTGACATCTATCGCACTTCTGGAGAGGGAATCCTCACAAGCTCACAATCTGAGGTTCCTGCGTTTCTACCCCTGTTAGCAAGGTTTTTGTTGGTTGTTCTCCCTCACTCTAGCCTGTGGTTAAGGGCTGAGGATGTTGCACCTTGTTAAACCCTATGAGGCAAATTGTGATTTGTGAATATGGGCCCCTACAATATTTGATGGAGAGATTGATAAACTGTGCCTCAAAGTAAAAGCCCCAATACCCGTCTGTGTGGGCACATTGTCGCGCCAACAAGAGCAATAGTCAACCTCCACGTAGAGCAGACAAACCTACATCATTCTGTCTTAAGACCCTGATGAATGAAACATCCCATCAGTTTTCAGTATGAAAATGTTGACAGCACAGATTGAAAACAAGTGTCCTTGTTTTTTTGCAAACTGGGCAATTCTGCTGTAGTTTATCACTCAGATCAGAGAGACAGCTTTTCCAAGACGAATGACTGGCTGAATGGATGTGGAGGAGCGCCGCAGCCAGTCCTGCTGTAGCGAGGAGGAGATGATGGGTGTGCATGAGGGAGTAGGACCAAACTGGCAGTGGTTTATGCTGACTCTCCGCACATCCATCTAGCACAATCTGTGGCTAATCAATCTAAAGTGAGAGACAACAAGGATTGAGAATACAGTAAACCTGAACAGTAATTGTTCATTGAATGTGCATATAACACAATTTCAGGCATCTCGGTTTCTGTTGGTTCCCAACACAACCGACACTAATCTTTAAAACTTCTGGGTTCAAATAGGGGAAAAGAATTCCCATGCATATTAATACACACTGCACAATATCCAGTAACCACTTCACTTTAGACATCCCTCATGTTAATATTGGCAGAACTGGATTCCACTACTATGCACCTCCTAAATGGAATGATTTGCCTACTTCCCTCAAACTACAGTCTTGTGTCCCTTTGGAGAATTTTAAATCTTTACTATAAAAAAATGTTTATGAATATTGTGACTGTTTTTAGGAATATATTTTTATTGTGCGGTTTTGTTTGCTGCGGATTGTGAATGTTTCTTGTTCTCAGGCCTCATTTGGAAAAGAGATCTCGGTCTCAATGTCACTGCCTGATTAAATAAAGATTAAATAGAAAATAAAAAAATAAATAATTGAAAAGAGAATCACCTACTTCCTCCTAATTGTCTGCAAACAAGGAAGAAACTGGTCCCACCCGGGAACCTTTGCATTCAAATTAAACACTTAAAGAATAACTTCTAACACACCATTTACTGGGGCCATTGAGGTTGTTTAAAGCAACACTTAATCATACAAATTTAAGTGAGCAGCAGCAGGGATTACCATCGAAGCTCAAAGTCAGTGTCAATCACTGTCAACGGAGACCTTCCTTGAAAGTAAAAAGAGTGTCAGTGGCTTTGTAAACTTCTTGGTTTTATTGTTGGTGATTCATTTAAGGATCATTTCTGTGGAGCCTCTATTCATTTGGATGCTAAAGCTGCCCTCCTCTCACCCCACGAGCATCAAGCCTCATTTTCATCTAAATAAGAATCGATCTCTCCTGCTGTGCACCATCCTCCCTCACTCACAACTCTCACGGTCACAACACTGCTTCTCTTGGCTCGTCTCCGTGCTCTCTAGTCACATCTCCTGTATGAAACCAACAGGAAAATTCACAATTTCTCCATGTTTGGAGATCCTATCTGCATGGCGAGGAAACCCATTTACACCGTAGGCGGTGGGAGAAGAGGGTTTTTCCTTCCTACTGTAATTATCATTGAAAAAAAATTAAGTATGAACGTTAATGAGCGAATGGCTCCAAGAGATAAGAGTGATAGTGAACAAAGCGTTGACTGACTGGTACAATGTCAAAGCTTCGTTCTGCATCAGTGACCGAGCCAAACGCAAGAGATGGGGGTGAGTCACTGTGGGGGAGGGGCCTCCTCCGGAATGGTCAGGGGACACAGATGAAGTGAAATAGATGCAGCACCAAAAAGAGAGTAAATGGGACTGAGGATGAGCATGTAAAACAAAGAGAATGCAGGCAAACTAAAGAGCAGGATCCCCATTTATTCAAACTCTCTCACCAATGTGCATTAATATTAATGCTTTTACAGGCACATTTTCTTATAGATTTTTAACCTTTTAAAAAAAAATGACAGTGTTTAATCTTTGCGTAAGGACTTTTGAGAATACCTCTATTAATAGATTCTGTTCAAACGTAACTTCAAATACACCCGATCCCTTAAGTTCTTCCAAAAGTAATTTGTTTAAAAGACTGAATCAGTTTTGGTTTGTGATATCATTATATTTCAATGTTTAAAGAGAAAAGACTTCACTCTGAAAAGGGAATTTGTTCCAGGAGATTGGGAATTTCTTTCCCAGTCTTTATTTTATGAAGATGCACAGAATGACAATTATTCTGGTTTTACAGGAAGTTGTCAAAGTCTTCGGAAACATTTGGCTTTGCTCCATTTCTGACAGATGACACTCAAGTCTTAATATCAGGTTTTGCAGACGTGAATGCACTTAATTCAGGTTTAACAAAACCTAAAAATCCCCTCTGGCCATTAACCCAGCATGCCAGGATAAATATATAAAGCCTACCACTGCCACCTGCTGGTCAACCACGTGGACTACCTGAAGTGACTTTATTACCAGTCCTTCCGTTTGCTGAATGGAATGGTTTCATTTTATGGAGAACACAGGAGTTTAATTTATTTTAAAAAGACAGAGCAAAGAAATTAAGAAAAAGTATGGTCCCAAATCACATAACAGCAAATTAAAATATGTATAAGCTCATAGACAATTTATAAAGAGCCAGAGTCTGTTGATGTGTTTTTGTCGTTTGTTCTTCCCTCCTGCCTGAGTGCTCATGTGGTTGCAGAGGATACAGGTGCTGCCATAAGGTTTCTAAAAGGGTCGGGTGAAAGATCCTTGAATCCTGCTTCTGCCGCTGGTAGAAAAAAGAAAGCAGAATTCATGTTAATTTGATCATTTATGAAAGCAACAAAATTATTCCACAGGAAAGATTTAAAGAAGAATAAGGTTCATTACCCAATCGGCTGCTAGTCTCCTTCACGATTAACTGTGACTGCTCCTTCACAGACATAAGGTCTCTAACCATCTTACACTGAGTGTCCATCTACAGATAAATAAATAAAAAGGAAAAACATGGTAAACAGGACAAAAATCAATTCAATACAGATGTTAACTTCAATAGTAGTACTTCTCTGTGTACTTAAAGGCCTTAAAAACAGAAAAACAATTAAAGTTAGGGTTTCAAAAATATTTCTGTAGCTATAATTATGTCTAGTTACCGCAATCTTAATATGTAACCTCCACTGTACAACTATCATACTACTATCAGAAAGTGGGGTCAATTTTAAATAACGAACAACACAAGAAAACAGAAATGTCAAGTGAAAGAAAATTTAACTGTTTAGGCTGAATATACTGTTTTTGGTGGATACCATCACTTACAACAGGAAGCTGACTGAAATGCACTGAGAACTTCACAGCACAGTATGGGTGTTGCACTTGTTCTGTGGAAATATGTTGTTCGAATATAATCAGACAAAACTGAATGTGACTCTTATCTACTTTACTGGCAACGTCACCCACGACAGTTGAGAGCCAGAAACATCAACATTTCAAAGATGCAGAAGAAAGAATGTGTTCCAATTTCTTGTGTACAGCCAAGAAGCATTTCACTTCTTTAATGCCAGCTTTATCATATAACACCATAAAGATGGCATATCATAACAATGTTTTAATTAGAACAATAGATTTGGGCTTTTGCTTAAATTGTCAGCAGTGACATTAAATTGAATTTGCAACTTACAATCACGGCTATAGTGTGAAGCTTGGGCTGCTGTCTACAGAGGAGGCCGTGGTAATCAGGTTTGTTCTGTATGAAAAGGTACTGGGAGGACTCGGCCATACATGAAGAGTCTAATGCGATGCCTCTCTCCTGGCCCTGCTCCACTTTCCTGAAACAAATCCAGAACACGTAATTGACACAAAACCGTGAAGACAAAACTGACAGTATAACCACAGCCTTCCTCTGGGACACCACACACACGCTCACCTTTCCACTTCCTCTGCTTTACACCGGTGTTTGTTCAACAGTGCCTCCCAAGATTCACTCTCAGCCTGGAGCCTAAAACAGAAAACAGACCCATTAATGAGAGGTGATAGCATCTATGGTTAAGTTTGAAGGTATGAAGGATTTGTGTGTGCGAGAGTGTAATGAAGAACAACATGCCTGTTGATGGTTTTCTGGACTTTTTCCACGGCTCTCTGCACGGCAGGATCACAAGAACTGAAGAAAAAAAAGAAAGAAAAAAAAACAAACGTATGATATAAATGCAAAGTGATAAATCAATCAGTAGCCAAAAATAACAACTGGTTATCAATATGATTCATGCAGAGATGTAAATAAATAAAAAAGGTAGAATACCTGGCTGCACTGGCATGAAGCTGATCAACCTGTGGTTTACTGTGTAGACTTTTGGCCAGATAACCCCACTCTTTCTGCATGTGCTCGACTGTACCGTGGAGGACACGGAACACAGACACACATCTTAAACTCAATTCTTCTTTAATAAAGACTTTTTTTTTTATATGTGGCATATCAAATAAAGCTGTGCAAGCACTTACCTTGTTTTTGAAAACGCTCCAGTGAGCAGTTCGGCACAGACTGGAGGGAATTTTGAGTTCTTTCAACTGCCAGCTAGAGACAAAATAGCCGTGATTAGACTATCAAGAGTTATGAGCTGTACCGATAATCAAGTGCAAACAAACCACTCACAGTCTTCTCATTATGACACACATATCCTCTTTTTAAACTTCATAAAGAAATCTTCAGTGCAGACGTTAATTACTCTTGAATAAAACCATAACATCAGGTCGCTAAAGTTCTGAAACAAAATCTCAGTAAATCTCACAATGTTCTTATCAAACCACTACGTAAATATCTACTTCTTTGCAATCCAACAAATGTTATCTGATGCCCCTTATTTTGTTAGACAGACCATTTATTTTAAATGTATCATCTTTCAAAATATTTTCAGTCTAGTGACCTAACAAGTTCTTTATCACAAATGTTAAATAGAAGAACAGTAATTTATGGAGCCTGATTACATCTGTCAAGGAGGTTATGTTTTCACCCACATCTGTTTCCTGTTTCTTTTTAAAGCAAGAGAGTGTACTGGACAGATCACCACAAAATGTGTTGGATGCGGTATTGAATCAGGGAAGAACACATGGACTTTTCATGCTGATCCGGATCAATTCCAGGATTTTCTTCAACATTTTCCTTGGTTTCTCAGAGGACAAATCAGGGATAGTTATTGGACTGGAGTATGTCAAATTTGGTGCAGATCCAAATAAAAATCTGGATGTACTGAACTTAAATGTGGTTTCACGAGGGGGACTGTTTTTATACATTCAACCTTTCGTTTCCGGTTGATAAATATGTCACATTTCTAATTAAGTTTGTTAAAAGATAATTCACTATTGTACTAATGACTCCTTCACACTTACCCTCATGGAAGCCTCCATCAATCTCTCGAGCCTCTCTTGTTGTGACAGGGATGTGCTTATGCTCCTGCACAAAACTACAGTAAACACACACATGGCCATTAATGGACAAATAATCCCCTGAGCTTTATTTTGCTGATCACAGAGGGGGGGGCACAGACAGACATCTCACCCTGATATGGGTTGGGCAGGGAAGGGAAAGAGCGTCTCGTCAAGGTGGCTCTCCTCCAGGACTTCCTGCGTGCAGACGGACTGACGGAGACACCTGAGGGCCCCTCAGTGTTTTCTGTGTTTTCCATCTTGTCTGTTTCTGGATGTGGCTCCTGGGTGGTGGGCGATGGGGGGTCGGTCCTGGGGGATTTGTATGGGGGTTCCGTGCTGGCGAGGCTCGAGGACCCGGGGCTTGTGGAGGAGCATCTTTTGGACGACTGTGAGGCCGAGGAGCCCTGAGAGCCGAGAGACAACAGGAAGTGAGCCTCCGGAGCAGGAGCAGCTCGCGGATACACAACAAGCGGTTGTTGTTAGTTAAGTTGAATGCTACGACAGATGTCTCACCTCAGTCTGATTCCCAGCGACAGTCCCGAAGCTGCAGGAAAAACTCGAATTTACAAGCTACACGTTACATGTGCACAATAGAAGTAACACACGTAAAGACAAATAACGTTACCACGGTCATTCAGTAGCACGTCTACGTCAACAAGTACAGCAAACTAAACAGCAATTCACACCAGACACATACATTTATTTAGCGGGGAACTTTGCGCAACACACCACAGACGTTCGTCGAGAACACGACTGACGCTAACGTTGGAGAAAGACATAAAATACAAACCCTTCGTGTTCCGCTTGCAAATGTTTTTCCGCCATTTTTTCTTTCAAATAGTTCGCCTCGTCCCAGCGCGCGCCCATCAAGCCGAACCCCTCCAAGGAGCTAGGAACTATGGGAAATGTAGTGTGAGTGCAACACGAGAGAAACGGTGCAAAGGAAGCTATATTACAGTTTTACTGACAGAGCATCAACAGTTTGTATAATATAATATAATAACTGCATTGTATAGCACCTTTCATACAAGTATTGCAGCTCAAAGTGATATAGATATAATATAACAGTATATTAAGCTTAATACAGTTCTTAATAAGTGAAAAAATAACCGTATAATTATATAGTTAGTTTTAAAATAGGGAAATCTAATAATAATCTTGTAACTGATGTTTTCAGTTTATCATAACCTCTCACCGAGTCGAGTGAATCAACTCTGATCCTCTTTATACTAATTAGTTGGATTTGTAATATCTAGCAGTTCAGTGTCTAGGTGGTTGTGTTTCCTAAATTCAAGATGTTATGCTAAATAGCTAATTCCCTTGGGAGTGAATGTCTTTTTCTCTTCTATTGTGGTTCTGCCATTTCAATTGTTACTGTTTGCACATCTCTTCATTTACAGCAGCAGGTATTTCTTAAACTGTACATCCATTGTGATTTCCTGACCCCTGGATGTAAATAAGTGGATATCAAACAAATATTTATAACAAAGACTGTTCCTTTTTGAAGCTTATTTCGTTATCATTAACTTATGTTCAAAAGAATCAATATGCATATTCCTGTGTTATCTAAGAAATCTGGCGAAAAGGTGAGGTACAAGTGCAATAGCTGATTTTGAAATGATAATGTAAAGAAAATCAGGAAAGGCACCAGTTATTGAGATTTATTCATTTTTTCTCTTTATAATGAGCTTTTGAAAGATAAGCTAAATGACTGTCAAGTGTACATTAACCAAGTCTAAGCTGTGGCAGCCTCCTGTGTCATGAATTTTATATTTGTTCTTTGTTGAACTCGGGTTTGGTTTCAGGTGGTATATACCACAGAGAGGATGCCAGAATGATACACATTTTAGATTTCAAGGCCATTTAACATGTTGATTGGTATAGTATTTGATCCACAATGCAAGGGACTGGTTTACTATATGTATATTCTAGACAAATAATGTGTTTTACAATTAAAGTTTACTTAAATTCATATCAAAGAACGGTTTTTGATCTCCTGCGATATCTGTTTTTTTTGGTAGTTAGAACCAATTTTATTTTTAACATAAATATAACACACTTCAAGTCTTTTCTACTGTCAATTGATGCTTAATGGACTGACACGTTTTGTTTTGGTAGGTATCCCGTGTCTAGTTTCATTGGGGGACAGGTTCACTGTCTTCATGAACTCTCATTACTTACTTACCCATTTCTGGGACCAGAATAGTTCATTAATAAGCTGGACGTCCTCATCCTTTAAATGTGCAGACACACCAGTAGTTGTATTTGATAAAACACTTGACAGACGTCATCATTTTTTATCTGTAAGTCTTTATAAGTCTGTTAGAGATGTTTTTCACTTTTTACAAAATCAAGGAGAGGAATCAAAAAATCAAAAACACTTCTGCAATTCTCTTAGAGAATGCCCATTTGTGTGCCCGTGTTTTCACTCTGGCTGGCACACAGTCTCGCACTCCACTCAATACTGCCGTCTTCATGTCCTTGTAGCAGTGGGGAGGGACAGATGAAGAGAGGGATAAAGAATTGTAGAAAAAGATAAAGAGTTATAAAGAAATCCGATTGGGAGTCTAAAGAGAGACAATACAGAAACACAGATGGTTGAGGAAAGGTAGAGTAGGACGAGGGAAGGAGTGGAGTGTACACTACTGCTCGCCATGTCTGTCTCGGCTGTTTTGTCACAACAGCTTCACTTGTTTTCTTCATCCAAAGTTTTCTCTCCCTTTACAGTTTGGTTGGTAAGGGCAGCAGTTGCTGTTGGCACAAGTTCAAGAAGGCAGCCTGAGTGTTCCTTTGCCCAGCAGGAACTCCAGGACACGGTCCACCAGCAGGGCGGCAACAAAGTCCACCACCAGAACCTGGGCAATGATCATTTTGAACTGCAAGGAAGTAAAGAGGAGGCAGATTACATCGTGGAGTTATTAATGACTACAAGTGTATGAGAGGCAAAACAACGGTGAGATAATGTCAGCTTACGTCAGTTGGAATATCTACTAGGGAAAATTGTTCATTGAATTCTGGCGAGGAACCAGAGAGAAGTCCCACAATTGCTAATCCTGACAGAGCGATGCTCCATAGAAGTGGTCGATTCTCGGTGAGAGACTCCATGAAGGGGTGACCCTGTCAAACCAAACAAGAAATGCTGTGAATCTATAATACCATAATGAATGCAGAGATAACAAATGGGAGTAAGGAGAGGTACCTTATAGTTAATGGCAAAGGTGGCCATCTGCATGGCCATTGACATTATATACACGGTGCTGTTGATTAGACTAGGTTCAAATTCTTTGTATAGATCTGCAAACTGCTCCGCTCTGCAAGAGAAAATTGACAAGAGAATAGTTATTATAATGTTTTAATGTAAGTTGGAAATATTTAACTGGTAAAGCTGAATTTCCATTTTCTCTCCCATTCTCTCTCTTTCTGTGTTAGTGATTTACCTGGGCGGACTTCTGCTCTGTGCCTCTTTGTAAAGGTACACCAGACTACAGAAGTGAACAGCAAACTGCAGCAGCACAGTCAACACCGTATAAAGATTGAAGATGTTTGGTAGGGGCCGCTCTCGAGACAATGTTTTCAGTGGCTGTGTACACAGGAGAAAATATATGAAAAACAGAAGACATTTGTCATGTAAGACATAATGATCTTTCTTGGAAAACAATCAACCAGGTGCAGACGATCGCTCTTTAACAATTTCGCACCTTCGATCTCGAGATGAAGAGGAAGCATCCGGCCAGCAGCAGGCCCTGCAGGGTCGCCTGAAAGTCACTGAACTTGACCCCCTCGAGGTAGAGTACGGACTGGCTGTAGGCCAGCACCAGGGCATTGAGAGCAAGGATTTTAAACATCTGGAGCGTTGTCACCAAGGTGCAACGACCCTGCTTTATGACATGGCAGACTGTGGAAGAAGGCAAATAGACAAGGTTCACATGTGGAGTGACCTAATTTTTTAATCAAGTGCAGAAAGCTGAAAGCTCAGGCCTCACTTACTGCACTGTATGGATGAGAGCTTGGAGGTGAATGGGGCTGCGATGGAGGCATCACCCAGCTTCACTACTTGTACCTGATCCTCTTCAAGTTCCCGTAAGACTTGACTTATCCTCTCCTGTTAAATAATAAATGACCTTTAGACCAGTACACTTCAACTCTATTAGTCAATATAATGCACATGTATTCTCTGTTTTGAGCTATAAATACACTATTTCCTAAATCTTGGTAAAGTAAGTGGAGAGGAGAATAAAAAGAGGAAGTTACTCATAAACTATTCCAAGAATCAGGCTGGAGTTCCTTTCTGATGACACACACCTTTTGTGCAGCAAGCTGCTCTTCTCTCTGAGCCATTACCCGCTGCCTGGCTGCTCTGGAGCTGAGTTTGCCTACTGAGCTGACGGGTGGTAGAGGTCTGGGTTCTACTAAGGGTGCCTCCTTCTCTCTCCCCCGTTTCTTTTTTTCGGGCATGCGCTCTGGGGCGTTGGCTAACAGAGCGACACCTGAGGAAAAACAAAGGGATCGTCACTGCTTACTGTGTCATACATTTGCAAAAAGGCTGGGAGTCCAGGCAATCGATGAACCGTACCTATGTGGGCGTGTTTGAGAGCGCCGACATCATTTGTTCCATCACCGCACATCAATGTTATATAACCCAGCCCCTTAAGACTGGTGATCACAAATTCCTGTAACACAACAGACAAACCAGAAACATCCTTAAAGTTTACCCTTCGAGACAATTACATCGTCAAATTTTTTTATATATAGAAAATGATTCTCTAGATTTGCCGTAATGCTTCTCAATGACCAAAATCGCCAAAACTACTCCTAATAGTCAGTAGGAGATGTTTAGTCAACTCAATTACAGCTGTGGTTTACAAACTTCAACATAGATTAATGTTGTGTTGACCCAGAAACACAACATCTGTAGAGTTGGCATGAAAAGAAAAAATTATACAACTATTACTACTGCTAGTTTTGAATGATATATAGCTGCTGTTCTGGGACTCACTTTCTGTTTTGGACTGACACGAGCAAACACTTGTATGTGAGGCAAGAGGGCGTTGAGTAGCGGAGTGTCGGAGCTCAGTCTGGCCAGCCCCTCGCCTGTTACACACAAGTCATACTGTTGCACGAATGAGGAAACGGAGGTAGGGGGCACTGGTACACGCACGCTGCCATCAATGGATTCCCACTGCCATTCGCCTGAAAAATAAAAATAACATCGTATGGCCTTCTTAAGAAATACATTCTGAAAATGGATTACGACAATAATCTCGGTGTGTATTAGCTACAACATTTATTTCTGTTCTTGACAGGCTTAATTGAGCAATACATATACATTCTATGAGGACTAGTCTTACTCTGATCGACGCTTGGCTGCAATATAAGAGTGTGTTCTTTCTCAATGAAGTGCAGCTCTCTCGCTACGTGGCACGCCGTTAGAGGGTTGTCGCCTGTGATCATCACAACCTGAAAGCAGAGGGAGATGGATCTTAAAACCATGCCGTTTGTGTACTGGTGCACAATGGTGTGTTGTCAGCATGGTTTACATGATGAGATGCTTCCTGGATCTCTCGGATGACTGCCTTGCTGTCGCTCTTGAGCGGGCAGGACACAACCATGAACCCAACAAATTGCAGGTCACACTCCAGTGCTTCGCGACTCATCTCCCGGACCTACAAAAACCGAGAAATATCAAGCTCAGTTCAGAACCTACTCAAAGACGTCACACAATATCTGATAGTTATAAGAAAAGTTAAACAAGAACCTGCTGATGACTGAGGTGTCCTATCTCTTTATAACCCAGGGCCAGCACTCTGGCCCCTTCCTGGGACATTTCCCTGTGGACTTTGTCATAACTCTCCGGACAGACTGTAAACTGCAAACACAGCCACATTAGAACACCAGCAGATCATGTTGAATAGGGTAGAAAACAGCGGAGCATGTAATAAGGATAGTGTAAATACCATTTGTCTGAGTGTCTCTGGAGCTCCTTTGACAGCTGAGATGTAAGAGAGTTCAGAGGAGCCCATTTTCTCATAGGAGGCCAGAACCGACATCCTCTTCAGAGCGCTGGCAAAGTGGAAGCGCTGGTGGATCTTAAGTCCCTGGGTTTTGATGCCTCGTGGGAACACCTTTTCATCTGGTCAAAGAGACAAGGGTCAACAAGAAATACTTTTAAGCATGATGCCACTGGGAGCAAAAGGTACCCGCATGTATCATGAGAGGGCAACACAATTATATGTAACCCACACTCTCACACACCTCCCAGTGTCCTGCACTGGGCACGAGGGAGACATGTGGAGGTCTTAGCCATGTACCTTTAGTGAGGATCCAGTCAGCAGCGGTCAGCATGGCCTTCTCTAGTGGATCTCCGACCAGCTGTCCATCATCCAGAGTGACCAGGGAGTGACAGGTAGCCACCACCCGATGAGTCTCAACTGGGATCTCAGATACAGGCATCACCTCCTTTCCTTCCCTGTGTCATAAACACAAACATCACTCAAATATCCTCTAGACAAAGTAGTGTGATAACTAACTTAAACCGTAGCAGAGTATGCGTTGTGTTTGTACTTTATGAATTATGTAGTTAAATAGCTGGCTGAGTTTACCTAAGGCCTGCTACTCCACGTACCACCAGACTGTCACTGGTCAGTGTTCCTGTTTTGTCAAAACAGCAAACCTCCACTTTCCCTGCAAATGGTATCCTGAATGGCTCTGTACAGAATACATCTAGGCAGGAGAAGAAAAGGAAAATGAGAATGAACCACGGATTTTACAAGCTTTTCATTATATGCTGCTTTGTCCAAATCTCTTTGTATATATTGTGGACACACACACACGCACGCACGCACGCACGCACGCACGCACACACACACACACACACGCACACGCACACGCACAAGCACGAGCACGAGAGGAGCAGAAACAGGCTTACAAAGTTTAGCCAGAGCGATAAGAGATGTGTTAACTGCCAGGGAGAGCTCTATGGGGAGTTCTGGTGGAACAACTGAGGTGAGGATAAGCGTGCACTCCAGAAACAGCTTGTAGCGATTCCTGCTGAGATCTTTGGTCCCTGGGGGTGACAATACAAAAAGTAAAGATAGTATTTGGGCATTGCTTAAGCACTCACCTCCACCTATCAGCTATCACTTTATTTATGATAATATCTGTGGGTAATTTGAATCTAAGAGTTGCTTCCATGCACCTCACCTTCAACCCACACATAGCCAGCTGCAGCAATGGCAAACACAAGAAGGAAGAGGATGAAGATGAAGGTCTCCATGTTGTTTGCAGTCACTCTCTTCACACCGAAGAGGATGGTTCGTAATAGTTTACCCTGGAAGACAGTTTGTACATACAGTCAGCGCAATCATGTTTTTTTTAACTGAAATTAAAATGCATGAAAAGAAAAAAGGGGAATGTAGTAATATTGATGAACTAAGCAGCTTTCTTACCTGAGAGGTGTAGAACCCGGTTCTCAATACATAGGCCACACAGCCATTGTCTACAGCTGCAAATAAAGAAATGGTTTAAGAGTCTGCACCTTGTTTTGATGGTTAGGCAACAGGAATTAGCACTTACGTTTGAGTCCAGCACTAGCCTTTAAAGGAGGGCTATGTTGGACCACTTTGGTCCCACCGGAGATGATGTGGAGTCGAGAGTCTGTCTGAAGGTCCAGGACTCGCTCTGGGTCCAAGTCCTCTACTGGCTCCTGCACACCCCACATTATCAGCAGTTATTGAGATGCCTAACAAAAATCGTAATTTAGCCAACACATCATGCATTTATATAGATGCTACCAACCTTCATCTGGGGCACGGACTCTCCAGTCAGCATGGCCTCATCCACAATGCAGCGACCCCTGAGCAGCAGCACATCACAAGGTACCAAGTTGTCCTGGGGCGATCGTCCTATGCAGGGGAGAGTATATATATATGAAACACACACTAACAGTGTTAATCTGATGCATATGAAGAGATAAAAACACTGTCAGAAACTAACCTATTGAGACGATGTCACCAGGGACAAGCTCATCACTTGAAATAGGTCTCCACTTCCTGTTGCGATATACCTGGTACAAAAAATAAGAAGACATTTTGACTGGAAAGTTTTACAAGATAACCTGTTTGTTTACAACTTAAAATTGGATCAAGCCTACCTGGATCATGTAGGGCTTGTTTCCCATGCGGCGGATCTCAGACATATTCCTCATTTGCTGCTGGACAAGGGAGGCCTCGAACGCCACCAGCATGAACAGTGTGAAAACGCTGTAATACCAGTACTCGTCCAGACACCAAAGCCCCACACAAAACACCTGATGGAAGTCAGAGGATAGATAACGTTACATGAATACAGACACTGCTACCAGGTTTACAATTATTATCAATAAAGTTACATTATTGTATACAGAAACTTTCACACATACCTGGAAAACAAAGAAGGGAGCAGTGGCCCTCTCTCTGAAGAGCTCCAGGAAGTCTGGTACTACCATCTCAGCACGATTGGTGCTGTAGCGCTTTTCCGCAGCTCTGAGTTCAGATTCCTCCTGGTAACCACGGCAGGACTGAAAGTGGCCCATTGGCTGGCAGATGGGATACGCTATTGGAAGGAAACATTTCTTCTCTTGGTGGTCAAACATGTAGCGGATCTTTTGAAACTCAAAAGACAGGGTCCCTTCCCCATTCTCATCCTGTTGGACGGCACAGCAAATACAAAACAAATTATTACATAATAAATTCAACAAAGATATGTTTGTATTCTCACAGATAGGAAAAACAGTCTATTTTAACCTTTATACTTTGGAAAATCACATTATTACACAGTAATTAACAGAAACTAACCACTAGGTGACAAATGTAGGTAATTTTAGAGGAATGCATCAATAGAATATCCTCTTTGGACAGATATAATCACAAATGTTAATAGAAAATAATGAGTTTGATCGTTTTCAAACATTGAAGCCATTTCAAACCAATCTTTTGAGAGGAGTGATGAAGCGAAAATGTATTGCTAAGAACTGCTAAGATCGGGAGACTTATCAGAACTTGACAGACATAGAATGTGACATCTCGGGCATGTTCCAAATTACGAGAACTTCGAGCATCCTGACAGAAACTATATGAACTAACCTGGTCCCTCTGAAGTGCCACAAGCTCAGCAGAGCCGTTGTTGGGGCAGGGTATGACCTTTGCCAGCGTAGCCTTGTTTGGGTCTGGTTCCTGTGTGAACAGGTGACAAATTCACAAACAGTGTTAAGGTATTTTTGGTACAGTCATGTGCCTCTGCAGCTTT
Source organism: Platichthys flesus (assembly GCF_949316205.1). Taxonomy (NCBI): domain Eukaryota; kingdom Metazoa; phylum Chordata; class Actinopteri; order Pleuronectiformes; family Pleuronectidae; genus Platichthys; species Platichthys flesus. The sequence continues at coordinate 10,699,343 of NC_084960.1, read as the reverse complement.
GTCCCTCTCAAATGAGAAATGCCCCGACATATAGCTGCCTGATCCCCATGATATTTGGAGCTTGATTGAATTTAAAAAGGTGCTGATGGGCCTTGGTGGGGGTATGCACTCTACTGCACACAAGTCAAGTTTCTTGCAGTGAAGAACTTTGTTTAGAAAAGTGCTATATGAATAAATTATATCGTTATATCATATTAAACTACTCATTGCAAAAAAAACACATTAACCATAAAATATTGCTCTAACCATATTCTAGTAATATCTATAATGTTGTGTCATAAAACATAATTTCCCCTCATACACTGGCAGTGCAACTCCAAGGCTGTGTTGAAATGGAATGGAAGCCGAAAATGAAACTTGGAGGAAGGGTCACAGTCACTGTCTCTTGGCACCATCACATAAATATTGGGCGGTATGAGCAGGGCCAATAGAAGTGAAAGGGGAAATGAAAGATTGATCATCAGTGTGTTGGAAATCAGTGCCTTTAAAGCCCACTATCCAAGGTTCAAGCCCAGCACATACCCTACTGTAGTGCCTTTGAGCAAGTCATTGATTTCACGTCGCTCATGCTGTCCCTGACTTTTGATCTCTATGCAGAGGAGATAGGGAAAATAAAATGATGTCTAAACCGTATTGCTGTTATTGATGATGTTTACCTTGGAGCAAGTGAGCAAACAGTGCGCGTGCACGGACCAATAACCGGAGAGAGCAGTTAGGACGTGCGCGATCCCAATGGCTGCGAGCGCTAGGAGGCCTGCCTCCGGATAGTCTGAAGCCCCGTACACCCCCATCCACACGTAGAGCCAGCCCGGGTAGAGGACGGCCAGGAACGGGAGGACAGTGCCGTGAAGAAGCCGGGGCCTCCGCCGGTACAGAGTCACCGAGCTCACCAGCTCGTCGCCGGTGCCGCTGTCATGCTGCTGCTGGTTCACAGAAGGGGCCATTTGCAGCTCACCCGGTCCCCGGGTCCCGTCTGAAGCCATACTCGCCTCTTTCTCGGCGTCGGTCACGTTGAATAGCTCTCTCCTCCGGGCCCCTCTCTCCTCCGCCGCCGCCCCGTCGTGCCGTAGCCGGTAAAATACAATATTTACACGTAGCGATGCTCGGTCCAGCCTCCGGCGCCAGTATTCCTCAATCGCTCGCTCTCCTACAGTGGCTTCCGCATACGTAATCACGCAACGTCACGTTATGCCTAAAGACCGGAAAAGGCAATTATTTTCTTCCCACCAGCGTTAAATTGCGTCTTTTTGAAAAAAAAAATGTCAACTAATGAATAACGAGACAACTCTGACAAGATGTCGTCGTTTGTTGTTGAATTCTTTGATTTCGCATTAAGCGGATACACCTTTAATGAATTCTACGTCATGGTCGGGGAGTGGCCAGACGGCGAGCTTGACACAAATGGGAACCAATCACGTAAAGGAACCGTGTCACGATGTTGTATTTCTGTCCAATCAGATCGTGATAGGTGTGTACGTTGTAGTTACCGCACAGACATGGCTCCACATGCTCAAACTGTTCCTGTGACCATTGACTGAATGTTGCGCTGTAACCTTCACTGATCAGACTCCTCGTTTGAGACAAGATCAACATGTAAGAATCTTCCTCCTCATTGATGCATGTGTCATGTCCCACTATCTATCTATCTAGATATGTAGAAGCCGTCGGTTAATTATACGACTTTGTGAATCAGGCTTCATCCTCCACATGAATACTTGATACAGCAGGTTTATCAGGTCAGTGATCTATGGCTGCATGACCACTTACTGATTTATATTCGTCTGTAAACTCTCAGGCAGGCTGCTATGGATATCACGGCAAAGTACTGCCACAAAGAAATGGAGGAATATGGGTCATGTGTGGCCTCCAACCCATCAACATGGCACCAAAGCTGTCATGAGCTGAAGATGAAGGTTGCACAGTGCACATCATCACAGTAAGGCCCCAGCAATCCCACCTAAGTGACTGTTTCATCATTCAAACAAACATCAGAGCACATTGAAAACAACCCCCCCTGTGTTTTTGTTTTGATAGCCCGGTGATCCAGAAGATCAGACAAGACTGTTCCCAGCAGTTTGTGGAGTTCGAGCGCTGCCTGAAGGAAAACCAGAACCAACCTACCTCCTGCTCAGCGCACGTGGCTCGCTTTCTGGGCTGTGCGGAGACGGTGGATATCAGTGGAGTGGGTAAGGAGCCTGCTGGGATTGGTCATGCGTAACTCAAGGTGACATAGGAACAGTTGATTAACATAAACAAATTAGAACGGCACTTAGTAGTGTGCAGACCTCCACCCAGGCCAAGCATCCCTCTTAAGAAACCAAATTTAAGTTCAGTAGTTCCCAGTTTTATATTTGGCTACGAACCAAATTTTACACACTTTTAAATATCAGCCCCATAAATATGCCAGATTTTTCTTGATTTCATCACGGGCCATGAATTATTCTCTGAGAAACCAAGAAAAATGTGGAAAAAACGTCCTACCTCACGATGTTAAAGAAAAACCTGTGCCCCCCTGATCCGGATCTGCACCAAAGGTTTCGTGGTGACTAAACCCAGAGTTTTCATGTCCTCGTAAATATGAGTCCTCTAAACATGCCCGATTTATTTTTATTTCGCGACTTTAAAGAAAGTGAAAAAGAAATTCCTGGATCAGCGCACAGATCTGGATGTGCACCGTCATTTAAGGGGTTCTTTCCAGACCCATACCAATCCTTCCACCAACTTTCATGGAAGTCCTTCCAATAGTTTTGCGTAATTCCGCTAACTAATAGACAAACAAAACCAAAATGCTGACAAAAACATTGGAACACTTAACAATGGAATATGTCACACATGTAGTGGTGTCCTTGACCTTTTTTAGAATTTAGATGCAAGAACACATATTTGATTTTTACACTGTATCATGTTTTGGTGATATTTCTTGATTTAGCTAACAATAAATTCATTTTCCTCTCCAGATGCAAATCCACCAGCTCAGCCATCGTAGCAGTGAGACGCCAGCGTCCGTCCACCTTCCGATCACACCTGTGATGGTGTAGCTTCACACGTCCACATGCTCAGTTACTGTATGTGCAGTGACGGTTTGGACAATCCGTTTTCCTCTGTGTGCATTTGTGCTCAACAATAGCAAATAGAGGATCGTGAAAAGCACTGTGACCTATATATATATAGACATTTTTAATTACTGTGTTCCTTTATCATGTTAACGTCAAAATAACATTTGTACTTGAGTGTAAGTGAGGACGTCTGGTTTGTACCGGATTTATTGACCTATTTCATTAAAAATCCGACTTCTATTACTCATCTGGTGTGGTCATCCTCCATTGTCTCCTGTTGCTTGTGTCTGTCCTTCTCACCCTCCCCAGGTCTGAGTCAAAGTCAAATATTAAACAGGAATGTATCACTCCCACACCAAGTCTCCCGGCTACTCAATGACTTGAGAAACAGGGAGTCTGGGAAGAAAGAGAAAGGAGGAGGAGGCCGTCCAGCTCTAATCAGCAGGACTACTGAGAGAGACAGAGGGAGGATGTTGAGTTAAGAGCCCTGTGACCACTGAGCAGAACAGACCTTTTCTGGTTTAATTATTAAAGCGCTGAAGGGGGTAGAGGAGGGAGGTGGCGTTCACTCTTCTCAAGCGTAAAAAATTACCTTGGTTCATATCAGACGAGCAAGCGATCGGCGCACCTCCATTCATCATATTAAGGACAAACAAGGCAGGCACGCGTCAAAGATGAAGCCGCAGATTGTATTGAAGATACGGCAACATTACATTCAAAGCACATCACCTGGAAGTCACTGAACAAAAACAAAAAAAGGTAAAACAGGATTCTGGCCTAAATACCGCACAAATAAGTTACATTCACAAAAATATTCACTTTAAAAATACCATGAGTCAGTGATCAGAGTCAAAACAAAATGTCATGAAGAAATGTCACAAGCTGTAGCCAATCACAGGCACCGTAATGAAACAGGTATGATCCTATAATCCTATTTTATTCTGCCCCTCCTTGTGAGTCAGATCCCGGCGTTTTGCAGGAAACACTCGCGCTATTCAACTTCAGTTCGGAGGCTATTTCCTTAGATCTACTTGGTGACACATAGATATCATGCTACAGTTTAAATATTTGCTGATTATCACAGAAAAATGTACAAAATATCTACCTAACAACATCTAATTTGCGATGTTCGAGAAAGGAATAATTACAGAAAGTGACTACAACGACTAACTGTAACACAGTCATACTCACGTTTACATTTGGAGTACACCATCGTGTACCCAGTGTCCTACGTTTTGGGCTTTAGAGATCTATTGGTTATCATTTGCTGTGCTGCTTCTTAGCAATTACATGATACAAATAAAAGAGGAAAGCCAAAGCAATAATAACTTACACCACCCTGTTTCCGCATAATGCTCTTCAAATGACCCTGTAGTGTTGTGGAAATGCTAAAAAATTAGATTTTTTTTTTTTGGTCCATATTATACTTCACATGCATGATCAAAAACTAATATGGTTTGAAATGAAACTTTTACACCTGGTTCCTTCCTCGTTACAATCCTTGAAATCATTGGGCGACTTAAATTGTAATCCTATCCAGCACAATATCCTGAGTTGTGGCTCAGGTTACATAAACATACACACTAACCTGAGAGCAAAATTGTACGCCAATCCATATACAGTGTTGTATATGCTGCAGTCTTTCACACACAATAATCAATCACTAGTCCTGTCACAAAAAAAAAAGAACTTAAGCAGTGTATTAATTTAATTATAGACCCTTAGCTGCTCGTAAGACTCCTACATACATGTAACTCGATTGAGGAATTCACTGTCAATGACCAAATTCCACCTGTAATTTGTGATAAAGATATTTATATGTTTGATAGGTGTCTTTTGCTTTTTGTTGGAAGTGCCGTGAAATGCGTTTCATTGAACATCACATAAATACAACAAGAGAATTTGAGGTCCTTTAACATATCTTGGATGTTTACAGTGTCTGTATTTCCAGCATATGATTCTTATCGAGAAACAACGGTAGGGACTTTATGCAAAGTAATATGACTTGACGTGATAATCTCGGCCTGTGATAAAAGCTCAGAAGTGGGATTGGGTGTGGGCTGCTTCATGGAGAGCGGTCCCACGGGCAATGTTGTTGGACTGACTCCATTAGCTGCATCTCTGAGGTGAAAGGTGGATCGGGAGGGGAGAGGGTGAGAGTTTATAAGGGTCAGGAGGTGAAGTAGGAGTTCTGCATGGAGTAGAGACGGTCGATGGGGTTTCCCACTCGCCCTGGCAGGAGACCGCCGTCCCCTGCTGCTAGGAGGCAGTCGCCGAGGTGGCCGAGGCTCCCGTCGCTGTCCAGGTCGTGGAACACGGTCTCTGAGTCTGCAGGGGGAGAGAGGGACAGTGTGCAGAGCTGAAGTGGAACTGTCTTCATAGCTGTACCAGCGAGCACAGAAAAATATGGAAAGAACATGGAAAGCAGAAGTCTTTTTTATTCAAAGCTGAATTGAAGCCAAGGAGGTTGAAAACACACAATGTGCCAGCCCTCAGAGTTTTATCTCAGCCTCTACTTATCTTTATGCAACTGGAAACCAGTATGAAACGTGCTTCAAACGTTCTCCTATCAGCTAATGTAACATATCTGATCTGCCTATTTTTGCCTATTTCCCACTGAACATTTTCTAAGAAAATGATCAAGAAACATTAAGCAGTTTTAATGAATTTACATGTTTAAAGGCAGCGTTAAACCCCTTGGTTTGGAAGATGGCTGACATTTAGTCATTCGATGATGAATCAGGGAGGGATTCTCACAAAATAGTTGTCGCTATGAACTGATATAATCAGCCCCCTCTCAGCTTGGGGCCACTGCTCTGCCTATCCTGTTGCAACCACCCAGATGAAACTAAGGGGACTAACTTGCTGAATGACCCCATGACCTTATTATTGTTTTGACCGTCATGAGGGTGGGATTTTGGGGGGGAAGGTCTTGCAGCTCTCCCCTCCTGTCTTACCATAGGAATGGAGCTGCTCGCTGGTCAGCTGCGGCGGTGTCAGCCCATGCCGGAACGGCTCCCCGCCGTAGATGTTGGGGTCCAGAGCGAGTAGCTGCTGACGTGGCAGAGAGGCATATCCCAGAATCCCATCCATGCCATGAGTACTGGAGCCATCTGATAGAGGACGAGAATCCCTTTAGTCACACAGATTTATAGCATATTGTTTTTTTGGATTTGATTGACTTATTTATTCTCCTTGATGCTGCGTTGACAGCTCTCACCCTCACTGTCGTCATTGCTCTGGCGGCCCCCTCTGCTCTGTCCTCTCCTGGTTCCCCCGAGCTGCTCCTGCTCCTGCTGCTGCTGCTGCTGCTGCTGCTGGCGACGAGCGATTTTTTTCATCTGAGACACAATCACGATGCATTGTGATGAATTTCTATACGCATGTAGACGTGTGACATTGTGTCTTCATGAAAAAAAAAACGGGGTAAAGTCTAACCTTGGCTCTCTGGTTTTGAAACCACACCTGCACAACCCGTACTGTCAGTCCAGTCTCAGCAGCCAGTGTCTCTCTCACCTGCAGGGGGAGATGTTCCCTTGTTTTGTCTTGAGATTTACTGCTTTACAATCTGACAAAGACACTAGAACGACAAGACAATGCATTTTCATTGATAACACGAGCTGGTCCACCCACCTTGCGGCAAGGCTTCGCAGACACCTCAAATGAGGCCTTGAAAGCGCGGCGCTGCTGTGTGGTCAAGATGGTGCGTGGTCGTTTAGAACGCTTGTGCTCCTTGCTGTCATCACCACCTTTCCCCCCACCGGAGCCCCCTCCACCGTCCTCATCCTCACTCTTCACTGAGAAAGGTAAGCAGACAACAAACAATCAGACCGGTCTGCATGAGAAGGTGCACTTTTATCTTCAAGTATGTAACACTGCTGTGAGCTGTGGTTCCCAGTTGGTGACCAGTTGAAGAAAAAAAGTTTCTTCAGTGATGGTAACATTTAAAAAAAATAAAGTACAACACACCAAACAAAATTTAAAAAACCAATAAAATATGCTGTTTAATGTTATTTGCATAACACTTTTCAAGAGCTTGAAACAGGATAAATCACAATTGGATTTAATAAAATCAGGCAATTAAAATACAAAGATTATATATGATCAAATAAAAATTAATAAAGACCCCAACAAGGAAGATAACTGCTAAATAATATTAACAAAAAACAAATAAGGCATGCTTGCATTAAGACCAGGAGCTAAGGATTTCATAAAAAGCTGAGTTTTGAAGTGATTTAAAAGATGTCACGGATTCTGCAAGATGCAGATGCTCAGGCATCTCCTCAAGAGCTGAGGGGCCCTGACCACAATAACTAGGTCTTGAAGCGGGACTCAGGACCAACCAGCGAGCTCTGGCCCGCGGATCTGAGTCTGCAGCCTGGAGGCTCATAGGGGAGGATTCCAGGAGCAATTTAGCGATGTAGCTGGGAGCAAAGCCATGAAGTGCTCTAAAAGTAATGATCTTAAAATCAACTGGTAACCAGTGAAGGGAAGTGAAACAGGGCTGATGTGAACTTGTCAAGCTTTTAGGGAAAGTTCACCTAAAAATGAAAATTCACTCATTATGAACTAGACACTAGGTCGGGTGGGTGAAGTGGTGAGTAGTGAGCTATCCCTTTAAGATGTGAAAGTGCTTATAGAGTCGCAATAGTCAAATTTTATTATCATTTTTGCAGTATCTACAGGACATAGACGGGTTTGAAAAGCCGTGTCTCTCTGATCCCCTGGTGTAAACATATACTATAAGTACACAGAACGTATAAGTACTCATAAAGTCTAAATGAGATGCAATAAAAGCAGCGATGTATTTTATGTACTTCAAACTGAACAAGGGAGCAGCTTGAGATTTTAACCCCTTAAAGGCCCCCTCACTGGTTTGCTGTAGTGGAATGTGACAGGAGTTAAATGAAAAATACTTTGGCTGAATGATGGTAAAAAGAAAGAATGCAGATGTGTGCCTGAAAAAGCAGGCGGGTTCTGAACTGAGAAAAGCCACTGTACTTGATTCTGTTGGCGTCGGACTGATGGCGGCCAACATCTCCCTCTCCTTCTCGTAGTCCATGCGGCAGAGCAGTTGGCCTTCTTTCAGCACAAACTCATCACCTCTCTGCAGCCGGCGCTCACACTCGCAGCAGCTGAAGCAGCCCAGGTGGTACACCTGGCCCAGCACGCGCATTATCAGCTCGGAGCGACCAATCACCTGCAGGCAGGCGCTGCACTTCCTCACAAACAGCCTGCGGGCACACAGAGTGAGGTTATACATGTGAATGATGGGAGTCAAGGAGTGGAGGATAGAGAGGTAATTAAAGATGGCGGCTTTGACACGTGTACACTCAGCTCCAATGATTCTGGAGATTAACATAGTCGCTTAATTAAAGGTCGTATAAACATTACCCAATTCACAGAGCAACAAGGTGAACATCTGCTGAGAGGAATTACAGGAGTCGACATTTTTTACATTGTATTCTCTCTTCTCCCTCATGACAGTAGGTGGCAGTAGAAAGCTTTTGTTAAGAGAGCTCCCTGTTGTGATTTTTTTTTTTAACTCCTTAAATGTTGAGAGCGGTTTAAAGGGGTGAACCTCTGTCTACTCACATCCCACCAGCAATCTTAGAGGGCTGATTTCACGTTATGAATAAAGCTTAATAAAGATTATTGCTCAGCTCCATTGCATTTCTTCACGACCACTTTCCTTCTTTTGTCCCCCCATCGCTCTCCTCCTGAGAGATGTTATAACCCCTCCCCGGTTTCTCTCCTGCCTCACCGTCTCTTCATATCCCTATTTCTATTCACGAGGCCTAAGTCTCTGCCATTAAATTCCTCTCAAATCCCTGCTCTCGCACTTGGTTTCCTCCCCCTCCCTCCCTGGTATTTTCTGCCAGCATTCCCAGTTCTCCCTCATGCCCTCCCAGCCTGCCTCCCCAGTTCACTGAAACTAATAAAGACAGGATTAATTAGATTGTTGTTTAAACAGTGCGATGGCCAGACAGACGCTGTAAACTCATAACCAGGGATTGGGGATAGCATGGGGTTAATCTCTCTCCTCTCACTTATGCACACTAAAACACATATACACACACACACACACAAACATAGACACATGCACGTGCATGCGCCGTGCACGCACACCGACATTTGCACAAACCCACTCACAGTTTCAGTATACCTAGTCTAAAACTGGCAAGTAACCATAACCCATCATCATACTGGTGGTGTAACCCACCTGCAATGAAAATAAAGTGCACGTACACTGGATCACAAGAGTATCACTTCAACAAGAAGGTAGCCAGAGCACATAGGTGTAGGTAGTCGAGAGAACAGGACGGGCACCGGAACGAAACTGGATAAGAAAGACGGGAGGGTGTGTGTAGGGGTGTGTGTGTGTGTGTGGGGCAGGTGGAGGAAGGGACGAAAGTGTTGAGGCTCCCTGACTGAGCGATAGGAAGGTGTTGCTGCCCAAATCTGGAGAGTAAAGAAGGAGCCAGGTCTGCACATTAGTGCTCCTAATCTGTGATTCTGTCCCAAACACAGCTGCCACGGCTAATCTTCCTCAATCCATCTGCCAAACGCTCCCCAAAAATTCCCCCATTTGACAGTGTCGCTAACGTAACATCATAAACACAAGTGTCCCCCCAAACGCATCCCTGCAATAATCTGCTCCGACAGCAGGCCTGAATGTTGCTCAACCCATTTTCCTTTCAAGTCTTTAAATTGTATCCTTAACAAGCTGTAAGAAATCTACAAGACGCCCGCACGTTAAACTAAAATATTTGACCAATTTCACAAAGGAGAGCTCTCGGCACTGCGTAGCCTCGGCCTCCATCCAAACACATTCAAGGCTTCAACAACTTAAATGCCTCTTTTAATTGCGAACAAAATACAACACAACAGAATTGTCACAGGAATGCTTGCATAAGACTGACGATATTGCCGGTTAAGTCCCACACTCCCTAATCGGGGTGTACACAGCACGGTAGGAATTTACTCAACATGGCAAATGAAGGCAACTTGGGGCAACTGCCACAGAGGGGGGTCTGTAAGTAGATCAGTCTAATCCCTCTAATAGAAGTATCATTCACACCGGCCCTGACCAGAGAGCAGCTTCCAATAAGTCACTATGGACATGATAGTAAAGACCAGAGACATGAATTAAGACATGAATTACATAAATTTAACTTCTACTGTTGCAGCAAAATTAAACAATCATGTCAATAATGCCCACAACCGATTTTCTGCAGTCATACTTTTATCTATATACATGATCATTTCTTTATTTCACAACATTCTTTAATTTCCAATACAAACTTCTATTGGGAGACTTTTTTTAAATAGAAAACATTCTGTTGAATGTCTCTAATTTAGCTTTGTGATTGACATGTTTATACTTGCAGCAAGAATTAGTCGGGACTACATACAGAGGAATTATATCTGAAATTTCAAATATGCACAAAAGTAGAATTTAAATTAGAATTTAAACAGCTGCAGTAAAGACCAGCTGTGTATTGAAATCCATGTGTATTTCTTGAATCCTGTTAGTCGTCTTAAAAAGAAACATTCACAAATATAATGAAACATGTCCTCACAAGTTACGAATGACTTTCTCAAAAACTAGTTTTTCAATCTAATGACTTTGTTCCTCAAACAATTTGAAGCTTCCTCAAAAAAGGATTTTGTTTTAAATGGTTTCTCGTCATTATGATATACTGTGTCATTATTTTAAGGTTTCTCATTATTTTCAGACTATAAGTCATCATTTTGAAATATTCAGTCAGTTCGAGATAAGTCATTACTTTAATAGGGCTTTTCATTATTTTGAGAAAGTTCCTCATCATATAGTGATTTACGTTTTCCTTTTTTAAATCACATTGCCCGAAATGGGTTTCCGCAGTTGTGTGAAGAAGTCTTCGGATTTTATAGTTTCCTCCATTGTTGTGATGTATTGTTTAAGACACATCCAGAATTACAGAGGACAGAGATGTATGTGCAGACAGAAGACTATACAACAGTAAACTTTGGGAGCTTGTGACGTGCAGAGCTTCAGGATCTTTGGCTGCAGGCGACTTCGTGCTCAGCGCTGTGGATTTGGGAAGGGGTTGGGGCCACGACTAATTACAAAGTCACTGATTATGAGATCAAATGCAGAGAGGCGGAGAAAGGTAATGTCTTCTAAGTATTGGGTGGGTGTAATCAGCTCTTGCTTGCTTGCTTTATTGTAGATCCCAGGCATACAAACAGAATAACAGAATCTTCCTCATCTCCCTAAGCTGTGTCATGTGGCATTGTTTTGCCTGTGAGCTCTGACAAGCACGACACTCTCTGGACCCCAACACAATCGTTCCATAAATATGTATGTGTCTCAGGGTGATTACAGTTGTTGTGCTTGCTTCCATAATTGATGAATATTTATACAGGTATTGGTTTGCTCCAGGTTTGGAACCGTTTAATGGAAAAGGGGCCAGAAGAACCCATCGTAGACAGATTTTGACTTCACTCGGGAACTGTGGCTCTTCGGGGATCACTCATTTTAATTCCTAACTCATAGTTGAAGATCTAAAATGATGTCTCTTCCCATGTAATATGCCGTAGCTTGTGGTTCCCACATGCATTATGTGTTCAGAATGACCAGAGCGTTTGTGTGTCACATACATACATCCCCCTGAAAATGAAGGTGCACCCAAGGATTCGTGTGACAGATGCGAAAAGAAAAATGATATGCAACAACCTCACTTTAAAGTTGTATTCTGTTTAGCATCCACTTCCTAGGTGTGTGTGCACACTTGTATGTGTGCAAGTGTGTGTGCTCGCGCGCGTGGATGTGTGTGCGTGCACTTTTCGGCGGATATTGCTCCGTGAAGCAAAATGGCTCAGAGCCAAGGTTCAGTAATCACATCATCTCCTTTTATTAAATCTCCCTGCACTGCTTCTGTGTTATTAAAATCTCCCAGCATTCCCCACAATACTCGCTACCCCTGCCACCACTCACTCACACTCAAACACACTCAAACACACGCACACACATATAATAAGGTACAGTCACACATGATGCACAAACACACACACGTGTATATATAGAGTCACATGCACGCATAAGCACAAATATGCACAGTTTGTGTAAACACAGATAAGGTGCCTGGGTACAAACATCAATAAAACACGGACAGATGCTGTCATTTGTGGAACGTATCCATCCACGCATCAATGGAGAAACATCATAAACATAAACAGTCTCGTGCTCAATGAGCCTCCTCCTGATTTAGTTAAGAACTGTGTGATGACCGCGAGGGCCCTCAGCCCATGGATTACAGCTCTGGAGCCATTTCTGCACCAACTCTCTGGATCCCACAGTTGCACAGTAACATGTCACAACAAATCGCCCGCACTAATAATAAGAGCAGCACTGAGGCCTGTGATATTCAACTTCTGATGTAATGTACCTGTGTAAAGTAACAACCAAAAAAACAGCGTGACGCGCAATGCTCTGCATGATCTGTGTCTCTGGGTCTGTGCCATCTACACCTGATGCTACTGAGAATCAACGCTACGTGTGGGGCTGTAGATGTGTGTTTGCGTGCGTGGGTGAGTGGGCCCGCGTGCGTGTGTGTGTGTGTGTTAGTTTAGATAACACAGTTAATCCCCAGGCCACCAGAACGCAATATCCTGTCTGCCGGTTTCTCATTTCCTGTCTGTCTCTGGCGGAGCGGGAAGCGGTGGGGAGGGGGGGGGCGGCGGGGGACAGCGGGACCCGTTGCCCCAGAAACAGGAGATACAGCCAGTCGATTTGAGAAAAGTCTACGCCGATCTCCCCATCTCTCCCTCTCTCCGGTGCGACCCCCTATTCTCTCTCTCCTTTCTCCTCTCCCTCTCTGCTTTTATTATCTCAGATTTAATAAAGCCGAGGCGAGCAGCTTGTTCTGCCATGAAACATTTATTAGCTGTCTGTTATAAAATTGTTGTGGGGGAGGAAAGATGATGGGGTCTCATCTCACATTATGCAAAAACAGTGGCAATATTACCCCCCCCCCCCCCCCCCCCCCACCAAACACACACACACACACACACACATGCAGGCACCCGGACAAATATCAGCCCGTCCCTGCTGCTGTTCCCTTCCCAAAACTCCCGCTCACACCATGACTTTACCTTCTTTTATCCCATTTCTCTTTTTCCATTAGTGACATTTCGCCCAGACATTCTTTCATTTACACAATAAAATCCAATCATTCCTCAGCATCACGCCTTCACGACACCAAAAACTTTCTCCGGCCCACCTCCCACCGTCATCTGTTGAGCTGCAGGTTTGACTAACATAAGACCCCTGGGTAAGGGAGGTGTGTTGGAACGTTCCACAGCCACATGTATGTGTTATGTGTAAAGCCTCTCAATGGGATTCAGATAAACTACACTGTAGTAAGCTGCGGCCATGAGTAACGCAAAGACGCGCAAACTTTTCTCATTCAACGACAAAGAAAACCACATATCCTCACTTTCTAGACATTGAGATATTTCAGGTCCATTTGCCGGGGTTGTGTAATTATGAGAAATCAGGATTGTGTTTCACAAAAGACACATTAGTAGTATGTAGTACTACTTTTAAATGTAACATTTCATAGCTTTAAGTACAACAAATAAAGTTCTATTCTCCTCTTTCTTTTCCCCAGAACCTGAGCAAACTAAATCAAAGTTATCTGCATGCTTTCAAACCACTGAAAATGAGAGGAAAACAATCTTTTGTTGAACGTGTCTCTTAAAAAGATAATTCTGCCTTTTTTAAATTTAGAAATAATTCATTAATATGACAGAGATTTATGCATAAAGCTGCGTGTTGATAGGACTGTGGGTTTATTGTGTGTCTGACATGTCGTTGCGTAATTCTCTCTACAAGTACTTCCCTGCAGCCCGGTGTCAGACCTGTCATCGCACGACAGCCCCAGAATGCTGGGTAATTAGCACTGTACCCAATCAGCCTCCCAACCACCACCTCCTCCTCCTCCTCCTCCTCCCATTGCCATCCCGAGACACAAAGAGCTGCCGAGGGGAGGGGGGGGGGGGGGGGGGGCGATTAAGAGAAAACAAGGGATAAACGGGGAGATAAACTGTTTGGTGTCATCGCTGCTATCAATCTCAACGAGGAGGAAATGAGGTTTGGAATAGAGAAATATTATTACAAAGCAGACAGTGATGAACGAGGTAGCTGATGAGAGATGGAGAGAGATGGTGGGTGGGGTGAGGGGACAGGCGGGGAGAAGAGCGGTTCGAAGACAGAGTTTCCATCCTCAGTATTCTTTAAGGAACACGACTCAGAAACATCGCCCACACCGATGCACTGCTGGAACCCGAGAGGATGCCGCGAGAGGCCGTCAGCACCAGACCCTCGGCCTTTATCAGAGGGGGGGGGGGGGGATCCCATGACTGTGGTGGTGGGGTCTCCCTCTCTCCGTCTGCAGCGAGCGGGTGTGTAAACCTAGATGTCGTCTCGGTGGCCTCCACCCCACAGAGGGAGGTATTAAACCCGAGGTTTAGTGAATATCCACCCCGGTGACCTGCCTTTCACACGGCTGAAACCGCCTTTATAAGGCTTACAAGGGAGCTCGCTGGCTCCGCACAGCCAGGCTACCCTCCGTTCTGTCTCAGCTCAACACTTTTGACCAACACTGGCCTTATACTTCTCCGCTTGGCAGAGAACCATGATGTCGAGCCTGGGGTGTACAAGAGAGTGTAGGACACTGAGGCTGCACACTATTCCTGCTAACCAGCATCACTCAGAATGAAATGTCATCTTTTACTCACAATTAGTGTTCAAATTTAGAGCAAACAGCTTTAATATATTTAGCTTTTAGTTGTTTTCGTTATTCTCAAATTTCCAACATGTCACATTCAGACGTATAGATTTGTTTTTACTAATTACTATCCAGACTTCCTGTCTTCCGTTTCGCAGATTTGTATTATTCTGCTCATCTTGCCTGTGAATGTGACACCTGACTATATCCTGATGGGAATTGTGAGTGTGGCTGTGCGTGCGTGTTCGGTGTGTGTGTGTGTGTGTGTGTGTGTCTCATTTTGAACATCTGCTCAATAACAGGATGGAGTTCCAGGGAATTTCTTGAGGTTTGAAAACAAAAATAAATCCACAAGTAAAATCCACAAGATGCACTTGAGTTTATTGTGTCTAAATCCCCTCATTTCCATAACAGATTGAGAGCAGGGAAACTCGAAACTGAAGGCCTACCTCCTATTTTTTTTCTCTTATACGTAGATAATGAGTGGCACTAGGCTGTGTATGCTTATTTATTACCTAAAGCTTCAGGGAATAAACCTGAATGTGAACCGAA
Source organism: Platichthys flesus (assembly GCF_949316205.1). Lineage (NCBI taxonomy): Eukaryota > Metazoa > Chordata > Actinopteri > Pleuronectiformes > Pleuronectidae > Platichthys > Platichthys flesus. Next base: position 10,683,958 of record NC_084960.1, on the reverse strand, counting down.
GCCGTTTTTCTGCATAATTCTACACACAAGGATGAATATTAGGAGTCCTGTGCTTCACCTTAAAAAGTATTTTTGATATGTTGAAACCTCATATTAGTATGTTCAGCAACAGAGCGATGAGTTTAAAACCATTTCGAAGAAAAGTGTGATTTGAAAACATTGAACATGCAAATGTTGAATTAAAAAAACAAACTTTTGCCTCGGGGGCAGTTTACCCCGGGATGAATCGGGTGGGGGGATGGGTCACATTTCAAATTAGATCGGTTTTCTCATTTGAATTTAGAGCCAATCCACTTGCATCTATTTTTGACTTCCACAGAATAGATTTTTTTTTTTTATCACAGATATCAGCCCCAGAAAACTATATGTCTCCATTCTCAACTAAATGAGTGTGGATGGCAGAAATGTGCAGCGTAGCTTGAATGCAGGGGAGCGAGTGAGGGAGGAGAAGTCTGCTTGTCTGCCTGTGCCGGGTGATGTAATTCAAAGCAAAGGATGAATTAAAAAATATTTGGACAAGCCAGAGATACCCCGTGAAGGAGACATGGAAAATGGCCCAGTATGAGCTCAATCGCCTGTTAGATGCTGTCTCACCACACCATCTATTTTGTCAACACAATCCTCACCAGTAATTTGATTCATTTAATGCATCAAGACACAGGCAATTGAAATCTGACCCTTCCTGGGACCAATATCAGAGAGATCACCAACCCCCCCGAATGATTGCAGAAATTCCTCTAAAATTCTGATGCACGTTCCAAATTCTTGGACATGGTTCTCCGTCACAATGCACACACCTGCTCGGGGCGGGAGCTCGGAGGAGTGTGCAGTGTGAGGCGCTGATGGACGGACTGCAGGGAAAACAAGGAGACATTGTTGCTGATCCGCCGAAGGTCACAGGCAGCACTGTGTGCCAAGTCTGGCACGGACTCAACACAACAAGGCGACTCTCCATATGCAATGTGTAGGGGACTAAATCAACACCATAGTGAATGAAGGGCTGACTATTAATTTGGGCCTGCAATTACATTCATTACACGAGGAGAGCAAATACGCTTTTTCAGCCCCTCGCTGAAAATGAACCCGGTGCTTCATTTTTCCCTCCACGTTTTCCCACTCATTTTTCCAGATAAACGTCACACAATGGGACTTTCATCAGCCGGCCATACACCCCCACCACACACACACACACACACACACACACACACACACACACACACACACACAAACACACACTCTTTTTCACTACAGCTCTCTCTCTCTCTCTCTCTCTCCTCCAGATGTCAGGTACAGTGGGAGAGCCTGTGCTGCTGGATGCCGTCTGACACTTTTCAAAACAATGATAACAAGCTGCAGGCTCGTCCTTCAGCCGTTCACCCCTGGAGCTCCCATCGCAGGCACACCCTCTCAACACACATACACACACACACACACACAGACGCACACACACACACACGATGCTATCTTCCAACTAAATCAGGACATCTTCCATTTCATAAAGCGAGAGTTAAATGTGTGTCATGTTTTACATTGCAGAATAATGTGTCATGTATGTCCACATGCTTTATTTTACATTACTATCAACGGATGGAATAGCACCGTGCAGTGTTATTGATTCAGATTAGATTGTGACCATAAACGTCCTTTTTTTATGCCTCTGAGAACTTTAAATCTTTTAATTATACAACTATTATCAGGAAGAAAAAGGGGCTCCTGCATTTCCCCCCCCACATAACAACTGTCAAAGTAGACTGCGCTATAAGCAGCTAAGATTCACGGATCATTTGAAAAGTTATTAATTCCTTTAATCCCCTTAAGTGGCTTCACAGATGATTTCAAACACTGTCTGACATCACTATTTTATATATCAGCATCGTACACGCTCATTTTCTATCTGTATCACACTCGGTCAAACGTTGACAGATCATTTAGATGTTTTGAAATTTGAAATGTTAAATTACTAAAAAATCTACGTTCATCCTATCACACTCGTCACCTTCTCACTTTGGGGACCCTGAGGGCATCAGAGCTTATTGTGTTGTCAAACATGAATTTTTCGAATATGAAGCAGTTGGAAATCGATACCTCGCCGTGACGCCACGGTTGTGTTTAGTCTGAATCCCTTTATCCAGGATTGTGCAATGCTGCAAGTGACTGATCTTAGAGGCCGACACTGAAAATACTTCACCAGTCTCAACATGGTTATTTATTTGCTCTTTGCTCTTTGAGGATAATTTGGTGAAAGCTTTCTTTCTGTTCTTTCATCCTTTGTACCCGATCTATGCTTGTTTAGGTTTTTATTCATTTCTCAGTGTGCTCCAGTTTTTCATTGCACAGACAAACTCACTCTCAGACTAACAAGAGAAAAACACTTTTTTGTCAGATCTCAAAAACCTTTTTTTTTCTCCAATGAATCTTCTACTTGACCAATAAGGACAGTCTATTTGAAGTTAGAAGTGGGTTCGATCTTGTTGTGTTTCAAGCACCAACTGACCTCATTTGCATACAGCTGTGTAAACAGTGATCGCCGATGTCATCAAAACGTTGCAGCGGTGCAAATTCGGGAGGCTTGAAAAACACATAATTTGGTCTTCAACACATATCATGAGAATTTAGCTTCCTTTTGACCTGCAGACATCAGGAGGCTGAGTGACATCACTTTTGAGGAGAGATGATGACAGTGTGGCTCTACGGCTGAAATCACACGCTCTTGTACTGAATACACACACTTGTGAGACACTGGAAATTATTTACTTAAGCAGTCACTTGTCTCTTTGCAGATTAGGATTTTACGTTATCCACATTGTCCAGAAAGTTGAAATATGGAGTGAAAGAATAATTCCGTCCCCAAAATGTATATATGTATTTACTTAATGATGAGGAGGTCCGTTTTAAATAACCAGGACATTTCTTATAACCTGTCTCCACACAGAAAGCAGATGTGGGACACTTCTGGCCTTCTAGTGGCAGGGACAAAATGGACGTGAGCCTTAAGTGGCCCACTTGTAAAATAGCAAATGTGGCACAAATTATCCCAAAACAAAAGATGGACTTTCTCTAGCAAACACGCGGGGCTCCATGCAAGTTGTAGTCTGGATGAACCTCAAGTGGCCCATGGGGCACTTTTGGTTGAAATGCGGCATTGCTGTGGCTCAGTTGTGTGACCCGGATCTGGCGAGATATGCGGGCCGGATGACACGCAGTGTGGCGGTGTGGGCCAAACCTGGACCAAAACTATTTTACACGTGGGGACGAGGATCATGTTGCGCGCCTGAGTCATTCTACTAAATCATCCCCCCCCCCTGCACCATACACTTTAAAACACAAACAATACCTCAACGTGTGTGTGTGTGTGTGTGTGTGTGTGTGTGTGTGTGTGTGTGTGTGCGTGTGTGCGTGCGTGCGTGTGTGCGTGCTCTTACTTCTCATAGTCGTGCTTGCAGTACAGCAGCCGGTCCCTGCAGTAACAGGTCCCGGTGAGCGCGCTCAAACACACGGCGCACTTGACGCAGGTCTCGTGCCAGGAGCGCTCGTTCACGCGCAGCAGGAAGCGGTCGGCGATGGGGGACTCGCAGCCCGCGCACACCTCTCCCCCGCGCCTGTACTCCGGACCTGAATGTGCAGGACACGTAGAAAACAACAGAATGTAAAAACAAATAAAAAAATACTGCTGACACGAGCCGAAGTCTCCGCGACATATTAAAACTCCAAGTTTAGATTGTGACTGATTTCTCCACTGGCTGAGGGAAAGTGAAGCGCCTTTAATAACGGTTATTACGCAGAGTCATCCACTTTGTGCAGGGCGTAAACAAATAATTGCTGTTTATTTAATATTAACACAACAGCCCCCACAATATTTATTCCATCTATTTCTACATTTATTTGATAACATTTTTACAATATGCAGTTTTTTCATTATTAGACTTGGGACATCATCTAGAATAAAATTTGTTTTATTGTTTATAATTCTATCATATCACACACAGCAAAAGCAACCTCAAATTACATTTATTTATTTTTAACTTTTTTTCTCTCAAATATTGCCATAACCCTTCGCGTTTTGTTTTGTCATTCTCCAGGATCCCTTTATCACAATGTTTTCCTCCCGGTACAAACATGATCCTCCTGTGGGGATTCATTCAGCGTCACATTCACATCCAGGGCCATGATGTTTGGATGTTCTTCATGCGAGTTGGATTTCTGTCTGCAACACATGGTCGGAGGATCACCCACTCACCGAAAGGCGTTGAGGACGGAGGCTGCTGCAGACAGGACTGCTGGCTCTCCTCTGTTTTCATCCCTTCTCTCCTTCCCTCAGTGTGATTGCTGCAGGGAGACACAGAACCGTGCAGAGGGTCAGCCGGACCGCCACAGTGGACTTCAACGTGTAGAAATCAAGAAACCAACAATATGTAATGTCAAATAATGTAGAAATGGGCGGTGCTCACACGTTAAGCCTTGACATTGTAATAGGCCTATAAATAGCTCATATATATGTATAGTGTTGGGCAACATTTCAAGTTCCCATCTCATCGTGTGTTTGCGTGTGTGTGTGAGACAGAGACCTTGGTTTGTTGTTAAAGGCAAAAATAACAATAAACCTAATGAAATTTGAAGAATTCAAAATACGAGTCACTCATCTCTGGGAATTTCATAAAAGTCTAATTACAATGAATTACATCTAAATTATATATGAGTATAAGTACATTATGGAGGCGTCTACACTTAGGCCCGAGTCAACTGGTATTTTAAAAGTTCATGTCAGCCTTTTAATATCACCTGACACGTTGAGTAAAACAGAGATGGGAAGTTGTTATTAAAACACAATGTAAATTTATGAAGATATTTAAAAATGACTTCGGTCTATTTTCCTACATAAAACATGTATCGTTCTTGGCCGTTTCAAAATAAGAGTAGCCTTTAAAGAATTCTAAATGTTTTTGCGTGGGCTATAATTTACACAATATAATTATTATGAAATGCAAACTACATATTTTTAAAGCTTCTACTAAAAAAATCCATTAAATAATTGAATGATTGAATGGAGTTAAATTATATGATTTCAACACAGATCTTTTTTGCACAACCTGACTTGAGCATTAAAACTCGGTCACAGCATTTGTATAAGCCACACAATTAATTTATACTAAAAATCTACATTTCCACAGAAATATTATTTGGCTAAAAAAAATTATACCAAATATTCGCTTGAATTAAATTTGTCTATGTTTTTTGTTGTGGCTTCACCAGATTGTGTGGTGCTTTTAAACTACGGTTACACACTTTATTCCAAATGAATGATAGCTTACATTTGATTATTGATATCATCTCTTGTTTTGATTTTTCACTGAAGTTCTAAAGGGCCTGTAACTTGTATACTTCCAGTTAATATAAAACGGGCTCTTGATTTTTGGGATGATCTCTACATTGTCACCGAAAATGAAGGAGTCAATTAAAACAAATGAATTATGTAAATACGACTGATCTGATGTGGCAATTCCCCTAATTGCGGGTTGAATCCATTACTGACACAATAGTGTGATACATTCATAATTAAATGTTGAGACTGACAGCCCAATAAAAATCATAACAATGACCCGAGTAAAAATTCAAAGAAAATATATATTAACTTTCCTTCAAGACCTAGAGCTATCCAGTCCCCCCAAAGGGAATATTTTATATAAGAGGATCAATAGGATCAATAAATGCAACATGCAATGAATAAAACAAGAGGAAACTTCTTTATAACCATTCTTTTTGCTCCTAGGAATTCATATTATGACAGGAAGAGGTACTGTTGTATGATGGTTTCATTCAAACGTTATTCTAGTCCAATCCTGTCTTTGTGTCATCGAAATCCCAAAGTACAATGATTACAATAAAACAACTGGATGAAGTTGAGATGTAACACATCATACCTGTTTGGTCAAACTGTAAACACCATCAGCGTCATACAATCTCCATCTATGGAAAGTGTTTGAAACTGAATATTTCAATTGAATTATAATAAACAATAACAATCAAACACTATTTATTCCACGTTATCTTTGCCTACTGATGATTTCTACTGGGCCAATTTAAAAAAAGCACATATAATTCAACAGACAGCGTCACTGTGACTTCATCTTTTAAAGTGTTTTTTTTTTTTAACGCAAAATAACATTGAACCTGTGCGTAAAAGCTGCTGCGGGATTAAGAAACACGTTATCAATGCGCAGAAACAATCACACGGAGATCTCGAGTCCCGGATCCGCTGACAACCTGTGTCCTACCTTGAGGTGAAACACACTCCTCCTGAAATCTCGGTTGGCAACATTAAACCGCGCAGGGGGAAAAGTTTCGGCCGGTGAACGAACCCACGCGTTTCCAGACGGATTCACCTGCACCTCACAGTCCGCCGCGCATGCTTGTTGTCTACGATAAAAATCCAAACACCATGATGACCCAAACTATTGTCTATTGTCTCTCTCCGCTTGTCTCCAGCCAGCCCGTGTGTGCACGCTCCGACTTGATTTGTGAGTAAAAAAGGCGCAGAGGGAGGAGATGGACAGACACGGAAGGAAGGAAGGAGGGAGGGAGGGAGGGAGAAGGTGCGGAAGATGATGAGGGGAAGATGAGCGATGATGCAGCCTATTGATGGCTCAGATGGGGATGGTTTCACATTTGTGTTCAAGGTTAGAGAGAGAGAGGGAGAGACTTTAAAGGGTCGATTTAAAAAAAAAAAGAACGGGAGATTAATCCGCTTATACGTGGAAAACGATCTATCATGGCACCAACTGCCAAAATTTGCAGAACTATTATCAAAAGAACAAAAGCAAATGAAGATGATAGTTATAATCAACCGGGATTTAATCAGAAAATGTTCACTCACTTTGTACCATGATGTCCAGGGAGGGGTTTCATCCAGGAAGGACGAGGCTGACGTGATAGAAGAAGTCACATCAGAAATCACTGCGCTTGCAATTAGAAATTAAATGGTTTATTGCTTTTTCTACCATTGTGCTGGCAGGTTTCCCCCTTCACACTCACATACCGCCCCCCTGTGTTGAAACAGAAATGGTGCATGAAGCTAAAAACAATGTTTTGACTCTTCTGACACTGAGGGAGGATTATCTTTGATTCTATCACATTGTTTCCCACCTGGACAATATAAGACATTAAAAAGATCTATCTATATTTATTTTAAAAACACACCCTGAAGTTATTGTGCTTTGAAGATCGTCCTTAGAGTTTGGGAGAAAACCAAGAGGAACCAGAACATATGTGCGGATTGGCATCTTTTAACCTGCATCCTGTTTGTTACATTCAAATGTAGAAGTAAACGGATGTATATACAAGAATCTCCCATGTCCCTAGGTATCAGACAGCTGGATGGTCAACAGATCTTAAAGAGGATTAGTGGGAATAAGGCTGTGGCTTCCTGGCACGCATGATACCTTCTAGGAAAGGGAACCGTCATCGAGGTAACTTTCTGAAAACAGACGTACTTTCTTTTAAAAAGGGAGAGTAAAATGTAGGAGCAGTTTATTCTTAATAAATGCATAAATGCTGATTACACACAATAACATTGGTATCAAGGATCTCCACTGTGTGAATGTGACCCAGTCACTTGTCTATTTCCATCTCTCCTCAGACAAATAGCTGCTCGTCTTTCCCCGAGTGGCTGCGTCTCAGCTTCAGACCGGACAGGATCTTCTGGGCTGGTCCGGACAGGTTGTGCCCAGTAGGAAATGTCTTTGGTGGGTGACAGAGAGCCTGACTCTGTCCAGTGCTCTGTCTGTTTTTGGTCAGATTTTGGTTCACAACAGCTTGACACCCGGCAGCTGCCTCCTCCTGACAGGCCCCCTGTGTTGCACCTGATGATGACGCAGTCCCAGGCGATGCAAATGTTGAATCCAGTCCCAACATGTACTGCACAACCTCACGGGGGCTCAGTGGAACATCCATTTTACTCTGAGGGTCGGTGTGGAAGGGCTGGTGAGTGTTCTCAAAGTGGACGTCTAACCTTTGGGGGAGTCTCTGTGCCGCGGGCTCTGGAGAGGAGCTGCGGCTGCTGTCGGCGCTCCCTGGATTTTCCCTCACTGGTTCTGCGGGCTGTCTGGCTGCACTACCTGGGTTGGAGAGCCGGATTCCTGGGTTGTGGTGCCGATGATACTTCACAGGCTGTCTCGTGAAGCGATAGCGTGGTTGTGTCTCTAAACAAGAGGCTTGTACTCCCACCGGCTCACCCTGATGATCATTCGACCCCCCTCTCATAGCCAGGACTGGGGAAGACGAGGGAAAGGCGGGTGATTCATAAGAGCAGTGGAAACACAGGTTACTGATTTTGAAAAGTGTAAGCAAACACAGTACCTAAATTTCATGATTAAATGGAGTTCTACTTGAAGGTTGAGAATGATTCATATATTGATTGATTGATATATTTGAAAATGCATACATTTGGAGCCACAAAGAAGAAAACGTTTTAGAGCCAGCAAGAGTAAAGCCAGCAAGAAGAGATGAAGTCCCAGAGGGCAGCAAAAATAAAGAATTTCGTTTTCTTTGTATGTTTGTCGGCCAAATTTATCCACGACTCAGAGAAATAAATCTAAATCAATGAAATCCCTAGCAAGCAGCTAAACAATCTGACTCACATCTAGTTGATATAGTTTGGCAGATTAATGCAATTAGAGAGCTTCAGTGAAAAAAAATGAAAGGAAGTGTCATTTCTAAAAATAGGTGGAGGAAACATTAAAAAAAGGAACTGCAACAGACCCCTGATGCTCTTTGCTTCACAGTATCTGCTGCTCAGGAACATATCGAGTAACTTTAAACAAGAAGAAACCATCCATTTGTGAGAAATAAAAGTTTGCGACTTAGAAGATTGTACAAAAGATAACGTCAAGATTTAAACTTCTCCTCAAACTGCACCGGTAAAAGCCATTGTACAACAAATTATAAATCCATCATATACCCACGACATCAACACTAAGGATTCAATTCTATCTAGAGTAACCGCTCTACATCCCGCCTACCTGCGCTCTCATTGGCTTCAGGGCTGAGCTGGTCCACTGCCTCATTGGACGAAGACTTGTCAGATATATAACCCTCGCTTGACTCTCTCTTGATTGTTCGACTCTGTTGGAGTGACACAAATTTGATTGGTCATTTGTGGTCTATGTTTACAGACCGCATCTACACCCCATACCACATCTAAACCCTGTACTACAGTGTGTAATACTGCTTATCAAGGGGAAATAACATGAACAGCTATTTTCGGATGAATCAGGCCATTTTAAATAACCTGTAAACAACAGCAAACCTTATTTAGGACATGTCTAATGGTCGGATTATGTAGTTCCTATCGTCAACATCTCAGAGGGGGAAGTAATGTGTACTTTTGTGCCTCTATTTCATCCAGTGCAGCCTCTGTAAAGTGTTTTTGTATATAAGCAATAGGAGTGAAATATAGTAAAGCTTGAAAAAAGGTCATGCAGGTCAGAGTTCAGGCAGAAGGAGAAGTAGAAAATGCAGCAGCTGTCCAGCGTGTTAATCCTGCTGCAGGTGCTAATGCTCTTAAAACAACAAGTAAATTAATCAGGAGAAGTAGCTCAAGTGCAAACGCCATCTATCCCATGTGCATGCGAGGCAACTGCTCTTGAATTCTGCAGCCAAATGACTGCAGTACTTACGTCTAGTGAGCGTGGGCGCTCTCTGGAGGAGTTTTCATGTGCAGGGCCGGTGTAAACGTCCCCATCCAGGGGGCAGGAAGCCCTGGGTGGGGTTACTGGGAGAGGTGCAGTGGGGACCGGTGGAGGCGGCGTGCCGGCTCTCAGCTGAAGGCCAAAAAGCGTGTCATGGTGTGTGATGAGGAACTCCACAAGCGCAGCCTGGTAGCTGGTCTCCAGCAGGGCAACCATTGACATGTCCGTGGACACAAGAGGGCGCAATAACGTTGGCCCAAACACAATACCCAAGTTGCAGGGGGACATCTTGTTCTCGCAGCACTCTGAGACTCTGTGAAGACAGGGAGCAGACACGTTCAAGGAAATCTCAAGGGAAGTTCAGGCCTTTTCTCTTATCTCTTGTGTTTTGTGTGTGTACATGCTCACCTTTGTAGGTGAGACATCAAATGCTGCAAGACGCTGTAGCAGTATAGAGGGAGTTTCTGTAGAAGCTTCTGCAGGTTGTTACTGACGTCCATTATCTCATTAGTGTCTGGCTTTGTCTCCCGTTCACCCAGGTGCAGGATGGTCTTCCCCACAGTGATGAACTCGTTGTACAGATCAAAGGTGATTAACGGCTCCGGGAGCTGGAAGAGATAATATCGAGAATCTATTCAGATCTGAAATCCACACCAACAATCAGCCTGTTGAATTCTATACAGCTCAGTCATTTCTGTACCTCCTTCAAGAAGTGCTTGAGGATGGATGTGATGTCGTGAGGTGAGATGTCAGAGAGGTCCACCTGCTCCTTATGGGTCTCAAAGGTCTGACAGAGCTTCTGGACTCGAGGCTTGGACCCACTCACCCGATACACCCCCTGGAAGAGAAAAAGAGAAAACTGTTAACAAACCTCAGCTTACACTCGACAGCATCTACACTTTGGTCGCCGTGGTATCTGGTGAAAAATACCTGGACGGAGAGAGCACGGCTCTCGATCTCAGACGTGCAGCGCAGCACCACGAAGGGCACCTCGTCCGGCCTGTCACGCGGCAGCAGAGAGAGGTCCACGCCGAACACGGTGCCTCTCCTGTTCTCGCACTCCAGCTGACACACCTCCAAGCACTTCCTGTGCAAAGCCACGCCGCACTGAGGGTGCAGCGACAGAGGAGATGACATTAAATCACAACGCCCCTCACAAACTTTCAGTAAATCATCTCTAGCATTTGGCCTCTTACCTCTTCACAATCTACCCCATTGACAACAATGTAGGTGTCACACTGTTTGCATTTCACCACCTTGCTCTTCATCTTCCTGAGTCGGTGTGTCAGTGCCGCTCGGGAGGGCACGCGCACTTTGAATGGCTGACCATCCAGGCACTCTATGGGTGGAGAGAGAGAGAGTGGGAGAGAGGAGTGAACCGTGAAGTCTGATTCCCATGGTGTGGTTCTGTAAGTTGAGAAGTATTCCATACATTAGAGATAAACCAGTTACAAACCTGATTCTGGTGCCATATCGCGCTCATCCAGGTCGTCCGATGACAAAGTCAAAGTGGATGGCACTTTAGGTAACCTCCTGTTACTGTGAGCTGTGCATTCCCATATAAAGAAGAGACACAAAAGAGAGAAAATATAAAAAAAAATGTTATCCATTGCACAGGTTTTAATATGCATGTGAATGAAAAGTTGTGGAAACCGGAGTGGAGCTCACCAGGGCTGGAGAGAGATTCCAAACTGCCGCCAAAACTCTCACTGTCGCTGTACCCTGCTTTCCCTGAGGTACACCACAACACACAAGGAAACGCACATTTAATCTAAACAGAGAATATTTCTGTTAATATTGTCACATAAGTACATAATGAGGAGTCCTTACTGCCATCGCTGGCTCTTCTGTAAGGACTATCATCCGTCATCGGAGATGAGTCCTGCTGAGAGCTGAGAGGGTAGCTGGTTTTTCGTTTGTTCCTTTCAAGTAAAAAAAAAACAGATCCATATTTTTTTATGAATCAAGTTTCAGTAGAAATACAGTATCCTATTTGAATAAGTGAAAAATAATCGGTGAACAGGTGATCATCATACCCTTTGCAATGAGGAACATATTCCTGGAAGGCGAAGACTTGGAGCGGTTGATCCGGACGGCGCTTGCTGAGGACGTAGAGCAGGTACGGCTCTCCGGGCTCCAGGGCCCGGCAGGTCACCTCCAGGTTGTGGTAGCCGAGGGGAACGGCCTCCGTCTGCTGTCGCTGGTAATAAAACATGTTGACGGTGGCCTGATGGTAGAGTGGGGATAGGGAGACAGAGAAGATGTTGATGTAGATGGGAAATGTGTTGACATTTTGAAAACTTTTTTTTTTTCTTTACCTGCACAGAGGAGGCAGTTTTCATTTGTTTGTTTGTTTGTAAGTTGGCAGGATAACGCAAAAAATACTCGACAGATTTACTTCAAAACTTAGTGGAAATATGCAGAATGGAACAGGAAAGAACCTGTTAAGTATTAACAGGTGCATCCAGGATTTACAACATTGTGAGTTGGGGCGTTTTTACAGATTTTCATGGATTTCACAGAAAGAAATCAGCTATGTTTAGGGGACTGATATTTATGAGGTGTATATATGGAGATTGATTTTGTAACTAAAGTACAATCATTCCTACCATACATCCTCTTCTTATATACCACATATATATTGATCTGGCAGAGGGCCAAATGTGTCGTTTCCCGCGATTTCACACCAACCTCCTTGAGCACGTTGTCTCCCTGACAGATGAGCTTGCGCATGTGAGAAATAATTTTCTCTTTGACCTTCACCAACTCCTCCTGGTGGATCCTGGCGTCGCTCACACACTGTCTGTACAGCAGCTCGGCCTCCTGCACCTGGAGGAGACAGGGGGAAAACCAGTGAGGGGCCGCACAGCCACGAACACGTATCACTGCTCTTAAACTGTGTTGTGGAACATCATCAATACGCCATGAGAGAACCTGTAATACACAACACTACAGGCTGTCCTGTACTTCTGCATTTTGACAGGTTGATGCGGTGCATTAAGGGGAAACTCACCTTGGTCTTGGCGTCATCTTTGGACTTCCTCCTCTTGTCCAGGGTTTTGATTCCGGCCGTGTCGTCCAAAGCTTTAGCGGTGACAGCTTTAGCCTTTTCGAGCTCGTCGCAGCGTTGGAAGTACTGCTGCCGAGCCTTTTTAAAAGCTGTCACTGCCTCGTTCTGACACACACACACACACACACACACACACAGAAATACATATTAGTTTGTCATAACAGACTGTTATTTTCATGGAGGTTGACATTTTGCTGCGGATGGTTTGTTCAGACATCCAGTCACCGGGAACGGACACTCACCATCCTCCTCTGTTCTCTGGCCCACTGCTCCTTAAACTCTCTGCGCCACTTGTCGATCTCATTCTTCTTGGCAGCCATGGCCTTTGGGACGGGGACAGGCGACACAGATATTGGATGAAACACAGTCCTAGCTGCACACATGCCTCTTTTGTACGAGCGTGTTGTGGATTTTACGTACTTGGTAGCAGCGGTTGTGCAGCATGTCAGAGGTTTTTCTCGAGGACACACTGTTCTTGATGTCTTGCTCCAGGGCCATGGTGTAGATGTACTGTAGAGGCATCATTTCCTGCACAGGCGAGAGCAGCTTTAGACAGTGTTTACATGGTAAATATACACATTGAGATAATCACTACAACAACTACTTTGGAATTACACATCTAGTGAAGAAAGTCGTACCTGCTGTGTCACGTTGGCTTTCGCTCCCTCGGCTGTTTTTATCACATTTTTAGCAAATTCTTGTTCTGTCAAAAGAAATCCTTGTTTAGTTTTTCTTAAACTAAAAATGATTCACAGGATATTCATTCTCACAGTAGTGACTGAAACCACAATACTGCTTATGGCCATTTCTGAGCAAATTGATGCTATCTACGGCCTCATGTCCATTCAGATGACCCTGTCATTGGCTGAAAAGCTAATTAAACCTCTCAGAGGTAAAACAACACTCTGCTGTGGCTCTGCTCTATTTGCATTTCGAACACGTCAGTGGAAGTGATTTGCTTAAAACAGCCTTAGCCTGCATTATTTGGTCAGATGCTTGAACTAACAAGAACTATACAGGAAATGATTTATTTTTATTTTCAGTCCGAAACTAGGACATTCTCACAATAACCCTATTTTTAGAGCAAAGTACAAAGTGCCGCACAACAAGAAAACAAAGGGTTAAAACACAAAGTTATTACAACAATAATATGATCACAAGATAATATGGCCTTACTGCCGGATCATAACCTCATTCTAGCACTCTGACAGTGGTTCTTGATCGAACTGCTCTTTAGAAATGGAAACGCTGCTGTTGCAGTTTGGTGTCACTCAGTGTTGTTCTACTCTGTTTAATCCACGGCAGTTTGGGGTTGAGCTCCACCGAGCGTCACTCATCTGTTGCTGTTGCCTAACACTGCTCCTGACACAGCAGAGCTTGTTACCTTCCTCTTTACTTTAATCACTGCCAAAAATACTTGCACACCCGGCTTCCCAGTCTCGACACTGGTCACCTGTGCTGGCTGATACCAGGGTAATCACTGTCTATACTCTCCAAAGACACCCCATCTTCTTTATTACCCTCCCAGAGACGGCTAATCTGTCCTCTAATCCCTCCTCTCTGTGTGTGTGTGTGCAGAGTGCAGGTCACTGGAGTGACTGAACCACCCACAGACATCCTCACTGCGTCATATATTCCAGAATGGCCAAGTTATGGAACGTTGTAACACGGTGCTTCAACCACGCCAGATAGCTCTCAAACACTCCTGTGGGATTTCGTCTGTTCTTCTTTTATTGACTGGCAATCTGCTCTCCGGAGGCCTGATGTATTACATATATATATATTGCTTTTCTAGAAACGTGTGCGTGACTCGTCACCATGTCTCTGCCTCTAGTTACAGTTCAGAATTTAAAGATTCTCTCAACTGATCAAACTCTGTGGGAAAAAGCCACACAAACTTATACAAAATGATAAATAGTCACAAAACAAATAAATGTTAATGCTTTTATAAGACTTATCGTTGCACAGTGGAGAATATGGTTGTCATGCTCTGGACTTTCTATAATGTAAAGACAGAGCATGTGCATTTTGCATTTATCCATCATCTTGTTTAAATTAGCAATTTGCTAGTGGCACATAACATTAGTTTCTAATGTCAAGAAACAGTTTCTAATGTTATGTGTGTAAGGAACCTGTTTTTGAATAGTGCTAAATGAAGCATGTTTGGACTTGTAAATGGGCATCTCCTACATATAACACTTCATTCATCCCAGTCAGGTTATTATATTATCTTGCTAAAGGACACAAAAAAAAAACTGAACCATTGACCCTCTGATTTGTGGACGACATGCTCTACTTCCTGTGCCACAGTTGTTGCATGTTACACCACCATTTCCTTTCTCCAGCCGCCTGCGTGCACTTACCCAAGCTGATTCTCTTCTCCATCCAGGCCAGCAGGTCTTTGGCGTAGCGGCACCACATTTTGGCGTACTGCAGCGCCGTCTCCACGCCTTCCCCACAGCGGCAGAGGGCCAGGTCGGCTTCCTGGGCTGAGAGGGAGTACATCAGCATCACTGCAGGCTCCACGCGCTTGGAGCTGTACCCAGGGATAACACGCCGTCGACGGGGCAACTCCCCAACTCGGCTGGAGGTCTCAAATAGCCCCCAGTCTCAAAGAAACATCTATCCTCTGACAACCCCCAAAGGTCCCCAGACTTTACCAGAGCAGATGAAGGTACTCGAGAAGTTTACACAAACCCAAAACAGGAAACAATGACCGCATATGATAAGTCATTCTGCTCCTCAGAAAAAAGGTCCTGTGGTTTCCAGTAAGTTTCAGGACCATGCACTCATCTCTTGCATGAAAACTGCAACAGTTTGTCAAAGAAATCTCTTTTTATCTGCCCTCAATCTCCCACATGACCCAAATGAGGATGTGCCCAAACAGAGGACAGGTTGTATGGTCGGCATCGGCTAAGTCACTTCCCTCCTCACACCTCTTCCTCTCTGTGCCTGGCCACTCCCTCGCACACCTGTTCACCTCTAGCTGAATCCGTGCCATGCGAGCATCAGCGACCCGCCATGTTCACAGCTGTGGTGATGCTGACAGGGTGTTGATACGACAACCACTATCCGCCCTTCCCTCTGTGACTCACACCAACATGGGCCCCGGTGATGTTTGATTGACCAAGAGCGACAGTCACATGGTCCCTGGAGCTGACTGCACACTACTTTCTAATTTGTATTAATCCACCTTTTCTAACTAGATTTGGCAAATAGATATTTTCGCTAAAATCGATTACAACGCGACTTGAGTTCGTCCTGTAGCCAACGGTTGAAGCCCGGATGCCCTTTGAGAACTTTCACTTCTTCAAATGGACCATGGGGCAGTTCAGAGGATCCATCTCAGCTCAGAAAACAGGGCAACAACAGCTTCACGCCCAAGCTCCTCAACTCAGACATGCAGGTTTGATTCTGGTCTGTCCACTTCACACAGGTGCCAAAATCCAAACAGGGCTCTTTCTTCTCCCCTTGCGTTCAAGCAAATAAATCCACAAGAAAGAACCTGCAACTCCAAAATACAAAGAATGGAATCGTGGCCAGACTGTGTGACCCTTTCCTCTCCCCGTGTTTCGTTTAAGCCTCTGGTCACTTTTATGAACCGGCAGCCTCCGAGCCGAATCTGTGCTGCCTCATGGCGACACGGCTTCCAGCGCTTGGATTGGGGGATTATCCTGGTCAGGTCCAGATTGCGGAGTGACAGGCCTTAAAGGAGCATTGAGCGAGGTTTA
The DNA here is from genome assembly GCF_949316205.1 of Platichthys flesus. Classification (NCBI taxonomy): domain Eukaryota; kingdom Metazoa; phylum Chordata; class Actinopteri; order Pleuronectiformes; family Pleuronectidae; genus Platichthys; species Platichthys flesus. The sequence goes on along the minus strand of NC_084960.1, from coordinate 10,667,474 downwards.
CCCTCCTGGTGTGTGATTGAGCAGAGGGGGTGGGGTGGGGTGGGGTGGGGTGGTGGGGGGGGAGCTGGTATCCAAACTCAGCCAATGAGAAGCATGAAACCAGATTGCCAAAGAGCACTTCCTAGGAATGTGAGATGTGAAATTCAACTCTACACGTATGCAAAAGTCACCCGTCTCCCTACGGAGTGATATAAGGAAATGCAGATTAAAGGCTTGAGGTTCAACAAGTGCAGACGGAATTTAAAAAAAGACCCATTTACAGTCTGAAATAAGAGGAGTGTGTGTGCTGCAAGAACCAGTGAACAACTGGTTAGCTGCTGTAAACTACCTCTGTGTGGTTTGAGTCCCACTGAAATTGGAGTACTATGAACACGCCCAGTCTGTCACTCCATCTCCCTGTTTTTCCTCCCTCAGCCTGCGTAGTACCGACACCCCCTCTTTCTGCCCCCCCCCCCCCCCCCCTTGTGTCCAAGGTAAAAGCTGAGAGCAGCTGCCTCCTGCTTTAATCCTCTCCCTTTATCCTAATCTCGTTACAGCCGCTCCATTACAACTCGTGGCTAATTATAAGAAAACAAGCAAAGTTTGAAGAAGATGCTCTATTAGGAGACGCACGCTGACTCCGGTAACCGCACGTCGTCACTGAGGATCTGCTGGGATGTCAGTCAAAGCTTTGTTGACTCAAACAGGTGAGATTTTATACATTACAAGCCTAACGTCACTGGAAACTACACAGTGACACACAGAAGATGCTCCAATCACCCTTACACGCTCTCCCTCTCTCTCACACACAAACACACAAATGATACCTGACGGGTTTCCATCTGGTTCACCGGCTTCAGAGCGTATCTGAGGACAAAACGCCTCTTCACTCTGGTGAGAAGAAAAGAAAAACTGATTCGCCAAACAATATTCTTTGAGCAATTCTCGAAAAACCATCAACTGTGACAAACAACAACACAAGCCACAGATGTGAGTATTTTATGTTTGTATTGATCCCTTACAGACGCGTCATGTTGGTCTAGGAGCTCTGTGCAGTCTCCGGTGATGGATTCTGGGATGGACAGTGAGTCGATGTCATCAAGGTAATCCTCCGCTGTTCTGAACACAGGAAGGATGGATTGAATTGGGAGAGAGTCAAGAACAGTCTAGTAGATACACAAAAACAGATGTGGGTAACACACTAATTGCACTAAACATTTCGAGATGCACATTTATACACATTTGACGATTTTCTGTGACTTTGCTGAAATGAAGGTTGATTAAAACTTTTCAGGAACTTGCTCCCTTGAAAGAAAATCTACACTGAGAGATCATATATACAGTAGCTGAGTTCATCTTCTGGACTAACTGAGAGACGTATCAGTTTCATCCTGCGTGGTTTCCTATGATCAGCAGAGCTTACAGCATCTTTGACTGACACCTCAGGATTCAGCAGTTGAACTCAAAAGAAGCACTCAAACATTCTACTCGAGTAAAAGTACAAATAGATAGACAAAAAAGTACTCTGGCAAAAGTTTGAGTTTTGCTTAAAATATATCTTGAATAAGTAACTATGATTTTTAATTAATAATTTCCCCTAATTCAACAGTTCACTACATCATTCGAGTCCATGTGAAGGTGACAGGTTTCTCCACCACTGATGCAGCTGCTCTCAGTGAAGGAGGAAGGGTATTTAAGTTACAGTTTTATTATGTAGCACAGTAGAGAGAACAGATATCTCCTGATATATATTGTGGACAAAAAGTGCCTGTAGGTAAATCTACTTTGATACAGATACATGAAATCTACTTAATTACAGTAACAGAGTGAGTGAACCATATTGTCATCCCATTCTGTATTAAGAACATAATGAACCATTTGTAATACTTACGAAGAGACCAAAGATAAATCGAGATTATCAAAGTCTCGGAAGATCTCGCTGTATCGCTTGGTTTCAGATTTACGATGCAGCTTTTTCACATCTGCAGAACAGAAAATAAGCTAAGATACATAAAAAATAACACCATGGTTTTAGAATTTAAAGCATTTCAACACCAGATCACACATAACCTACATGCTGACAAAAGGCCAAGACCTTTATGATGTTTTTGAGTCAAACTGACCCTGATGTGGGATGCTCTGACGAATAAAGCAACTCTAATGTGATTAATGACGATTGACTGCATAAATGCCAAGTGTACAACACACTTATACACTATAAAACAGATTTAAATATAGAAAAAGCATTAAGATAGATTTTTTTTTTATTAAAAATACAATAAATAAAGAAATCAAACTCAACTTCCTGTACTGAAATCATGTATGGTATCATTTCCTTTAGATTTCTGAGGAAGAAATAGCTATTTTGACTGAATGCGAAATTAAATATGAGGAACACCTCGATGACACCACCTCAACCTATTGTAATCCCAGTATTTAACTGCTGGTTCATCGCCACATTTACAACAGAGGCACCACATGTCAAAAAGCAATCTCACTCTCTTTCAGAGACCTCTCCGTTTCGCTCAACCACATCCTGTTCGCAATCGGTGTCTCGAACCATCATGAAAAAAGTCCCTGTTTTTCACAGCAGCAAGAATGAGAATTGAGAGGCACCTAAGACATTTGACAAAAGCTACTGTGAAGACAAATTCTACTTCAGGGCCCTTGGCTGTTTTTGTTGTTTGCTGTATAGCTGCAATACTTTTAAAGGCTGCAAAAAAATTTCCATTCGTGAAATATTAGTCACGCTTTTCGGTGAAGACTGAAGCTGCATTTCCTGTTGAATAGAAATACAGAAGTCACGCAAAAAAAGACAGAACAAGAATGTGTCAAAACGGAGAAAGAGTTCAGGAAGTTCACTGATCCCCGGACTGCGAGGATGCACTCGGCACCACAAACCTCCTGACTGACACAAAAGAAACACACAGTACATGTTTGGGGAACACACGCAATACCCACGTCCAAGGTCACCGAGCAAATTTACAATCAGTGCACGGCAAGAAACTGTTCAGGAGGGATTTGTAAAGCAAATAAACCGTAGGACAGGATATAAAAGCATCTAAATGAAGTGGCAAACAACACTTCCTCACATTGTTGGTGCTCACCTGGGGCTTGGGATGACTCCTGGCTCGACACTTGCTCTTCTTCCATCTCTGACCTATTCAGCACAACTGCAAAGAGGCCTAACAACGCCACTCGCACATCATCTACACCCCCAGGTCTCACTACACAACGGGAGGAGGCAGGAAATGTGGCCTGCAGTGCGTACATGCACCGACACACTTATGGTAAATCATTACCATGCCGCTCTGAGCCTGCTGCCGTTGGTGCTCTCACACTGATCTTCCTCTGACAGACTGGAGGTTGGCCCATATCTTCACCAGCATGGGAAGAGGAAGTGTATGCATCTGTAGACCCCGCCCACGCTGTGACTTCACGCACAGTGAGAAGGTGCCACACTTGTTTTCTTCAGATGGTGTCTCAGTGAAAACGTTTCCTGATCTCGTTTGTGGCGGGTAACGTCAGAGAGGAAGCATGTTGCAAGGTGTGTGGTTTAACACACTGCAGATATTGGTGTCAAGAGACGGCTGATTCTTAACATCAGAATACATTATTTTGCAAAGACGTTAAATAAAGTCTGAACTTATTTGTTGATTTCTTATCGCCCCACATACTTTTTGGGAACATGTAATATTGCTCATATAAACTGCTTCTACAAAGTGCCTCATGTAGATGAATTTCAGACGTGTGACTTCAGAATCAGTTTTAGGAACAAGGAAATTCATTATCATTTATTGCATAAACCCAGTGTGATGATCAGTGAAGGACTTCAGAGACTGAAAACCACATCTGCTCAGATGAAACCACACAAGCTTGGAAGAGGTGGCCACATTCATGAAAACTGATAAAGTTGCTAAAAGACGATTTCAAGGATATCGATAGCAACCTCATATATTCACTCATTCCCAGGATGTAATGCTCTGGCGGCTTGCAGAGCTGTCAGTCCCCCCTCTAACTGGGATTAATGGACCAGAGGAGTTGATTGAATTGTTGATAGTTCGATACTTCATCCTCAAAATATTATTCTCAAAATTCTAAAGGAAACAAATCTTCCTCCTCTCATTTTGTTCCTCCTCATTCTTTGCCGTAATACTCTTCCATATGTATAAGAGTGATAAAGGATTGAACTGGATTTTTTAAAATAAAACATTTTATTTGAATTGGCACAAAGCACCACTAACATGTCTGTGCAAAAACAGTGGATGAGCATCTTCCGTTAATACAGAAATCAACTTGCTGTCAGATCAAGTGAAGCCGTGTAAAGCCGATAAAACCAGGATGTAAAAGCCTTTTCTCAAGTCCTGCTCACGCAAAATGCTCAAACTCAGATTCAACTGAGAAAAAGGTGGAGATGCTGACATGTGTTTGGATGTGGCTGCGGCTGGGGTCACCGACAGCTGGTTGGTAGCATTAGCCTACTAACAATCCCAAATCAGCACCAAGGGGGAAAAGGCAAAACAACTTTGATTGGCATTTGACAGCAGCTGAGTGAAATCAATGGTTCTGAGTCGCTTTGTGTGTTTTGTTGCTTTGGTTAACAGCTGCTGCAAACACTTTAACCATAAGCTAGTGCTTACTCAAAACGCAACAATATGAAATGTACACTGCAAAGAGAAATAAAAACCCTAAAGTTTAAAACAAAGACATGCAGACGTTTCTCCTCTCGGACTTCTGACAACAGAAATCAATGAATTCTGAATGTTACTGGTTGATTTAAGACATAAATGCTTCCATGAAGTTTTGGTATTGCTCAGTAACACAGTACAGTTCATGCCCAATTCTTTTGTTAATGCATTTCACAGTGGAACGTCAAATTAGGACAACATTACCTGCCCAATGACTCAAACGTAACAGTCCAATTGCCTTATTTTCTAACGTATAGGTTCATTTCTGTATGACAGACAGAAGCAGGGCACTGCAAATGCCATTCCAAACGGCAAGTCTAGCTCCTTTATACAAAAATAAACAAACTAAAAACGGACGACATTACATGATATGGAAACATAAGACACGTGTGACCCCTTCTGTCCCATCTGGATAAATACAATCTTTTTACAAACTGTGTCAAAAGTATCAAAAGATGAAACATGTTTAAAAAACTAAGGCGGTGTGCTCTGATGCACCTCTGACTTTTCCCCCAGCGTGTCACTCAGCTCCTCTCATAGCTCGTCCCGCGCTGCGCTGTCCAGAGGAGACTGGAGCACATCCGAGTTCTGGGCCTCGGTGCTGATCTCAGCCTGCTCCCCGGTTTTCCCTGAGCGCGCCCTGTCCCAGTCTGTGCGGACCTTGTCGTTGTCCCACACCGTGGAGGTCTCCGTGTCGCTGATGTAGCCGCTGTCGCCCGTGTAGTGAGTCGGATACACCAGGAGGGGCTCTGCGGAAAATGCCTTCAGGTCCCTGCTTTCAAACTGCTTCATGTAATCAGACCTGTGGGGGGAGAAGGTATCGTCAAGATAGGACAAAAACCGACACAACTCCTGAGCAGAAGTACATGTTGTGTGTGTGAGTACTTGTACGTGGCAGGGTGTGAACACTTACACAGGGTGTTTGTCGAACATGATAGGGAGAAACTCATCCACCGGCAAAATCCTCTTTAGAGGTTCTGCTTTCAAAAGCTTCTCGGCACCTTGTAGCGATATCATATAACCAAGCGTCCAATATGAATAGTCCGCCTCCACTATGTTGTGAATGTTAGGCACCGCTTTCTCCGGGTGATCCACTTGCATTCTCTTACGACCGATATAACTGAAAGAGAGAAATGGTAAAGAACAAGTGAGAGACGATTAGAAACTTTAAGGGAATCAAGTTGGAGTTAAAGATGGAGACAGGGATTGAAAGCTCACATGAGGTCCCAGTCCAGTCCCTCATCCTGCACCTCGCTCATCAAGTTCATCAGGCGACGTTTGAAGAAGATTTCGAATCGCAGGTCGTCTTCAATCACCAGAGAGATGGGTAAACGTCGCTCCACGATCTGGGACCAAACACAGATTTGTCAGTAAATCACTCATCTGTGTGTTTCATTTATTTTTTAAATGCCCGGCCTTTGCACAGGGGGTTCACCTCTTTCCAGATTTTATGATGGGAAAGGAAACATCCCAGCTCTCCTTTTGTGAGTGGGCGCCCGTGATAAGGGTCACTGTATCCAGGGAGCATGTGGATGCCCATAGCATTTATTTCACTGATATTCATCGCCCTGAAACAAAGGCAATAACAAATGAAAATAACACAGAGCAGACTCATGTTATTTAAAAGCACAGAATAAGACAAATATTCATCTATCCTAATGAACTCACTTTCCATCTACAGCTGCAATGACCTTACAAGCGATCTCCTGCTCGTACAGTGTCCTCATCATTCGGTCCCGACGGTCAGTTCGCCTCGGCAGGTTTATCATGAACACCTGCGCACGGGGCAAAAGTGGAACCAGTCAGTGTAATTACAGACGTCTAACAGGAGGGGGAGGCAAAAGCGCAGAAGGTGGACAGGGGGCCATTTTTTGCAGAATCCATCTTCGCAGCACTCTCTATACTCACCTCGTCAAATCCCAGTTTGTCAGGTTGCTTTGTAGGCACGCGTATGAATTTGGAAGGCTTCACTGGGGCATTTCGCACTGCATAGTGAGAGGGAAGATGGATGCAGAAATGGTATGAATGATACGCAGGAGACCTCTGATGGGAGTAATCGTTAGATGGAGCAGCAGCAAGTAAGCAAAGATTGAAAGCTGGGGGGGGAGGGGGGGGGGGGGGGGCCCTGAGGCTGAAAGGCAGCTACTCACCATTCACCTCCAGGACAGAGTGCAAGAAGCTGTCGGCTTCATCTCGCAAAGTGTTGTGGGATCGAAGTGGCACAGGGAAGTATCCGTAGGTCTCTCTGTTGCATACAAACATTTGAACATCTGTGGAGAGCAGAAGACGGAGATGTTATTTAATCCAAATCTACATTTCAATCAACAGGTTGATAACCATGCACTGGAGGGTGTAATACCTGCCATCCGAGCGGAGAAGGCAAACACGATTATGTCATCAAAAGCCCAGTTGTATTCTGGGTGTGGCGGGTGAAAGGCCAGCTGTGTGGACGCCTCTTTCCTGAGGTCGATCAGGAAGGTGGAGTGGACCATGGGGACGGCGAAGCAGCCCTTACGCACGCGCTTCCTCATGGGCAAGTAGGCCGGCGTGCGCTTATAGTAGCCCTGAATGAGCAGAGGTGATTGGCAGGTGAGTTCAGAGGGTTGATTTCAAGTAACCACACTCTTTGAAAATAGCTGACATTGCGCCAGAGTACCTGTGAAGTCATGCCACACCAGAAGTTTGAATAGGCTGCACGGGATTCCAGCATGGGAGCGATGATGGTCTTGTTCTCTTGCATGAGCTTCCACACCGTGTCGGGATTGGTGAGGAGGTTATCGCAGTCCGCCAACTACAGGAGGAAGAGAAGATAAACTGTGAAACATGTCTGTGGTTGTGTGTTATACTCAAGAATGACTAAGAAATCTAAAGGTTAACTGTGGCACTAAAAACATCCGCACAGACTTTTTTTTTTCAACTTTATGTGATGAGTTTCCCAATGGTTGTACGGTTAAATTATTGTAATTCTGACGATTTCGTTTGAAAATTATACCCCGCTGAGGATCGGCAAAGTGAGCCAGACTGCGCAAAGAAGTTTTAAAATATGATTCATGTCGTTTCAAAGCTTTGTGCACCCAGATGAAGCAGACCGGATTTACTCCACTCTGTACTTAACCTCCTGCTGCTATTATTGAACAATAAAGACAGTCTGGGTAGCAGCATGGCTCGCTCTCTTAAAATGGAAATGTTTTCAGTGCTACTTGTTACTGTGCCTGTAAAGAGCCTACCATAAAGAAGTCGGCCCACATCTCACGAGCTGAATCCAGCGCCACTTGCCGGAGCTTCATGACGTGGTCATACCGGAGGTCGGTCCATTGCTTCGGACCCTCTTCATCCGTGTAACGTCTGCAAGTGACACATTAGGTTTTATTGGCTCTGTGGAGCTTTTGTCTTGCGCAACATAAACTCTGTCACCTGATCATGACCCACCTGGGTTCCTCTTTGGGCCTCCATTCCACATTATGGTAAAGGTTCTGCACCTTGACAAGCCAGTCACGCAGGACGGCGGTGGTGTTGTCCTCGTTGTGATCCGTCGCCACCCTGCCGGTATACAATCAATGTTATTGATTAGAATGAAGGGAGAGGGACTTAATCAACAACCGAGGACAGGAAAGGTAAAACAGTAACGACGGCTGAAAGTAGCACCGGTGCCAAGCTGGTTTCAAGCTGGGACAAGAGGTGTAAGATGATACCAGGACTCAAATGACAATGGCTCTGTGTTCACTTTATGTAAGCCCATCGTCTGCAGCTGTGGGAACTGACACAAGTGTCAATGAGACGATATCAGAGAAGGTCTATCTGGTTGATATGATTTCACGGCCGATTATTACACTTTACAACAGATTTAAGAAAGTAAATCTTTGTCTCAAGTCCCTTAAAGCAGGAGAAGAAGCATCTGAACTGGCTCAAACCACATGTGGGGCAATAAAAGTTAAGTTAGAGACCTTGACTATTTGATCTAATGAGTCATTCTATCTGCTCTCTATTAGGAAAACGGGAAAGTAATGCCACAACATTCACAGTGTTCCCTTTCTGTAGCCATGCGGTGTTTTTGCAGAGAGAGAACATCTGCACAACACTGGGCCAAGTTTGTGTTGTGACCATGTGTGCGACAGCCACAGTGGATCCTCTGGAGACATGTCACATGGATCCGAGAGAACACAGCAGGTCCATGCTAAACAATTTCTTCCCTCACTCCTGCTGTCCGTCCTTCTAAAGCCTCAAGCTCTGGATTCTTCCCCTGAACTAAATATTTGTCAAACCACGTTCGACTTGCGCAATGCATCTACCAGAGGCGTCTCACGTTTATTCTATCGTTGCTCCAGTGAAGCTGAGATGCAGAGCTAATTGCAGACCCCAAAGATTTAAATGACAGCCTGGACAATTTCTGCATCTGAGGACTTGGCGTGTTTACAAGCAGCTGCAAAGGGCTTCAGCAATAAGCAAGAGCCACATAGTGTTATAACATGACAGCTGTTTGCATTTTCCAGATGTAGCTCAATGTGTTGGCAGGACATGTCAAAACAGGACTGCCCCTGCCTCAGACGTATTTGCAGTAGAGTAACTCCAAACGCCAAACCCAAAAGGGATAAATTTAACATTTTCACTCACATAAAGCCTCTTAACTTTATTGACTGAAACTTGTTCATGGGGTTGGCGAGTGTAAAACGCAGCTCTTTGAGCCCTCCAGGCACTCGTGGAAACTGCTCCGAGCTCTGAGGGTATATGCGTGGGTGGGCTGTTGGCACATGTTAAGTTGTTATATGAGAAACGCCTCCCCTTCACTTCCCTCGGCTTCAGCCTGCTGTTTAAATGGTCTGAAACATCAATTTGCACAACCACTGGGGCGATTTGGAGCGTTTAGTTGTGAATGTATGTGACATGTGAATGACAGTTACTGTGCAGACGTGCTGAAATGTATATACTTAGGATTTAGATACAATATCCCGTGGCATTTAGAGTGTCAAGTCAAGTTCAAGCCCTGTCTCTATAGTCAAAGTTCAAAAAGCAAGTCTGTGCTGTGTCATGCTTTTTATAAACCACTTCATTATAACAGACAAGAATGTGCTTAACAATGCTATAACCTAATTTCAAGTTAATTTAGTTTTTACTTTAGTTGGACAAAAAGTTCCCTGCATGGAGGAAGTTTTACCAGATGGAGCTCTCTCACATGATCCTGGATGGGAGCCAGGAAGTGATCTAAATATATAATGTTTAAAAATATAGTGTTTGTTAATGCAAAGTACAGACACCAAAATATTTCCCTTCTGATTTGTACAAATTAGGACTGGGAAATGTCACAATATCAATAATTATCCCAAAAGAATCTTCATTAATAGCAATATCTTAACAAATGTTTAATAGGTGTATCGATATATTGTTTATTCATTGTACAAAACCCAGGAGGAAGAATAACCCAAGTTATAAAGAATAAACTAAATGTTTTTGCTGTTTATCAAGTGTCTTTGCTCATTAGGAAGAGTTTAAACCCCCAACTTCCACTCAGGAGCAGGGATTAGTCGTTCAACTTAAAGGAAACAATAACAATGCAACATTTATTGTGTTAAATATGGACTGGAATGGAATAAGTGAACTCCAGACTTTTTGATCACATCACACGGAAAATCACTCTGGTTAAATCACAGCTCCCCTCGTGGCCACATCGGGCCCGTCCCCTCCCCTCCACGTATACAGATCAATGCATGGCCCCTCTGATGAGCAGGGGCCAGATGTGCTCACCTCTGTCCAGCACACAGTGGCTACATTCAGGTCACTGTGTGTGTGTGTGTGTGTGTGTGTGTCAGTGTGTGTGTGTGTGTGTGTCCATCCTCTGTGCTTTGTTTCCCTGTGTGTTGATATTGGTGGGACTCTTTTTTTAAACCAACTTCTGACTTGCCTACATTCCTAACACCGACATCTTCTGCAAGACCACCCCCCATTATCAACTCGCCCCCCCTCACCCAGCAGCTTCAGCCTGCACACTTTCATGCAACAACGTTATTTTTTTTTAAAGCACATGCATCAACACGTCTGAACATAGACGAGCGACGGGGACAGTTGGAGTTTGACTTCCAAGCTGCAGGAAAGACAGATGGTCCGAGTGGAGACTCACCAAAGAGCCATCCGGTCCTTGGGGTAGTTGAGGCGCTCGATGGTTCCGAGGAAGTAGGGCAGGGAGTGCTCCGAGTTCCGGCAGATGAGGGCCAAGAGGACCCGGGGAGCCAGGAGCGGGGACTCGGGGCTCCAGCGCTCCTCCGCAAAATATGCCCGGGCTGGAGGGCAGCAGGTCAGGAGCAGGAGGAGCGGCGGGGCGGCGGAGAGCCAGCGCAAGTTGGCACCGGGCATCGCGGCGATCAACTAAGGGATCTCGTGGTCACAACAACAGCAACAAGCCGGTAATCCACAGTGTTGAGAAGTCACCGCTTCACATTTCGCGGTCATCACAGAAAAAGTGGACAAAATGTGTGAAGCTGCAGCGGCAGCGGGTCGTGATGTGACAACACAGCGAAGTGGAGCCTTAAAGGGCGGGGGGAGATCTTAAAGGGGATGGACCAGTGAACATGGAAGCACAGGGAAGAAAAGACACAAGGGAAACGTTTGACACTTTATTATTTGGATTTGACTGCGAATACAGATACAAGTTGCAAGTGGTTTTATGATGCACCGACGTTTTAAATGAGATTTTTTTAACCATTTGTTTTAAGTGTTGTGAATTCAACTCTGAGCTGATGAGAAGAACAAACTGTTTCTTTACAGTTTCCCAATAGAGTCCCTTTGTCAGGTTAATGGACTGTTTTTTTGCGAAAATAAATGTTATAAAAAGGCAAATGCACACATTTATACATCATTTATATACAACTTTACAGTATGTGTTTGCCATTCACCCACAACCACACACTGCATCTATGTGCACTTTCTCTATGAGGACGAGGGACAAACTCTGCAACTCAGCCTGCAGAATAGAGGAGACTGGGATCAAACCAGTGAGTGACCCTCTTGGTGAGAGGACGAATTCACAGTGACGAAAATGCCCCCAACTCCCAAAATGTCCTATGACGTGGAGAAATGCTCCGCCTACTTATATAGGATGTGATTAAAAGCACATCAGATATGTTATCTCAAATTTTTAAAAGTTGTCACACTCAAGTTCACTCTCAGTTTATTTGCACTACAAGCCTCCACTTCATCCTTCGTCGTAAAGTCTCTACAGTTTGGCCCCTGAGCCCAGCCTCTCTACCTGGATGGTCAGGGAGGCAGCTGCAGGGTCGTCAACAAGCCAGAACAGCTCGCCGTTGGCTGGGACGACGCGGGCTGCTGGGAACGCCGGACCCTCTCTACCCTCCAGCACTTCCTGTAAGAAGAGAATTACTGCGTTACAATACAACAGCGGCGTTGATTCAATGGTATGAATCATATTTCTGCAGGGTCATAAAAGTGCTGAACGATAAATAATTTTACAATTTTAGTAGACATTGGTGGAAAGGAAAAGATTTTTGTTCTTCATTTTCCTCCTTTCTCCTGTTCCCATTCAACCTTTCAAACTAGAACTAGTGTTTCCTGTAATAGAACCTGCAGAAACTAGTTCAGCGGCATTTTCTTGCATTGTTGTATTTTTATTTTCCCATCTCATATTTAATCCTGCCTGTTTCTGGACCTGATCAAGCTGATTTCTCTCGTCATGGAAATGGCAGCTTTAAGATTCAGAACTTGAGTTGTGTGTGTTGAACAGAAGTCTCTAAATGTTACCTTCAAAATTGGCGCTTTGCTTCCCCCAGTTGACACAAAAGCCACACAGCGGGCAGCGTTCACCACTGGGAAAGTCATAGTTACGCGCTGCGGTGGTGGTTTGGGAGAGTCGCTGATGGGGGCCACAATCTTCTTGGTTTCCTGAGTATGAAGTACACCCAAACCCAATCATCCATCATGTGTAATGGGAGCACACGTCAGAAAGGGCCATTGTGAGAACCAAGATTACACCGTTACTGTCAATTATATGATGAGCCTCACAGAAATGTAGCCAGGCATTACGGTGCACAACACAAGGCTCTCACTGAATCGACAGCATGACTCTACAGAAACATCAATTGTCTGTATGTGGAGCAGATTCACAGGAGTACAGTCCTCACCTCCAAGAGAGGGTGGTCTGGGAAGAGAGAACAAGTGTGTCCGTCCGGCCCCATACCCAGCAGCAACAAGTCAAACACAGGGAAGTCGTCATCCGGGAAGGCCTGTGTGTTTGAATGGAGAAAAAAAATACTGTTAAAGCCTGAAAGAACATACCTGTGGGAATATAGAGCGAGAACTGATCTTTGAAATGGAGCCAAACAGTCCAGTGCAACTACAGATGATTCTGACTAACAATACCATCAGGGAGGCATCTGATCACCCCCATATTTGTTCTAATGCAAAACAATAACCCCAGTCCCTCTGCAACAGATGGTATGGCCCAACAGAGCCCTGATCTGGGGGAACTCAGATCTCTGTATAATTTGCCTGAGCAGGGTGATACAACTTGAAGGCATCACTGGCCAGCAAACATTACTTTGTCCCAATGTCTATTAAAGCCTTTAACAACACTGCGGTTGAAATATGTGTTTATGCAACATACTATCTATAAACTTTCATATGTAGATGTGGATGTGCAATCGACAGAATAATGTATTGTTTTCGGTTGTTATTTTGTTCCACAGGGAGGACATTTCTTATCTTATTTTATAATTTCTTATTCAAGTCAACCTGGGAGGGAGACATGGAGAGACAGAAGACAATAAGGCAATATAACTTTGGCAAGTTCTCCAAGTCCATGATGCTTGGAAAAAGCTAGATCTTTTCCACATTGCTCTATGTGTAATAGATGTGCGTACCTCCTTCAGCTTGCGGGTATAATCCTCAGCGCACTGGCTGACAGGCAGAGAGGGGTCGATGGTTAGGATCCCGCTGTCAGGGAGGTTCACCTTGGAAAACAGTTTACTCTGGAAAAGAAGCAGAGGAGTTACATTTAGCTCCGATGTGACAGAACAACGTAAATACACAGACCCACTCCCGAACAGCCACCTTGTACAGCCCGTAGGTGCTCTCATGATCATCGAAAGGAACCAGTCGCTCGTCACAGAAGCCAGCCAGCCACTTGCTGCAGTCCAGGTCTGGCAGGGCGAGCAGCTCTTTGCCCAGCATGGACACGAGGCTTCCTCCAGAGAGGCCCAGGGTGAACCTGCCCCGAGAGGCGATGGCCTTCTCGGCCCGGGACGTCACCAGATGGGCCAGCGCCGGACCAAGCTCCGCTGAGGAGGGGAAGACCACAACTCTTCTGTCAGCCATGACAACGGAATGAAGTGAACTGTCTGAGAAGAAGAAAGACAGGGGAACAAATGAGTTTGAGCCACATTTATAAGGAAGTTTCACCATCTGTTATGCAAGTGTTCATGTTTCATCTTTCCTCTGACACGTTACATAAACTACTTGTGTGTTTGTAGGTTAAAGACTTATTCTTATGTAATTTATTCTAAAGTTGTAGCTGAGGCTGTGCAGACAAGAGACTGGGGATTAAGCTACGAACCACATGATACTGCTTTGACCATTTGTTGGACAATATCCGGAAGAGGAGCCGATTTATTAACATCAAAAAATAAACCTGACATTTGACCAGAGACTCATCAGTGAAAGAACAATGCGTTTCATTACCTTGTTGGAGTCTGAGGTGCCGACTGTCATGCAGAGGATTTTCAGTCGGCTAATGTAATTCGACGAACCACTTCCTGGAACGAGTTTTCACCATCCAATCAGATTCTGTGTTAAGACCGCACTGCATTCTGGTCAGTCGAGGATATTCCACACAGACTGTATGGTCCACTACCTTTATATATACAGTCTATGTACACTACTAATAAGTTACACAAAAAAGGAAATTATAAACCATCAATGTGTATTTGAAGCGATGTTACACAACACAGACTAATGTTGAAGTAAACTCTTTCTTGCAAAATACAAATCTTACAAGCAGCAATCTTTCTTATGATAAACTTAATTCTCTGCAGGACTATGATTACAGACACCAGTACAAGAACAGAGCAAGTTTAAAAAAAATAAAAATAAAACCCATAAATAAAGTGCCATGTATATAAATCTATTAAAAATTCAAAGAAATAAAGTAATTTCAATATCTGCTTGGAGTCAAGCTGAAAGATACATCCAACATCTATTCATATAAAAGTGCGGATAATAGAATAGATTAGAATAAAACAGAATAGAATATTATATAAATCTTGCGCACTACTTCCTCGAACGAATTTTCACCAGCCAATCACGGTTTTGGTTTACACCGCACTGCCTTCTGGTTAGTGGAGTGGTCTAAAGGTCTAAACTATTTTATCCCATTTCGACCTTATCCACTCCTTATAAGAAAATCAAATATTTGAAAATATCTCATACATTTACAGATATGTCACAGATCAAAGATTAATAATTTAATACATAAGAACATAAATAAAGGGAAAAAAAGATTAAGATAAAACAAAATATTGTAGTTTCGTAAACCGTTATGATTCCTCCCATCCGGCAGGTGGCACCAGGGCGCCGGTCAGTCCGCCGACCACTCGAGTTTTTGTTGACACACTTGTGCGTACCTCGCTGTCATGCACACGTTGCTCCTCTCGTGCGTGACATTATAACTACATATTTACAGTGAACACCGACAAGCAGCTCTTCCGTGCGCGTCCCGTGCACCCCCAGAGAGACCTCGAAGGAAGACCATGTCGACCGCCTTCTCCTTCCAGACGCAGCTCGTCTCCATCATGGACGCGTTATCCAAAACGGCCGTTATGGAAATCGGCAAACTGGTGGAGATCGAGTCGAAAATGCTGAAAATCGAGATAACCCGAGGGCGCAACGAGATCTCCTCCCTCACCGAGAAGCTGCAGCTGATGGAGAAACTGCTTTACATGGCACAGGGGGGCAGGCAGGAGGCGGCAGCAGCAGCGTGCACGGTGGTGAGGGAAGCTCCAGCCAACAGGGCACTGGAGCCGGACAGGACAAGACCTGCCATGAAGAGGTAAACTCCCGTGTGGTTATAGGGAGTTGCCATGATGTCCTTGGCTGCCATCCTGCCTGGTGTATTAATCAAAGGTGTGTTTTTTCCTCCTAGTGAGATCCCATGGGAAAGCATAAGTTCGTCCACTGAGATCAGCAGTTTGCATCACGTTGAGGAGGAGCAGGCTGCACCTGAAGTAACTCTGCTCTCATCATAAAGTCTAATGCCATTTTGTTATATGCTGTCCTTCATTTATAACAGGTGCAATTTGTACAATTTTAACTCAATAGCTTCCGCAGAAAGAGCAGCCTGATCATATCGTGGTGAAAGAGGAGCCGGCTGAGGTGGAGACCAGGGACACTCAACAAGACAGGACCAGTGAAACCAGTGAGTTTTAAATGTACAAGTTACTGATAATTATCATGATTGATCTCACATTATTATTTCTTTCAGTTTAAATACAGATTTTTTACCCTGAGTGACATTTGTGATTTTAGACTGCAGTTTAAACTGCAGTTTAAAACCACAGCTATGTGGTATATCACCCTACTGTGCTTGCACAATGCACAATCTTCACTGTACATTAAACTTGTAGTACATTGGTATTGCTAAAATTATAAAGTGATAATTACTGATGTTAATTTATCGCCCAGCACTATTAGAAACAATGTTTTAAAGGGTATGACGAAGAATAACTTTATTATGATACCAGTGAATTCATGTTGGACTTGGTCATATTACCCATTTCAACATACTTGTGTGATGTCAACAGGAAGAAAAGCGGTCACGAGTGCTCAGAGGAGCTTGGATGTGATGAAGAGCCACAAACCGACCCCAGAGCGTCATCAGCCTGTGTTCCCTGAAAGCTTTGTGACCCTGAACACCCAGCCCCCCCTCGCTGGACCAGGAAGGAGGGTTACACAGTGGAATCAACAGCTCGCCCCTGCAAACACATCAAACCTAGAGGCCGGGAAAAGCATCGCTCAAAACGTTGCCTCCCAAAGCTTAAGCGTGCTAAGAAATATGAAGATTCACACTTTGAGGAACACTGGTGCTAAGAGGTTCGCCTGCCTGCAGTGTGGCAAGAGCTTCAGGTGCTTTAGTCAGCTGGAAATCCACCAGAGGAGTCACACAGGAGAGAAACCCTTCAGGTGCACGCTGTGTGGAAAGAGATACGCCCAGAAAGGACATCTGTACACACACCAGCGCACACACACTGGGGAGAAGCCCTATCGCTGTCCAATTTGTGGGAAGGGCTTCATTCAGAAATGCACTCTTGATATGCATCAGCGCACACACACCGGAGAGAAGCCTTTTGTTTGTATCAAATGTGGCAAGGGTTTCACGAAGAACTGTAATCTGAAAAAACACCTTGCGGTACATTTAGATCCTGGTCTGACCATGTATGGCTGTGATTCTGCTGCTTCAACATTCAGTGTGACATTAATTAATGGAACCACTTAAAACAGTCAAATGTAACTTCCACAGCTGTTAGTTTGAAATAAAAATTTATAATAACGGTTTTATCTTGGCTCCAGATTTGAGTGTCAGACGTTTGTTAAGAACCAGAATTCTATAAAGTATAAGTACTTATTTTCTGCTGTTTTCCTTTCATATCTCAATTGAAACCTGATATTGTGCTACATTACACAAATATACGCTTAACAATACGAAAATATTCTTTCTGAACTGACCCTCAGGATCAAACAAATAAGTGAATCAGTCTGTCAATAATAAATATATCGACGTTGCAATATTCCAAATGCCAGAAAATTGCTTCACAAAAAAATTAGCTCCTTCCATGGCAAATGTTGTAAAAAAATGGAGGGAGGGGTAGCTCTGGTGTTATCTCAAGCTATACTGGCCTTCCTTGCATTGGGTTTTACTATATCAACAAATTGTGTGGTCCCACACAACTCTGATTACTCAGACTGTTTTGTTGGTTTATAACTGCTCAAAATCTTTTGATTTATTTTAATAGAATCATATCCTATACACTTAATAATTACTTGCAGATAACATTACAATTTTGAGTTAATATTTTGAGTGACACTGATGCAGAGATTCAAAGATGTCTGTGAACATGTGGGAGTAGAAGAACAGAAGGAAACATGGGAGCAGTGAGATGAAATAATTAACTTGTTATTATACAATACAACAGCTCCTTAGCTCAAGGGGTAACACATTCCTGGACCCAAACATAGAGAGGCCATCTTTACTCAGGTCAGGACACACAGGAAATCTGAAGAGTTCATGCAACCAGTGTACCCATCATCCATATTGTGTTGTGTACGACTTTGAAGGAAGTTTTCTCCTGTTAGTACAAAACTTTTGTGTCGCTTGTACTGTATGCAGTGGAATTAATTAAAATGTTCACCCTGACACAGTATGCTTGTTGCACACAGAGTTCCAAAGGAGACTCTCAACTCTCAACGCATATATGCAGTATTCTATGCAGTTCTATATGCAGATCTATATGCAGTTCTATATTTAATTTGTATTAATTTAATTAAATTAAATTACATTTTTTTATATTTAATTTCTTATATATATATATATTTTGTAAACTGAACTACTTTATAAGACTGCTATCATTTGGAAATATGCACCGCTAACCGGGGTTAGAGGATGATGGTGCGACGTTAATGTATTGTTTTACATTACATGTGTCACGTCATGATAAATCAGTCTCTTGTGCCGCCCTCTCGGCATTTTGCGCCCTAGGCAGGAGCAGCACCTGACTGTATACAACGTGCTATATGAATAAAACTGCCCTGCCTCTACGCTGTGCTGCCTTCAAGTGCTCCTCGTTAATATTGCAACGCAATTTATAGATTTCCCACAATCCCTCGCGGTACAGCTATAACATATTGGACCACGGATGAGCGTCGCTGCGCTGGGACATTTTTCTCCCCAAATAAAAGCAGTTTCGAAATATTCCGTCTCCCCGTCGAGATGATGTGCGACACCACGAACCGGAGCTTTCGGACGCAGCTCGCCGTCATCCTGGACAGAGTGACCAAGGCGGCTCTGGTGGAGATAAGCAACCTGGCGGACGAGTGCTCCTCCGTCCTTCACACCGAGATAACGCTGCACAAGACGGAGAACGAGGCGCTGAAGAAGCGGTGCTACTCGCTGGAGGTCCAGCTGAGAGCCGCGAAGGAGGCGCAGACCTTCCCCGCCCACGTGCACAGCGTCGGCCGCCGGCTCCCCGCAGGTCAGGACGGTCACAGACCCCGGACACAGCCCCGGTCCTCAGGCTCGCTCCAGCGGTGGAGGTGTCAGCCGACAGTTTGTGTTTGACAGGCTATAGCTAGCTGCTCCACCCCGGTGGTGTTATATGAAGCACAGCAGGCTTAAGCTAAGTCTGGTACTACAGAACTGTGATTGACGATCCACTGGTGTAATGTTAAGTTTCTATTGTTTAGTGGTTTTCTGGAGGATGTTTGTGAAGCTGTTTGTGTTCTCAACATGGGGGGGGGGGGAGCTGAACCACTGCAGGGGGCGTGGGTGACCACAGGAAATGGTGTGGCATCAAACAGATATGATCCATGTAGGGACAATAGTTTAAAGGCTGCTGATGCTGTGGTGTTTGGATTTAGCCTAAGTAGTTTTTCTTAAACTAGTTTATTTACAAATAATAAGTTGACTGATGACAGTTGTGGTGTGAGCTGGCACCCTAGATATGTATAGACATGATTATAAAGAAAGATGGATGACGCGCCTCCCCTTCCTCCCACTATCCACAAATGCAGATTAAATTAAGAGTGTGGGTGGGGGGAAACGAGTTGTGGTGGTGAACAATCAACATTCAGTCTCACCCCCCCCCCCCCATATTGACAACATAAAATTGATTATTAACACCAAATTTACCATGCAATAAAAAAGTTGATGTTGATCTTCATTCGTAGCCCTTCACATTCAGTCTTAACACTTCTCTGAATGTGCAAAAACGTGTATTTCCACTGTGAGATCTCAAGTTCATATCTGCTTCATCCTCCAGAACATCAGCAACCTGCTCCGGCCATCGATGGGGTTTTTGGGAAGGACTGGTGTATGGACTTTTGGAGAGAAGAGAAACTCACCTCTCACAGAAAAGAAACAATGGAGCTTGCTGCTATGACGAGCATGGGAGTACCGGTTAGTAAACCATTCAGTAACTGGTTTTCAATTTTTTAATGATCTATTCTTTCTTGGTGAATTGAAATGATCGAGTTGCTTTTATTTAGAAAGCTGTTTGTCACCTGTCTCACTGGCAGGCAATCGACCTGACGGAGAGAGAGCCTGATACCATCTTTGTCAAGGAGGAGATTTACGATGATCATCCCATCGGTCCGCAGATGACTTTCACAGATAGCAGAAAAAGTAGGATAAAAAAGGAACAAAACAAGTAATTGTAATCCCTGAAGTTGCTGTGATGTAACCACATTTACTCTCATTTAACAGTCGTCGGGATGTTTGAGGAGGACGCCATGCTTCATAGGTCTGTCGATGAGCTGGAGCTTCACCCGGGGGAATTAAACAACTTTCCCATGACGGCCGACAGTCAACCGCTGCTACGCACGCATCCGACAATCATGGACAAGTTAATAGATGACGCGACAATGAGCACTCTGGCCGACAACACAAATCCTCCCTCAGCCACCGCCGAATACTCCGACTATACCAACGACATCCACATGAACGCAACGAAAGAACTCATGATTCAGCCGAAGCAATTAAAGTCAACCAAACGGTTCGAGTGCTTATTCTGTGGGAAGCTGTTCAACTACTTGAGCAGTTTAAAAGTCCACATCAGGCGCCACTCCGGTGAGAAGCCGTTCAGCTGCTCCGTGTGCGGCAAGCGATTCGCCCAGAAAACGTACCTGAAACTGCACCAGCGCGTGCACTCGGGGGAGAAGCCGTACAGCTGCCCAAACTGTGGCAAGAGCTTCTCCCAGAAAAGCTCCCTGAACATACATCTTCGGACACACACCGGTGAAAAGCCTTACAGTTGTGTGGATTGTGGGAAGTGTTATGCGTACAAGTACGGCTTAAATCACCACCAGTGTTTCACTTGACCTGTCAGACAAACCACGTGGCTGTTTTGGTAAGACGTCTAACTGTGATGAGCGGTGCTGTCGGTTGTTCTCACAGTGGTTCAGCATGTGCCAGTATGTATAAGATTTCAAATACCCCATTTTAAATCAAAAAGCCTGTTTGGTCAACAGGGCTGCTGTAAACTGTAGCTTGTTTGGTGTTTTTAGTTTTACTTTTATAGGAAATCTTGCAGCAGCAAAATGATGGTATAGATAATATGTATCCCTTTTAGTGTATCATTTGATTTGGTGGGATCTTGGTCAGGGGGGTCGATGTCAATTTGTACGATCCCCTCATCAAATCGTTTTAAGGTCAATTTTACAAAACGCTTATCAGCTTAGATGAGACACATTTTCTGGTCCAAAAATATTTCCCATTTTGCCCATGCATGTTGTTTTATGACTTGCGAAATGTGTTACATATACATATATACCTCAGTGTTAAACTGTCCATCAGACCACAACAGGCCTCTGTGGATTCCAAAATAGCTTTGGACAAGTGCTCAGTTTGCACACATGTAGCATAAACCTTTGAAACTACCTCTTCACAACAAGGTTGGAGTAAAACAACTTCCTCAGTTTGCTTCATTGCCCAAGCCTCAACTCTGCTTTGTATTCACTACATGCCACGCTTCATTTATTGGCTTTTATCAGTGGAGAGAGTAGGTAAGCCGATTGCTTTGAATAACATGAAATGTTCTGTGTTGGTCACATATTTTTAAGATTTGTATTCACTGTTCCGGTCTGAGAGGTGTTGCTGTTCTGAAATGTGTTTGTATGGCTGTGTCATTATTGTGGAGAGACAAGTGTTGTCAATGTTCAGTCTCTTAAATGTTAACCAAGAAATTATATTTTATTCTGTACTTTCCATCGAAAGATCCTCATCAGAGCCGTCCACCTTTGGACAGAGCAATTAGTTGATCTTGAGTAGGACTGCGGATAGGAGTCCCTCAGAACACACCACGCTGACACACTAAATTATTTCTCTGAACCCAAGAGGGATGTCTTTTTTTTTATTTCACTCACACCTGCATGCCCCCTTCAAAGCCCTCCAAACTGCCAAAGTTGAAGATTATATTCAAGGCAAAAATACTATAAAAGAAGGGTTCTATCAATAAACATTTGAATCTCAAAGTGAACAACTGTGACTGTTCTTTATTGTAAAGATAAAAAGAACTACTAAGACACTGAGCTGCGAAAAAAGGGTAAATAAAAACAAACAAGTATGATATAGACGATTAGCTCCACACTCCTGCTACTAACCATGACATTAACCAACCTAATGTCAATGTGAGCAGAACTATTCTGCATTTACATAAGTAAAAGTAAAAGTGCAATCAGTCACTGACAGGTTTCAGTCAAGTTCTACAGATGTCTTCAAGCTACAGACGTGTCTCCCACGACCTTGGGATTTTCGTGTTCCATAATATGATCGTTGAGGCTTGCCTTTTGCGTGAATGTCTTTCCACATTTACCGCAGCGGAACTGTGTCTCTCCAGAGTGGAGGCGTAGGTGAGATTTTAGATTGCCTTTCTGGCTGAAACCCTTTCCACAAAAGCTGCACGTGTGGGGTTTCTCTCCTGTGTGGACCACATAGTGAATCCTCAGAGCCGATGGATTTCTAAAGCTCTTCCCACACAAGTGGCAAGAGTTGCCGACCGTCTTAGAAGAAAGTGGAGGCACGCAGGTGTGCGACTTGAACTTGGTCTTGTGATGGAAATGCTGCTTACAAATGCTACAGAAGTTGGACTTGTGTGATTTCATGTGGGTCGTTAGCGTGCCCTTGTGGTAGAATGTCCCGCTGCATATTCTGCATGTGAATTTTTGTTTGTTTGGAGCTCCGACAGTTGCCACATTAAGCACAGTTAGGTTTTCTTGTGAATCTTTTTCCACAACCTTGCTGTTTTCAGTGTTGTCCGTTGGTATAATCTGCAGCTTGTTGTTGCCGGGCCCACTTGCAGCAGCGTTCATAGGCAGAGGCTCCTGCTGACTTTCTTGAACAAACTCTACGTCGTCGTCGTCGTCTTCGATTGGAATGACATAAGTGCTGAAGGCTGCCCTTGTGTCGTTGTTGGAAATGGATGGTTTTTCGATAACAGCTGCAGACTCGACCGGTTCTCCTTCCCGATCAATTGACAGCGTGCAAGTGCCGCCATCAGCCGCGTAACCCAAAGACAGCGGCTCCGGCTCCACAGCTGTACTTTCTTCATGTTCTGCTGCATAGAAATACACAAAGACAAACGCTGACAAATCATCTCCTCGTGTGTATGCTCCTTAGTGCCAACCCTGTACAGTCTTACCCTCTGTACTCAGCGTTTCCTGCTGGCAGCTGCTGACAGCACCCTCCACAGAATCCTCACTTTTTGTAATTTGGCCAGATATCGTTCCCACAGACTGTCAATATAGAAAAAGTCCAGGCGTTGAACTGTAGTTTAATACGGCAACAATTTCTGTGATGAGAGTTGAAATGATTAATCAGGTCAAGTCAATAATGAAAGGTTCATTGTGTAGAATCAAGTGACATCTAGTGGTGAAGTGTCAAGTTGCAGCTGAACAACCCTCACCTCACCCTCCTCTTCCAAACATGAAAGAGAACCAGTGGTAGCCTTCGGTTGTCATAAAAACTCAAAAGGTGTTTAGTTTGTCCAGTTTGGGCTACTGTAGAGAGCATGACGGGCTCCTTGGATTATCTGCTACCAATGTATATATATAGTACCTAAATATGGAGGGCCCATTCTAGGGTAAAGAAAACAACAATTTGTAGAATTTAGATGAAACACCACTAGGATTATTTTATATTCAATTTCTACCAATAGATCCCTTTCACCTAAATCATACACACTGAACCTTTGAGAGGATAAACAAAGTTTGAGGATGTAGCTAAAGCTGCAGCACTCAGTGTGACGTTTGTGTTGTGTTTAGATTTGCATAACAAATCCTCCATTTTCATTACTAAGTGTGCTGCCTTTAGCTGGCAAATGTGTATTACTAGTATAATATAAAATAAGCATCAACCATGCTGGCATTGGTAAAGTGTTATATCTATACATGGACTTTTAAAGCCTGCATCTGTTGAACAGAGTTGTTTATTACTCGTACCTTATCACAAGTCTGTGGTGGGTCTGTGACTGTGTCCAGGTGATACGGGTCTTTCCACAGGCTCATGCACCAGTCTTTCCCAAAGATACCTTCTATGGTGGGGCACCCAGACTCTGAGAAGACAGACAGAGAAGACACACCAGTTCACATCGAAGCAAAACAACGGCCAAATAGTGTGTGTCCATCAGCAGCTGATCTCAAAGCGTTATTGTCCTGTTTATTTGTTTTTTTCTGTGTTTTTTATCATCTTCCTCTAACCTTTTATTTGACTCTCATTTTCAGCATGATTTCCAGATTGGTTATGTACATTGATTCATTATAAAGCAAGTATCCCCATGATTATGCATTATTTTAAATAAATGAACTTAAAGTGCAGCAAAACACTTATAAGTTACTTTTCCACTAAATATCTCCCACTTGCTGGCGGAGGATCACTTTGTGGCAAAGGTACAAGGACCCAACCTGAGTTAGTGGAAGATAACAGTTACCCTGAGGCTCTCCCTCACTGTGGCGGACAGTCTGAACGCCCACGGTGCGGGAACTTTTGCACGAGTTGGGGGTGTCGCTTCTCACGGTGCACAGCTCGCTCTCCAGCCGATTGACTTTCTCCGCCAGCGCGGAATTGGCGAACAGGAGCCGGGACACCTCGAGCTGCAGCTCGGCCGAGTCCTCGTCCACCAGGTTGCTGATCTGACCCAGGGCAGACCTGGCCATCGTCTCCATGACGGAGCAGAGCTGAGAGTGAAGGCGGAGGCGTCTCGCCATAGCTGCGACGGATTAAATTGTATTATGATAAATAGCTGGTTGGCATAAAAATAAAAAAGCACAATAGCCGTTGCCACGTAAGCTGGCTTGGGCTAACGGTTCCCCCGCGAAGAGGGACCCAGATACATGTAGCAACCGTGACGTACGTCCGGCGGATGCCACCGATCAGCTGCGTCGTATTACAAAACTTCCTGGTTTGGCTATTGAAACAGATGTCGCCTCTCCGTTAGATGTTCGGTAAATGTAAACAGCTCCGTGTCGCTTCATAGCAGGTTAACAGTGGGACCGCCGCCGCCGCCATCATGAACCCGGAGAAGGACTTCGCTCCGCTGACGCCCAACATCGTGCGGGCTCTGAACGACAAACTGTACGAGAAGAGGAAAGTCGCCGCCTTGGAGATCGAGAAGCTGGTCCGGGAGTTCGTGGCTCAGAACAACTCCACACAGATCCGACATGTCATCCAGATCCTGGCGTCGGAGTTCGCCCTCTCGCAGCACCCCCACAGCCGCAAGGGGGGTCTGATCGGACTGGCCGCCTGCTCCATCGCGCTCGGTAAGGACTCGGGTCTGTATCTGAAGGAGCTCATCGAGCCGGTGCTCACGTGCTTCAATGACTCAGACAGCCGCCTGCGCTACTATGCATGCGAGGCCCTCTATAACATAGTCAAAGTGGCCCGGGGGGCCGTGCTGCCCCACTTCAACCTGCTCTTCGATGGCCTCAGCAAGCTCGCAGCAGATCCGGATCCCAATGTGAAGAGCGGATCAGAGCTTCTGGACCGACTGCTGAAGGACATAGTGACGGAGAGCAACAAGTTTGACCTGGTGGCGTTCGTCCCGCTGCTGAGGGAGAGGATCTACTCCAACAACCAGTACGCCAGGCAGTTCATCATCTCCTGGATCCACGTCCTAGAGACGGTGCCAGATATCAACCTGCTGGACTACCTCCCCGAAATCCTGGACGGGCTCTTCCAGATCCTGGGAGACAACAGCAAGGAGATCCGCAGGACATGCGAGGTGGTGCTGGGGGAGTTTCTGAAGGAGATCAAAAAGACGCCGTCCAGCGTGAAATTTGCCGAGATGGCCAACATCTTGGTCATCCACTGCCAGGTCGCCGATGAGACCAAACTCACAAACGACCTGATCCAGCTCACGGCTATGACCTGGATGAGAGAGTTCATCCAGCTCGCGGGCAGAGTGGTGCTTCCCTACACCTCTGGCATCCTAACTGCAGTGCTGCCGTGCCTGTCCTACGACGACAGAAAGAAGAACACCAAAGAAGCGGCCAGCGCCTGTAACCACAGTCTGATGAAGCTGGTGACCGCCGAGGATGACGAGGATGAGGAGGAGGAGAAAAGTGGAAGCACGGAGTCGCCGGCCAGGGAAGACGGAAAGCCCAAGATGGAGGCAGACAGCAGTGATATGCTGAATGCGTCGCAAGAATCTGTTGGTTTCAGTAACATCAGCTTCTTTGCTCCAGCGAGTGCTGACCGGCCTCAGGTGACACTGGACCTGGATGGGATTGTTCAGGTGTTGGACCGTCACCTCCACGACTCCTCCACTGGCATGATGACCCGGATCGCCGTGCTCAAGTGGCTCTACCACCTCTACATCAAGACGCCGCGCAAAATGTTCCGCCACACAGACAGCTTGTTTCCCATGCTGCTGAAAACACTGTCTGATGAGTCTGATGAGGTGATCCTGAAAGATCTGGAGGTTTTAGCTGAGATTGCATCATCTCCTGCCGGCCAAACGGACCAATCAGGCGCCTGCGACGGCACAGACAGCAAACTGGTGCTCAAGGTCCCGGACGGCGCCAAACCTGGACAGCAGCACAGCACGGGCTCCAGAGCCGTGGACTCCTCCCCCTCCACTCCCAGTATGAACTCCTATTTTTACAAGTTCATGATCAACCTGCTGAAACGCTTGAGTCAAGAGAGGAAGCTTCTGGAGAACCGAGGAGCTTTCATCATCAGGCAGCTGTGTTTGCTGCTTCATGCGGAGAACATCTTTCACTCCATGGCTGACATCTTGTTGAAGGAGGAGGACCTCAAGTTTGCCTCCACTATGGTCCAGACGCTCAACACCATCCTGCTCACCTCTGCCGAGCTCTTCCAGTTACGCAACCAGCTGAAAGACCTGCGCACCCAGGAGAGCTGCGCTCTGTTTTGCTGCCTCTATCGTTCCTGGTGCCACAACCCGGTGGCCACTGTGTCGCTCTGCTTCCTCACACAGAACTACAAACACGCCTACGACCTCATCCAGAAGTTTGGAGATCTAGAAGTGACGGTAGACTTCCTGATGGAGGTGGACAAACTTGTGCAGCTCATAGAAAGCCCCATTTTCACCTACCTGCGGCTGCAGCTGCTGGATGTGGAGAACAACCCTTACCTGATCAAGGCGCTGTACGGTCTGCTGATGCTGCTGCCGCAGAGCCAGGCCTTCCAGCTGCTCTCCCACCGGCTGCGCTGCGTCCCTAACCCAGAGCTCATGAGGACTGTGGACGAGTCCAGGTACATGGACACTAAACAGCAAACGGCCTCCAAACGTGCCTCCCACGCTCAGATGGATTACAACGAGCTGCTGCAGCATTTCGACCGCGTCCAGAGCAAACACCTGGAGGTGCGACACCAGCGCTCTGGACGTGCCTCTGACCACCCGGACAGGAAGCTGATGTGATATTCTTGTGCCATAGCAACCTCAGGTCATTGAGAACAGTAGCAGGGGGAAGGAAATTATGTTAGGACATACATCAAGTTGTACTGGTAGATGCTAATGAAGCCAAAAAGTATAAAATGAGTACGATTTAATAACTGTCTTATCAGAGAAGCACTGGATCTACAGTCCATTTTCACTCATAATCTCTTATGTTTGAACATTTTTCTGCTTGTAAAGAGGGAAAGATTATGTATCATAAGCAAGATACATTTAAAACAAGAAACAGATTTAATACTTGTCAGAATTTGCATAAAACCGCTTACATCACAATCAGTGGTGGTGAGGATGTGGTCATAACCCGAGTTATCATCCTGCTCCGTCAGCTGCCCAGGCTCTTTTTTCCAGCATAAATGAAATATTGACAGTATTTCAACCGTCGCGCATGCCAGTGTTAAATATTACACTTGTTTCATCAGCTGGCCACGTGAACCACAGTCTTTTCACGGTGTTTCCTTCTGAGCAGTACAAATAGAACGTGAACTCTTTGTTGCCTTAATCTCATGACAGCCAGGAAAGAAGTCTGCACCCAGCTCGACCGAGGTGACCTCTGGAAGCTGTGGGTGACTGATACGCTGGTATAAACTCTGGATAGACCCGGACTGTTCCACCTCTTGTCATTTCTTTGTTATTGCAGTTAATCAGAAACTTGAATTGATACACTTCAGAAGCTTTTATTTCACTTTCGTGTTCTTACATAATCTTCAGTGGATTTGTATCTGTCTCTTGTTTGTGCAGTGTCTGTTTGTCTTGCATTCCTTAAAAAGAAAAAATCGCACTTCTGTCATTTATGTGTGGAAAATTAAAGTGGACCACATGTTTGAAATCATACTTCCTTTTCCATGTCCATATATAACACACAACCTGTGTATTTATAAATGATGGTTGAGGGAGGAAAAGAAGAAACCACTTCCTTTTCTTCGGTTAGAACCTGAAGCCTTTTGAAAATGTTTTAAATCAACATTTTTCACTTGATTATATTATAGAAATGTTGCTTATTGTACACCAGGCTTGAAATTGAGTCAGTCTTACTTTGCGTTTAAATGTGAAAACGCATTTTGATCATTTTGTTTAGGTTTTTGCTTTGATTAAATGTTAAACAATAGACTTTATTGAAGCGAATGAATGGTTGTATTCAAGCAGCAGTCTTTAAAAAGTTTGCTTGTACATATTTAATTGTAAAGAAATATTATTAGATCTTTCACCTGTTAAAATGTTTCCTAGTCCTTAAAAACAAATCACTGCAGTATATGTAAAATTGTAACTATACTGATTATAGAAAATATATAAAGATCAAATTCAACATTGTTTCCGAATCATTGTTTTTACATAATTGGAAATGAAAGAAGTTGAAGTCAAAGCTTTGAAAACTGAACTTAACTCAGATTAAATGCCTCAATGTGAGCTAATATTGTAGAGCTCACTGCTGCATAGTTAAATAGCTCATTATACGATACAGCTACTAAATATCCCTCTTCCACATCTGGCCTATGTGATTTACTTTTTCGTGAAAGTTTGTCATCTCCTCTCCAGTTGAAAACCTTGGTCTGAAATGAGCTGAGCTGTGGTGAAACCAGAGGAGCCGGGTCTCTCTCGTCATCACTCATCGTTGCCGGCCCATATGTTGCTGAACACCCATGGTACATACTGTCCATGGTTAATATAGGTCTTAGTCCCTGGTCGAGATCCTATTAGTCAAGAGGTCCTGTGCTGCATCAGTAGCTCGTTTGCACCTCAAAGGATTTTTTAACTCTTGTTTGGAGCAGTTCTGGAAACAACATGGTGATGAAGATTGTACTGAGAGTCTTGGATTTCCACAGAAATGATCTGAAGCACATGGAAAACCCCAGTTTCTCCTCTGTGCGGCTGATCTGGAGTCTTTCATGGATCACTGCTACATGAATCACAGCACGTTTCCCATAAAGGACACAGTCAAGGATCGTAAGGTAAGTTGAATGAAAATGGCGTTAAGGTTTAATGTTTATTTCTCATTTTTAAAGGGTGTAGCATATTTCATGATAATATGTGGATCTAGATTCTAGACAAATTAATCCACAAAGTCAGAACACATTGAAGACCAGATTAAGGTTTGTATGATTTGCTGGATAATGGTTATATTCTTAGCTGCTATCATTACCAGAATTTGTTGGAAATTAAAACTTCTACCCAAGAAACTTTAGTTTTTTGCAGAAACAGCTGTAGAAAACATCTGTTTCCGAGGAGTCCCTGCTCCTCCCCTGGGGATCTGTGATGTATGCACTGTAGATGATTCGACTCTCAGTTGCTCATTATCCCTGTTTGCTTCTGTACCTCAATGAGATGCCTGTCTACACATGCACACGCACATACACACACACTCATACACGCACACTCATACACATACACACACACACTAATACACGTACACACACTCACACACAAACTCACACGCTAACACACAGCATCCAGCTGTCTTTCCCCAATTAATTTCATCTCAACAAGTTGGAATCGACTGTTTCATGTTCAATAAATGTCTGTTATGTATAAAGGTTTAAAAAGCGCTCACCAAAAATAAAATTACATTCAACTATGTTTAGTAAAACCACTAAAACCACAATGACTTTGTCACCAGAACCTAAAGCTTATCAATGGAATTAATATTATTAAAAAAAAAATTATTATAAGAAATAACCATTAAAATAAATATTTATTATCTTGAATTTATAATGCCATTTTATTCATATTTAAATAAAAATAAAAATGGCTAGTAAGATTTTAAGACATGAGTTTGAGGCTAGATATTTGACAATTTAATCATGCATTATAAGAGATTACCAAACTGCAACCAAATTTATAGAGCTTAAAGTGAGAAATTATCATTCTTGCATAAAATATCAACAAAAAGGTTCATCTCTTTTCTGCGTTGTCTATTTTGTAAAAATAGACATTTTTTTTAAATTGCCATATTATATGATATTATGTTTAAGAAGGTCTATCTAGACATCCTTTCAGAATAAGGATTTCTAAATAAGCTGGCTGTAATAAGTGTATAGGACAAATCCTCAATAACCTAATGTGTGTTTGACCGATACAACACACAGCAGTAACATTCCTGTCCATGTGATTTAATACAGTGTGTTAAACCCCAGAGTTCAAGCAGCACGGGTCTGCACTGTGTTTCCCTGTGGCAGGATCATATTCTGCTTGGCTCTTATCTCTCTCTACGCTCTTGGTCTATTTTTGATTTATTCTGGTAATCGGAGTCCCACAACAACGTCCTGGATTACACGACAAACAAGGTCAGCGAACTGTTAAATACTTCGGAAATTGACAAAGGAATCCTCACAATGCTACTGTTAGAATATCCTGCTTTTTAGAGAAAAAAAGACAGAGGTGAACTTCTGCTTGAGTAAGGTGAGCTGCGTTCAGAGTTTTTGGGGGAGTTTGGGCGTCATGTTTTAAAAATAACCATGCGTCAGTTCTTAAAAAGCTGTTGCTCGTAGCTAAACGTATCTGTGAAATGAAATGTCCCACTCGTCAGCAGGAGGATATTTCTCTACTAGCATAACTTCAGTCCAGATCTTTCTATTTATATGTCCACCCCGACTCCTATTTTAGAGGCTGTTTCTCTGCAGAGTTTTTATAACACTGTGACAGGCTGTTTCAACAGTCTTCTCAAATAACTCAGAGGTGTTTGTGGCAGAATTCAAATCTAAAGTCCCTCCTGAGTGCAAATCTTCTGCTGTCACCTGGCTCTCCTCTGTCAAGCTCAGGTTATCCAAGCTAATATCTCACAGATAAAGAGTCCCATGCATGTGACGCCAGTTTGTTTTATTCTGAGCTGTAGTGTTAATTTGAGAATGAGCAATGTGCATGCTCAGCAAAGCATCACAACAGGGGATATGACTCGAGGAGCTAAAGCATTAACACTTATTTCTGAGGGGTAAAATGAGGAAGCTGTGCAGAGCCATGGGAGGGGCCTGGGATCCACGCCTTGCCATCCAAACACTGTGAGTGAGTATGGCCAGCAGAAGTGCTCATCTGCAGGATGACCTTTCCTGTCCGATCTGTGGTCATATTCTCAGCAAGCCAGTGGTGCTCAATTGCAGGCACCGATTCTGTAAAGCCTGTCTGAAAGACAGCTGGGACACACAAGGCGCTGGGGATTCACACTACTGTCCTCTGTGCTGGCGCCGTTCCTCCATGGAACAAATAGTTGTGAGCTCGGTGCTGGAGAAGGCCTGTGAGTCGTTCAAGGAGGACAGCAGGAAGAACGACCCAGAGGCTTGTAAAGAACATGGGGAGAAGCTCTCCATGTTCTGTTTGGAGGATTTGGAGCCGATCTGTGGGGTGTGCGTGAAGGCAGCTGCACACGCCGGACACAGGCTTTACCCCATCGGGGAAGGTGCTCATGACTGTAAGGTAGGCAATGTGAAAGTCTCATGGGTGGTCTCCACAATATTTCACCTTGGCAGTACATTGTTAAACAAAATCAGCTACTTTGGAAACCTGGCGTTACCAACTCAATTGTTCTTGCAGATTGCTGCTGGAATTAGTGTTAATGATATTATCATTGAGATATGTCACTTTGCTCAATGTGAAGGACTTGTATCTAAGGTCAACAATAGTGTGAGTGAGCCTTAAAATAGAAATGAGAACCTTTGCTTTTTACTTTTTCTGCAAATTCACAAATGAATTCCTGGTATCTATCCATGAACACATGAATAGAGGTGACCCTTTTATAAAGTACACCTTTCCAAAATTGAGGAAATGTGTTGCTTTCTGTGTATTTAACTTGATTAATTACTACCTTTATGCTTCTCTAAGCCTGAAATGCTGACATGGGCCAAGGTGTTTGGCCGGGTTCATTAACTTTCTAATTTTAGGTTTATATTTTTGGTTTGTCATTACTGCCGGGGTCCAGAGAGGACTGAAACTCGACTCCCACAAGGTTTCTTTGATGCGACATTCCTTCTAGTCCTGCGGTCCTGACAAACGGGGACACCTTGAGTAAACATTGTCCTTTTGTGTCCATACCTGGACTCTAAGCTGCACGGGCCTCGATTTTGTTTATGTGAGAAGGGCATTAGATCATTCAGCGATGATTTGTCATTTGCTTTGATGCAGCTGTTACATGGAATGCTGTCGTGGAAGAGTATGTGGCAGCTGAAAGCCCCGCATTGTTCCTACAGCCTGGCCACCTGCCATGCTGACCTTGTTTTTAAGTGTCAATGCCATGTAACTGACTTTGCAGGAGGAACTGAAGAGTGCCCTGGTGCCTCTGAAAGACAAGTTGCAGCTGTACAAGAAGGCGAAAGTGGTCTGCGAGGAGATGGCCGAACACGTGAAGGTACTTTGAGTCCCATCAGCACCAAATGTTACTAAGGGCCACTCAGAGAGCGTCGGTGTGGAGGTGGTGATTTCCCATCGATCATGTCTCTTTGCAGAACCAGGCCGAACACACTGAAACACAGATCCGAGAAGAATTCGAAGCCCTCCAGTGTTTCCTGAGGGACCAGGAGGCTGCAAGACTTTCCTCTCTAAAGGCTGAGGAGGCTCAGAAGAAGCTGATCCTTAACCAGAGGATCGAGGAGATGAACAATGAAATGACGTCTCTCTCCAACACCATCAGATTAGTGGAGCAGGAGATGAAATGTCACGACATCGCATTTCTTAAGGTAGATGAAACAGATGCTTCAGATCTTTGGTGTGACAAATCTTAACAAGCTACTGCCTGACATTCACAAGAACTCATGAAGTTTGTCCACTTTGTTTTTAGAATTACAAGGAGACCGTAAGGAGGTAAGTGTTATCACCACATCCAATATCTGGTTTAAACCTTTTCTTTCTGAATAAAATTATTCAACAACTGACTTCTAACGTATTTTTTTCAGAACCTGGCGGAATTCCCTTGACCCACAACGGATTTCTGGTGCTCTGATCGATGTGGCCAACCACTTGGGCTCACTGAAGTACAAAGTGTGGGAGAAGATGAAGAGTATAGTTAGATACAGTGAGTTCCTCAAACAAGAAGGTCATGTGTTCTTAGTCAGCTCTTTCCTTGCCATATTAATATCTTCTACTTCTTTTCCTTTCTGCAGACCCTGTGATTCTGGATCCCAACACAGCAGCAAGCTGCTTCATCCTCTCGGAGAATCTCACAGTGGTACAGAACTCTACCCAGATCTTCAAGCTGCCAGACAACCCTGAACGCTTTGACATCAGTGCCGAGATGCTGGCCGCTGAGGGCTACTTCTCTGGACGCCACACCTGGGAGGTGGAGGTGAAGGACAACACCTACTGGGTGGTGGGAATCGCCAGCGACTCCATCAACAGGAAGGGGAAGCACGTGCTGACACCAGCGGAGGGGTTCTGGACTATTCGCTTTCGCAACGGAGAGCACAAGGCCTGCACGGCGCCATGGGAGCCGCTGACCATGACGAAGAAGCCGGGAGTAATAAAAGTGGTTTTAGACATGGACCGAGGCAAGGTGTCCTTTTACGACCCTGGAGAGAGGACGCCTCTCTACACATTCATGGATGTCATCACACCCAGGGCCTTTCCCTACTTTTGCAGTGCCTGCAAAGAGCATCCACTGAGAGTCCTACACACCAGGATATCCGTGTCAACAGACTATTAATTCAGCATTATTGAAGGAGATGATCACAGTTTACAGCACATGAAATCTGTAACTGCACCTCAAATGAACGACTGAAACAAAGAAATGTTTAAATTTTTTAATTTGCGTTAAAACAAATGTAGTCTGAATGATTTGAACTTGTAAACAGTGTCACAATCTCTACCACTCATATTACTACATTGATAAGATTTATTACATAATATAAGAGTAACAATGTGTGACTCGGGTTTGCATGGCACACTAACTACTGTGATTTTTTTTCCAATTTCTTTTGAACCCTTTTCCAAGAAAAACATGAAACAGGTGTGGAGTTTCATATAAGGCACATACAGTACGTGTATTTGCTAACCCAAGCCAGTGTTTTTCAGAGGCTCAAATATGACATTGAGATTAGTTTTCCATTGCATTAAAAAGACTCTATGGTTAGTGTTGGATTTAGTTGCCTAGTGTACAGCATGTTGAAGTCTGGTCTTTTGAGTTTCATCCAAACACATGGCCGTAAGTATCTTCACTCTCAAGTGTTGGCTAAACCTACACAGAAATAAACTTGCAGCATATTCCAAACATTGGTAAAATACCCTGTAACAGAGTTTGACTTGACGCTAACCGTGCAGTCCTAATCACGTTATTGTAACATGCTCCTATGTCAAACGGGTTATGGGAGACACCCATTCTATGACTGGCGAGGCTCAAAGGCTTTTTGAGGTGTTCTTTTAACATTTTTAAAAAAGTTATTAAAGGAAATAAATGCCCTCACATTGTGCCCTGTCCTCATACAGTGTTAAAACTTCATCTGTAACAGTTCTCTCTCTATGTAAGTAGTTCTCTCAACTTCCATGAGCAGTTAAAATCCAGGCAGGTCTGACTGATCCCAGCACCAGCCGATGCCTGTTATTCTCCATCTCTCCACCGTCTGTCTCCCCAAGGCACCTTCACTGCCCTGCTGTGGCCGACACGTCATAGAGACATTCTTCCCTCCGCTATCGCATTGTATAGCTCCTCATCAACAGCCTCATAACGCGCAGCTCTGGCGTTCAAAAAGTAGATCTGGTCAGTTGTGAGACGTGGGTCGTATCCCTCCCTCTGCAGCCTGGTCTTCTGAATTTTGAATGTACCTATGCAGGAATGTGGAGATGGATGGATTGTGATTAATTGATATGAAAAGATCAGTGATGGTTGATAGTTTTATGGACTCAGGAGGAATATGGGACGGTTTACCTGTGGTGTCTACATTTGGGGAGATTCGGAGGAACACGGGTCGAGCATACGGAGGAAGAGCACGCTGGACTTGCTGCAAGAAATCGTTGCAGTCGAAACTCCCTGTAGCATCTGCAATGGCAGCCATGCCTGCTTTACCCTCCACACCTATAATAATGAATAAGAGACATGGAGATAAATGATTACCAAGTAGTGCGTAGAGTCAAAATCAATGTGGCAAAAGGGTAAAGACACTTATGTTCTAAATATAAAGCTAAAACACAAAGAAAAACAAAAGTTAATCACCTGGCACGGCTGCGCCATACACTGCCACATCAGTCTGACCCAGAAGGCTGCTGAGTATGCCCTCCACCTCAGTGGTGGAGACATTTTCTCCCCGCCAGCGGAATGTGTCTCCACCGCGGTCTCGGAAGTACATGTATCCCATGTCATCCATCACCAGCACGTCACCTAGGAAAGACATACGAGTAAAGACTATGTCTAGTCCACAATGATAAACTAGTACTCCTAATATTACTCACACTGACAAAGGAAGCCATCTAACGTTGCATCAAGTTTTCAAGTTTCAACATTTAGGAGCTATAAATATCTTTATCTCCAACATTTTAAGACTCCTTGCATTTAAAAAGAAAATGCAAACAGCAAGTAACTGTATGTTCAGTGTTATAATGCAATATTACATATATATTGCTCCAATATAAAATACACATTTTGAAGAATATTATGAAGAATTGGCAACCTGATAAATATGCAGAGTCATTTTTCTTGAACACATTGTGAGCTATCTTCTTCTTGGTAGCATCCTGATTGGCGTAACCATCAAATCTTCGTAATGGGTCCTGCTGGTTGATGCGACCCACCAGAAGCCCCGGCTCCCCTGCAAGACAAGGAGGAGTTTAACAGTCATATTATAATATAAATAATTAGGCTTATAATTTTAATTTGGGTTGTTAATCATTTTTTACATGTTCTAATGTTCAGAAAACACATCACTCATACTGTCCATTGCTGCAGCTCCTCTTTTCAGCCTCTGTCTCAAACACTTGTTTTTGTAAATTGGCAGACCCATACACATAAACACTAAAACAGAAAAAAAAACTACCAAAGCATATAATGTCTCCTTTAACAATAACATACTACATCCAGCAAAGCCATCATTGTATTAGTTACCAGGGCGGCAAGACACACAGAGGCCCCGGCTGTCTCGAATTAGCTCCATGCTGTCCTCGTCCACCCTTACCAGACGGATTGGGTACACATTGGGGAGAATGCGACTGTTGAATCCACAGGCTCCCACCTGGCAGGACAGAAATTAATTTAACACTGATCCACTGCACATTTGATCAGCGAGCACATAAGTTAACACGGAGATGGCTGACCTTGCCGTCCATGTTGGCAATGCTGCAGTTGCACTCCGTCGCTCCGTAGAACTCGCCAATCTGCGCCACCCTGAAACGCTCCGTGAAGGCCTCCCACACACTCGGGCGCAACCCATTCCCAACCGCCAGCCGCACTTTGTGGCCCTTTTCCGACGGCCGCTCCGGCTGAGACAGGAGGTAGCGGCAGATTTCCCCGATATACTGCACCACCTACAAAAGGGGAAGTAGACGTGTTATTGTGGCAGAGGTAAAAAATGTTGTTTTATAATTGTTGACCTCATAAAATATCACTCTCACAGTGCAGTTGTATTTGATGCAATCTTCCCAGAAACGACTAGCAGAGAATTTCTTTTTCACCACCACAGTGAGGCCATGGATCAGACACTGCCCGACTCCCATGATGTTACCTGGCAAAAAGAGAAAGCTCACACGTCAGTGATGGAAACACTAAGGGGGGGGAAACCGTTTTCATTAAGAGCTGGAGGCTGTCATGACTTACCTGCTGAGTGATAGAGAGGCAGGCAGTCATAGATTATGTCATCATGGCGCATGCGGAAGGCAAAATACCCAAAAGCAGCGAT
Source organism: Platichthys flesus (assembly GCF_949316205.1). NCBI lineage: Eukaryota > Metazoa > Chordata > Actinopteri > Pleuronectiformes > Pleuronectidae > Platichthys > Platichthys flesus. The sequence goes on along the minus strand of NC_084960.1, from coordinate 10,630,331 downwards.
TCTGTAGTAACTGTCATGGGAACAAACAAACACATACTGTGAAAACTGTGGAGGGTTGTGTTTCTTTTAGTAGTTCAAGAAAACGTACCGACTGTGTACCACAATGGCGGCCTTGGGGAGTCCCGTGGTGCCAGAGGTGTAGATATAAAACAGACGGTCTGCAGAAGAGAACGCAACAGAGGATTACATTTAAAAACTGTAATCTTCACAGCTTTTCATTCACTGAGGGAATTTTACTGGTGAACCCGAAGAAAGACAGAACAGAAAATAAAGTCGAAAACAAAAGAATTTCATGGCAATACAGACATTTGAACAGTTAAGTAGAGGATATCTTAGACTCACACCCTAAAATGCTGACTTATACCATATGTTGGTTAATCTGAGACAGATGTATCATTGTTATTCAGACGGCCCACATCTTAACGAATCATACTTGATACCCTCCTCCAGACAGATTTTGCTGTCCAGTGAAAACCGTCATTATCTGTCCTGAATTAAAGATAACTCATATCTCTCAAAGTTCTGCACAGCCAAGCATTCACATCCCCAGGTTTGAGTTAAATAATTACTGGGAAGCAATTTCACATCAGAAACTTGACAACAAAGGAAAATTAATTACTGCACTGCATATCCCTGGGAATTCAAAATAGTGCAAAAAAGAAAAAAGGTTATCAACCAAACAGGATTTGGACTTTGTTTGAAGAGGGTTATTTAAAATGAAACTACTCATTAGCATAGTTATTACGTTTCAAATTCAGTAAGGAGATAAGGTACTCACCGCTCATGCCTTTAGGGGGAACACAAGGTGTTGGAGCATGTCGGGATGCAGAGGCTAAATTTGGGTCCAGAGGATGAGCTTCCAGAGAGGCTGCATGTTCTGCACTGAGGTCTCCGGTAGAAAACCGTACCATAGACTGGGAGATGGAGGAACTGACTTCCAACATGGCTAAAAGAGGGAGAGGAGAGAGCGTCAGTCAGGGTTAGGTAGTTTTCATAAATTCAAACTGTAAACACATATATAATAATTTTGGTACAATAATCAAAATACATTCTGAAGCCATGTCCAATCCTGGAAACTGATGAATAAGACGGCTACATCTTAGTGACCAGAGTCTATAAAGACAAAAAGGGAAGTGTTTGTGTTGTCACCAAAAAAGGTGAAGCAAAGGTTAACCGACTTCACAAAATGATGATGCAGAAAGAGCTTCAAGAGCACTGTGATCACTGATGAGCATGTTCTGACTGAATGATGAGTCTGAGTCGCTAACCATCACAGTGTGTGGTCCACACAGAGACAGAATATTAACAGTGTGACACCACAGAGAGAAATGTTGAGCACCTCACATGATGTCAGACAAAACATGATATTTCCCCTGAGGTTGATCAATGTTTTACTTTGGCCTCTAGCAGCAATATAGTCACAAGTGGTAAAGTGATATTATGTTATGATAGTGTAATACAACAGCTTAGAATAAATGCTGCCACTTATGAAAAATTAAAAACTAAATACAAAACGCCATGATCGGCTTTTCCTGCCCAACCACATTCTTACCATCTGCAAGTTCAGCTCCGAACACAATAGCCCGTGACCCCGACACCCCGATACAGTGCAAGAGGGAGTCATTGCGCAGGTTGAAGTTGATGAGTGCAGCTTCCACCCCGACCTTGGCCAAGCCCAGCCAAAGTGCCACCTGCAGCGGCCTGCTTTCCATGAAGAGGGCCACCACATCCCCGGAGACCCACCCCTGACCTCGGGCCCAGTGGGCCACCGCGTTGCACTGCTCGTCAAGCTGGGTGAAGGTCCACGTTTCGCCTGTCGCCTCGTATATCAGTGCTGGTTTGTTTGGGTAACGTTTCACTGTCTGAGCGAAGATGGAAGGAATGTTGGCCCCATTTCGCATGTAGCGCCACAGAGACAGCTTCACCCTGAACAGCACATACAGGCCGCTGTTGAGGGCCAGAGTGGAGAGAGATCAGGGGAAATGAGGATGAGTGAGGATGTGCACCAGAACACAAGCATCAGAAATGTCACCGCTCACATCCAACTTACATGAGGTCGCGCTTGGCGGTGCGAGCTGCAACATAGAAGTATTTCCAGCTTCTGGTGCCCAGGTACACCCCGAGTCCTGCCACGAGACTCCAGGGCCAGGACACCCCAAAGAGACGCAACAGTCCCATCGACCCCAGAGAAGCTGAGACACTTGCTGCATTGTGCATTCTTGTCAGGAAGGAAGAGGAAATAGGAAAAGATGAGCTTTGAGGAAAAGTGATGGGTTTCACTCAGGAAATTGAATTACCGTAGAGCAGACTGTGCATAAAATATATTTCTTTCTTACATATAATTATTATATCGCATTATATAATAGTTCCATAATAGTTAACTATTGTATTATAGTTAAATATGTATGTATGTATGTATATACATTGCAAAAGAAAAGTTTTACTTCTCTTGAACCTGGACGATCAATATTTTATTTAGATATATCTAAATAAAAGATCAGACTTTTTCTGGCAGTTTATGAATATTTGGGGCCCGAGCACTGAGCAGTAGGAGACAGTGGGAGGCCCTATTGAAATTGTAAGGATTATTCAGGGTGTATCATGACCAGACAAACAAAAAAAGGTTGGATGTGCAACTGGAAAAAGCAACAGGAAAGCTGCAATTTTGATTTTAGTGGCCATATTGGCCATTTTCCACATTTTTTCTTTGATGTACTTACATCAGATCAACTTCTTATGGAGATGGGTGTCATCAACATACAACTCCACTCCTGCAGTGACAGTGTCTTGCAAAGTTGACATATCTCTCTCTCTCTTTCTCTCTCCAGAATTGGGACATTTCCTCAAACCGTTTAAACCTTGAGGTACGCCGAAGGTTCATCCTTCGCTGAAGGAGACGATGTTGTCATAACTCCACTGTGCATTGTCCTATCACCACCAAAGTACGGTCTCATGATCAGAGTCCAAGCCTAAACAACTCTATGTGTCAATATTTCCTCAGGGTCCTAGCGCCACCTACTGATCAGTGTGAAGATGAAGTTGTTGTAACATTGTCCAATTGAGACAAAATTGCTCATTCTACATCAGAGCCCCTACTTGAACAGATCTATTTTACATTGGATTTTACAAATTACAGTTACTTAAAACCATAAGAGGCACTAAGATCAAACTTTATCCGCCTCTTTACACATTGTTCTATCTCAGTTTGTGTCAAAACTCTGTGAAACTCAGATCAAATTGCAGTCAATACACAAATCGTGCATTTGACCTCTTTAGCTCCATTTTTTATTTCCTCTTATCATGATGAATCGTAAAATGATTTCCTTCCAATTTATTTATTATCACTGTATCATCATATTATTATTGTGTCGAACCCTTTTGTGAGTTACCCTGGGATTCCTAACACTAATATATCATGCAAGTATTTCCAAATATTACTATTATTGTCTATAGAATATAAAGAAGTTGTAAGCACTTGTTCATCGGATTCATCTGGAATTTCGGACCGATGCTGTTGTTTAAAAAACAATTTATCTTTTGCTAAACTTTCTGTGTGTGTGTGAGTGTATTGTGTAAAACCCTACGTATGTTAGTTACCACCAGAGTGAATACACACGAGTTAAGTGCAGGTTCCTAGCATCGATAACACAACCTCGACTTACCTCCAAGTGGATGCCCCGAGGCGATGTCACCCTTCACCCACTGACCTCGACGCTCCTCACAACTTGTTCTTCAAGTTGGTTTCCCCTCCCCGTGGGCACCGACAAGTACCGGGCTCGTCCTCCGCTTGCCGGGGTGGGGGGTCACGTGAGGACACAGCTCCGACGTGACCACTTCTCACCGACCGGTACTTAAATAACCGTAGGAGCACTTTTCACAGTGCGATGCTAATCAGCGCGGGTGTTGTTGTTGTTGAGCCGTTTTAGAAAAGGACGCTACGTTTAGAAGAGTGACCTACCGACGCTGGAGGACTCCCGCCGGCTGTCTGTGGGCTGGAGTGTGTAGTTAGTTATCGGGTAGCGGGACTGGCCGAGCTGGGAGTGAGAGGAGTGAGCTGCTGGGAGCATCGGTCTGTTCTCTCTACTCCATGTTGAAGTGAGCCTCTGTCAGTGAAGGACCGCCCATCCCGGCAGTGAGAGTCCTCCAGCAGCTTCGCCATTGGTTCACCTCGACGCCTCTTAAGCCGGTCTCGTTTTTCGATTGGACAATACTAACGACCGCCTGGTTGCCAAGCTCAGCGATTGGCTGGAGACTGCAAGTGATAGTGGTGCCGGCACGGATTACTAAGTACTTTCTACTTTGTTTGTGACAGTTTATGGCTTTCGATTGTGTCCGAGTTTGAATATGAGCTCATTAGGCTACACTCCAGATCAGTGGGTGGCAGTAATGTGCCCTACAGAAGAAAAGGAAGAAGAAGGAGAAGAAGAAGAAGAAGAAATAAATAATACTAATAATCAGAAGAAGGAGAAGAAAAAATGAATAAAGAATACTAATAATCAGAAGAAGAAAAAGAAGAAGAAGACAACCTTCATGATGTTTATTTGCCGTTGTGATTCCCCATTTGTCATAGTTTGCTTTTCAAGGCCACCCTACGATGTGGAATCCATCAAACCCAGGTACCAATAACACAGCAAAGTTCTCCCATTTTTCACACATATAAAATAAAGTATTTATTTCCTTTCTCATATGAGGAGCAACATGGTCATTTTAGACTGAAGGTTAGCCTGCGTCCGTCTGCATAGGAACTATTGGCCGTCTCTAGCGGTCTCTGCGTGTAGAAACAACAAATTCTGAAAAGCACCGCTCTCCTCAGCAAGATGTAAACCCAAGGGTCCAAGATCTGATTCAAGGAAGCCATACGTAAACCCAGGAGAGTGAATCCATCTTGATCATTGTCGAATGGCCTGGGGCTTTGGTTGATCTGCATCACAAGAATGCGGACCTGTAACGTATGGGAGATATCGATGATGATTTGTAGCCTGCCAAAGCTTTCTAATGTACAATATTCTTTAAAAATACCTAGCTATGAATTGTGGAGATGGTTCCAGAAGCAACTTATGCGATCTTAATATGTATTACTCACAAGAAAGGGAATCCAGCACACACAGGAAACCACAGTGAGCACCGCCAGTTGAGCCATCATCTCTACGTCCAATGTGCAGAAGAAGGAGGAAGTTGATGCGGAAGATGGACGACGTGTGCAGCGACCTGTTGATTTCATATTCGTATTGCGGGGCTTGATTCTGGCCCGCAGCAATGCCACACCACTCAGGATGTTGCAGAGTAGGGAAAGAGTGAGCGCCGCGAGGCCCAGACATGAGAAAGACAAAGCCAAATAGGTGTCAGGTGTAGATTGGGGTTGATGGATGGGTAAGAAACACCATGTGCCAGGAAACTGGGTAGAGTAAGTCCCTATGGCAAAAAAAGGTAGAACTGCCAGTATGAATGCAAGAGAAGACAGAAAAAACACAACAAGTCGTACATGAGTCACTGTAATCACAGCAGCGTGGAAAAATGGCTGGGTGATGGCCATGCAGCGCTCCACTGCCATCGCACCACCAAACAGCAAAGGGCACAAGCCAAAAAACACCATACTCGCCCCAAAGACTTGACAGAAAGTGGTGGGCTTCTGGGCTTGCATCTTATACTGCTGATCCATGTGTAAATACACAGCAAAGGCCCCTGGGATCACATGACCTCCCAGGTTAGCGGCTAGCAAAGCCATCGTCAACAGCAGGAACGGCGCTTTCGATTGGCGGCGGAATCGGATGCGGGACCTTGCCAGGATGCAAAGAGCGGTGAGGTTGGAGATGGCACCAAATGTCATAATGAGGCAGGACATCCCTATGCCTGAAGATCTGATGGGTGGCCATGTGCTGCCGTTCTGCCAGGGACTTAGCTGCTCCGAGGAGTTGATCTTCATGTCCTGGTGGAGAGTGGATGGCATAGATTAGAAAGCAGGGAAATAAAGGCATGAGAATAGCCGGTGTCGTCATTTACAGAGAATTAGGAACAAATAAAAAAACTGGACATAGTTTAAAGCCAAACATGTTTTAATGTCATCCTATTCTGTTATCTAAAGTGGGTCAAATGCTTACAATAGAGTCTTGATTGCAAAAGTGTGTAGCGGTACGATACATGCTTCACTGGGCAGCTCAAAGACTCATTACTACAAGTGGTCTGCCACTGACACTTGGGATTTAGACCTCAATTAAAAAAAACGAATTTGCAAGCAATAGTACAGAGGAGTGAATAAATGTTCTGCTGAGCAAAGATAGTTTTTTTTGTCTTTGTCTATCATGCACATTAAAGGACATAGTTTTATTCTCACAAAAGCAAAGTAATCACACTGCCTTTTTAAATAAAGAAGGGCACTTGTGTCAGTTCTGCTGCTTTTATTTCTTTACGCCTGTTTCTCCACCCATGTTTTGCTTTTATTTGTTTTGACACGTAAGAGCTCTCACTTGTCATAAACCTTCAAGCTCATTTACAGTTTATTTTATTCTCTATGGAATTGCAGCTTTCCAATGCTGCAACTCTGTGGTTGCATGCTTCACTAATGTGTTAGTATATTTCACACAGTATGTTGGTTTCTCCTGAAGTGTCAAGATGCCTCAGTTTGTGTGTCCGTGTTGAGAGGGAGGTGGAGATGGGTTTAATTGTGGGATAGATAATAACTTACATCACTCTCTAAATAGCTGTGATATATGAGTTAGTGTACAAGTAATCCCCCCCCCCTTTTGTGATACATGATGCAAAAAGCACTATACCATATACTGTAACAGGTCAAATAATTATCACTTTACAGAGAGATTTTATTCTAAGCTCTTTTCTCAAGAGCATTTATTATGCATGTGGATGGAAATCTTAAAAGAGGACTTACATAACAAAAGGTTCAAGGAGCGGACATTCCATAAGAAGATAAGTAGGAAGTCAAACCTGTAGATAAATTTCATAGCCTCATGTTCTTTTTTATCTTTTAGAAAAAGACTATTAACTCACAGCGCAAGCAGTTCATACTTATATTATCAGCTTTAATTTACCAATTATTTTACTATTATAATAAGAAGAATGATTTTGATTCTGATTATTTCCAAATTACTAGTTACCCACATTATGGAGAAACTGTATGTCCAGAATCTTAATATCATCTGTTATTTCAATTCTCCAGACAAATACTTTTCTCACACATCAAACTCTCTTGTTGAATTTTCTTCTGCTGAACACAGGGTTCTTAAAAAACAAGACATTTCCCAATGATTCATACGCCATAAAGATCGCCATGTTAATCTCAGGGCAGCTCTTCCACTTCATCATCCGTGTCATAAATTCCTCTACGTCTGGATCTTTCTTTCTCCTCACGTCTATCATTCTTCATGAAAGTGGATTAGGTTAATGAAATAAATGATGAATCCCAATTTTCCTAGAGATCCACCTCTTACTTCGTGCATCAGTCTTATTTATTATATTTAACACATATTTTAGCTTCAGTTAGTCTAATGTGCTGCCTGAGGGGAATGTGCTTAGTATTTTGTCTATGAATAATAAATGAAACTCACCATCGGAGGATTCTGGATGAATGCTGGATTGCTTGGGATGGCTCAGCGGGAATGAAAAAGGACAAACGTGTCTCTCCTGTCTACCGAGCTGCCTGATTTGTCACATTCACTTATCACTATTGTCCACAATCATTTACTCGTCTTCCTCCTCTGTTTCCCCCATGACTCGCTGACACTTTCTCGTTCTCCCAGGTTGTTGCCTTCTCTCTCTCTCTCTCTCTCTCTCTCTCTCTCTCTCTCTCTCTCTCTCTCTCTCTCTCTCTCCCTCCCTCTCTCTCTCTCTAGGTTTTATTATATCAACACTCGTTGTACTTTCCACCCCTCCTTCCCTCTCTCTGTTCCCTCTATCTGATCATCTACGGTAAAGCATTTGAATCAGAGCTGATCCCATCTGTCCTTTTCATTTAGTAATACTGATTCAATGGTAGCTTAATACATGAGCAGCCATATTCAGGGTCGGCCATCACCAGTATTTTTTTCAATTCGATTTCATAACATGTTTGTGTTTATGTGGCTGTTGATGGAAGAGTAAGATGGTTATTTGATTTTTAAATGGTTACTGGTAAACTTTGGATCCTGTGTGAAAAAGGAAATACCCATGCTGAACTAGAAAAAAAATATTATTTATAAAAACACCCGTGTCTTAAGATGTCCTCGTGCAGGAGATTAAGCATAAACCAAAAGATGCATCAACCTCTACTCTTCCAGTTTTCAGGGCTTCTTTAGGTTTGTTTGCTTTTTGAAGCCGCCATGCCTGTGATCTGAGATAAACAGGAAGGAAGAGAGAGACTACCATTTCCTCTGTATGGTTGTTGTCTTACATAAACAAGACAAATGTGTTCCAGTAATAAGCAAGGGGCTATGAAAAAGAGCATTAGATATCAACAGACAGACACAAATATATAGGTATGATTTTACTTACTGTATGCAAAATTGCTAAGTTATCTGATGTTTAATTTGTTCAAACCCAGCCAAAAATGAGGTTTGATAAAACAAACGTTTAAGCAATGTTTGAATAAGAATGTTTCTTGTATATTTTTAATAAAATTATTCAAGAGATGCATCAGAATAAGTGCTTTATTTTAAAGCTTCCAGCAGAGGCATGAAAAGGTATGAACAAACAAAACCACACACACACACACACACACACACAAATACACACATGATACAACACATCTGGTAATTACACTACGAAAGATAAAATCATTAATTCGAAATGCTAAATGTGTAATGAACCAGCACTTACTCACATACATTTAATATATTCTTTAGGCGATCGTACATAAAATATAAAATTACAGTTTTTAAACTTATTTGAACTAGGTAAATAAAAATAATATTTTCAAATGTAGATACAATACATAAAAGAAGTTACAGCATGCAGAACAGAGAATGCAGTCAAATAAAAGAACCCGGGATATATACACAAACATACATACATTTAAAATCCATCTCCGTATCTTAATTTAGTTTTTTGGTCGTACGTTACCCAGTGAGTGGATCAAAGAAAGTGCTTGCCTTGTAAAATATCCTTCAGATTGTCTCTGTCTGTTGTTTTAAGTACCTGGACGACACAACAAGCTGTATTCGATGTACCCAATAAACAGGTCTTCATAAAATATCATCTATCATTTGTATTTTTGCTCCAAAATCAATATATTATTTTTTCAAGGAAATCCCTCAAATCCTTGTCAAAATACAAAGGACCAGCTCATGTTAATGAAAGCTACTATTTACACCATTTTGCAGTAAAGCAAACTTGCCTTGGCCACTAATAAGAGTGCATATATACAGTAATTCCCGCTTTGCTCTTGAGTAACTGTTCCGTCTCGTCAGATCTGAGACTCTCCCGTGTCCTGGGAGCTCTTGGACGCCTGAGGATGACAGGGAGGAGGAGTCAGATCAGTCACAAAGCACTTTGAGTGCACTTTTATAATCATGACAAGGTTTGTGTTGGCCCCATCATTTATGACACACTTCACATCTCCTCTCAAACTCGTATAATGTCACCCTGGAATATAGATTAACAGTCCTTTAAACAATTCAATTACAGATCAAGTGTTAATCTGGGCTGTCCAAATGCATATTCATTTTTTTGATTTAATTTGACTTCTGCTTGACATATATAACAACCTCTTCCTCCTTAAAAAAATTGGCGTTTCATATGAAAACAACCAAATAGAAAAACCGTATCAGATATTACTCAGTTTCACATTGCTTCAGTACAAATTGCAGTTATAGGGAAATACAGTTGGATATGACTAATTCTATAAACAAGAAACATAAGTATAGAATTGGATACAGCTTACATGTGGTTTGCTGGAGTTGGAGTAGCTGAACTCTGAGTATTTCTTCTTCTGGGGTGCACAGCACCTTTGTAGGATGTTTCTGTATTCTTCCCTGACCTGCATTGGATCACATGTTAGAATATGAGTTTAAAAGTGCAGAAGAGCTTGTTATTTATTGTTTCAGACGAGCAAAAACCGACCTGTTTGGTACACAGACAGTGCATGACGAAGAGCATCACCCCCTGAAGGCTGCCAAAGATGGTGAACAGGTAAGACAGAACTATGGTGCTCTCTTCGAACTGGAAACATCCAAAGATCCACATGGTGCCCAACACGCACAGCTGAGCCACTGCAGTAATAGTGAATGCCCTGCAGGAGGCAGCAAAGATACATGTAAAGGAAACCCTCTGGTCAAATCTGAGGCACTAATCTCAAAGAGCCTGTTATTTATTGGAACAGATCAAATGCCCAGACATAAACAACATGCATGTTTCCTGTCAAACGCTGTATTACTTTATTTTCTGCAAATTGTCCAGGTCAGGGTTTAAACTCGAGAACTTCTGTGCCAACTTCCAGACTGTGATGAGAAAGAAGAAGATGTTGACCTGAAAGGAAACAGAGGAGAGGTTTTAAAAATTAAAGTACTGAAGACAACTTTCAAGGTTAATTGTTCAGCCCACTAATGGTTTTCTTACTTACAGCGATGATCACACAGACAGGGCCCAGGAAACTCGAAATGAACTCCAGGTTCAACCAACAACTGGAAAATCATTGAGCAAAACCGTGGGTCAACATGAACCGAAGCTTGAATAAAAAAATAAAAAACTCAGCATCAGTGGAGGGACCTTACTATGTCTCAGTGCCGTAACCTTTGGGATTAGCTAAGGCAGAGATGGTGACAATCACAGCTGGGACTCCATAGCCACCTGCCATCATGTACAAGGTTTTGAAGTGGGTGTTGAAGACCAGCACCACCATCCGGAAGAGTTGGATGCCCTCCAGACACATCCAGCAAAATGCTGCCAGGAAAAAGAAATGCAGCAGCCCTGCAACCACTACACAGCCAGCCTAATGCAGGAGAGAGATGGGGATGGCAGCAGTGAGAAAGGCACAAAGGATGCTGAGGAATGGGGAAAGAGAATTAAAGGTTGTTCATACAGTAAAAATTCAGCACCCACATAAATCATTCAGTGTCAGAGACGGCACTCATTTGGACAGTGCAGGAATTTTTGATCACGCAAGCTGTATTTGGTCTATTTTACCCGGTTCTCCGTGCGAGAGATGCCTGCGAGGAAGATGAGGATGGAGATGAAGAGGCTGATGCAGAGGTGGAGGTGGATGGTGGTTCTTGTGCTCTTGATGGAGCGGATCAGCGAGAACGTCAGGATGCACGCGAACAGGCAAATAAGCGAAAGGGGCAGACCCACCCAGGTGATGAGTTGCAACTCAAACTTATGCTGCGAGAGAGAGAGAGAGGGAGAGAGGGAGAGAGAGAGAGAGAGAGAGAGAGAGAGAGAGAGAGAGAGAGATCCCCTGTCAAGCATATACTGTCAACCCACATCCATTTATCCTCCTTCCTTCATTTCCACCCCTCACCCCTTTATATATATATATATATACATATATATATATATATATATATATATATATATATATATATTCAAACATTTTAATCACATATTGTCCTGGCTTGGTTCTTGCCATTGACTGTGCAATATAAATAAATCTGACTTGATTTACACTGCAGATGAAAAGACTGAAGTTATAAACCCTCAACTCTTTGTTTGATCCTGCATGTGAAAAAGAGTTTGAACCTTCACGTCGTAGAGTGCCATGAGCACGGCAAAGCTGCTCAGGTGGGTGCAGGAACACACAGTGTATTTTGGATTGGACTCCACCACTGTGCAGCCATGAGGAGACCACGCCCCTCCATCCAATGAGGAATTCCAGAAGACACAGTGGCTGGTTTCATTTAACTGTAAAAGACATGAAGACACCACTTGAATTAGAGACATGTATATCGTATATTCCAATTACACACCAGCAGAAAAAAAATACCTTTTCTTTCCTCTGTACCTCACTCAGGTGGTTGAAGGTCAGTTTGACCGGCGGGTCGAGGTAGCTTGTGTTTCTGTTGCTGACGGTGACGGTCACCACCTTGGAGTTGATCTTGAAGCTGTGGTTCTCCGGGGGTTTCATCTCACCAAAGAAGCCGTCTGCAGAGTCCTCCAGGTTCCCGTAGCTCAGCAAGGAGAGCGTTGCAAAGCCTGTTGGAATCAAAGCAACACTGGACTAAGTTGCTATTCATTACATTAGCAAATCATCTGTGTGTTGATACAAGTGGGAACAAATGTGTTCATTAGGTCTGATCATCACCAGGGTAATCGGAGGGATCTCCTGCAGCTGTCTCCATCTGCATGTCCAGCCGAGTTTCATTGGATGATGCCGTCACAGCCCCCCTGGGTAGCTCTGCCCCTTTATGTACCCACAGCTCCACCTCTGGACCCAGATGTAAAGACAAGCTTTTTATTAACACTTATTGCTTGTCTGTTTATTAACTTTACATCTGAAGCGTTGTAAAATGAGTGCAAAACTCTGAAAAGAATACGTTGCCTTTGAATCTTTCTGTATAAGTGATCAATAAACTGTGAATAAAAAGGAGAAAAAAAAGCAAAGAAGCAAAAAAAAAAAGAAGCTGCAAGTATATATCAAACCTGTGTGCTTGGAGGACATATTTGTCCCCGGGGTCTGTATGAGGGGTCCGATCAGCCCCAGGGTGGACTCCACAATGTGCAGAAAGGTGGAGACTTTCCTGTTATCATTGAAGGCTCCACCGGACAAGAGCTCGTCAATCACAGACAGCAGCCACTGCAGAGATGTAGAAACACAAGCATGAGCAGGGAAACACAGGAGACAGAGTCAGACTGTGTCAGACTCTCGGTCTGCATACCACCTCCAATCTACATAAACACGGTAGTGCACAGACATATGAACACCATGTGACAGAGCCTGAAGGAGCCAGAGCTTCCTGTGTCTGCACTGGTTGTGAAGATATTGAAGATTTTACCAGATAAAATTGCATTTCTATAGATGTGATGATACAAATGAAGACATACCCTTAAGAGCTTTTCTCCAGAGAGGTTGTTGCTCTCTGTGAGCTTCAAGCAAGTCTTTTCCAAATGCACCACGAGGTCATGTGCACCGTTGAATTTCTTGGAGAGTGATACAGAGAGAATGAGACAAAGAGATAACAGAAAAATATAGAAACATTTTTGAATATATGCTGAGCCGTGATAAAACTTCCGGGGCGGACTTACCCCTATCAGATCGTTCATATCTTTGAAATCCTCACAGTTGAACGCTGAGGAAACAGGAAGTTTGATTGATCAGATGTGCTTGCTGATGACAGCATTCACATTATGAGGAAACCTGCACTCACGAAAATGTTCTGTTTATACATTCACTGAACAAACACTGGTGCAAAATGGATGCTGGAAAAAGTTGAGCGCTGCTGTTTTCTTACCAGAGCACCGAGAACCTTTGACGCCATAGTTAGTGAACCCCGCGTGGCACACACAGTAATGGCCGCCGGCTCCGTGGTGGCAGGTTCCATTTCCACAGATTGTCTGATCAATCACACAAATGTCTAAAATGGGAACAGATCAGGGAGAGGGGAAATGGTTGTGCTGTGTGTTTCAGTCAGCGCTAATGGAAGAATAAATATCCTGGTCCACTCCAACACACATCCAAAATGGTACTTGTTAGTATTTTACAGATAATGGATCAAATAAAAAACATGAAGCAAATTAAGGGACATCCATTCACTGAACCCACTCGTTCTATAACCAAACTTTACTGAGGGATCAAATAATATTTTTTAGATTTCCTTTAAGCAACACAAAAATGTTCAGACAAGGCCCCTGTTTATTTATTTGATATAACGGTAAATTTATTCTATTTATATAATGCCTTACCAAGCATTTAAAGTACATTACAGAACACTTTTGCCTGCCTACCATGACTCAGAATAATGTAAAAACATTTTTGAACTGTTTAACTCACAGCTTTTGCAGCGTCACGTTATAGCTCTTACCTTCACATTTCTCCTGACCATCGGTGAAGTTTGATTTGCCAGATTTTGTTTCAAAGCCAGCGTTGCAGACACAAAGATGGCTGCCGATCGTGTTGATGCACGTCGCATGTTGACCACAATAGTTGTTCTCTTCACATTCAACAATATCTGTCGGGGAAGAAGAGGACACTCAAGAATAGCTGCAAATACGGAACTTTGATCAGATTTTTCTTGCCTCAAGTAAAGAGGCACTAAAATCATATCACTACAGCATATGGGGAACAATTATACCCCTGTATATAAATTATCTTACCGATACATGTCACGTTGTCACCATGAATAAACTTCTCCACTCTTGGGGTGGAGATGTATCCATCTTTACAGATGCAGGAGTAAAATGGAATTGAGTTGTAACAGTCGGCATTAGGTTCACAGATGTCTTTGACTCCCGAACACTCATCGATATCTAAAAGTAAAACACATCACATTTGTTGCAAATGATGTTTACTCAATGTGAACTGGACTCTGCCGCCGTTGATTCAGTTCAATAGAAGAGGACTCACCTCTGCAGGTCACATGTGAGTCAGCGGAAAAATCCACATCACCTGATGATCTGAAACCTTCTTCACATTGGCAGTAGAAGCTGCCGTTGGTGTTGGTACAGACAGTATTATCTCCACAGGGTCCATCTGGATAATCATCGTCCACTGCACATTCATCAATATCTTTGTAACAGAAAAAGTATAATTTGAAGGACAACAAGTCAAACATGCTCCTTTTATACATAATCTGTGGCAGAAATCCTTCGTCACATTATATATTTTAAGTTTCTAAATTCTGAGAAAAAAGATAAGCAATCTGTTACAAATGCCATAAACACCCACACATGCCACAACATGCTTGCTTTCCCACGGTGAGTTATTTGTGAAGATTAGTTTGTTTTTCATACCAAAGCATTTCTGCTTCTTGAGAAAAAATCCCTTGGGACATGGTGCTGTGGACAGAACCGTGAATACAGAGAGGCACAGAGCTGAAAAAAACAAGCAGGCAACACGTCAGTCAACAGTTTATCATCCTCCGAACATCACTGCAACATCTGTTACACTTGTACCCAAGCTTAATCTAAACTTTCTCCCCTTTTGAAACATTAAAAAAAAGTTTAGTGCAGCTACAGGGACACAGCAGTAAGGCTCACGCTCAGTAGAAAAGGTAAATACCTTCACCCTCTCCTCTCATTTCCTGAGATTGTTCAGACCGTCTCTGCACCATAACTCAAAATGAACAATAAATCAGTTTCTGCAAAACTCTGCTTCCTAGAAGTGAGGAAACGTGAGCTGGCACCGTGCAACCACAAAGTACTTTTACATCCTCTGCTGTGTGAGCACAGAGTCCATCTCTAGGGGCATCTAGAGTGTTTGGGCAAAACAGGAAGAAAGTGCAGTTGCATTATTTGTATTAGTACGTTGAATCAAGTGTAATCCTCCGATGTCGTGGCCATGAAGATTTGCTGTATTTGTCGACATTCCGGGATTTTGGTATCAAATTATTGGTGTGATACAGTTGATATGAGGAAAGTACGGCACATTTATGGTGACTTTGGGTGAAATCCCTGCTAATACTAACTTGAGCAGACCTAGTGACTTAAGGAGGAACTCAAACTTCTCTGGACAGCTGCAACTACCATCTGTTCACCTCAAAACAGGAACACCTAGAATAAGATACAAAATTGCTTTCTCCGAATCATGACATTAAACAGTGTTTTTACATGGTTGCATGGCAACACCTTATGTTTCTTCCTCCGAGGGCAGATGTGTATGTGTGACTGTGATAACTCTCTCGATCACCATGTCGAGCGATGAGCTCATAGTGAGTAAAAATAGATGGACAGAGGAACAGTGCTTCTCTGTGCAGTGGGGCCCAGATAGTGGGTTATTTGGAGACACGCTGCTTACTTCAGCATCACTCTGCTTCCTTTTCTCCTGATTCATTTGGGCTCTTTCCCACAAAGTCCAGGACCCTTCATACTGTATGAGAGTTTGCGTGTTCTCCCCACGTCGGTGTGGGTTTTTGTGTCTCCGCAGATCTCCCACAGTCCATTGACAAGCAAACTGGTTTTAGGTTATTGGAGACTCTTGAGATGTAAATGTCTCTATACATTTTATTGGCCCTGTGATATGTTGGCGACCTGTCCAGGGTGTACCCCGTCTCTCGTCCAAAGTCACCTGGGATTGGCTACATATTTATATATATGTATATATAGATGCATACTATATTATCTATAGCTAATGGATGGATGGATGAACTTTGGATAAGGGTGATGGCAGTTTTGATCTCAATGGAAACTTGATAAACAAAATGATAAAATATGGAATTTAATAACAACTTGTCTCGACCTTTATAACATGTAGTAAATGTTTGTATTTAAAGGTGATTAAAATGATTCTTTAACACTAAAATTTTGGTCAAAACCATTTAGGCTTATATATAACTTTGTAGGGTACTGCCTCAGCTTGGTTTCCTTTCTACGAGCACAGACTAAGTTTTGAGCTTTTTTAAAAACAGATGATTTCCATTCTAACTACAGTGCACATGGACAACAGATGTGACTCACCCAATATCATGAGGTTCCACCTGCCCGCCATGGTGAACCAATGAACCACTGTCCAGGTCAGTATAGGCGAGAAAGTTCAAACAGCCAAAACACAAACGGAGGAACTCTCCAAGTCAAAGGGTCCAGATCGCTTCTCCTCTTCTCTTTTCTTCTCAACTTCTCTAAAGTGACTGTGACGTAACAAAGGAAAAAAAAAAATCTGCATCGCCCGCTCAACAGTTGTGGAAAAAGTGTGTTTGTGCAGTTGCTAACAAACAAAAAGCTGAATATATATATATATATACAGATGAATGAATCAGTCTCTTTCCTCCGTCCTCTCTCCCTCTGCCACTGTCTCCCTCCTCCTTTTGAATCTCATGTGATGTGCTGGGTCGTCTACATTTTCTGGGGAGGGGTTTCACTCTCGCTGACTCACGCCCACACAGCTTGTCAGGGAGTGCAGCCTGCCGAGGTTCCTGATAACTAACTGTTTCATAACATGTTAAAGAACCGCTTTTTTCCCCAAACGCGTTATTTATGTGTCTGTCCCCGTCTTTGCTAATTTTGCTTTATCTTTTTCCCTCATGTGGGACTTGGTGAGAGGAGGACGGAGAGAAGGTCAAGAGGAGTTTGTGTCAATGGTCATTGTTTTACAGAGTCCATCTGGCCGGCACACCCTCCCATAGACTGAGTTTTGGCACCTGGTCTGTGAACTATGGCGATGACATATATATATGTTCTCTGCCTCAGACTGCATCAGACTGAGCAAAATCCAACAATGGTAACAGTTCTGAGCTTTATTTGGAAAGAAGCAAACAAAGAACGGCTGAGTACGTATTCAGAGATTTGTATTTCCCCAGTCCCTGAAGGCAGGTCTGCTGTATTCTTATTCAACAGAAGTACAGTTTGAGCAATGCGACTTCTTGTTTTATTCACACTTTGTTTTTTTCTCAAACCTCACTGTGCCCCTTTCACAAGGTGCTACATGACTTGACTTATGCAGACGGACAGGGGCTGTTCAAGCCTGAGAATTAAAACTGTGAGTTAACGCTGACACGGGTCACAGCAGCGACCGAATGGAACAATGGCAAATTGTTAAAGTTTCAGCAACTATTCAAACTCACATTGACGAGGTTAATTTCAGTTCTTGAACGCCCTGTCCCAATCCTCGCAGGGTGGCTGTTGCATTATTTCACACTTGTAAACAATGAGGCTGACTTGGGGCTTTGTGCGCTTGGGAACACGAAGGTGACAACAGCTCCTCAGGGACCACAACATGATCACAGAATGAACCTGACCTATACTGACATGAGCCTGACCTATTACAGTTATGAAGTCTGGTTTGATATGTCACTCAGTCAAAAAGCTCACATTCACATATTTTTAACCTCAATAACGTCTTTCAAAAAGTGACCGTAATATATTTGTGTGAAGATCAGAGTGGGATTAGGTACATTTGGAAGCTTAATGCTAGTTAGAAATGATACCTCATCAAGTAATCCCCACCAGACAACGCCCCCTCAGGAATTTCCCCAGAAGAATTATTTAGATTTTAGTAATATCTGTACCAAGGCATTCAGGTTCATTATCAGCATGTCTTGGCAGTACAATCCAGTCACACAGGGATGTGGGGAAAGGAGATCCTAATCAGGAGCTGAGGCTTACCAATGGGGGCATGGGTCAATGAGGGAGGAGGGATCCCAAAAAAACTAAGTACAACTTCGCCCCAGTCATACCTGAGGAACATTCTCACACATGTTTTTGTTTGTTTGTTGGAAGAAAATCAAACCTGGGGGAGCAAGCACACAAAAGGCAGAGACAGCCACCCAGGACACCAGCACCACTACCTTTGGCTCTCAGTGACTGAAAGGGTCGTGGGAACAAAGCCCAAAATACTCAGAAAAGAATATCAAAATGAATCTAAATCAGCCGTGGCCATGGGGCCGGCCATTGACACCGCTAAACTAGGTTAGATAATCAATTTATATAATTAAATGAAATAAACTGTAACTCAAATAATAACAATTACCAAAAATGGATAATAAAACATGATGCAACTGGAACCATTCAGGGCAAAAGAGGGGAAGTAACCCTACAATCCACTCAAACATTTAACATGTGACCCAAGCTAAAAGGGACCCCAAAGCTTAGCCAGCTGTTCAGGCCTCCATGCTGTGAAGGCGAAGCAGCCAGTAGTTGTTGGGTTGTGCAGTTACTGGAGGACCCATTTTTGCCTGATGGAGTAAAAGCAAGATGACATATAGACTGGAAACAGAGTGTGTAAACAGGAACCAGAGCGGTTTGAAAAGGTGGTTATGAATAACATGTGGGAAATGACTCAGAAACCAATGTAAATGTGTAAATTTACCACATAAAAAAGACAAAAAGGGGAACTTTAAGTGTTGCACCTCAGATAGGGACCTTTTTACTGTTGCACAAACTTTTCCTGTATAATGTGATCATTGGCCTCTTTATATTGGTGACAGCATGAGTCCAAAGTAAAATGTTAATGTTCTGTTTTCACACAATTCATCAATAATAAAAATATTGATCAGACATTTTCTTTCTGAACACCCAAGGACACATGGACACAACATATCATAAACAAACACATAATATATTTAAATAACTACGCACACATAACAGATGCAGAGACACACTAATCAATACAACATACGTGACACATGAGTAGTTAAAGGTTAAATCAGAGTGGAGGATTGCTTTAGACAGATGTGTTGTGAACAGTCCATCAGGGTCCAGCTGGCAGATGTGAGGTCCAGAGTGGTGGTGCAGAGCAGCTGAAGGCTCAGGCCCCCACAGCACTGAATTCGAACGAGGGGAAGAGCACGGGGCACGGGGAGGGCTGTGAGGATGGAGAAGGTCCAACAGGCAGATGGAGTAAAATCCCAGTCTCTGTGTTTCCCTTCTCACTTGTTGCCTATACTCGTATAATAAAACATGGAGGTAGAACTTGTTCCATCATAAATAAAACTTCTTCTTTGGAGTGAAACATAGAGAGAAAGCTATCGTGTAGTTTCACTGCCTCAAATGTTTTATCTGTCTTCAATTACAAAAATGTAGGAAGTTACTGTAAATTATGTATTGCATCACACACTATATCCATAATGCCGTGCGAATTAAAGTAGCTGGAAAAGACGTTTTACGGTATTTGTACTCTGTTAAAATACAGCCAAGTTTAAAAGTGGCATGTTGCAGGTTATTGAGGGTATTATAAAAGGTGACTGAAAAGGAAATATATAGGATAAATAATTCTACTAAGTGCAACACGTGTATAAAGAATCCTTTTAAAACCGAACAGCATCTGTTGCCACCAACCCCGACACATTTAGAGCCCTTCAGACTGAATGTGTAATATATAAGGGGCAGGATACTGTGGTCACAGAGCTCGGTGAATCACTGAGATGAGGTGAGAGCTGTACGTACACTCTGTACACAAATAAAGAATAAGGTCTGCCTGAGTTGTCTGACTGAGCTTCGGTGTCTTCACACAGATTAATCCTGGCTTCTTTTTCAAAAAAGGTGACTCTCTAGTCAATACGAGCGTGGCAAACATCCAGGGCTCATCCTGTCCCGGCACCACTCCTTCCTGGGCCGAACCAAAACAGTATGCACGTATAGAGATTTGGAGATTTTGTGCTGGTTCTGCTTGTTTACTTTTGGCTTCTCTCTGAGATCTCGAACAATGGGGGGGGGGGGTCTGCAGCTTGGCCCAACAACTTCCTGTGTGGAGACAGACGAGTCTGGTCCGACCGCCGTGTCTGTCCCACAGAAACAACAGAGACTCATTTCAACATGTTGCCAGTGAATCAATCAATATTTGTGAAGCTACATCACACTATGGTTTTTCTGGAATGATCCTTCCTCATGTAAAAATCATACTTGCTGTTCTCCAATGATTTTTTTTCTCCTTTTACTTTAGCCCTGCTCTCTAAATCTCGAAAGATTTTTCAAAAGCTTGTGTATATATTTTGTAAGTGGCTGAGTGGCCTGCACAGGAAAGTGTTGCTCTAATTCAGCGAATGTAAAACACTCACTGTGCTGGTTGTGGCTTGTGGTTAAGCAGAAGGCCCCTGTTTTAGTTTTACCTCAACAGATGGTTAGTGACGGAGCTGTCGAGCCCACGATGTAGATCGTGGTTTGATACAGATGCATGTAGTAACATAAAGACAAAATGTAAAACTGCTCACACGTGGAATTGTACATTTTGTATCATAATGATAACGTTTTTCAAATCTTCACACTGTTTCCTACTTTTATATTTAAATTTTACACAAACACACCACAGCTAATTACTTGTAAGATATAAAACTATCTTTCTTCTTTCCAATTTGCCCTTGAGTGGATTTCCCTCTGTTGGAAGCTAACCATACATTTTTTTTTTTATAGTTGAATTTCCATTTTCCTTTTGTGCCTCCCTTTCAAAAGGGCAGAAAGAAGGTTTCTTGCACTAAAGTGTTTCCTATAATTGTGCCACAGCTCTGAAGAGCAGAGAAGCAGATGATACATTTAACCCATGTTATTAGATTTATAATAAAACATCTAAAACTGAATCATGTTAATACACTGAGTTGTTATTGGTATAGTATAGATTAAGGGATTAAACTTGACATAATGTTGTTAGCAGGGCCTGTAGACCTGCAGGGAGACATCATGGGAGCTTTCTCTTTTTATAATCACATGGTTTTGGGAATTAGTTTAGCTAGAATAACATTTACTACCTGAAATTAATTTAGTATTCATGTGTTTGCAGATTTTCAGATTTAGTCTTTTTTATAAAGCGGCATCAAGGCTATACTCTTTTTGAAAGATGAGACAAGACTTTTATTATAACCAGCCATATTTGTGTGTGTTACATTTGTGGAGGAAAATTCCACTGACCAGGTGTCTCTCTGCTGTGATACTGTCTACCTGACAGGATGGAACCCTTATTTGGCCGGGTCTCACTGCTATGACCTTGATAAACAGGGTGTATGCCCTTATTCGGAGAGGTTTTCTTCCAAATGCCACAGCGGACGGACACAGCAGATAGACACGGATGATGATCTCATGTCTTTTTTTCATATTTTGTTTTATGAAACGCCTCTTTGTGTAAGTTCTGGCTTTTGTGAACTCGCGGCTAGATCCACTTTGAACAGCCGTCCTTGTTGTGTAACCTCTGCAGAGTTTACTATTAAAAAGACTCGAAGGCAACGCCGGTCTGAGACTTTCACTATTTCAAACCTCGAGATGTATTTCCTTCACACCTTATTCAACAGAGGTAAAAAGGAGCTCATACTAAAATCTTCCTGTGAGATTGTACATTAAAACCCAAAGGACTGATGATGTGTCTCGTCAGTTTCGCAGTTTCCTTTAAGTTACACACTTGCTCCACTGACATGCAGTGCGTCGATGGCTTTTCACAGAGAAGATTTAATCATTTCATCATTTGCAATATCAAAGTGTTTTCAGTCAGCTTTACATTTTAATTTATCGTATAGCCTGGACAATGTTTTCATTTGACTGGATATTGAGCGTTGTCAAAATGACACCAGTAACCCTGAACAGCAGAGCTCCGTGCCCTACCACACTGAGTCAGCTCTGCAACAATATGTGCAAAATGACATTTCCTTTATATAAGTGTGAAAAAATAGCTCTGACGCATAAAGAGGAAGAGCGCCCACACCTTCACACAGGGACAAACCCAATGAGGACTCAGTGTTGAGCTGAATGATACAGCTTGAATTAAAATTTGTCATTTTTACAACACTTTCTTCAAGCTCCTCAGCTCAATAAATTAAAATGAATGCTGTGTTAGAAATGAACTATATCATGATGTTGAGTAATGGACAGAAAATATGTTTTTACATAAAATCGTGATGTCACAGTAAAGTTCATCTTTGACCTTTTCTGTGTAAAAATGTCTCACTCCATCATGTTATCACATAATACTTCTGTGTATCTTTTCCATAGGTGGTGTAAGAATTACTAATATAAATCCAAAAACATTGTTTTATGAGGTCACAGTATTTTTGACCTATGACCTCCACATTCTGATCAAGTCATCCTTGAGTCCAGATGAATATTTTTGTGATGAAATTCCTCAGGGGTGATTCCTGATATAGCACAAGAGCATCAAGTCACATGAGATTAACCTTTCACCTTCATGCACCAAATTCTAACCAGTTCAACTTGAAGTCCTGGTGAACTTTTCTACCAAATTTGAGTAAATCCCGTCGAGGAGTTGTGTACATGCACGCGAATGGAACAGATGTACGGACAGATAAACTGAAAACATAAAGGCTCACAGACGTCACTGGTGCAGAGGCACAAAGAGGAAATGATAACGGGGGTAAAAGGGGGGAGGGATGTCTTTGTTATGTAACTTCATTAACATTAACATATTCCTCTTTTATTTGTGATGACTGGTGTGAAAACGTGTGAAGCAGCCGAACACACCCAGTTTACTGACTGGCACTGAATGAAGATATAAATATGAATCTCTATCTCTAACATCCTTTACACCTCAGAAAACATGAAATCCTCAGTTTGATTTTGCAGAACTGTATCATAAGATATTTTATACGATGTTTGAAGGATTTTCGGTTGATTCTTCCTGTATGTTACAAAAAACTTTTATTTTATTTTTTCTTACAATGGGAAAATAATGTTTAACATAAGCTTTTAATAGTCTGATTAGACAAAAGCTGGCCTCACAACTGAAAGTTGTATTCAAATTGATGCTGTAACAACGTGGAGTGTCTCCATTAAGGTTTTGTCCCAGTGAAACATCACATTCCAGTGGAGAAACGTGAGTATTACACCATCACTCAAAAAGATGCTCCATTATCCTCTTGTTGGAGACATCAGACGAGCAGTGGTTTTCATTATCTCAGATGTTCAGTTTAATCTCCGGCGTGCAATTCCCCTCTGTGGCACCTTTTGTTTTTTAATTCTCACAATCTCTGACTGTGGATATAGTTCTTTATGGATTACCTTTTGGGGCAATTTTTACCTCACATGTGTTTACCCCAGAGAAAGTTTAATTTGTGAAAATCCTGTGTGGGGCAGCAGATTAGAGCAGGCCGTGTCTGAGTTGAGACGGTATTAGGTGTAAGATAATTTTCAGTGTTGCGAATTATTCTTATCTGGTTCAGTGTGGAACAACAATTTACCTCCTGTTATTGGGTCGGAAATTGAAGCAGATCCGCGAGCTCAGCAAATCCTGCAAGTTTAAATAAAACTCTAAAAAATGCTGACTTGTGCATTTTGAACACGATGCTGGTTTACATGTACGGCACCAAAGCCAGAGGGCCGCTCCGAGGCGAATGATCAAACCATGTTTTATGCTAACAGAGAAATACTTGCATTGAAATACACTCTCTAACCTCCCAGGCCCACAACTGAATCTATTTGGCTGTGGTAGTTTTCATCATATTGGACTCGATACCTAGTTCCTGTGTACTGAAACTCTCACAAGGTACTCCACTTCATCATAGTTTTGACCTTGACTTTTTACTCTTCAGGTCCTGAAGGACAAAATGAAAACACCAGGCTCCTCTGCAGTCTTAGTGCCCTTCAAATTATGGATTTTTATCACATCTGTCACATACTAATCAATTTATATTTTATACAATTTCTGTTATTGACGTGTTCCTTGTTTGCAGACACTGATACATGCATCAGAAGCCTGAATCACAGGTACGTTTTTTGACAGGTTTAACATTAAAAACAGACAATCAGTCACAACATTTACAATAAGAAAACTCCATAATCACAGGCAGTGCAAACGTAGTATTGATTCCTGGAGTGTGAACAAAAAACTGACATAACAATCAGCTACACAATCCATTCAAACAACTCAAACCCCTGTAAACATTAACTTTGAACAATTAAGATGTGTGAACGTTTTCTTTAACGGGCGGGTGACGTGATGCATCCTGGTGAGATTTGAGTCTTTAACAATACAATACAAGACAATTCAATACAACACAACACAATACAATACAATACAATACAATACAATACAATACAATACAATACAATACAATACAATTCAGAGAAGGGAAAAACAAGATACAGACATGCACTGACAAACCTCCAGAGAAACAATAACACAATAAAACACTATGTTGCATTGCGCTTTATTGTGTACTTGCACATTTGTAAGTATAGTTTTTTGCATGTGTTCATTTATGCAATAAGCGTTTTTAAAAAACAAAATTTTATTCAAGACTTCGCCACATAAGTCACATTTAAACTCATATTGAAAAGTCTAAATAAGCTAAATAAAAGGAAAGATGTCAAAGCTGCTGCTGCAGGAGTGATGAAGCTGTTATTATCGCGGCCGCCACAAGAGGGCAGAACTCGACGTTAAGCCACAGGTAGGTTACACGTATACACTGAAGAAGCGATGTGGGCTACACGTGGTTGCTGACGGTGTTGGAGGTTCGGTGGGGGGGGGAAACACAATCTCATATATGATATGAGAAACATTGCATCTGCAGATTAAATCACATCAGGTGACTTGAATCAAACACACCCAGAAAGGTGCGTGCTGGACAGGTGCATTCTGGGTCTACCCATCACGCTCCTCGTCAGTGGCTTTCTGAGCACTGGTCATAATCCTCATGATGTGAAGGAGCAGGGAAGTTAAACCTGGAACAGAGACACAGAGGGACTGTGGAGGAGACACACAATGGGACATTTACACAAGTAAGTACAACAATTAACTGCCAGCCAGTTATTTGTCTTCATTCAAATGTTTGTGGGTGTTTGTGTGTGTGTGTGTGTGTGTGGGGGTCCATGCCATCTCTCTGCTTCACTGTGTGTTTGTGACGTGGAGCTGCTGCATTTGTTGCTTTATTCTGCTGCTGATTCTATAATCAGATTTAATCCCTATATCTAGATTCCCCCCCTTTTTTGTTTATAATTAAAAAAAAAACAATTTTCTCTACCTCCGTCTAATGTAAAGCCAGAATTACATTATCCTCACCGAGATATGACCAAAAAAAAAAAAGATGCAAACAACTCTATCTGAAGATTGAACATTAAATCCCAGCAAAGAAAAAGATGGAACTAATTTGCTGACAGGCTCACAGGCCACATCAGACGTGACTGCGTAGGAATTCTAAATCATCATCCAGTGCAATCTGCTCTGAATGATTAGTTCAGTGGGATCACGAATCGGATATTATCCTGCCCTGTGCTATCGCTGCAAGGACAGGAAAAGAGAGAGAAAAACGATAAAAACGTCTCCAGGATCATTTTGAGCGAAGCCGCGGAGGAGAGTCGTAAAAAGTGAGCCTGCGTTCCCTGGTCCCACCTGTGAGGGTCTGCTCCTCTCGGCAGGTCTCTGAATGTGAATAACCCCCGGCTACAAAAACCTCCCCTGCCCCTCCAGCTGCATCCATGAGAACTACAAGGACGCTGCACAGGTCTCCCAGGAGGCTGGGCCCCCGAGGTGCTCATGCCTCCAAGAGACGAGTGTGAAGAGTTCACTCCTGGTTTCATCCACATGGACTTTACTCTTTGCCTCAGTCTCTGACCAACTACCTCCTCTGCTCGGGCGGGAGGACCGAGAGAGCCAGTCTTACCCCAGCAGGCGATTATTCCCCCTGAAGAAATGCAACGACTGCAACTTCATCAGGCAACACAACCGCAAAGAGCAAAGAGCAGGCTGTTGCAGGTCTGTAGTATTGATGCTGGAGGAGAAATGTACCATGATACAAAACTTGGTGTAAGGCCATGTTGATTTGGTTTACATTTAAATGTATTGTATTTATGTTTTTGTTTGTTTGCATTATGCCAGAAATCACTGGACGGATCCAATAATCTTTTTTTCACATCTTTAACACCTTTTTTGCGCGATAGGAAATTTTGCACCATTTTCATTTATTTCACAGAGAATAATTCATGGTTCTTGATGAAAGAAAATCCGGAATGTTTATGGGTCTGATATTTAGCATCGGTTTTTGGTGCAAATCCAAATAGAAATCTGGATCTAGCGAATTTAATTCTGGTTTCACGAGGTAGGTGCCCTGAGGATGCCCCTCTTGTTAATTAACAACTTCATCTTTTCTAGTTTTCTCAGCTCTTTGTCCTGTTTTATTCTCCCGCAGAAAACAAAACGCTGCACCTCTCCTCACAGACTCGGTTGATGTATGCAGTTCATAAAATCAAATCTGTGGACATCAGTACGTCTTCAGGAATGGGAGCCCTAGATTGGACTAGTGCATCATGTCTGGATCTACCAGTAATCACGTTAACGGGCAGATTCACTCAATTAAAGCCGACGCGCCCTCCTGCCGCAGCCCGGAGTTTGGAAGACGAATGTATGGTTTATTGTGCTTCGCTAATATTTGCAAAATAATTTCATAAAATGCTGTTTACTAACCTCTTGCATGCTCTTAGCCAGATTAACTCGGAGACATTTATGCTTTGCAGGGTCCATTGGATGCACAGCGGTTTTAATGGTTAATAATGAGCATATTTATGGTCTTACTGAGCCAACTTTACACAGCGAGCACTCTGTGTTAGTGGTTCTCGGTAGAGGGCAGAGCTGTTAGACAAATTATTACTCCGAATTGCAATATTCTGGGCAAAGTATGAAGCAAATTTCCGCAAATTAATTACCTTAATGCGATTATTATATTATTATGGTCACGCGAGTGTGGATCTGAGCAAATAAGCCCTGCATTCGAAGGCAGGCCGACTGAACCGCTCACAGCTCAGCAGTTGCACTCGACAGAGCGCTGCTGTCTGAGGCTAATGTGGATTTAAGCGTTCACTGCTGTCAGCAACGAGCCCGAGATAGCCCATTTGTCTCGAAGCGAGCCCCTTTAGACCCATTCAAGATCACTAAGTTAATAATCATAGACTGATGCACTTCATATTGTTCAAAGCACCTTTGGACTTGATTACGCCGTCATTAGATCGCAGGCGTTCACGGCGCGAATGTAAATATGTCTTCACCTTTTTCCGAGGAGCATGAATAAACAAAAAGCCGCGCGGCCGCTCAGGGGATGAATGATCAAAGCCTGGTGCGCGATAACACCGGGATAATTGCGTTGCACGATCCTCGGTAGTGTTCATAACTTCATACCATTAGTCGTGTCCATGCATGCGTGTGCAGAGGGAATAGCACAGAGTTGTACCCCATAGGTCTTTTAGGAGCCATGAGTGCAAAAGTGTTTGGATGCACCAGAGTGCTTAGGCTCTGGTTTTCTGCTTACACCACGAAAACTGAGCAACTATTGAAATACATTTGAGATGGAAAGTCGAAGTAATAGAAAAAATAGTGCTGAAATGTGGAATCATGTAAAAGTCAATGCCAAAGACTGAAAACCTGAATAATATGAGGGTTTTGTTTATTTTAATTATTGCAAAAAAAAAGTCAAGCTTTATGGTGGTGTATGGATCCTATTTTTCTTTTCTTTTCAAAACTCCACTCCACGGTAAAGTAACGGCAATTAGTGCGAGCAGACACCACGGTACCAGTAATAGGTGTACTAGTTTGCACTCCCAAAATCCCAGATCTAATTTTGGAAGTTGTGTTTGCAGTGTGAGCATTTTATTAAAATTCTTTTGAACACACATCTGACACACAGTACGATTTTTTTTTTGATGTTCCTTTGCTTTGTGCGTTTGCCTCCTTTGTCCCAAACTCTGTGCAAACACAACATGCTTAAGGATTTGTTTGTGGAGGTGTAATACGGAATAATTCATTCGGATGTCAGAGACGTTGCTTTGGCTTTCTGCCTCAAGAACAACAGCAGCACAGTTATTAGTCATCAGTGTGTTTTATCTGGGTACAGGCTGTGGCCTCATCCACGGTGCAGCGTGCGTTGTGTTACAACCGACACGTTTGGCAATTTAAACTCTACACACCCAGTTTAGTCTCTGGGTCTGGTAAAGGTTTAAATCTTCAGCGTTTCATCAGACTCTGCTTTCCAGCTTCGCTTAAATCGGGGGCTGAGTTTGCAGAGAGCATCGGCTGCAAGGGATGAAACGGAAGTTGGTCAAGCGGCCGTACCGTCTGCACACGGGGAGGGTTTGAGCCTTGTTGTGCTCGTGCTCAGCCAGC
The DNA here is from genome assembly GCF_949316205.1 of Platichthys flesus. Classification (NCBI taxonomy): domain Eukaryota; kingdom Metazoa; phylum Chordata; class Actinopteri; order Pleuronectiformes; family Pleuronectidae; genus Platichthys; species Platichthys flesus. The sequence goes on along the minus strand of NC_084960.1, from coordinate 10,601,740 downwards.
AGAATGCACTGCAGCCCCATCACGCGCCAGCTCTAATGACAGGAGGAAAAAAAAAACATCAAGCTGAAAAGCACCGTTCCAGCGAGCCTGAGATGAATATTTATATATGTGGAAAAATGAATGCCATTTTTCACATAAATGAATATCCCCACGCAAATTAGAGGTTGAGATTATCTCGTTGCTTAATGCTTAATTGAAGCCTGCCTCTAATTAGCTCGGCTATTATCATCCAACTGAGGAACAATTCCAGTTTTCTGAAACTTTTCAACGTGGTGCGAATAGAACCTGGCCCCTAGAAATAAACTTAAAGCTTCTGCATTATGAAGAATTCTAATCCTGTGTCCTCTCGTCACAGCTTCACCCACCGCGACCGCTTTTATGATTCTCATCAACATTAATTTGGCTAAGGGCAACAATGTCTGCATCAATGTCCCTCCATTCCTTTTTGTTTCCACGTCAGCCTCATTTCATGCTGTGTCAGTGCTGGTTGTCTTACCTCTCGCCAGGCAAATGGAAGTTCACTATCTGCAGGGAACCTTTCTCCACTTTCATTCAGAACACTGAGACGAATGACACCGCAAACCGGCTCTACGGGATGGAGTTTGTGCATTGCCCCCCCCTGTGGCTTTCATGAGAGTATAATTCCTCTGCTTGTGTTTGCACTGCAGGCTGGTGGCAGCTCTGATTGTGGCCCCACTGCGTGCCTGCCAGGGTGAGTGAATCGTTCCAAAGTGAGGCCCCTGCGCAAAGAGCTTACCTGGGAACAAAGCACGTCGGATTCCGTTGCGCTGGGAATGTGCCAGGATTCCCGCCACGCCGCGCCGCAACCGCTGGCGCGTCCACGAGGAGTTCTCTGGCGCTGCTGCCGCTCGATAGTTTCCGACACTCGCCCTCTGCAACCTTCTGCCAAAGCCCGATTTCAGACATGAACTCTGCCGACTTTCTCCGCCGGTTCCCTTTCACACCTGAACAACGCAAGGAGGAGATTCTCTGCACAGACGAGTGTTCAGGTGAGGGGTGGGACAGCAGGTGGAGACAGAAGGTAACGTATAAATGTCCCTCATCAACACCCCCCCCCCCCTTGCCCGCGGTGACTCCTCTGAAGGATCTCCTCCTGCTGTGTTCTCGCATCGGCCTCCTTCAGACATTTGCCGCTCTCACCTCCAACCCCTCCTCTGGAGCACGTGCGCCGATTCTCTGTTGTTTAGTGCATTCCTGAAAGCAGCCATACAGTATTTCCTAAATGCCTGTCAGCCGGCGGCTCTCATTCTGTGGCCTCACTCCCCCCCCCCCCCCCCCCCCACTCCCTCTTTTCCCACCTCCCTCTGAATTATTGAGCTCTTTCTTTCACAGGGACCGGTTCCTCTCATCAGACGTGGAGGCCATCAGGCTTGCTTCGCCACCCCTTCACCCGGGGCTGCAGCCGGCCCCCATGTCGCCTCATGACATTGAGGAAATCACTCACATGTTCCTCACTTACTTGTCACTCAGTCCAACACTTGCAAGCTCTCAATCTTTTTTTTTTTCTTCTCCCGAACCCCCGCCCTCCAAACCCCGCTTCTTTAAATCTCTCCCTCTTGACATCACAATCTCTCGACTTTCTTTCTTTTTTTTTCCTTCAATGTTTCTCCCTCCATCCCCCCCCCCCCGCCACCCCTGCTCTATTTTTCTGTAATGTCACGGCCCACTGCTGGGTGTCACCGAGTTGATGGAGGAAAAAAAAAAAAATGGAGGACTGAGGCAGGGGAGGGGCTTGACAGGAGCGCGAGGGCGCGGACGTGTTGATGTGAGAGAGCGGGAGAACGAGAGGCGGAGAGGGAGGCCGGAGCGACAGGCATTATGCCCGCCGGTGTATCCGGTGTGAAATGCTCCATCCTGGTGAAAACACACTTGGCAGTTTGCGCACCACCGCTCGCAATAAAGCCGCGCAGCCCGGTGCTTGCGACTCCTCTAATGGTGTGTTCCATTACAGCCTCCCAAAGGACCTGTCTCTGTACGTACACACAGACCGGCATCCATTTCCACCGTCTTCTTATGCAATCTCGTGCAACCCGAAGCCAAGTGCACTGCCTGACACTAACATACACACGTGAATAAAAAAAAAATGCAGTGTAGCGATTGACCTGTTTGCAATGCTGTCTCTCGTGTTCACTTCGCCAAATCACCTCCTCTCTCCGGCTGTGGCGGAGGAGCACGGCGCTCTCTGGCAGAAAGGGAGAGTCCAATGGCGCCTTTTTATTCTCGGCTCTATTGTCGTAGCTTCTTTTTTGCGCCACAGAAAGCGCTGAAGCGAACCCTTTAGAGATCTCTTTAAAAAAAGCCACGGTTGCGGCGGATGTTATCTAAAACCCAATCGGAGAGACACTTCAGCCGGCTGCAATTGCAACATTATGAGAGTCGATAAGACCTTACTGTTTAACGCAATGATTTCCACGTGTCATCTCTCTTTATCGCTCGGGTCAGTCAATAGAATTGATTCAATCAGCAGCGCGGCACAAAACACAAACTGGAAAAACATTCAGTGGCACACACACACACACACACCCACGCACACGATTAGTAAACAGGGATTTGGGGATCGGGGGGGGGGGGGGGGTTCGAAGGTGTGGATGTGCAGAGGGTTGGACGGTGAATTTTGGGCATGAATCCTGTTTGAGGAAAAGACAGATGTGTGTTCAGCCACCAAGACAGTAAATTCAGCGGGAAGTGCTTTTGGAACGCCCCCCCCCCCCCCCCCCAACCCCACCCGCAGCTATTCAAACAGATTAATGGTAACAAACAGCCAGGCAACAAAGCGCAATAAAACACTGACAGTGGATGGTCGCCAACTGACCGGTGGCAACAGTTGATTTATTCTCCAGGATGTAATGCAGTATACGGGAGGTTAGGAGTTCCACGAGAGAGAAAGAAGACCAGCGCTTTTGTTGTGTGTCTGTGTGTGTGTGTGTTTCCGTGTGTAGGATTAGGGTCGAGAGAGGTCTCTGGCATGAGTAGGTGGTAGAATTCCCCAGCTCCTGTGATACGTGATGATCTGAGGAGGAAGTGGGAAGTGGCTGATCTGCTCCACGTTATTAGTCGAGCTCTGTTAGACCATGTAATAGCCTCGCGGCGCAACAGGGAGTCGCTGTTCCAAGAGCCAACTCTGCCCAGTATGACACCCCGACATGGACGATAGTCGTAACGGCGCAACAGCGAAACTCGCTGGATGGCGGTGTACAGGTGTGTGTGTGTCTGTGTGTGTCTGTGTGTGTGTGTGTGTGTGTGTGTGTGGGGCTCGCTCCTCCGAGTGTTTGCATAAGTGCTGATTCTGCTCTTCCAAACCCTTCAACTCTGCATTTTTCCCCCAGACTTTCCCCTCTCTCCGCTGTGCCCTCATCTCCTCTCCTCATCGCCCTTTGCCTCGATTCGTCACACACACCTTTTCATTACCCCTTCCAACCCTGCCCCCCCCAAAAAAACCTCCCCTACCGCCTCCTCCTCTTCAGAGAGTTGCAGACAGACATAAGGTAGCGGGCATCCAGCAATTTCCTATTCCGAAAACGTGAGAGCTTGACATTTACGAGACGGCTGTGAACCTCGTTGAAGGCGGAGGAAACAAGCGCACGCTGGGTGGATGGAGTAGAGTGTGAGAGTGGACGATCAGAGAGAGGGAGACGTCATCTAAGTGGAAGGCAATTACGCAGGATGAGAGAAAAAAGCGTGTTAAGAGGGGATACAGATTCACAAAGAGGAGAACAAGTCAAAGAGTTCTGGTCGACGTGATCGAGGAGAAAGCGGTTTGTGTTAGAAAGAAAGGGAAAAACGGAAACTCTTGGTCTGACTCTCCCTCTTGGTCTCCGGTGGGCACGTCACCTATTGTATCTGGTGTGCTTCTCAAAATTACACCAGGTAATACTACCTGTGGCCACTTAAGACTTCTAACTCCGGTTCAGCACTCTGAGGGAATTACTAAAAAACGTTCCTGCCTGGTTCAATGTGCGTGGCAACGTCGCCCCAGAAAAGTGGTCAGTGTCCGGGCCGCCAGAACGAACATGAAAAGAAATGAATGGTTCCTAGCGGTGCCAGTCGGAGCCGGTGAATCACCGAATCCACTGCGGAGTCATTTGAACCCGGAGAGAATGTCGATTGAATCTGTTCCTATCGCAGACCAAAGCCAGATGTTGTTTTTTAGGGCTGTAGCGGGAGTTCAGAGATGTGTTTTGTTTGGATACACATGGGAGCTTAAACAAACAAAACATGCAAACACACACACGCACACACACACACACGCACACACGTTTGCCCATCTATTTTATTCCCTATAGCCCCTTACCCCATCAAAACTAACCCTAACTAAAAGCATGTCTTCACCCTCAAAATGCTCATTATATCTGGGTCATGAACTGAGGACCGCCCCAAATTTGTCCTCATTCTGTAGGTTCATGGTACACACACACACACACACACACACACACACAAACACACTTGTGTCTCCATGACTTCACCCTCAGCATAAAACAAGTCTCCACCTTGAAACGTAATGAGTTACATTATGGAGACTTGCTTTTGCCCCTAAGGAAGACGAGTCCTTACAATGTGACAGATTTGGTCCCCGCAACATGAGCAATAACTGGACGACACACACGCACACAAATGCACACGCACACACAAACACACACACGTGGCCCCCACTCCACTGTGTGTGCATGTTCATGCAACCATGCAGCATATTTAGCTTGGTAATAAAGCAGCATTGTTTAAAGAGACACAACACAGCAAATGAATCAATATACGGCCTCCATGCCAGGGCATTTTATGTGGCATCTGTTTTCCAGTCCTTTGCTGGGCACAAAGCGCTGGCCGGGTGCCGCGACACTGTGGCCAATCTCTCTCCGCCAGGGCTGAGGTGTACAATCTGCATCGGGCTTCATCGCACAGAGGC